>NW_027176218.1:15966228-16566228 GCF_023055335.1 Clinocottus analis | reverse complement strand
TTAAAGTCTGTTTTAATGGCTGCACTGTTCATCAGCGTTCATCGGCCATGGATGTGTTTTCTGTATAACATGGAACTGCATGAATAAGTGCATAATTCTGGTAATGGCGAATGTGCCACCGTAATGTCTCAGTCTGACTTCCTAGGTATAAATTCATTTTAAACTTGATCAAAAATATTTCATTACATGCATTTAGCCATTTACAAATGATAACATTTGCAACATTTACCAATGTGAATATGTTAGTTTCGCTTGTTAGCTTGGTAACATCTGCTAATTATCACTAGTACTAATAATTAACTCTAACACAAAGTATAGCTGAGGATTAGAAGAATGTTGTTGTTCTCCAGGTATTTTTATGAAGCCATAAAGCATTGGACAAATTAAATGATGACCAGTTGATGAGGCTAAATTAAACTTTAAGGGGTCATCAAAGTTAACTGTAATCCCTTTAATGGCCCCTTAATTAGAACATGACAGTGGGTCGGAAATTTGATCTTGATCCATCTAACAGTTTTTGACAGATGTCAACCTCATGCTGCTGCTGGAGGAAAATTCAGGATCTGTAGAACTCATCCTCTCATAACCATGAATGTCCAATGGTTGATGAAATATTTATATCTGGTCCAAAGTGGTGGACCAGCTGACTGACGATGACATTTCAAGAGTCATAGTGGGGCTAAAACTAACATTGTAATGCTCTTTTTCCTGTTGTTAAAAAGGTAATTATTGAAATACATTGTAATATATTCAATGCATGCTGACCACAACGTCTCTTTGACCTGAAAAAGCTACAAACAGCAAGTTTTCAAGTCTACACAAGGAGAATGTGTCTTTGTCAAAAGCTTGATGGCAGTCTTTGTGTGCAAGAGATTTGTTGGGAAATGTTTGCCTCTCATCCATCCATTTCCCCATTGCCTTTGACAGTGGTAGTACAGCGGTCTGTTATTCAGGGTACTTTGAGTCATATTTTTACCCCTTCAGTGTATTAGGGTTTTTCATAAGGAGGACAGCCCTTTGTTTATGAATTCATATGCAATTACAATGTCATTATGGGAGAGAAAGTTGAAATGTTTCTGTGCATGTTGCCGATATGGATGGAATTAAATAACAGACCTGTTGAGACACGATATGGAAAACTGATAAACAAGAACATATAGAAATGGCATTTCATATCAAGAAAGCTTGCCCATTCCTGTTCTGGTTTGTCGCACTGTTGGACTAGTACTGATTGGTTTGCTGTGCACTCAAACATCATACAGCTGCTTGATAAATATAGCAGTCAGGGCTCCAGCGGGTCACTGCAAGGGCATACGCAGACAAGAGTCTGCAATGCAAAGCATCTCCCCCAGCCTCTCCCTGCCTCTCCCGGTCTCCTCTCGTTCTCCACTGTCTCCCCCTGCATCCTCTGGTCTATAACCGTCTCCACCTGCCTCTTCCCTCCCCTCCCCTTTCTGTTTTCCTCTGGTCCATTGATGCCCTCCCCCCTCCCCTCACTTGCCTCTCCTTGTTTCCATCCCTTCCCTCATATCCCTTTGGCACTTTTCGGGCACCAAAGGCTGAAGTAAAGCCTGTTCTGTTTTATAGTGAATCTGCTGCAGCTTAAAATGACATATTGGTGGTATATATGGTCAAGAGAACCTGTTTCGATTCAGTTAGATTAAACTGGTTTTAATTTGACAGAGACCCAACATTTATACACATGAGTTGCATAATTAATACCGGTACTAAAAACTGTTTACTTAAAACTCAGACGTGTAAAACAGGGAGACACCGAAGCCAGAAAGCGTTAAAGTCTAGAACTTCCTCATCTGTCAGAGAGACAAGAAGAAGAAAACTGTCACTTGTGGAATAAATCATATGATGAAACTCCATTCATGTGTCTCTAAAGCAATAATTCAATTAATGAGTTGAATGAAATATGTATACGCACAGTGACAGGCTGTAGAAATATCTGTAGCTCAAAGCTGTGCTTTTATCTAGTTGTATAATCCTTAAATGTATTCCACAGATTTTCCAATTTAGCCTGGGGGAGAGCAATTTTAAAAAAGGGAATGACGTATCTTTATTACAGAGGAGGAGGATGAAGCTAAAGAGAGCGCACTCGCTGTGAAAGAACCTGTTTCCACATCGTTCACAGGTATCTTTAAGTTTTACGATTGCTTTTCTCTAATGAGTTCCAGATTCATCGTTTCACCACAAACACTTTATTACCTTACATCAACCCTTTGGGCGATCACATATTGGGATGGAGTGTATTGTACTTGTGAAACAACATGCATTGCTTATCATCTGATATGTATACACGATGTTGATCTTTCACTGCAGTAAGATCAAAATACTGTAGATCAGATGATGTTAATGTCATTAATGGCTTTGTAATTTATTTACATTACACCTCATCAGGCCTTGAGAAAAAGAGTCAATCTGGACGGCCCCGAGGGCAAACAAACCTTGTGTTTGTGTGTGTGATTGCAGAGTGCCGTTCTATTTGTGTTCGCAGCTTGTATGTTTGTTCAGTCAAGTTTACTCGAAGGCTAATGAAGGGTGACTGCATAGTTTATGGAAGAACTCCTAAGGCTCTCTGGAAATTATTAGGAAACTCTTTAATAATGCACACAGGTGATTTCTACTATTTATTATCTGCCCTACCGCCCACAAAGTTAGAGAAAGTTAGAATGTGGAATTTGTCACAACGTATTACTATCATTGCTTTGTTTTTTTTAATCATTCTGGTTATTTTTAGCTCAAATGTAGATGCTTGGCCCTAGAGACGACAATAAAGTCCTGCTGCTCCACTAAATGGTACGGCCTGAAATATCTCAACTATTCAATGGAAGTTATGGTAAAGACATCCGCGGTGGCCAGAGATTTCATTCTAATGACTTCGGTGAAAGCCCCATCATCAGGTAAACATGTACATTTGTCCAATACTTTGTACTGTGACTAAATACTAGTTAAAACTACAGTATTGCATTCCCACCAGCCTCAGTTGTAGTTTGTGTAAAGTGCTAATTCGCTAAGTTAGCATGCAGAACTAAGATGAACCCAGCATCAGCATGTTAGCATTGTCATTGTGCACATGTTAGCGAGATAACGTTAGCACTATGCTGAAAGCACAGCTGTGCTAAAATGTTGCATCCCCGAGCTGCTAGCGTGACTTTTCTTCTTCTTTTTCAGAGAATGCAGAAAAATAAGAATAAAAATAAAACTGCACCCAAAAGGCTCACTGTGTATGATAAGCATACTAGCATTGTGTTTCAAAAATGCTGAAGTCTAGTCTGATCACAAGGCTGCAGTGTTTTCTCGATAATAGCATGTGTTGCACAGATGCAACCAGAACGGAGCGCTCAGCAGAGTGCAGATCTCTGTCGGGTGTTTCTGCAACGACCTCTGCTGTATGACTGATTAGATACAACACATAATCAAAGTGTCAGAGCTGCCATGGAGCCCACACTGTCTTAACTGCATTCCCTGAATATCTTTTTTGGGGGGGGAGAAAGAACAATACATTTCAGAGAGAAGCTGACAGAAAGGTCTACAATATGCGTCGGAAGAATACATCCAGCCTGTCAAACTGATTCAGCAGCGAAAACAGGTGAAAAAGATGACGATAGAAACAGAAGTATACAGATCACAGGATAAAAGTGAACTACTACATGTGATCAAGACAGAAGACAATGGCAATTACGACACAGTTCCAGTGAAGTTGGGTCTTGGCACTGTTACAATCATTAAAAAGCAAGAGCAGCTGGTGTACACATTCAATGTACCTTCAGTAACATTAGCTAGCGTAGCATAGAAGTGTCAACGTATCACTATCACACGAGCCCCATGCACAATGTTAACCATGACTCGCTCAAAATCCACAAAACCAGTCTAATTGGGAAGACAATTGTTGCTGCTGATGGTTGTCGAGCCCTGGTCAGAGCTGGCCAAAAGCTCCACCATGACTATCCCGTCTGCATAGGAGGGGCGGGACTTAGCGAAGGGTTAGCTGGCCAATCCCTTGTAGCTGTAAAACTTCAAAACAAGCATCCGTGTATATGTATATCATAGAATCTGGACAAAAACAAAAGTAAACTCACTGTCTGCACGCATAGCAGCGGCTGAGTTTCGCCGATGTACTTAATAGTTGTGTACTTGTAGTTCCTTCAGTTGTTCGGAAAACCCTGCTGCTGGGGGTCTGCCATGCACTCGGGGGCAGGTTTAGAGTCGAGAGTGCGCTGAGAAATTGTGAGTCACTGCAGCCCACGAGAGGTCCGTGAGCATGCAGCCATAATTGGCCCCTCACAGTATTATGCTACATCGCAGTAACGTTAGCCGTGGACAAACACAGAAGTAAACAATAACTCACGCACACACGCAATTATTCGCATGACTCTCCTGTCAGAGATGATGATAATAATACCAAGACGACGATGATATTAGTGGAGTGAAAACTGTGCGGTGCATGTATTTACACGCGGGGACTATACTCATACACACAAACACCTACGTGGTCATACTGCAGCTGTGGCCAGTCGGCCATAAGCTCCTCACATCTCCTCAGGACGCTCCTGACCGGTTGTTTTGTTTTCCTTTAGAAAAGAGGCTTCGCTCGAGGTTCCAACACTAGTTTGTTCTTCGAGCCCTTATTAGGCCCTTAAGGACCTTTTCCCTTGTAGTACTTTTAATGTGTTGTCAGGTAATATCTCATTAAACTAATTGTGATTGCTTCTGCACTTCACGGTCTCTATTTTTGCACAGAGAGTTGCCTTGATCTCACTGTGGCCGGCACTATTTCATCAAACTGATGTGAAGCAGTGGTGTATGCTGAATTGTGGGGGGGGGGGGGGGGGGGGAAGACAGATGTTTTACCACAGCTTCTGGATTGTTTCTTTGGGAGCTGATTTTGTCATTTTATTCATAATTTTGAGAGGATTCGTTGTACGTTAAATCACTCTCGTCTAGTATATTGTTTTAGCTGGAGTCACATTGAGATGTTAGATAATAAACAGCAAAAAAACAAGACTTCCATTACAGCTGGTGTTTCAGCGATCTTACAGAAAAGGCGTCTCGCCTGTGTACCAGGGCGAAAGGTCCATGCTCAAGATGTCAGACACACTCAAGTCTCTAAGCAGCCATTTCACTTCATAGCCCGTGTTATTACCCATGTGATATGAGTCAGCCTGCTTGAAATTTAAAAGATTTATCCTTGGTCTCCCTCCCATGCAAAGTCATAATGCCCGCTAGTAAAACCTTTTAATTCCAGGTCCTGATGACAATAGAAAGTGATGTGCTTTCTAGAAGCATGCACAGTTTCGAAGGTTGTTTTCCTGCAGCTTGGTGTATTTCTGCACACAGCAGCCATCAGCATTCATGTCAGGAAATTAGAAAACTGGGGCTGTCTCGCAGCATTATGACTGAGAGAGAGCAGATTTCTCTCGCTGGCTGATACTCTGTCAGGGAGCCATAAATATTGCAAGAAAGAAAAAGAGAGAAACAGGAAGAAAGAGCGAAAGTAAAGCGGAAGACTGCAGGGTGTGAGCGAGTGGTTGATAATCCGTTCAGAGAATGACGTATGGATATCAGACTGACAAAGGGAGAGTAAAACAAACACGGACCCAGAGAGCAGACAAAGGGAGGAACAGCTTTGGGTCCAGAAGCCGCGGTTCTGTCAGCACAGGTATCCAACCTGCTGGCCCCCCAGCAGTTACAGCCCACACAGGGGCGGCAGTCCTCAACGCAGCCGCTTTCACTGCCGCTCACACACTTACACAGTTAAACCCATTGGGTCAGACGGGGAGAATAGGCTTTCCTCATAAAGGAACATTCTTACCCTTTATATGCCATGTGTTAAATATTTAAAGGCGAGTGGCTATTTCTTTGATCACAGAAGTCATTAGTGAGGCTATACTGAGTTCACCTGCTCTTTTTCTATTCCAGCTCGCGACAGTGTGCGAAAAGACAGCGATTTAAAGACCTAATCTGTTGCCGTTCTTTCAGAAAATATGATGATTGAGATGAATGAATGTATCCCTTTTTGCATGAATTTTCGTTCTACAAGGAATAGCTTTTGGAGCTTACACATTTGTTTTTTGTTGGGATAAGATCTTTAACATTTACACCCATGCTGAAAACACAGGGAAATAACCAGCCTGTTTGTTTTTTTTGTCTAAACACACATAATTAACAGATTATATTTAATTAACAACATGTCCTGGCTTTGCAGGGGTTATGTGTAGAACTGTTTCTTGGCTGGGAGCTTTCCTGAAGTCTCCATTTGTGCTAAGCTAAGCTAAGCTAACCGGCTGCTAGTAGTAGCTTCATGTGTACCATACAAGACATAAGCAATGTCAAACTCTCAGCAAGAATCCCAATAAGTGTGTGTCATATGTGGGCGGTTCTTATCAAGCCTTCGCCCAAATCTCTATTTATAATCATTTCTGGGAAAAAAAAACAATAATGGACGCTCTCACCTCTTATTTCATCCTCTTTAAAAGGACATTCGAATAAAGCAAAACCTTCACCCACCTGGAATTGGTTTGACTGCAGAGCTGTGACATTTGCAGGTACAGTCCATCACGTCACATTAGTGGAGGCCGCAGGCCGGTTAGCAAAAAACGACACACACACACACACACACACACAAACACACACCCTGACACAGATATGCGCCGTGCCTCTTTGCAATCATCACGTCAGCAGAGCTCCTTTTACCAAGGGTCTTTTGCATGTAAACAATGACATCAGTCAGTGTTTAAAGTGCTTAAGAAGAGAGCAGTGGCAGCCTTCAGTCTAGTAGCAATAAACTAGTCTCATTCTAGCTGGATTGTTTACTGCTCAGCCCAATCATGCAGATGCTCTCCAACTCAGTGCTGTTAACTCTGGCTGTGGTCAGATGCTCTGTCTCTCATTGCTTTACACTCCCGTCGCTGTACTACATGTTGTAATGTATTGTTTGGCAGACAGGAAAAAACCGAGTCAACCATAAGATTTTATTTGGGAAAGCGCATTCAGAAGTGGCATTTCTTTTCTTTCCATTAAGATGACACTATTTACTGAATCATAATGGAGAATTCATTTTATTTTGGTGTTGTTAAAATGGCATTTTTTATTGTTTATTGTTTTCATTGTTTTTACTTTGGTGATACACAAGGTGTCACTGATTGTTTAATATTAAGAACTGTGCCATTGATGTAGGTTCTGTTCAAGCATTTTTCAACGCAACACAAGTTGTAACGCTGCTGTGGTGGTCTATTACCTGTTTATTGGAGTACAGCTTTTGCCTAAGAAGCCAATGAACAAACACAGGGGTGACTCGGGTCTTTTGATTCCTGTTTCAATGATTTGACCCACTGACCCTGTGCAAGCCTGGGGGCGTTTCACAAGACAAGGTCAGAGCCCTCTTGCTGTTTCCTTCACTGAATCAACCTACAAGCTCTGCCCTGTTAAATCTATCACATTACACGTCACATATTTAAAGAAACGTGGACAAACACTCCAAAACCACTTTGCCTGGTGTACTTCATGGATCGTCCTCTGTACATGAATCCGTTCACTTTGAAGACACCACTCCCTCATTGTGTGTGTTCCCCCTCTACGATAAATGAATGTTTGCTTCTGAAGATGAGTTGCAGGTAGTTTTTTTTTTTTTATGGCGTAGGATTACAGCATCATTCACATCACCTCAAACATCACAGACACTGCTAACAAAGTTAGGAAGCGGCTGACAGCATTCTTGATGTTAATTGCCACTTGAGACAAACAAGATGCATCACAGCGGCGTGTCTCTTGTCGAGCAGGAGCATGTCTGCTCTCTACACAACACAGGTGGGTCCAATCAGTCACCAAGAGGAGGAGGACGTCATGATGAAAAGGACACCAGTTCTTCCTCTGCAGGTCTGATCAGATAGAGCATTTCAAAATGAAAACAGTGGGACTGTTGCCGGATAAGATCTTTACTTGGTTGCTCCTTCAATCCAAATACACCAACTATAAAGCGGTCAACTTATATGAGATGGATTGTCTTGGATTGTAGATAGGTCCCTACGAGCCAATTTCCATGGATAAACTATTGAGTCAAGTTCATGCCTGGCTTAAAGAGTCGCTTCACTTACACACCAGGCTGAAAAGCATGTCATGCATCACTGAAGTGTGCTCTTTTACACCTGTAACCACACCCAACTGTGATGTCACTGGGTCCTGGAGGTCACCTCGAGGTCAGCAAAGAGGGTGTTCAATTGCTCAAAACTACATCTGAATTTTGTTGATCAGCTCATATACGCTGCATGATCACTTTAAAGGATTTTGAGTCTGATTAGAAGATGAATATGACTCTTGTATCTGTATGCTAGATGATGAGAACCAGCAGGGGGTTAGCTTTGCTTAGCATGAAGACTGGAAACATGGGGGAATAGCTAGCCGGCCCATGTCGAAAGTGTAAAAATCCAACTCTAAGGCTAACTAATAAACTCTTAGATCTTGTTTGCTTCAGAAGAGAAGCTGGGAAAAAAAACAACAACTAGTTCCAGCATGCAACTCCTCTGATAACATTTCTGTCAGGGTAAGGTTCAAACTAAACAAAAGTTAGTTAGTTTGTGAGCTTACAGATATTGAGAAACAAATCTTTTTCATTTCTTTTTTACATTTGGACAGAGCCCAAAGGAAAGCTGTGACTCGAACAAGGTCACTCTTTGAACTGCTCTATCAGAAGCGACATTAAACTTTCACACGAACCCTTTTAGCACATCCAGCAGACGACACACACATTTTACTTCACATATTAAAAAAAGGATGTGGCAAATACATCCACAAAACTTGGATCTTTGATCTTAACTCCAGGCAAAAAAAAAAAAAGGAAATTACCATATTCCCCCAAATGTCAAACTACTCTTTTAACAACTAAAGCACTGAACGTTTTGTTTCAACATTTACCTCTTTGAAGCCTATTGGTGACTACTTGTTTTTTTGGCCGAATATGTTTGAATAAAAGACTCGTTGGAAGGGAATCATTCCCTTATGACTCCATCCACAAATATTAATCAGGTTGATGTAGATAGTGTGCGCTCCGGATGGCGTCCCTGTTTTTATAAAAACTTCAGCTCACATAGATCCATTTAAAGGCCACTCTGCTGCTCAGCGCAGCTCAACGCTCTATTTAAACTTTTAACAGGCGACTCTGTGGATATGAAACGGCTTGTCAATCAGATCGTATTCCCCAGAGAGTTACAAATACTCGATGACAGCGAAAAAAGCGCTACAGATTTAATGATGACAACCCCGTGTCCTCAATCTGGTTCAAGGTCTTGCAGCTTTGCCTCTCGGCTTTGCTGACAATGTTAAGATGTCTCAAAGTAATTCTGGTTTGGATGTTTGGATGTTTGGATGTTTGGGTCGATGGTTCCCACATGTGAGAGAGCGCGTGGGGGGAGGGGAAGCTTTCTACTTCTGCCTCTCCTCTGCTTGGCTCTGTTTTTTCCAATAGCAACCTTTATTGCACAAATACACACAACTTTGTGTACACACACACACACACACACACACACCATCAGTGTCACCAGCAGATGGGAGCTGAGCAGCTTCATTAATCCTACTCCAGGAGGATCAGATAATTAGACACCCTAATTGAAGTTTAAAGACTTTAATAAGTAAAATGCCACCTCTCGTCTCCCACATTCTCTCCACAGAAGCAGTTCATGTAGCAGGCTCTATCTTACATACACGTGAACAAAACCGTGCATAAATTTGAGAACGTAGCTAGACGATCAGCTCCTGTTTACCAGTGGAGCATGAGGGGATCATTGGAATTTTCTGTTGTATTCAATTGCCGGTAAATCTGTAATGTTTGACCATAATAGTGACTATTCCCAAGAGGCGATTTAGGAGATTAAATAGGATTTAATTGGATTTATTAAAGTGCTTTATGTCTCGGGTGTAAGCATTCCATTGACAAAAACTCGTAATACGGCTTGCATTCTCCCTTCTGTCAACCAGAGCATTGTAATCTTCCGTAGCAATGAGAAAAATGAAAAAATAAATAAATGGAGGATCACCTCTGGTGTTGTATTTGTGTGCCCTGCAGCAGAGAAACAAAGAATCGTATTAATAGAAAAGTTAATAGGTAAACAGAAAACACCAAAAGCTCATTATACGTTATTCCCTGCAGACACATGTTAAGGCCAAGAAAACATTCCATGGACTCGATGTGTCAGCCAGCCATACATGTGTCTGCCCCCACTGTGTTAGCACTGGACTGGCAGGCACCTTCCTCTGCTATCTGAAAATACCACCGTACTCTGCATATAACCCTGTAAACGGCAACATGCTCCAACAAGAAGAAAGGACACATGTATATAATTGGAGCGCAGAGGTTATATGCGCATCCTGATGTGAGTGAATACAATGTTTACATATTTACATGCTCATATGACGCTGGGAATTTGTATGTCATTTTTGTATTGAGTCTTTTCAACGCATTACAGTTTTAGGAATGAGATTGATTACTCATACCGGTGATTGATGAAGGTGTCACTCATAGTGAGCCCTTAGTTTGACAGTGAAGGATAGCGACTTGCATGCCTGTCATGTTGCTCCTCTTCACTAATCACTCCTGTTTACACACTGGGAGGTTGTTTAATAGTAACATATGCGAGTCAATCTTATATTGATTTGTTTAAGATCTGTAAAATGAATCTGTAAGACCTGGATCACATACTTAGTTTAGATGATTACAGAAGCATGTTTGCAATATTGACCATCCATTGCTCTTAAAGAGCAAAGTCAGATTTCCACAAGTCATTACGGCAGGTACTTTAGAGGCTTACTGTGATGAGATGCATATTTTTTATAAAGGATCTGTGAGAATCAGAATCCAGATCTGCTCACAGGCTTGTGTGCCAGAAGCGTCTTTAGTTTAAATCCAGTTGACATCTGTTGTCCTGAGGCAAAAACTCCACTCCTGCTAAGACACAATGGAGTTGCTCACTTCTCTTTCCTGCCCTCATTAGCAGTAGAGAAAGATTAACAGATACCAGATTCTTGCCAGTGTTTGAAGAAAGATTGCATTTTTTTTTTACATGTTGTATGACGCTATTAAGATAGACACACAAACTACACCCTATCAATCTTTTGTCTCATGTATGCAAGGCTATCATATTTGGCAGTTATATGTGATTTCAGTGTCTTGCAGCAGCGTCCAGCTCTGCTCCAAAGTCTATACACGGTTCAACCCGTCAGGAGCAGAAAATATGCTGATGCGAGTTTGGCAAAAGAAAGTAATTGTCAATGTCGTGTGGAATCAATCGATCACTTAGTGTTGACATTACAGATGACAGCGAGCAAAAAGAGTTTGGGTGATAACTGCCGCATGTGATCATGACGGTAATTACTTGTGCTCACTCCACTGTAGCGAGGTTTGTGTCGAGCCTTGCCAATTTTTTTAGCGCACTATTTTTGTACTTGGGGTTCTGTATATATGTGAGTGAGGTTAAACCAGCCTCTGGACTGCTGCCAGCCCATAACAAAACTGTCAGTCTGTTATGATGTGGAGGTGGACTGGTTTCAGAGGGGGCGAGAGGAGATGATTGAATTGGCCATTATTGAAGCCCTCCTGGACTCCACCTGCAGATGGTGCATTGCCCTGACTGTCTTCATCCTGCTGTCGTCCCATTTCCGAATGCTCTGACATGCTGCACTTTTTACTGGATTTAGTTGGAAAAAATATTGTTCAGATTTTTGCAATGAGATAAGATAAACCTTTAGAAGTCCTGCAGAGGGGAAATTGCGGAATTACAGCAGCAGTGCACACAAGAGACACATGTTAAGTAAAAAGAATAATCAAGTAATATAAATAAACAGTAAAACAGTAATAAACACAGTAGTAAAAAACAGTAAAGAAGAATACAATAGCAATATTAAAACAGACGGAATAAAAGTATATAAAGTACTTAAATGTATTATATATTGCACCAGGTGAATGTACTTAAAGTGGCCAAAGTGATTAACGTGTTTGTGGCCAACTGAGAGCTCAGCTTGTTATGCAGCCTGACCGCAGCGGGAAGAAAGGACTTTCAGTACCTTCGACTTAATGTACTAATCATAAGAGAATAAGCCTTTTGGAATAAGGTCATTTTCACATTGTCGTTGGTGAAGACAAAACGAAAGTTTTGTTATCTTGGCAGTGAGCACGGTATGCTAATGAAGAGGTGGTGCTGTCAACTCTGCAGTGCCATACTGCAGAGCACCCACATTGTACGCCATGACGATGGCTTAATTTGAACTGCGTTCAAGCTCATTAAATAGAGAGACCAAAATGAAGAATGCTATTTTAGCTTATCAGCCATCTGCTTTGCACCATTCACTTGCACTCTATCTCCTTCTGTGTATTATTAACTGCTGCACAAAAGAGACATTGTTTGTTGACAATACATCTTTTAAATAAACTGTTGGACTATATTGTCCTCTTAGTGTTTGAGCTAAGCTAACAAGCTAACGACCTTGCTAGCCAAGTGCAAGCATGTTAGCTTAGGGAGCTATATTTTTACTCATTGACATGTTTTAATGAAGGAAATGGAAGATAAACTGCATATTAGTAACAGAAAATGTGACCAGTGTGTCGTCAAAATAACTAAAACAACTCCACCCTCTCCCCCATATTAGTTCAGGAGGAAACCGCAGCTCTATTTAGCATGAACCACAACATGTTGTCACTGTCCCATTTTCCTAAATTATAAGTTGTTCAGACCCCAAATACTATTTAAAAAAGTTCATCCCTCTTTGAAACCAGCCTCAAATAGAAGCATCTCTTATTTTACTTAAATGTACTCTGACGGAGACTGCAGAGGGATGGCATGTCACTGGCCTCAGTTCTGACTTAAAGTACCATACAAACCATTCAGTTTTGATTAATTATCACATTCAATAATAACAGTACTAAAAGAACAAACAAAAAACAGGGACTGAAAATAGTACATATTGTTAGTGTAAATACAGCACAATACATAGAATAAAAAAATAGACAGGTAAATGGATGAAGCTCAATTAAAAGCCAGATTAAACAGGTAAATCTTGAGTAATCTCATAATATGTTCGCTGTTCATCCATGCTATCCAACAATTATCCGCCTCAGTTGTTTCTCTCATTAAACCTAACAAGATCTTGAGTTTAGCGTCTCACTTTCCTAATGTGCTACACAACGTCAATATATCTTTAGGTCATGTTGTATTGTATTGCCAGGCACCGTGTAATGTATTTCTACCATTAAAAAGCTATTAGAAGTCTGACTGTGCTCTAATATGATTTACTGCCTTGTCTTGACTCACTGGGGGTTCTGCAGTCCAAAAAGACAACCTTGTCGTATCACAGAAGTTCAGAGCAGGATGATTTGTTGTAGCCAGCGAAACTGAGTCTTTCATCACAAAGTTTCTAACTACTGATCTTGACAAGTCATATATTACATAGATCTTCCCGAAACCGCTGAGGACACCCCTCGCTTTCCTTCCACAGAGGAGCAATGGCAGTGGCCTTCCAAGTACATGCAATGTGAAACCTTAATCTAAACAGCCGAGGCCCTTGGGCGAGCTCTGACATCTTATTATCCAGCCATGCCATCTGCACCAAAAGGCAAGGAGAATGTACTGCCATCCTCGGGCTGCAGCAAAAGACTCATTACGGCTTACATATACACTACTGTATGTTTACAGAGGGCGATTAGTGGAGCATGGCTGCCAAGGTACACCCCTGTGTTCCAGATGGCCGGCTTTCAGATGCTCCTTATCGTGCACCCTCAGACGCCCGTCATAGACAGACGCCCGGGCAGCGCCTTGATGACGTCAGGCGCGAGGAACACCCGCTACTGCCCTCGAGAATTTATTTAGCATTATCCCTCAATTTGCAGCGGGAAGAGAGGTTGTTTTGTGGAAAGTTATTTTGAATATGTTATTATAATTATGATGATCTCAGCTCTAGTGTCTGGGGAATCTTTAAAGTGCTGTTTCGGTTTGGTCTCTTGTTTAATTTGCTGCATTTCAGGACATGTTTTTACAAGCGTTTTCACCAGAGGAAAAATGGGTTCTCCTCGTTTCGGCAAGAGACAGACGTTGCCTTGAATTCAGATGCACGATGTGCATGAGCTCTCCTGTCATTCTCAGGTCTCCCTGTGGTTCGATCAGCCTGTTTGCAGGCAATTTAAGAAAGACCACAGAGCTGAGATGCTCAGGTGAGTCATGGGAACGCAGCAAATGAACAGTGGAGCGCAAACTGCAAAAAAAATCCGCCGTGACTCCTCATTAGCCCCGCAGTGGGAACGGTAGGTTAACCCTTCAACCTGACCCCGCCCCGTAATTGTTCCAACACATGAACACATATGCGCCGTGCTGCTCCCTTCTTGTGTGTGCGTTCACCGCTCGTTCTTTCCCCCTCTAGTTTCTCTTTCTTAACAACTAATTACTGCTCCCCTGCAATAGCCACAAAGACCCAGTTCCCATAGTAACTATAATGTGCAAGCTTTCACGCCATAAAAAGTCTCCGCGGACACCCACCTACCTCATTTCACTACACTGTGACAGAGATCCGATTTTACGTGGAATTCCTGGTGTGTTCTTCAGAAAACGCACGGACATGTTTTTACAGCAGAAGAGGATTAAAGATCCCGCCGGGCTTCAAATCAAGGAGATTCAATAGACGGGAGCCTGAAGAATCAGGAGACTAAACCACACTTATTTTGGAAGTTGACGAAATGCAGATGGTTAAAACTAACTAAATCGCAATCATTTGGGTGATTATGTTTTTGGAGATTCTCTGTGATCTATCGGATCAGCGTCGTTCCCGTCCTCAGGGAGGCCACGTGCACTCGCCAAGTCATCTGTTGTGGAGACAGCGTCCGCAGTTGATTTATGTTGGATCAGTCATTCTTCTTCTCTGAAAGCACAGCTTCTGCTCTAATTGCACAAAGATTTTTCTTTGGATCAAACTATTCAACGTGCACAGGTGGAAATTCAGTCGAAAGGTTATGAACCTTAAAGCCACAGTTCACCTGGAAAATCTAAAATACATATTTTTCCTGTTGACTGTAGTCCAGTATCAGTCTAGATTGTTTCTGGGTGAGTTGCTTAGTTTTGGAAATATCAACCGTCAAGATGTCGGCCTTCTTTCTAATATAATGAGACGCAATGACACTTGACTAGTGATGCTCCAAGCGCCAAAACTTAAGCTCTTTCCAGTAATCAGTCTTAAGATAATCTTAAGATAATCGCCTGACCTTATTGTGAATAGATTCATAGGATCTATTTGCTTTCAACCGGAGTTCCCACATACTGCCCACCACGCCCAACATCTCCAACACAAGTCAGTTTATTACGACAGTAAACACTCCTTTAGCAGATACTTTGTCAAAATGACCAGAGAGGAGCAACTGATATTTTTCACAGGGCAGCAAAACAAACTTGTTTTATTAAAGTATTTACACATTTTGAATCAACAATTGTTGTCAACACCAAATACATTACGGTGACTCCTTTACAATGACAAGTTCCCTCTGTTTGGTCGGTTTGGCCGTCAGTAGTAAATGTTCAGTTTGAAAAAACTCGCCACACACTTCCAGCGGGTCATTAGGGATGAGTGGAAAGATTGAGAGGACACTTTTGGAGCACTCTTCACATTGTTTACAAGGTAAGTCCTACTTATCGGGCCTTTAATGCAGATCAGAAACACGTTAGGAGAGTGCACAGTAAACAGTAGTGCTGACACAACACTGCAACACTGCAACCCTGGATCATTTCTAAGTAAGTAGGCGGTTTCCCGCACAGGTAATGGCGGCACCACTGGAAATACGATGACCATATATATATATATATATATATATATATAAAATGGGCTTTGCTGTCATAGAAATCGTACTCTAAGATCACAGCTGATTACACGACATGTTTCAAAAAGCTCGAACAAACGTTTGAAGCTCGTGGGATTCCATCGAGCCTTAAAAAACGGCCATTTGTCACATTGGAGTGTGAAACCTTAATACCAGCAAAATTGCTTTGGATGGTCCGAGCTGGAGTGCTGGAAACTGGCTCAATGTCTTTGGCGCTTACACCAACATTAGATTCTTGCACTTAATTCACCGGGCTATTGTTGAGAAAGAGATATTTTGAGATTCTGTCTCATCTCATTCACAGTCGGTCCGTTACACTTTGCTGGGTTTCGGTTTGCCAATAACCAAACAGACGCTGCTGCAGAATCACCTCAGTAACAAGCAGAACAAAAAGCCTCGACTGTTCTGCGACCCCCTCAGAAGGTCAGAATATTACAAAACAAGCATTCACAGAGGTCTCAACTCTGTTCCTGTGAGCAGAGCAGTGTCTTACCTCTCTAAGATAGCCTGCTGAGGATTACTGTTCAACAAAATATGGCTCTTTGCTTCTCACTTGCAGCGGTTTGACGGTAGCTTACGGCTCCGTCTCTCGAGGGAAAAGCCTGTTATCCCTAAACCAACCGACAAATAAACATTTCGTTCCGTCTGAAATCAATTTGGATGTCACTGCTGTACTTTCGACTTCAGGTTCTTAGTTTAAAAGGTTTAAAGTAGGAGCTGTCTAAAGTAGGAAAATTGTTTTTCGTCTGCTGAGTTCCTGGACCGCTTTAAAGGAGCAGTGTGTAGAACTTAGTGGCCTCTGGTGGTGAGGTTGCAGATTGCAGAGGTTGCAGAAAACACTCTTGCTGCCATGTTTGGTTTGTCCGCTCTGGGCTACTGTAGAGACAATGCTGTGGACATGGACTCTGTGAGAGGACCCTCTCCCTATGCAGATATGAATCATGCTGAGCAAAGGAAAACACCACAATTGTTATTTTCAGGTTATTCTGAACTAATGGAAACCTATTTGGGAATATTATTTTCCATTTTTGCAAGTAACCCAGTCTAACACACATTTCTTTTGGAGACTTGTGTCTGCAAGAGCAGTGGTTCTCAAATGGGGGCACGTGGAGGCACTCCAGGGGGTACGTGGGATTTAAAAAAAAGAAGGAATCAGGACTTTTCAGGGCTTCCGTAGATCCATCAGCCCTGCCTTCACACATTTTTACTTTGCTCCATGAAGGACAAACCACTTCCTGCATTGGCACACGACGTTGAAATGGGACACTAACGGTGACGTGCAGAATTAGAAAGCACATGAATTCATAGTGCTCATCTCTTCGTCCTATATGGAAATGAACTGCGGACTGAAAATAAACGGCTCTCAATCTCTGGACTGCCGCCAGTATCACATTTGTTTTAATGTTCAGTCTGTCCAGCTAAGTTGGCACCCTGAAGCAGGCTCGGAGCAGGCGGCCGGTGCGATGACGAAAACCAAACAGCGGATGCCATTGGGGGATGGCGGCGAGAGACCAGGAGCAGCTGCAGCAAATCTTTTTGCTTAATCATGCGGCTGGTGAAGAATTTATCATCAGTTTGCCCCATCTGGATCCCAGTCATTGACCCCTCAGCTGGTCTGCATTGCTGCCCAAAAAGAAGTAGACATTCATTGTGACTGGTGTCATCGACCCCTCCTGAAGACATTCTCCCTTAAACTGTTTGTTCTTGTGATATTTACTGCAATATTCTTGATCTGTCACTTGGCTTTACTGCCTGTATTAAAAACATTGGTTTGGTGGATGTCAATTACATGTTTTAAAACCCAAAGGCACATGAAGGACCTCAATTTTCACTTACCTCAGGGTCCATTTCTGACCGAGATGAATGATGTGTATTACTGTAATAGCTTTTAAAGTAGCTTCCCACAGGGGAAGTGTCAACTGCAAACACATAGAGCCCCGTTGTTCACTAACTGCTGGATGTTAAAACCAGCACAATGCAGCATGTAATCTAATACGAGCGAAGCTATTTAGGATATTATATGAGCTGCCATGGTGAGGTCCCTGTTGAGATTTTCAGTCATAAAACCAAAGCCCTTTTCCACCCTGCAATCAACAGTCACTGTGAAGGTTTAACTACTGAGGGGAAGCCTTGGGCCTTTGGTCCCGAGGACACTCCCAGCGTGGGGAGTGCTTTGACATATGGCTACGGATGAAGGCAAGAAAGAAAACCCATCTTTAGTATTTTCATGGATTGACACGTTATATCTCTCTACGCGAGAGCTGCATAGTTGAGAATCGCTTGTTTCTGTGTTGTTATCAATGTTGGAGACCTAAGTGGACCCTGAGCCCAGCTGTGATTCTGTGTACGTCTCCTATTGGTCGCTGCAGGAATCTTCAGAGCTGGAGGAGCCAATTGACTGTTGACCCATTGATTTGCACGCCACCCCGCGGTGACCGGAGAGGGGCGGCGGCGATTCTCTTGTTAAGCTCTGCTGTGTGAGGCGCATGATACTGAGCTGCAAATGCAGATGTGCTGTTTAAAGGGCACAGCTGAGGGGTAACAGTAGCGTCAGGCTCAGCGTATGATTAACAAGGTTCCAGCGCGACTTTGATCTTTTCCCCGCCGCACACTTTCATGTCAAACAACTGATATTCGGAAATGGTGTGATATCAAAGTGAAGAGAAATCAGCTAATACTTCACGGATTGTGCACCAATTTTACAGATCTGACATTAGGTCACGAGGAGGAATACTGCGCAGGGTACGTGGGGAAAGTTGCATAAATGACAGACTTTTATGACAGACTGGAAAGGAAAATATGTGGAATAAAAAAGACGACAGCTCTGTTTCTGCTGTATCTTTTGCATGTCCTTCACTATACCTTGTTCTTAGGGTTTCTTCACACACCGGAGCGTTGTCGTTCTATTAATTTGCATGACAGTATAGGTTTTTTAAGTTCTTTTTTTTTGTCACTTTCACACAAAATTGTACACATCTAAAAAGCAAAAACATTCTTCTCCGGCGTGAGGAGGATTTTTCTGAGCTCCTGCACAGAGAATAAAGGCATCAGCCAATCACGTTGTGCAGAACGGACACATTGCGAATGTACACTACAGTGTAAGACAATACGCAGGCTTTGTAGTCTGAACCAAGATGCCAAACGTTTAACCGTTTTCTGTCCTCACCTTTCATAATAAAAGTCCTAGACATATACACTGCATAACTGTTCCCAAAAGGGAACAATTCACATTAATATAGCTTACAGCAGCTCATGCTATTCAATATATCTCAGATGCTGCTCTGGGTCAATAGGATCCTGGTATTTTCCCCTGAATCTGCAAATCTATTCAAACCATTTATTTGATTAAAAAAAGGGTTGCATCTGTTGTAAATTTGCTCCGCTTCTGGTATGACTAAATCTGATGAGGACTATTCGCAGCCGAGTATTTCCCATTTGTGTGTCGTTAATTCATCACCGCCCAGGTGTGTAAAGGCCTTTGGCTGCTCAGAATACTGCAATCATGAAGATTTTTTTTTTTATTTTTTTACCTTTGAAAAATGATCAAGGGTCCACTTCTTCAGCCTGTAGTCTTGAGTAGCTCGTGCGCACACGTTGTAAATCCACGACAAAACCTTCACAGCTATAATTCACACAGATTAGAAAGCAGCTCGGTGTCCCTTCAACAGGAGAAAAACAAATAGTCCAGCAGTAAAATGTGAGTAAAGCCAGACTGAGAACTTAAGGTTCTGGGTTCAGCTTGTTTAATGTCGCCACTGCTGTCTGTGCTCGGACAGAGCTGGGAGGAACATCTTCCACCTGTGCCGGCTACCAGTTCGCACAGAGGCCCAGGCAGCTACAACAACAAACACGCCCTGATTGGACTTGAAATTAATGAGCTACACCTAATTGGGTCTGATGAAGACCATTAAAGTGTATTTGTGCAATTGTCCCCTGATGCCTTTGTCAGCTGAAGATTAAAAATGGGCCGAAAGTCACAAATGTATCAGTGATTCCCAGAAAGAGAGAAAAGAGGAAACGAAACCACCACAAAACACATCTGACCCGTAAAACACAACATGGAGGGATTCGTATGGATTCAGAATATAGTTGAAATTTCTATATCTTTGTAATTAATTTAGTTGATATATTATAGACCATTAAAGTGGATTTGTGTAAAGCAATACACGGGGGCATTTTACAACAGTTTGATCCTCTATTTGAAAAGCTTTATGCCTGAACATTTCAGAGCTAGGAGGAACACACCATGTAAGTTTAACCAGTAGTTAAAGTTTAAATTCAGATCCTCAACTTAAGTAATATAGCAATACCACCATGTGAGAAGACTTCACTACGCGTTAAAGTCCTAGATTCAGATTCCTACTTTATTAAAAACAAATATGTATTTTTACCTAAATTAACTCAAAATTTCCAAAGTATTACACATTGTTCAGTAAAATACTCATTTTCAGTGTTTTACTATTATTGTTATAATATTACTGCTGCATTAATGTATGTATCACATTTTACTGCTCTACACTTTTAAGGTTGAGCTAAACTTCAACTACTTCAAATACTGTTGGGTAGTTTAATCTCAGGCAATGCATCATATGCTATAAGATGCTCATGTGTGTGTAGCATTGCTGTCCTGTCTCTCATATCACGAGCTCAGTTCTGTTTGAAGTTTTGTGATGATGCCCTTTACAACTGACCCAAGAGGCTTTTTTAAAAAGTAGATTGAGCGATTAGCGCAGAGAATGACAGCAAGGACCTTTGTTCTGCTTCAACTGCAGGCCACACAAACTAATACTGCACGCAGTCTTCAGACGTTCTGGGGAAACACGGTGTCATAACTGACAGCTGTTGAGTATAAAATCTGTCACTCATCATCTAACTATGGCAATAAAATCCATAATGGAAATAGCATCCTAGAACCGCTGTGTAATACTTCACACCGACACACACCATAGCACTGCAATAGGCTTCATATTTGGGAAAATGCACAATATGATGAATGACTCACCAAACTCTCAAGTGATGCCCGAAGAGAAATCGGAGCAGAGCAGGAGATATTTCTGAATATATTTATATATAATATCTTCATATTTGAATACATATTGAATATATTCAGCATGCTTTGCTGTGTGTGTTCATCCTTGTTCTTGGTGAAAGTGAAATGTCGGGCTGATTATAATGGGCGCGCATAGTATTGTCGTTGGATCAGGTCTGGCTCTCCTCCAGGTGCCCCCCCCCCCCCCCCCCCCCCCTTATGCTCACTGATAAGTCATTATCCCAGCATGCTCCACTTGGACTGCTCTCTCATACGTTGCTGCCGCTGAGAGGGAGGAGGGAGGCATTATGGCACCTCCGGTGATGCAAATGAGTCATATGTACAGTCTGGGAAGGTTCTTTATTCCCCCTCAGCCTTGTGAATCTCACGCGAGCCGCTCGGCTCTCGGTATAGGAATGCATGATGCTTCCCCCTGGTGTTGTCCTCCCTGACCAAACCCTGGCTGGGAATGTTGGGAAGCTGAGTCCCAATTCATTAGACGTCAGCTCATGCAATGCAAGCGGGAGAAGATGGAATTATGTGACGTAAACATGACAAATATCTGTATTTAGAGCACTCTGGCTTTAAGAACCTGCAAAACAATGCTTTTATGAAGACTGACAACGGATGCAGTGTTTACTGTAGAGCCAGCGGCTGGTTGGGGTGGCTGAGAATAAACATCACATCAGTAATTATTGACTCAGCATTGTGGCATTACTCCTGGACACTGAGGGGAGAGGCCGGGACAGAGAAGAGCTTTTTAGTGCACTGTCCTTACTGCAGTTTGAACACAGAAAGTCTTATTTCTGCTCGGTTCATCCCATCCATCAGAGGAGCGAAATGTGCAGGTGACTGATTTTTTTCAGTTTGTCTCAGATGAACCTCGGTGAAAGTGACGAGTCCAAGTTCTGTAGTATTTCTCCTTGCGTTGGGAAGCCCACTTTCTCCTGCTGTTTCTGCTCTGATCATGATGAGTACTCGGGGAAGAAGTACGGCAGCCACACCAGCCGCTCAAAGATGTATGCAAACACTCAGAAAGTACATCAGCAGTGTTGGGTGTGAGGAGGAAAACTGGATTTCAATGGTTTGAAATTTGAAGTAATGTGCAATCTTACTCTACTTACACCATCTTGTGAGAAACATTAGTTTAGCTTTTCCTTGTATTCTACTACAATAGATGAGCTGGAACAGAGTGTGTTTCTGTGCGTTTGTTTCCAGAGGAACAGTTTGAGCTGACGCGTTGGCTTTAATGCCTTTAAAGTTCCTCTCTTTACTCCATTTAATCTGGTAATTACACATACGGGGGAAAGGAAGCCTGCTGCTCGGGTAAACATCATGCACGTTTTATGATTTGGACATATATATGAACACGGGCTGTTGGCTTGATTCATGGAGTAATTAAATCAGACTTAAGGAGGGGAAAAACAGCTCAAAAGATAGATTCGAAGCTCATCGTTTCTGTTTTTTTTAATGAATCGCACAGCCAAACATCAACAGCTTTGTAGCTACATAAAAGAAAGCTATTAAAAAATGAACTTGATGAATTGTAATTCACAATATCGAGTTAAGTAAATGACACATTACTCATAATATTTACACTAGCTCAGTCTCTGCGGGCAGCTGTCAAAACTTTCTTTCTCACAACTGCCAAATGAATACAATATAGCTCAACCTCTGAGACTAATCTCAATAAATCACGCTGAGTTTTAAGTTGTTATGAGCTCCCCCGAGGCTGTCATTCTCACGTGGAGCTCCGGAGCTGTGGCACGCCTGTAGGAGTCAGTGCCGGCCTCTTTCTCCTTCCTCAAACTTCATTTCCTCCCTTATGACCAACCAGAAAACTCTGTTCCCAACTCCTCATCAAACAGAGACGCACAGCGAAGCCACAGGAAGAAAAAAAAGTTGTCCTGCAAGAGAGGTCCGGTGCTCTTTTTTTTTGTGTGGAAAGGGCGCAAACAGCGCAACGACGCAGTGAACCGACTGGGGCACTTTTTTTTTGTGGAAGCTCAAGTTGCGCGCCGGTGTATTTCCTCCTGTGGCGGTGTTGTTGCCTCTGGTTCTGCGTCGTGTGACAGGTTGAGGGCAACTGAACGGTCACTCCCGAGCAGCTTTGACAGGTAAGAGCCGCTCGCCTTTTGCGGCTTTTGTTTCACATCTCATATTCACATCTCATATTCTGCGCAGCGCGATGACATCTGAGTGAACGGTGGCGCCTGTGTTCACTGTACGGTGGAACTTTTATGAGCTTTTTTTCCTTCTTCTTTTTTCTACTGTCCCAGTCACAACGTGGTACATCTATGTCTGAAAAAAAAAATGAACCAACCGCAATTTAATGTCCTTATAATGATAGTAGTTGTTGGCAAATTGGAGTTTAACAAGCCTGGAATATTCCTGTAATGTCACTGCGCAAGAAGTTGTCATGGAGGGACTATATAACTGACTTGAGTGTTTTAAAATCCTTTATGAACCCCTGTTAAGACTATAATATTGCCTGTAGGCTGCTGCTATTTTATGACTACAGGCTACATATTTTGGGCAGAGACTCATGAGTCACATGTTAAAAAGCTTTGACTGTGAGGAGTGACCCAACTTTCTTCTTGTCCTCATCAGTTTCTCTATTTAAAGTCGAAACGTGTATCCAATCTACTCTGCGCCCTAGTAGGCCTAAAACCAAAACAAATAATGGCATATTCAGAGCCCAGAAACGTGTTGGTATGAGTAACATTTCAAGATGCGTCACGTGAGCCCGGAGGAATGTCAAGAATCAAAGCCGAAGTTGTGAGTCCCTCCAGAGGCAACAGCTGAATGGGACTCTGCATCGGGTCCACGCGAGCAGCGCGCCTCTTTCAACAATGTGCTCATCACCGGAGCTCCTCTCTGATTGCCCCGTCCATTCGGCGGCGCGCAGCATTGTGTGTTTGAGCGCAGACACCGGGATGAGCCTAATCACCGAGCTTTTGTTTGGTTCTGACTGAGCATCTCGCCTGAAGTGTCTGGGATTGGAAATGAAACCTGCCCACTCAGGACAGGAGGAAGCCTCCCGCTTCGGTCCTGCCTCGGCCTCTGTGATTAGAAGTTAACATCGCGCCATCGTGGCTCTCGGTTTATTTGATCAATCAATAACAAAAAGAGCGTTTGTCTTTGATTCATCAGATGTGTATATGATTCGATATCCCCCCACTGACTGGACAGAGATACATGATGGAGAAAGCAATGCACCGCCGAGACCCAACACTGAAGTCAAGCGGGGCCGTATTAAAACAGCAGCTCTCCTTTTACCTCACGTGCTGCGGTGGTGGTGCTGTGGATCATGTCTATACTGGTGTATGGGAGGAGAGAGAGACCTCCACCGTCTGACCCCACATTCCTGCTTCTCTCATGGCGTGGGGTCAGTGCCCCCCCCCCTCCGTGACCCACTGCTGAGAACAAAATATGTATGTTTTCCACGAAATTTCTCTCCAGTTCCACCAGGTTTTTGAACGGTGAATCTCCTCATTGGCGGCCTTCGAACCGCAAATATCTACCGAGGCCGATTTCACAACAAACAAGCGCTCACAGGGGATTACATATTTAGCTGTTGGAGAAAAAAAAAAATCCCCAGTCATGTCTACACGCCACGCCCACCAACAGCAGTCAAAGGATGAAAGAGCGAGTGCTTCTGAGCCGTCAGCTGCTTCTTATTGTGTTGGACTCGTGGGCGAGGCCTCGGTTTACATAATGAAACTAACACGCAGTCCCTGGCATCAAAGGTTGCAAACCTTCTCTCGCTGTGTTTTCCTGAACCAGCTACAATCGTAACCTATGTCGAGAGTTTTCCCTCTGCAACCCACTGGCTGGTTCTCTGCGCTGGTGAACAAAAGCAGCAATGTGAGCCTCCGACTGTGTTTACTTCCTCAGTTTTCTCTGCCGCCGCACAGGGCCCGGCTCTCTGGGCTGTGCCTTCGTGAAAGTTCCTATTCTGTGGTTCGAGGGTGGGGGGGGGGCTGGGGGGCGGGACCGTCCGTGCTGGGCCCATCTCATTCCACCGCGGCCCCCCACAATGGATGAGCTGTGCTGCTATATCAACATTTATCTCTCTCACCCCCCCCCCCCCCACCTCCTCCCTCCTTTCTGCCACTTTAATCACTTCTTCCCTCTGGGCCAATCAGCAACAGGAAGAGCAGGTCCGTGCATCTCCGTCTTTGTCTGTGTGAGATGTCGCTGGTGCTGTGCTGCTGCCCACCGGGTGCCATGACTCACTCTGACCATGCATCTTGTGCCAGAGCAGCCCGTGTCACAGTCCTTCTTTCAGCCTGGCGGGCGAGTCTACCCATTTTGATGCGCGCCTTACTCAAGCTGTGCATTCATGAGATGCAGATCGGATGTCTAACTCCCGGCCGTATATACGCACATTGCGAGCAGCACATGCCTGTGCCTATATTTTGACCTGGCTATGTGAATGGCAAGCGGTTGTTTACGGTCAAGTCTATTTTGTGCTAGGACGCCCTCCTGCTTAGTTTGACCCTGCCATACTTTGCCATAAACCTGACGTATGCACGTTTGAGTATAGATGCCATCCATACGTGTCATCTTTGCAGTAAATGGACATGTGGAAGGGAGGTCTCGACTGCTGCCGTCGGCTCTTTACGCTCGATCGTGCAGTTTTGTGTTGGCGCAGAGCGGGATTTGTAATGTCAGACTTGTTGACTTTAGCCAGCAGGGCTTCCTCTCCTGTGTGGCTATTGCCTTTGTCTGTGTCGGCAAACTGATGTGGAGGATTTTTTTGTATTTTTTTTAATCTGGTCTCTAAACCAGGGGCCACCCATGGCGTCACATCTTTAAAACATTTGTGTAAAATGATATACTCGAGTAATGTGTGTGTATGTATGTATGTATGTATGTATGTATAGATATGCGCCAGGTGGGAGTATGTTTTTTTCCCAAAAGGTCTTTATATGTAACATATTTGTATACATTATATATATATATTTGTATACATTATATATATATATATATATATATATATATATATATATATATATATATATATATATATATATATATATATATATATATATATATACACAAATAAAAAAGCCCTTCTGTTATGTTGAAACCGGGCCCACACATTTCTCTTTTATTTATTCCAATGTTGAGCAACGGTGCAGCTCATATAGCGACCGCAGCTCTCCTCCGACACTTTACTTTTTAGTATTATTTAAATTATTTTGCAGGAGAAAGCGAGCACCTGGTTCTCAGTATTGACACATTTGTGTTGTTGCATGACATCATGGCCCACGTCCATACCCATGAATGACTTCCAGTCACACGCAGTGACTGTCACGGCTGAGCAGAGCGCTGTGGCGTAGAGTTTCCTTTTGAAGAGAATGCCTCACATACTTACGCCATACTTATGTTTGATGGGACTGTGTTGATTTTACTTGTTGAGTTGCTTCAGATTTGTACAGGATTTCGGTTTCATTTCAGCGTCTGTATCCTGTATTAAACTCTCGTAGTCTGTTTAAAAACCCTCTCAATGTCGATGACTGTAGCTGTTCCAGGAATGGGAGGACCTTATTATTCCGCTCTCGACCATTTTAGACCACAATGTGTAAGAGATGGCTCCAGTGACTAGAAACAGGACTTTGATCATGGAATATCAAATCTAAGTAATACTGTACATGTAATGTCTCAGCTTTCAGCTTTTCAACTGTAAAACTGCACTGTATAAAATATGACAGTTAATGCAACGCAGGTGTCGTCATGTTCTGGGAAAAGACTATCAGCTGGTAACCATACAGATTTATTATAACTGTTTCTCTGGAATTTGTCCCTCATAACAGACACATAGGAATCAAAGATGCACACACAAACCGTTAACTTTTAACACGTTTAAGGCAGATACAAAAATCCGTGAGTTCAGTATCCTGTAACATCTGTGGAATCCTCAGAATGTCTAAAAGGAGCAATGCTTGAAGTGGAAAGTACTCCCCTCCGATTCACATGTTGCAGCGCGTCTCGGGCTGGAATCGTTTGAGCCATCTGCCTTTCTAGCAAATAAAAGTTATCCAGAGATATTGCTGATCGAAGTAGGGGGGTTCTGTTCCCAACGGCACTAGATTAATAAAACTTGTAAAATGCCATGTGCATGCTTTGATGCTTGCACCTGTAAAGGTTGGTATAAAAGTTGCATCCTGTGTGTTTAGCGAGTGAGAAGTGTGAAATGGTCGAGGTACACTCAAGATTAAAAGGCAGTAAAGAGGCGGTGTGTTTGGTCTGAAAACTGAAGCCAATGCAGAGGCGCATTAATCTTGTGTTCTTTCTAATGGCTCGCAGCGGCCGACTCATTCAGATGCAAAAATAAGTCAATTTGTATGGAAGTCGATAAGAAAAGGACCCTACTTTCTAACTTGATTTATTTCCTCAGTAAACATGAGTTTATGGTCTCAATTGCTAGTTTGTGTTCATCAAACCAGCATGCTGTTTAATACATTATGGTTTTATTTAGAGTAAAATAGACCATAAAGCAGAGTATGGAAATCTGCTTGTGTCTTCTGATCATTAGCAATGTGGCGGTTTTACATCCTGCCGTTTGTGGCACAAAAAAAAAAAAAAAAAAAAAAAAAAAATCACAGTTTGTAAGTAATTTTCTGTCCACGTGTGTGTGACTACATACTGCAAATGAAAAGGACAAAATGACAACTTAAATGTCCCACCCCTCCTTCAAATTAAGGTCCGCAGATGAGAGACCTACCTGCACCGCCACCCATCGAGATTTTATCAAACCAGTCATCCCCGACGCCCAAACGACTCCCACACCTTGTCTCCTGGTTTAATCACCAACATTTCTAAATCCCAGCGGTTATAAGAAGGCATCAAACACATTTGATTTCACGTTGGTAAAGCACTCAGAGTTGCAAAAGGTTTCACCATCTGAGGGAAAAGAGAAAACAAAAAAAATCAATGTCACATTTCCTATTCTGCCTGCATTGTTGGCACAACATAAAGGGGGGCAGCCCCTCCTGGCCCGTCTTGTCTGCTCTCCTAAAATGCTTGTTGGTACAATAATAACAAAAAAAAAAGGTCCCGAAAGACCAATTCATCAGCAGCTTTGAAACCTGCTGCGATTAACGACACACAAGGGAGCCTCATTGGCCAGGCACAGCCAGCTCTCCTCCCGCCTCATGCCAACGGTCTTGTAAAAAGCACCTTTGTGAGTCACGACAGAGCCCGGTGCCACTTGGATTGAGTCCTCACCATGGCAGTCGAACCGTTTAAACATGAGCCGCTCTGCTTTAGATGCTTCGTGGCCACTCTGTGACATACGGTCTTGAAGCCCGGCTCCTTTCATCGGTGATGAATCAAGTCAGGGAGGAGTCAGCAATAAGAGCTGCACCCACTTGTTGCACCCGCCTCTTCTTTTCACATACAATGCATCTGGGGAAGGTGAGAGATTGGACGTTAAGAATCTTCATAAATTCACTGAGAGTGTAAATATGACTGAATGAAATGATCCATCATTTCCCCCCCAAAAAATATTTCAGTTATGGCTGCTAATTAAGACAAAATAAGCAATGAATATTGCATACGCACCATTTTTTTTCCATCAAATACCTGGTCTTGTCATGGTGGTGCAAGGCTGGACCCAAAAGCTAACATAAAGAGGAGTGATACACAATGATATCTATTTAAGCCAGAGAGAATGTAGGAAATCTTGCTGGCGTCCTCTGCGGGCTGGTTTGGGGGAAGGCTGGGCAGTTTTTCCAAAGAGTACCGGGGAGCTCAGAGGCCGGGAAAGCACAAGTTACGCACGAGAATATAACGAAAGCCAAAGAGGCCGCGGCAGTCGTTCCGGGTGCGTGAACTGACGATCTGGCGAGGAGTGGAGAGAGCATACGGGGTGAAATACTGTGAGGCTGATTAGGGAAACGGGTTGCAGGTGTGTAGGTAAATTGGCAGCGGGCAGGGAAGGCCACGCCCAGCCAGACACACCCACACAGGACAAACTGGGATCAACAGGAAAACACAGAGGAGGGAAAGCAGGCCGGACAGGAGCACAGCAGGGACCATGACAGGTCTGAATTCAGAAACATGTGCCGTTGTCATTCCCTATATCAACCTGCCAACACGCATTCCCTGTCTGTGCTGCCACATGTTCAGTTTTAATCATTCTTCCAATGCGCATAAAATACATTGGATGTCATTTTAGAGCGTCTGGAGCCACACGCCATTTTCTCTGGCCGGTCTGTGCCATCGGTGGAACATTGGCTCCCGTCTCGCGGGTCATTTGCTCTTCAATTTACTCCGATTTGTATTCATGTCATGCTATGGCAAGCTGAACATGTGTTGGAATCCAACATGCAGCTGTACCTTGTTGCCGGTTGACTGCCTCTCTGACAAGCTGTTGGAGTGCTGCAATCATCCACTCATGGAGGCTCTTCAGGTCCGAGCTTACGCAGGCTTCTAAACCCGTACTATTAGTCTGTTTTTAGCGATTCCAGCGACGTGACTTTTGTAACGGCAACGTCGCCCCTCCACTTTGGTCCAGATGTGCACTTAACTACTCGCTGGATTGGCATGAAGTTAAATACAGACAGTCATCGTCCCCCCCAGAGGATGAGTCCTACGTTGGTGAACCCTTGACTTTTCTCCCATCACCGGCAGCAGATTCACTTGAATCATCGTGACAATCATTGGATGGATTGCTATGAAATGTGGCAGATATTCATTTAACCTATAAGATACATTCTAATGACTGATGATCTCCTGACTTCTCATCCACGGCCAAATCTTTGCTTTATGGTCAAGTATCTGCAAAACGACTGACATTCCCATCAGTTGCCACCCCCCCCCCCCCCCCGACGCCTAATGTTACCATAGATGTAGGGCATGGATGTCCTTGTATGACCCCTAATGATGATGAGTAGTAGGAAATATTTGTCTCTTCAAAGAATTTTTTGTGTAAAAAGAGCAGATTGAAAACAGATCGCTGTGTGTGGGCTTTTGATGAAGACATGCAAAGAGAATGTAAGCATGAATTAGAGAACCTGAGGCCAATAAACAGAGTGAGAATCTGAGAGGGTGATTAGTGGCATGTGTTTATTTACCCAATAAAGGGCTGAAAGCAGATCCTTATGCTAAGCTATTTATGAGCTCACGCGTGACCTCGACACTCTTGAGACACAGTTTGACAAGTTGGACGCCCCTAAAAACAGTTGACAGTTCAACCTTTAACTGTAAAGAAAAAAAAACACACAAAAAATTAGGGTTTCATATAGTATGGATGTTTGACAGGTGTGATACTTTCATCCTATTACATTAGACATGTTTTGATGTTTTCTGGAAAATGAAAACATTAGGGGACAAATAGGCTACATTTCCCCAAGATTAGAAGCAGTTTATATTCATCTATGTCCTGTTATTTCAAGAAAGTCGCATTAGTTTCCTAATTTCCTGCCGTCTTGTTTTTATTTACACAAAAGCAAAGCATTTCATGTTTATATAAGAAGAGTATTGTTGCTATGGTCCACTAACTTTCCAATAGAACAAATGACAGGCAGTTTGGGGATTTCCTCACTATTAAATAATTAAGAGTTTCTTTTTGTGAAAGAACCTGATTTAAAAATAACGATTTGTAAATATTCTGGTAGGTTAATGGAGCCGTTACATGCCCTTGAAACAGTTTGAGCCCACTGACAGAGCTGTATTGTAATGAAATGTCAAGTAGATTATTTTAAAGGTCCAACAAAACGTTCCATCTTTTTGTAAATTAAAGATTTAACAGACTACATTCAGCTGCCATGTAGCTGAGTGTATACACAGCTTGCAAAAAGTCTTTGTTTTCATGTATGCACCTTTCGTATGTACTTGTATCACCCAGACATAAGTCTCTAGAGCGCTCATGCCGAACTAAATATGAATACTATTCGAGAAGCTACGTGTTTGTGTGTATACATCGTAGCCTTTTTAATTGTTTACAGTCTGTGTTGTTGATTTCTTTTGTGTCCAAAGTGTTGAAATGGATATCTCAGTTTCTTTTATTTGTCGGAATACATTCAAATCTCAGAATGAGTACTATTTTAAAAGGTAGTGATGCTTTTCGGTTCAGAGCATTGTGTTGAATAACTGGCCCTTTCTCCACATTGTTGTTACAAAATGAGTTTCTTCAGCCAAGCATGTAGGGATGCCACAGACAAAACAGCAGATATAGCACGGCAAATTGCACTCTTAATGCCCACGCTAGATAAGCTCTTGGTGTGTTGTTGTGTTGAGGGGAGTGGAAATGAAACCTCTTAGAATCTGCCTGAGCCTTTTTTACTTTTTGCCAAGGCCATTGAGGACTTCTTCATCTCATGCTCAGTTAGCGACGGTAGTTATCAATGAACAAACAATTTAACTTCCTCAATAAAACAAGCTCATTGTAATGCGTAAACTGTGCACACTTTAGGCTGCAAATAGCAGTTCATGCCACTTTTGAGAATCGTGACCTTGAAAAGTGAAAATACATGTTACATCATCTTAATTAACTCCACATGGCTCACTCAAGCATTTTCCCACAAAAGCCCCCCAAGGACTGCTTTAGATTTTGGCTCGTTGAGTTAAGCTCAAAGGACATAATTACATATTTTAAATACTAGTTTCAATTGAATTGACACAAAACTGTTCTTAGCGATATCTGTATTTATTAAATTTTAACGCCCATGTAAACGGCTTGGAAAAGCAGCTTCAGGCTTGTCTTCGTCTCGGCTATTTGTTCTATGTGACACACACTGTTTACTGCAGAAATAGATAGAGAATTATCTTTTTGCTAATCATACTGACATCATATCAGCAACATTGCACCTTTCATTGCAGTTTCAATATTAGCCGAATATGTGTACGAGGAAGCACTTTTTTTTTGAGAGCAGCTATCTTTATTTTCATTAATTAACCGCATACATGAGGTCAGACCTAAAATGCTTTTAGGGGTCTCATGCCCATCTAAAAAGGAAGTGGACATCTCAGTTTATTTTATTTGAAAGGATGTACTCAAATCTCAGAATTAGTGCTTTTTTTGAGAGGTACGGACGCCTTCTGATTCCTGGCATTGAACCAGTGTATTGCAGTGAGTATTTCCACAGCCTCTTAAAGACAGTAATGTCGACCGGGTTTGCCGGTGATCCAGCTGGTCTCAGAGGTTTAAACTGTTTTTTAAGGTACATTAACACACTTTGCATTTTAAATTGTGAGAATGTTCTGCTTTGCTTTTTTTTTTTTCGTGGCGGTAGACTAAATATTTGGGTTTAGACGTACTGTATAAATCCATGCAAAATTCCATTGCGTGATAAGAAAAGCCAGAGTTGCAAATGCCTGTCGGGCGCTGGTGTTGCTGACAGGTCTGAGAAGCACACAGGAAGTTGTTGTTCTTCCAGACCTGGCCCACGAACTGCTTGGCATTTGCTGAAATGGCGCAATCCTCTTGACCCCGTGGACCTCTTGCCTCCCTCCCTCTTCGCCGTCTCCACAAACACCACTGGGGGGCGTTAACAGGGGACCTTTCCTCCCCTGCTCTCTGAGCCGGTTGGACACATGCATTCACATATTTTGAGTGATTCCGTTTAACATGCAAATCAGACGGTCCCAGAGCCTGCATGCTGAATGGGCTTATACTCGGCTCGCTCCGAAAGCAGTTTTCAGGTTCAAATTGGGCCTACAAATGGGACCGAGTGAACTGTGTGAATGTATTCATTGTGGGTGTGATGACACTTGGAGGAGGCGTCGGTGAGATGTTGAGATCCGTATTATACTTTTCGGGGAGAAGGAAATAAAAGATAGTCACAGGAGGTCATGCAGGGTGGCACTAGTTTCTGCCTGAGCTGTGTGAAAGTTGGATGGAGAGATTTTACAGACGTCTTTCCGGGAGTATTGTTGCTTCTGTTAGACCCTGGTCAGTCAGGAGTGACGTCTGACTGACCATACGGACTCGACTGACCAAAGCTCTCAGCTGTGGGAAAGTTCTGACTGGCAGCTCGTGTTGAAGGAGATGGTGTTATTGTCTCAATGCAGCAAACAGAGTAATGCTGTGTTGTGCAATTTAAAGCTGCAGTTGGTTACTAAAATGAATAAAACATTGTTTCATATTTGCTCAAACGGCAAATTTGCAGTCTCTAACGTCATGTTAATCACTGCGTGTGAAGCTTGTGAACTTGTTAGACGCCTTGAATGGTTTCAGAAACACATTTTAGTGTACCGTTTAACTGGAAAATAAGCGGTTTTCAGCTATTTTTCAACATCACGGCCGCAAACTTTTCATTTTACAACAAAACAGTCAACTTAAATATGAGTCTGAAAACATAGGAACTTGTTTTTTTGTACTACTGTCCAGTGATAGTGATAGTTTGAGCAAATATGACCACAAAAAAAAATTGAAGTCACAGATTGTAGTTTTAACATATTTCTCGCATCGTGTTGGGATTCTTCCCAGGACGATTGAGTTGTAACTGGCGTGACAGACACACTGACTGCTGCTGTCTGTGTTTGAGTTTTTGGGGCTTGACGGTTCTGTAAGCATGAAATTGGCTCGGTGGAAGGCCGGCCTGCCTAACTGTAAATCAGAGGTATTTTCCAACGTGACCTTGAAGCCTGAGAAGGGATTATAAACACAGGAGTGCATTTTCTTAAAACTCATTTTTCATATTGATCCTTCCCAATCAATACAAACATAACATGTGTATTCCTGCTGGCAAATCCACGTGTGTGGTTTGAGAATAGCAATATGTCTCATATAAGTGGACGGATGTAAAGAGATGCGTTCATTAACCGCTGTCTCACAACCAAACTGTGATAATAACTCTTATTAGCAATCATACCCGGTGTCCTTTGAGATGCAGCACTGTTGGGGTTTCGTACAATGGTTCCTGTGTCAAGCCCAGTTTCCGCTGCTGACTGAGGTTTGTTCTGATGGTTGGGTTTGCGGCAGAGTTGGGCTGCTTTTAGCGCCACAGTCCTAATGTAGGCCTGACTGAAGGACGCGGTTGAGGCGTTATTCTGAGTTCTGCTTGTTAGCGGGAGCTTTTCCCCGTCCCTCAAGGGTAATCAGAGCGCCGTGGTAATCCCTTAAGGAGGACTCGGCTCCTCCTGACGACATGTTCCCATCTACTGGTATTACTACCTGGGCTCACTTTTTTTTATACGCATGCAACGCCATATAGCTGCTTGGTATGCCCAGTGCGTTAGTTATGTGATTTATAGGTCTGTGTCATCATACAAACAAGTCAAGATGTATTAAACTCTTAGGCCTCATCCGTTCCATGTGAGTCCCAGCAGTCCTATTTTTTATAGTTTACTGGTTTTATATTAGAAATGGCACGCTACACATATTAACCAACATATAAAACTTTTAGAGGCCCTGCATGTCCAAGAAAATCCTCAATCATTGTTGTTTTTTCTCAGCTATATCCTGTGTTTTTCTTGATACGTGGGTTCAGTTAATTAACTGTTCCAAAAGAACGTTTGGATTTGAGTTTTTTTCATTTGCCAAATTACTTTATCCAAACATGTTATTCTCATTAAGGCTCACTTCTGTTTTACATCTGGTATTTTATGAGTTTTTTAATGGTAAATACTGGAAATTAACCCTAGAACTCCTTTGACTGATTGGTTATGAATCATGCTGAAAAATAATAGTAACGCCAACTTTTTCTTTGACAATACAATTCTGTTGTGTTTAATCTGATAAAGCAACTGTTATTTTATGCCAATGTTGATATTGAGCATTATACAGATGACCATAATACTGAAAGATAGGAGTAACTTTCTCAAAGCTCATATACATTAATAAAATATGATCACTCTACATAGTGTCGAACTGATCCCTGCTTGTGTTTGGCATTTCAATAAATTGTAACAGATTCCAACAAGAGGATGTTTTGCAAGAAAATATAAACCTTAAAATGTAATTTTGTGCCTATATTGCACGTTTTAACGGTTAATAACAATTATCCACAACACTAATCTTTCATGATATAGTTTTGAACACTTCAAATAGATTCATGGGTCCATTTGGAAGTTGTTGAGTCGTGACGTAACACACTGCCCAAGATGTGCACATGACAGAAAGGAGTTACAAAATACAAAACGACATTCACAAAGTTACAGTACTGTCGTTTTCTTTTTGAAATGCATCTCATTGTCTTGTTTAACAGCTGGTAATTTGTTTATGAACCCTTTTTACACCGCCTGGCCAAAAAAAAGTCATCACCAAAAAAAGGTCACACACACTAATATTTCGTTTAGCTTTGGTTACGGCAGCATTCGCTGTGGCATTGTTTCCATAAGCTTCTGCAATGTCACAAGATTTATTTCCATCCAGTGTTGCATTAATTTCTCACTAAGATCTTGTATTGATGATGGTAGAGTCTGACCGCTGCACAAAGCCTTCTCCAACACATCCCAAAGATTCTCAATGGGGTTAAGGTCTGGACTCCATGTGTGGAAACGATGTCTCATGGCTCCCTGAACCACTCTTTCACAATTTGAGCCCGATGAATCTTGGCATTGTCATCTTGGAACACGCCCGTGCCATCAGGGAAGAAACAAATCCATTGATGGAATAACCTGGTCGTTGCTGAACCTGGTCGTTGCTGAACCTAGACCTGAGCAACTGCAGCAACCCCAGATCATAGCCCCGCCCCCGCAGCCTTGTACAGTAGGCAGCAGTAGTTAAATCCAGGTGCCGACTTTTTTTTCGGCCAGGCAGTGTATTTATCACCTTATCGCATGCTAATTGAACAACTTTTGCACACTAATTCTGGATCAAAAGTTATTTATCAACAGGTACCAAATATACTTCTCATTCTTGCCCCTATTTGTACGTCTCCAGCGCAATCTGTGCGACTTGATTGGGACTTGAAGTTGATTGCATGTTACTACCGTATGCAGATGTCTAGACCAGCCAGGGAGCTGTGTGAAGTGTGTCGATCAGAAACGGCTGCACAACCTTGTTGAACAAGTCTTGGATCCTGAAGGCCTTGACAGAAATATTGTCGTGTCACAGCAGGCCAACGTGATGCTGAGTGACGCGTCAGTATGACTGAGGGCTTCCACAGTGAGGAGTTCAGACCGAGCAGTTCTCAGTAATGTCCGTCCTCCTTGAGGCTCACAGGTCTGTTGTTTCTTACGGAGGTCATGAGTGGCTTCTGGCTTCTATTAGGTGTTTCCTGTTCAACAGCTTGACCTGCTGTCACCCCACCGTGTGATGTTTCCTCCCTCCCCCCACGCACCCATGGCTGCAGGGCCGAGGCTTCGGAGATCAGCTTGTGCTGCGTGTATTGGACAAGCTGAGTAAAGCCACTGCGGCATATTCGATCCAGAAGCCCATATGTTCGGAGATGCAAGTGCATTTTCTATAGCTTAATCGTATTTCTCTGGCGGCGCTCTCTGCATCAAGATCAATTACTCATGGGTAGAAAGTTCCCAGTAATTGATTTGAATTGTACTGTATGCCGGTCATGCGAGTGCTGAAAGCTGCCAAATGCTTTGACTATTGCCTTCTAGGGAAAAGTCCTCGGTACCTGGCAATAGTCCCATCTCTCCCATCTCTGGCAGCACAATGCCGGAACGAAACAAAGTGCGAGTATTGCACATGTCAAATGGCAATGGACGTAAATGTTGCAATGGATTAAAATAGTTCGACCGGCTTTCTTTGTCACACACTGACACTCGTCTAGCCAACAGATACAAACTGGCACGTCCGGTCTACATTTTCAAAATAAAATATTTGGCATGTTTTGAGCGCTTCGCTTCGAAGGCAAATGCTAAAAAGAGAATGCTGAAGTCAAAGTGCTTACACAGGGTGAGGGTGAGGAATGCTCTGACCCGGGTTTCGCCTCAGACAAATTTCTTACTTATCAAGGTGTCACAGAACTTGGATGTGGACGTTATTTTCCAAAACTTGAGCATTCTCTTCAACAATATGAATCACAGAGTTGTGTTCATAGTTAGGACACCAGTGTCCCGCAAACATTTGTGGAAGTTACGAAAATAACCTCCCGGGAATGTGAGCGGAAGTGTTCGCGGGATACTATAGTTTCCTAACTACGCATGCTACTTTGTGATTTATATTGTTGAAGAGAACGCACTCTCGGAAGAGAAACGCGTCAGCCAGAACTTTTTCACGTATTACATTTATGGCTGTGTTATGCATGGGATCAGCAGCTCTTTGTGGGATCGTATATGACGATCTGATCAGACTGCCTGCCGGGGAGAATATAAATAGAGTTTTATCTCGCCTGATTCAGTCTTCCTGTTTGGAACGTGGACTACACCCGGGGCTACAGCGCTGTCTGGGTCAGTCTATCCGCACTGCAGTTCTTTCGCAGGTTGACAGATCAGTCCTTGCCAAACTCGGACGTGCAGGCAGGCCAGGGGTCACACAGGGATTTAGGCAGGCTTGGATGCAGATAGTTTGGTAAATGGGGTTAAGAATAAACACAGTAGCTACAGAGCAAAGCAGGGGAGAAGGCAGGCAGAACCTCGCCTGATCTGTTGTGACCACAAGACGGATTACATAATGTTAATTGTAATTGTATACACTTCTACGCAGATAAATGGGTGAAAGGACATCGTGGTTAAATATCACCCTGGATGCCATTTTTACTGTTTGTTACTTCCCTATTTGTTTGATCAATGTGTTTGTTAGGACTGCAACGAACCAGGAATCCGACTCAAGGTCAAGACAAAGTTTAGCTGAGTCTAATGTTTTAGGGCTGCAACATTGATATTTTCCCTATTGATAAATCTGCCGATTATTTTTTGAATTGATTTCTTTTGTCTGTAACAAAAAAAAAACCACCCATCAAGAAACCTCAAGCCCATCGATGCAATGAAATGTCTAGTGCTTTAGAAATTACTATAATGATTAATAGATTATCAACATGGTAATTTTCAAGTGTTGGCTCCTTGTTCTGCATGCAGCTTTCGATTGGATAGAAATGTGATCTGCTATTCAGATTCATACTATATTCTGTGTGTAGCCTGAGATTTGTGAAATCTTGCTGGCAGACTTCAGTGTCACAGAGAAATTGAAAAATAAAAGATTGATGGCTAAATACGAGGTGGGCTCCAGGGATCTTGAGCAGGGAGAAAAGGGGAGGCAAGAAGGGAGTGGCAGTACCAAGAATACATTGAAGGAGCTTCTCACGCTCTTGCCTTCATCACAAGCAGCTGAAACCTCGAGAGGATACCCCACAGTCCTGCCTACTGTACCCATTTATACTGAGAGCTAGGGCCTCCAGAGAGCTGCCAGTATTATGAAATCAATCCAACTTTACAATCACCCACGTCCAACTCAAGGGTCGTTCTGATCACACATTTCACTGTAAATGCCAAACTTGCATGAAGTGAACATGCTGTTTTCCTTTTTGATACTTCAAACCTCAATGACTTTTAAAAAAAAAGAAAGACAAAATATCAGTGTGGCGGCGTGTATTGAAGAGTGAAGTTTCGCAGTTCATTGAGATCTGAGATCAATTTCGCCCCGCAGCCCCTCATAAATAAGCTCACATATTATAGATTGGATGTTGTTCTCAAAGGTCTGCTAAGTACTGGCGCCGAACGCAGAAGCAGTCAGGCGTAATTCCATCATTGTTCTTTGAGGAAAAGAAAATGTTTTCGATTCATTTTCTTTTTTCAATCACACAAGGGAGATTGAAAATGTAGATGGAAAATGTCAGCCCATGGCCCCACAAGAATGTACTTCTGAAGCTACAATACAACGTTGAAGCGAATGACTTGTTGACTCTGCTAACAGTTGCTCCTTTGTTTCATTCTTTCCCTGCCTTTGCCCTGGTAATTAACTTTTTCTATTATCCTATTCTCCCCTCGTCGTCCTCTTTATTCCGTATTTTGTCCTTTCACAATTATTTCCAGTCAGCCTGTCTCATAGCAGAACGAGACGGCGTGATGTCGAGTGGAGCACCGCCACCTAACCTGACTTCGTGCCAGCCTGGCTAGAAATTCAATGAGCGCTGCAAGTGGAAAGCCTGCAGGTTGGAGACACGCCGTCAGAGGCCACACGTTCTGGTTTCGGGCTCGTTTGTTGGAGCGTTCCACGTGAAAGCAGACTGAATGTCTGGTGCGGACCCCGTCACAGCACACAAAGTGGCCTGTGGTTAAGTGTAGGATCGTAGGACAGATTCTGGTCTGGTACGCACGGTCAACCTGCCGTATTCACAAACACAACACACGGCATATATGCTCATTCTCGGTCAAATAATGCATGAAACGCGCTGTGATTTTCTAATTTCAGCATGTCGGAATTAATTGTCTGTGACTATGATTATAAGGCAGTTAGTTGGTGTTGATGTTGTGACAGTCATAGCCATAGTGCTCAGGAATAGCATCATTGGCGTGCTTGGCAAGGGCTGCGGCATGCTCTGTAATTTTCCTGACAGTCCGATGCATACTGTCATCTCCAATGGCAAAAATTGGTCCAGACGCTACATTTGTGGTCAGTGGTAATGGGCCCGCCTCGGGAGGAAGGAGGCTGTGAAATAGTCCTCTGGTCTTTCATGTCATTAGCTGTTATTTTCGCGTTGTGTTCAATGGACCTGTTTTTTTTTTAATATCCATTTCAACCACTTGCAGCTGTTTTGTGTGAAACAGCCCTCACTATTCCACTCTGGCTCATAAGCTCACTTAAATCAATATAAGGCATCAAATACCGTTCTCCAAATATCTACATTTCAACAAACAGCCCACTTTTTCAGCCTTGCGTGCCATTATTGTTCTGTGACTTTTTTTTTTCTTCCCTTGGACAATTAGCAGTTGATTTAATCTCATTACTAGGTCTCAGTCTCTGTTTTGCTTCCTCTGGCTGACAGGCTGGCGCAGGCGAACCGGAGAGAGATCCCACTGCCTCTGGCTTCCAAGCACATCTGAGCCGGTGAGAAATGACACCATGTTCCACCCCCTAGCTGCAGCCTCGGGGTGGCCTGAATCTGTCTTTAACCTACCGAACTGCAATCACTGCATCCGCTTTGTTCACCACGGCTTCTTGACAATCAAGAGTCGTGAATGAAGTTTAAGTCGATGGACTGGGTCACACGTCCTCCGTGCTCTTTAGTGGGTCGGTTGCTCCACGGTGTTGGAATAGAAAAGACAATAGGTCTGACAGGAAACTCGCTTCTGGGACTAACTCACAGATTGTTCAGGGCTGACTTGCTGCTCTGGTATGGGTGTGCTTCCTGTCCAACTACCTCCAAATGTAAGGGTGGGTGACTACAGGAAATAGCCCCTTATGATTCATACACACACACACAAACGCGCACACACAAACGCTCAGACACAAGCCCTATGCCTTAAATCTTAAGGACATAACCTGCATGCCCTCTGGAGATGTCTGGACCAGTAATTGGTTGTAGGCATAAATTATTTTGGACGAAAAAGACAGCAGAAACACATGGAAAAGCAGCCAGAATTCCCTTACAATGTGGGGTCGCTAAGGTCAGACACTTAAGTGTCAGCAAGAATAGTGAGTACCACCAATCATTTGTCTTCTTCTTCTTTAAGTATGAATTCATAAAAAAAATATGCTGCTGTTATATTTGTGTAAGTCATGAGTTTTCCATTACGTTTGATTGGTCATGAATATTTAAATTTCCTGCTAACTACACATGATTATGCCGTTCACAGCAGTTGACTCTGCATATATCTCATGTGTGCTAACGCAGCAACTACAACACTGCTGCGTCTGAATATCTGTTTTTACATATATATATAGTGCGGTTGTGTCATATTAAGCTGTCCGGCCAATCGCAACAGCTTTCTTGTATTCTTACATGTCAACACCCATTCACACACACGTCCACAAATACATGTCAGCGGCTGCCATACAAGATGCCACCTGCTCGTCAGATTCTAATCTCATCCCTCACACACTGAGGACACAGCCTCTGGAAGTAATTTGGGGTTCAGTTTCTTGCCCTCGGACACTTTGGCACACAAAAGCGGACAAGGATCGACACCGAACTTCAAATCATCCGGTTGGTGGACGACCCGCTCTCCCTCTGAGCCACAGCCGCCTATATAGCGCTTGCAGAGACACACATCAGCAATACAGATAGCAAACGGCTGGAGATATCCAGCCTCCAGCAGCAGTCCTTTTGTAAGTTATCTTCACAGCCTCTGGTTTAAAAAAAACAACAACTGGTGAAGGTCAGCAGCAGCCATTGACTGGCTCGTGTCTTGGGAGATATCTATCGCTTACAATGGTTGTGTTTTTTGGATTCCACGGCAAGGAACAAAGAGGTCATTGATAATGTGTGTACCAAGGGAAACTACCCGGTAGACCATAGCAAACATCAGTTAGGCTACGCAACACTGAGCAACACCTCACATTCAAATAACCTGAATATAATACAGTCCAATGTCAAACCACTCCACAGAGATATTCTGTATTGTAGTACAGGTGTACTGCACTGCGTTACAGCGAGCAGGTTTTTTTTTCTTCTGGTAAATCAGAACAAAGTCACACTTAAAATATGAATGCCCAAGAGGGGAAATGACATCAGCGGCGGACCTCTGTCATCCTGCGACCCTGAGGCTGAGTAAAATACGCTGACATGTCCTCTGGATCATGGCTGTCCATGTAGAAACAGGCACCGCCAGGTGCCAGGCAGCACGGCGTGTTAAAAACTTTGCCGCTGCCTTTCATTCTGGGTCACGCTGTTCAGGAGGAAGTACCGTGTCGGCACAATGCGGCAGTGAAGCCTCAGAGGGTCTTTTGCTCCAAAAAACTCTGTGTTCCTCAAATGCTCTGCTCAGATTATAATCGGGCTCCGTGGCTGTGGCTCCACTTGGTCAGAGATGTTTGTTGGGTTGTGCAGTGTGGCAGCGACCTCTGGCAGGCACTGAGGGTTCTGCAGCATGACACAAGCCATCCGCTACTGTCCAGACACATTTGTTTGCTTTTTTTAAGCTGTTGCGAGGCATGAAAGACTATTCACGATGTCAAGAAAAGCTTCCAAGACAGTTGCAACTGTAGAATTTCTCTTTTCTATTTCGATTCAATGGCAGGAACATCTGGGCCCTCAGCTAGCGCTGAGTAACAAAGGAAGTCGTCCGTGGAGACAGGATAGTCTGGACGGGCTTTTTTTAGAGGGGGAAAAAAATGGGAATTAATAGCCCACACTGTCTATAAATCCCTGCGGCAGGGGAGATGTTCGGCTTCAGTAGAAGCTTTTTTTGTCACGCTTATTGACTTTGCTTTTCAACTTCTGCTCACCCTTTTCTCCTGGAGAGGGGTCCAACAAGGACAAGAGTTAGTAGTCTGGTCTTTACGTTCAGGCTGAATTCCTTCTCGCCGCTGTTTTTAAATTGCCTCACTTTCTCAACAGGCTCTAATAAGGGAAATCCTTTTTATCTTTTTTTTTGCCGATTCAGTGCTTTACTGAACCTACTTCCGATAACTTTAGTGGGAATCTGAATTGTACATCTTCAATGGGGTGCAGGCAGGTGCTTAGGCGACTGCCAGCTGGTGTGATAGTATGTTTTCTTTCTGTCAAAGTCTCCTGGTGGTTCTGCTCTGCTCGCAGCTCAGGTTTCATTTCGTGCCGTTCACGAGTGAGACTTTGAACACATGTTTTTCCATCGCTGGGAACTGACAGCGTTGGTTTAATGAGGTTTGAAAAATGGAATGAATTGTGTGAAGGCTTAGCCTGTAGCCCTGACAGTTTGCATTAGTGGTTGTTCCACCTAATTTATGGGATGTTTTCTGAATGAAAATCAATTGGCTATGACTGATTAAATCATTTGTGAAGAAGACTGATCAGCGCCTCATCGATCTTTGGCCTCTGTTGCATCTGGTTCAGCGGCACTTTGTCAGCTTCAGTTCAGTTCTGTGTTGTAACATTTCAAGTTAATAGTGAGACGGAGCAGCTGAATCTCGTGAAGAACTTTGATCATCACAACAGAACTAAAGGCAGCTGTCCTGAGCCGTCAAAGTTCATAACTGATTTCCAAGTCTTTTGTTGTATTCTAACTCGAGCCGCGTGTTGTCTTTCCAGTCCGCGACGTTGACGCGGATGCTTTTTGGCTCGCACTGTTGGCTGTCAATCAGTTCTTTTGGCCCTCAGTCAGCTGAAATGGGTGAAAGTATTGCGGCGTTTCTGGCAACACCACTCGGTACCCAGTAAACCCATGAAAGTGGGAGGGGGAGAACGGGAGGATGAAGGAAGCGGGGGTTGAAGGAGAGGGAAAAGGGCGCTGTATTTCACAGCCCCGGTTATGTTCTTTCTGTAAAAACATCAAGGCGTCGCTTCACCGCGCTTCACAGCGCTGCTCTCCAGCCACCGTGTTTGATGGCTTTGTCAGCAGAACACGACACAACACCCCCTCGCTACGCCGGGGTCAAGTGGGTTCAAATAGGATTCTGGACTTCAATCAAACTATAAGGGATACGAACTGAATGTTGACTTGCCTTTTATCGAAAGGTGCTTTCTGTTTTGTCGTACAAAAATAACACATCTCTATCCGACAAAGCCTGTCGGTATTGTGATATTGGAGATTGATCTTTTTGAAGTCCCTTTTGAATTGCTGGTACAAGGAACAGGTGTGTCTTATTTTCTTTTGCGTTTCCATTTTCATCGATTTGACAAATGTAACATGTTTCTCTTGCAATGTCAAGGATTTCCGACACAAAGAAGTTCCATTTAGCTTGTGTTCTTTTCAAAGTGTGTTCACATAAAAACATTCTGTGATGAAAATCTTTTAGTATAAACTCTGGTTGGTTTTCGGAAACCAAGAGCATCAATCTGGGTCAAAGCAAGATGTCTTTACGCTGTTAGTTTCCTACTTCTCAGTGTCCCATCTGCACATCTTCCTTCCTTTCAAATACTCACCATAGCCCTCTGCCAGCTACTCCAGATGATTATGATATAACTTAAGTATCTTGTAATTCCATATCTTCCAGCTGGCCTAATGAGCTTTTAGAATGGACACAGATGAGCAGGTATTAATCTCCCACGTCTGCTCCGGTTAATTTTGGTTTCATCAAATGACTGATTATCTTCCTCTGCCCTCAAAGTGCCCTCTGCTGCTTTGACTCCATTTGGAAGCTGTTTGTGGTTTCCCATGCTTCAAAAGCCCTTCAGGGGGGGATTTAACCGCTAAAGTTGGAGCAATAAAATGAACGATATTGACTGTGAAAAAAAATTAATGGATTGTATTAAGGCTGACGAAACTCAAAGCGCATCGTGGCCGCCGACATCGCCGCTTGCGGACGAGTGCCGTGCAATATTTCACATCCTCTAAAACCTTGCCAAAACCTTGTAGAAAAATGTGTTTCTGCTTGCTTGCAGCACCGGCGAGCCCACATCGTACTGACTGGGCCTAATTCATTCAGCTGAAAGCGGCACCCCATCCAAACTTTCTCTCAGCGCTTGTTGGCCAGCTGTGGTTGTTTAACATTGCAGCTCGGTCTCCTGTGAGGACCTGCTTAGCATATAAAGCCCACAGAGTCACTGATGAGTGACGTTTTAGTGGCTAGCTGAGAGCTCATAACAATGCCTATGAGCATTTCTCTCTCTCTCTCTCACTCTCTCTCTCTCTCTCTCTCTCTCTCTCTCTCTCTCTCTCTCTCTCTCTCTCTCTCTCTCTCGCTCTCTCGCTGCTTTAGAGGGAGGGAGGATTCATATTCATGCTGACTGAGTCACAGAGCCTCCTGCACACCGCCTGTCACTGGTACTATTGTGAGTCTTTGCTAACCATGACCTAATTGCTCAGCTGGCTAACACTCACACTGTGTGTGTGTGTGTGTGTGTGTGGGTGTGTGTGTGTGTGTGTCCCAACTTGTGATTCGTGAATGCCATTACATATCGGTCAAATGCATATAATATAGTACAACAGCAGAAGATTGGTGACGATTTCTTTTTAGAGAGAGAGAGAGAGACAGAGAGAGAGAGAGAGAGAGAGAGAGAGAGAGAGAGGAGACCCCCCTATGCTGCTGTGTGCGACAGACAAGTGAGGAAATAGTCTAGTTACATATTGCTGCCGAGGAAGCAAGTCATGCTAGTCACGTATCCCATAGGGAGGAAAGAACTGCTCTGAATCATTTGACAAATCACTGTAACTTTGCCTCAGATCAGCTCTCTGACATAATTATGCCCTCATTTTATGGCAGCTTTGATAGTAATAGGGCTGCACGCTGAGCCAATCAGAGTCACACGAAAACCTTTCCTTCACCAGAACACATCCACTGCAGCAGAACCAGTCATGACAGTTTAAAAGGGCTGGTTCTGAGCGAACCCTTTTGATAATCACATGTAGAGAGAGGCATGCCGCACACACACACACACACTCTGCATTGTGTTAATTGTGTTGTTCAGCTCCATATTTTGTTGAGGATATGTCAGTTTGAGACATGAATTAGTTCATGTAATGCACATTGATTACTTTAATGTTCCATATTATGAGCGTTATGGTGAAGGAACAAGTTTCCTTGCAGTGTGCGCCATCTAGTGAGTGTTGAGCATTATAACATGATTATTTTTTAATCAACTAATAGACTACAAATGCGTTTTAGCGTGTGTCTTTTGCATGACTCCCCTATGCTTGCAGTTTTTCAATCTACTCCAAATTAAGTGAGCAGTAGCACCGCACTAGCATGCCGGCAAAATTGGAAAAGTAAAACGGCGTGAAGAGTTAAATAACAGAACCCTTATTACACGGTTTCTCAGAAGAAATTCGATTTAAGACGTAATTTAACCCACGAGGCTATTACGTTGTTGTTTAAAAATACCACGTAAAGCACTCGCCATCAAACTCCTAACTTCATTTCTCAACTCCAAGGAAAGGTCGCACCTTGATCCCCCTCACTGAATAGAGTGGTTTTCAGTTCTGCCCGGGCTTTGTGGTCGGTGTAACCCACAAAATCAATAGTGTTCAAATCGAAACGTTCCAAAGGTATCTTTGGAAAGAGACATAGAGAGCTGGAGGACGGAGATAGAGAAAAATAGAGATACTGGGAGTGTGTGTGTGTGTGTCTGTGTGTGTGTGAGAGAGAGAGTGATTGTTCACTAGTGGATACTTGAAAAGCAAGGAGATGGAGACTTCAGTGTTGAAATAGGCTGTTCTCAGCGGCCATTTATCCGCGTCACCGAAGAGGTACTCGACCACTGTCACTAACTTCAAATCAATTTTCTAATCAATTACCCCAAGCACAAATGGTCGCTGTCATGGCCGGCTGTGATGAGCCCTGTGTTCCTGCCGCCACTAGAGGTCAGTGTGACCCTGAAGTGTGCACTTCTGAGGCAGTGAAGATGTCATGGACCGCTCGGATGGGTAGGAGGGGAGCGTGCGGCAGCATGCTTTATGGTTCTGTCTGCAGAATGCCTGCGTGGTGCAAAGCTTCAGCTGTTTCCTCCTTCGCACAAAATCTCTTTCTCTGTTCTTATTTGTCCTCCTTCCCTTGCGCCGGTTCTTCCTCTGTCCAGTGCCTCGCACTTCGACTCGCGATTTCAACCTGTCCGCGCAGTTTGCATGCCGAAGCTGCCTCCAGAAATCTGTTCTCGCTGCTATCAGAGTGAGCTCGCCGTTCAAAAGGAATTGCTAATGACTCTGTTGCCCTCATTGACGCGTGTCAGTCTATTTCAGGCTCAACGACGAACACTGTCAGACATGGCCAAGTAAGAACTGACGATCTGCGTGTGCCGGATCAGCCCCCCCGCGACGTCACTCCACCGCATGGTTTGTCGGGCGAGTGACTCTCAACGGGGCAGAGCACTTTATCCTCTTGCATGACCCATCGCTGAGCCTCGTCTCACACTGCTGACAGCATTCCACCGATGGAGGAGACATACTGGGTTATCAAACATGTGATCTGACTTGATGTGCCAATAGTGGACAATTTCTCCCCCCCCCCCCTCCCTTTACCTTCCCTTCTGGCCTCCAGCAACTCTCTGCCCATAACAGGAGCCATCCTTCAGCCCCCGTCTCCTTATTGATCTCCGTTTGGCCGGGGTTCACTCACCCCTCTCCGTTACCTGCCGTCAGTGTCACTCCCGGGCTCGTCCGCCTCTGACCCCTGCTATCAGGTTGAGAGTCGCGCCATAGAAGGGGCGAGAGTGAACGAGGGCGATACAGAGCCGGAGGAAGTGCGAGAGAGCGATTGGGCAGCTGGGTGGAGACTAATAGCATTAACTGGACTGAGTGCTGAATGCAGGGGCAGGAAGGGCACTGCCAGCCGCGCAGGCCTGTGGCCGGCTTTCACATGACTCTGTATACCGGGGCGCGAGGGAGTAATAGAATCCCAACGTGATGTGTTGGGATGCTTGGGGAGGAGAGAGTAAATTTAGCCACAGCGGCAGGCAGGCAGGCAGCTTCGCAGGACTAGTGGGGGACGCTGGTCGCTCTGCGGCCTTCTCTGAACACCCCTCTTCGGTCCTCATACCCTTCTGGAAGGGTGGGCGCTGCAATCACAACATGAATCACCTCCTTTCCATACCTTTGCGGGCTTAATGGCCGGATGGTGAGAAGTATCACTTTGCAATGCGATGGCAGTGGGAGGGGGGGTCGGGTGGGAGATTAGTCAGCCACACTTTATTTCCAGGCTCTGTTAGGGGAGCATCTGTTTGGCTATTGAATTTCAAAAGCAATAGCGCATCTCCCAAACTGATGTTCTATGATGGACTAGATCATAGCATAGTTTGGTATGATTGATATACAGATGTTGCTCTTTCATGTTTGTCATTCAGCCAGTTAGGCTACAATGAAGCTACGTGTCGCCCGCCACACGCCGAGAAGATATGGCGTCTGTCAATGTCAGTGGTTTTGTCCTTAAATGCATCACACATTTCTCCCTCTGCACGACCCGAACCCGGCTGCCTCTCCACATCCTGCCTCCTTGGTATTACATCCTTGATGGGTCTTATCGCATCAAGCAGGATTTAAACAATGGAAACATTTCTCATTTCTTGCTATTTACGTCAGGAATAAAAACCTCAAAACTCAATTTTGTTTGTGGTCCATCATCCACATGTCTTGTTTGTTTTTTTCTTCCCACCAGCTATTGGCACTAGCAGACTGTAATGCTTGTTGTTTATAATTGCAGGTTCATGGTATAGCTGTGTTATCTCAGTGAGGGCTGCAGTCCTGAATAACAAAGACTGCCCATCTGTGCAGTTTGTCAGAAACTATGGCTCAAATGATTTAGCCATTCAATGTGGAGAGTGCTCGGGCCATAAAAAAAATAATTCAACGTTAACCAAATGTGTTGAAATAGCTGAGGATACAGGCTCTAAAATGACTGGAGGTTTAGATGAAATGCGATGCATGTGTCGTGTGAGCGAGTCTCAACAGCTTGCTTTATTTCTTTTCCTCAGTTCTTGTTTGTCTTTGGCAGTGGTGACTATTTGTCTCCTTGGCCTGAATCTCGATTTCAAATCTTCTTGACAGCCCCGAACAGCTAAGCCTGGCTGTCGGCAATCTCGTTTTTATTCGAAATTGACGATTCTCAGAGGAAATAATGGTTAAGAGAACAAGTAGAAAGTAAACCTGGTTTCCATCTGCATTTAGCAGTCATACATGCCATGAATGTTCTGCTGTCCTGTCATTCTGTTTTACGATGAACAGATGATGCACTTAAACGCTCACAAGGCATTTGATTTTATTTTTTTTGCTTCATCACATTTAAGTGTCTGGGTGTTCTAATAAGTCCCACATTTCACAGGAACCCTTTTTTTTTTTTGGCAAACGGTTGATCGGAAAACAATTTGATGAATTGTAATTCTATGACGACTAATATGTTCACTCAGCAGTGACGCAGGGGACTCTGTAGCTTAGATCAAAGTAACTCCCTCAAATATGTCCTTGTTTTTTTTGTCTTCTTTTGTCACTTGAGTCATAAATCACATGCATTTTTTTAGTGTTTCACATATTTTGACAAAAATGGACAACGTATTGAGTTAAAGGAACACATTACATACGGGATAGACACGTTTAGGGACAGTCCCGTCGTCTTCGCAGTGAATATTCATAAGTCATGCTGGTGTGGAGCATCAAACGGAAACTGAAGTTTTCAACCTTATGTAAATGTTTCTAGGAGCAGACATGCAAATTACACAGATACTACACCGTATAATGTAAGCATACTTTTATTACTGGCAACACATTTACTCTCATTGAATTTCTAATACTTCAGCCAACAAAACTAAAAGTTTTTATGATTAGAAGTTCAATTGGAGCTTTCAGCCTTTTTCTGAATGTTCCTCAACCCTTCTCTACTATTCAATGCTAAGACTTTATGCATATTCTTTGTTGATTCGATGTGCTTTTAAAACATAATGTATCAGCACTGATCAACTCTCAGTATATGTGTTGAGAGGACATGTGGGAACGTCGTCGTAACATTGATAAGGTGGGATCTCCTTCTCCTCGAAGGCGGTGAAATGAAGTCGTTTCGCCGTTGACTTCTGTAACATGTGAGAATTACAGCATTGAATCTCAGCACTTGGAGGCGGCCGCTCCAGTTGCTTCCATGCGGATCGTAGTGACACGTCCACGTCTTGGAACCTGTCGAAGCTGCTCACCATCAGCTGCCCTGTTTCTGCTTTTGTTCCATCCCTACATGAGACAGGCCGATGCCGTTTATAACCCATTGTCTAGACCGACTCACCCAGACTCGGCTGGCCCGTTCGGCTCTGGAGCCACAGGTGTGGTAGGCTCTTTTTTTAGACGTCTCCAGCTCGCCGCATTGCCTTCCCACTCAACCCAACCGGTCAACGATGGTCGGCCAGTACTACAGAGTTATATATATACGTATATATAAATGTATTTGTATCTATATATAACCGACAAACCAAGCCACGCTAACTTTGATTACAATAAACAGTACAATGAACAGGCAAATAAATACGAGACTGACAGATCAGTTGAAGATGCCACACAATTATAGATAAATACTGAGGCCATCAGTCTTCTCCAGTGTATACACTTTGGCGTAACCGCTGTTTGCTTTTGCTTTTTTCTGTATTTTTCCAAATCACTGGCCCATTTGATCAACACAGAAATGCAGCAACTGAAAGTAACCCAGCCAGCACATTACATTTGTTGTTATTATCAGCTAAAGTGTAAGCCTGTTTTACACAGGGATGAGTCTTTCGTGCACGCCGCCCACTTATTTACCACAGTTTGGTGCGCCATCTCTGCCAGGGTGTCACTGCCAGACAGTGAATTAATATGCATTAAAGCTCAGCGCTCAGGTGTGGAAGGAGAGACCTGGCATTTTGCGCAGAGCGGCGTTGAGAAAGTGGGCCATGAGTGATGAGGGATCGGACCGATCCTGACACTTTGAGTCAGCCTTTATTCAATGTGTGCCTTCTGTCATCATGCGCCCGCCACTTCTTTCGCCTCTGTCACGCACAGAATGCCATGACTCCGTTAGCGACTCCCACAACAAACACAGACCAGTCCTGCATCAAGCCACACACGTGTTCTGCACTGTGTACCCTTCAATACAATTGCCTACCATCTGGGGCCACTATTGTATGGCATTTTAATAGCTATTTATAATACTGTGATTTATGCTCCGAGTTTTGGATCCTCTAATAGGTTGTTCTTGGCCAAACACTAGAACTCTGGGCAGATTTCTTGTCTCCGTAAGTCATCTTTGCATTAACTTATTTCGTCTTTCGCAATCGCTCCAAGCCGTGTCTTTGCCCAAGGCTTTCCATTACTGTCACCCTGGAGGATTTGCACAATGCAAAGTCAGAATGATGAAGGTGACACTTACCTCAAGAATGAATCTTTTTATACACACACACACACACACACACACACACACACACACACACACACACACACACACCCCCGATAACGAAGCCTCTTGAGGCAAATTTGTGATTCATGATATTGGCCGAAATAAAATTGACACGTGCACAGAAACATGCACATCTGGGGAAGGAATAGCCAGCACCTCTGCAGACATAAGGCACGGTAGAGTACTGCACAGCACAGAGTATCTCGATCTCCCTGAAGAGTCCCCGTGGAGCTCCGAGCGACTCTTTGGTCACCAGGGCACCAAAAGAAACAGTGGCCAGGTGCCAGGGAGACGGCAAGGCGTCTAATGCAATGCATCACCACCCCGCGTGACAGATTTGAATGATGTCCACACATGCTATGCCCATGCTCTCCTCTGTCTCTCTCTCTCTCTCTCTCTCTCTCTCTCTCTCTCTCTCTCTCTCTCTCTCTCTCTTTCATCACATGGAATAGCTCTGGAAAGGCTAACATGGCAATATCATAATTAGCGAGGCGCATTCAAATCCGAGCCATGAAGCGTGTCATTAAAAATCCTTTGCCTCAAGCAACCTCCGCCTTTCTAGACTCCCACATGCGAAAGCTAAAAGTGCCGACAGTCTTGCTGTGGATTTATCGTTGCACCGCTGCAAAACTCCGATCTGTTTTTCGGCCTGTTTCCTCTCTGCTTCAACTCTTGCGGGGAGATGAATAGGCAGCAGGACTGACTCGGGCCCATCAGTCACTCTTGTCAACCCTGAGGGGGTGGTGATCAAAGCCGCTGGAGACGACCTGTCCCATCCGCAACATGATTTAGCCATAAGAGGCGAGGAGACGTCTCTGTTCCTCGCCGTGTCTGTCAATACGCTGATAAACAGAAAGCACAGAGATGGGGGGTGTTAAGACGGAGGGCTTGAAATGTGTCGTCTCTGAGCAATTGTCTTATCCTGTTATTCCTGGTACGAATGGATAGTAAAAAGATGGAGAGAGAGAGAGAGAGAGAGAGAGAGAGGTTGTGTGATGATGTGTGGACGTGGCTGAGAACTCGATTTCCCTCAGTCACAAGGCAGCGGCGGAAGCGGATGAATCTCTTGCTCTCCCGCTGCATGCTCAACACTCATCTTCAAATGATGTCGCTCTCAATCACCTGAGCTCGTACATGCCGGACTCTCCAATTTGTTGTTATCTAGCGAGCTGACTGCTGTGAGTTCTTCTCTTATCATCTTGTATGTCCTTCCACTTTATCCTGTTTAATGAATCACAGTGTATAATTTATATATATATATATATTTTTTGAAGTATGCCATCAGACCGCCCATGTCTCCACGCAGCAGCGGTCTTCACTATTAATGCCCCCTGCCTAGATGCGCCTCCTCAAACTATATCTCATTTCAGCCTTTATCAACTGCAAGCGTGAATGATGCTGGAGTCTTCTGAGAGTCTTGTGGGAGACTAAACAAATGACGTGCGTCTGCAATTCATCACCAGACATTTGTCCCTTCTGATACATGCCGGAAAGAGTTTTTCCTGTGCGTCATGTGCGACGCAATCGGACTCCAGATTCTCTTACTTGGTGTAGCCTGCGGTCGCTCGGTGAATGTGAAGTCCAGCATCCATTTGTAGGGCACCACGTAGTGCCTGTGGATGTCTCAGTGGATGTGACTGTGTTTGTTTATTTTGAGAGGGCAGACTTCGGATGTCTGACCAGACTTTTTTTTTATAACCCTCTGGAGGTGGCTTTGGTGCATAGTGCAAATGTCAAAGGTCACATACATTTATTTACATTACATACACTCTTTTCTTAAATCTTGTAAACCTGACTTCCTTGTGGCTGGTGCTGTTTCTGCCTCTAATTTTCACACTTTTCTCTCTCCCTCTCCCTCTCTTAAATCCTTCGCCGTTGTCTGCATGCACTTCATCTTTCCTCCCACATTCTCCCCGTGTCTGCTGACACAGTGCCGAGCGGATGCCTGACACCTGGGGGTTGGCAGCGTCTTCTTTCCTGCCTAGCGTGTCCCGGGGAATGAAAGGGGAGAGGAAAAGGCGAGGGCGAGCCTCGTGCCCCTGGTTCAGCTGGGCAGGACACGCGGGGATGTGTGGGGATGCTCTAAACACCTGCAGGAGGCCGTGAGAGCATTGCCAAGACGTTCGCGAACACTTCCGAACACGGTGGGGGGGGGCCAGCACGGCCACACGCTGGTGCTGCTCTGCGGCTGCACATGCCCACACAAACAAATGCACATAAGGATGCCCATGACGGGAAAACATGTAGACCGGGTCTATCTCTTCTGCCTGTCAACACCTGCTGTCAGTGGGGAGATCGTGAAGGTTGTTTACCGCTTTACGGAAAAGCTCCCTGGCGTGTGGACGCTGGCGTCTTCCATTGTCGAATGCTTACATGAGAAACAAGTGGCTCCGCAAACCCGAACTTAAGGTGTGTATCATACAAATGCGGCTCTCAAAATTGTATATGCTCCATATATGTCTGTTTTGTGACATCAGAAGCCATTTAAAGGGATTTAAAAGATTTTTTTTTCCAGCCTAAACATGTGCCAATAAACATGTGTTTTTACTCTCACCAAAGCCAGTTTGAAATATGGAGTAAACGTGCAATCCGCCGCTCATTTCAAGGCTAAAGTTGTCCAGCTGATTTGAGGGTGAGGGCAGAGAGTGACCTGAAGGCAGGATTGCTTAATGTGGTGGTAAGAGTCAAGGGAGCTGGGGAGAGAAAGTCGATCTGCTGAAGCTAACAAAAATCATTGGAGGGCAAGTTGGAGAGGTGAAATATGGGAGTGTTTTGGGAGATGGAAACTTGCTAATAGGGTGTATTACTAATTGCAGATGGAGAACGCAAAGAAAGCGATTAATGTTGGAGAAGTCTCAGGAGCCGAGGAGCAGAGGTAATTCCCAGAGTGCCTCTTAGTGTTAAAATGAAGCAACTGGAGAACTTCAGCGTGCGGAACAGTTTTGTCGAGCATCGCAGCGATGAGGACTGCAGCTTCTGAGATTAAATCTGCTGATCATTGTCACAACTGCAGCGCACACTTGGTGATGGTGTTGGTTGTGCGCATATCAAATCAAGAATTGGCCTGTGTGGGTTCATGTTAGAATTCTTCAGTGAAATGCCAGAGGCCTGATTGCGAATGGACATGATTTGAACCACTTTGCAGTAAGAAGAAGAGAGAGGTCAGACATTTTTCAGATACTAAGTAAATACTGTAATTACAGAACGGTTCCAATATTCTGTCTGAGGTGAGGAGAAGAAGCAGCGCTGAAGAAGTCTCACATCAGTGGAATGTATGTTCACTGCAAAACAAGCGTGCTTACATTTATTACTATTCTATGTCCTATTTCATGGCAAGGCCAGTTTATTTATATCGCACATTTCAACAACAAGCTGATTCAAAGTGCTTCGAATAAAACCATTAAAAGCATCAAAACATAATGCAGAGAAAACAGGATTTTAAATACAGTTCAAAAAGTTGCAGTGCAGTTGAAATGGCGAAGAATAAACGAGGTAACTTATGCTTATACATTTGTAGCACGAGCGTCTTTTTGTTCATTCAAGCCATTGACTTTGGTTTTGTGGTGCTTACACAAGAAGCTATTAAGCATTAAAGTATGTGAAATCGGGCGTGAATGAGGCCACAACAGCCATAGCAGGCCGGGGCTAAATAAATAACAGCAGACATGGAATTGCTGTGACTCCACCAGGACTTCATCTGTCCAATGACAGAACTACCCGGCGGAATAAAGACGTGTGATCATTGTGAGTTGTCTCCTCCAATGAACACGTTGTCATGATGTCCTGCAGTGCTGCGGCATAATTGTGTGAACGGTCTTTTTATAGCTACCTGGTGAACACGATCCCTTCTCAAAATGTGGACAGCGGTGAGATGAAAAGAGGTTGCAGTGCTTCCGCCGGCCGTATCTGCGCTTGACGGTCAGTCGCTGGGTTTTGTTCTCTGCACTGCAGACCGAACGGAGGGCACCAAAGCCATTTTTGCTAATTGTGTTTTCCAAGCACATATTTCATCGGCTGCTCACTGTTCCCTGTCTGCACTTATCATACTCCCTTCCTCCCTGCTCCTTTGGCCCACACTTTAATTCTCTAAGACTGTACCACCAGCTTGTCTGTTACCATTTAAAACTCTGGGAGAGAAATGGAATAATAGAGGGGTTTATCAGCTATAAATCCAGTATGGCATTACTTAGAGCAGACTGACTCTCTCGAAATTAGCATAAAGCATATGAGCCACTAATACCACATCTTGTGTCAGGCTGATGTGCTTCCTGTCGTTCATCCAGGATCCGTTCATCTATTTTCCACTTACTCGGTCGCCTCGTTTTGTGAAGTAGGGCACCGGGGTTTAGGCTTTGCGTGATCAGCAGGAGAGGAACCCGATGCGTTTTCTTGTCTTTTTGGTTTCCAGTGGAAACAGTGACGCGTTTACAAGTCCGTAAGTGAATAGGCTTCTTCAAAGTGGGAAATTTCGTATCTGAGGCAAATGAAATCAATCCCGCCTCACACGACTGGGATTCTTTTGGAATCTCCGGCGGCGTTTGAAGTCGTGAGCCGAGCCGAACACCGAGGACTGACCTTTGCCAACTGGTGACGATGCGCCTTTGTCAGTGATGAGGTGGACTTTGTTAGGTCATGGGCGGTGACAGCTCGCCCCGGTAGCATTGACACACTTGCTCACTTCCTGATCCCCCGTGCGCAGTGATCTCCGGCGAATGGGTGTTTTTCAAAAATGTGTGTGTGTGTGTGTGTGTGTGTGTGCACGTTTGATGGGTGCACAGCTGCAACTCTCCCTGGCATGCTTGTGTCCCAACAGATGCTTGAGTATGTCTGTGTGGGTTTGGGGGACACAGAGGAATCCTGGCAAAGTGGACACTGCAGATGCCTCTGATTGCATGCTGGATCAGGAAGGAAATTCCTCTCGGACGAGGACAGAGAATCTGCAGCTAGAGGCTGGCGGGCAAACTTGGCAGGGGCTTCCGCGGTGAACACAGGAAAAGTGTATCGACGTGGGCAACCTAGGCACGTAGGCACTCACTCTTACACACACACACACACACACTCTGGGGACATCAGACCTGGATACAATCCAAACTGATTGTACATGATGGCCACTGTTTATCTACTAGCCGAGGTGATAATCTGCTCTCATGACTCCCTTGAGACTCTAAACCTTCTCTTGTGAATTTAAGTCACGGTTGGTTTGTGCCACAGGGGATACTAGGATGGGGGGTTTGTGCAGAGTGGAAAACTGGGAGAGAGAGAGATTATTTGTTGAAGCAGGGCCTCCGGGGGAGGTGGAGTACCTTAAGCTATGTTTGGCATTCAGGAGATCTGCAGCCCTCAATTTCTATATTCAGTTGGGTATGAGGATCAATAAGACCTGCAGTGGAATCTGCTTGGTTTGTTTCTTATATAAATTACAAAAGTCCTCGCTGCAGGGGAACATGGAACTAACAACCATTAGTGCAACTGCAGAACGGGACCAGAGGCTGTAGCACTGGGTGTTTGGTGCTTCACAGTTGGCATTAAATGTGTGCAAAGCTAACATTGCGTAGGATAAACTGGCATTTGACATTGAAAACCTGCCAGTGGGGTTGCGGCAAAAACAGTGGGGTTGGATTCTGCAGCTGTAGCCAAGCTCACATTGATGAATGGTTACAGTTTGTCATTGGTGTCAGCGGCTGCGGCCTTAACCCCACCACGCCCTGTCACTACGGGTCTGAATTGATAATATATGTCAGTTGGATTCATCCTCTTGTGGACCAGCGAGATCACGGGTTTACAATTAAAGTTAAACAAGATTCATTTTGATAACATTTCCTCACGCAAAGGTCAGGAACATCACAATAAAGTCGAACTTGCGCTATGATTCAGTCCAATATATAGTATTTACGTCACAGTCCACTACTGACTATCAAATCAAATAAGGAACGTTTGATTGAATAATATCTTAATATCTATTGTGACTTTGCAAATTCAAGTGGATGATTTATAAATAATACATCATCTTTGGATACATACATGTTCTTCTTTTGTATCAAGTAAAATAAGGGACGTGTTTAAAAATAAATTACAAAACAGAAAGCTTTTGAAAAATGTACATGTTAGATGAAAGTAATTAACTAAAAAAAATGAACTGAACTGAATATCCCTGCAGCTTCTAATTCAGGTTTGAAGTGATGGCAACCTCCAAAAAAAACATGATATTATATTCTTCTCATCTTCTATTAAGATACATCTGTGTGCAGGGACTGCGTCTGTGGTTATTAAACCACATGTTTCAGCTCTATTGTCCTCTCTGTTCACATCATTCTTGGACTGCGAAGTAATGTGTTAAGATTCTGATCATATTGGGCTCTTAGGTTTATATTCTGTGCCTTCATTTCGGATGTGAGTGGGTACACGTTTGTTCCAAAGAGTCGTGCTTTAAGTTGTGCTTTGTGCGGTTTCACATTGCCGCTTTCAATAATCCTCACGATCTCTGAACAAAAGACGTTGGTTTTGAACTGCCCAAGAGGAGAACGCCCCTTTAACTGTCTGTCTGTCCGTTTTTGGTTAAAGTCTCTGGTCTCGCTGACCACATTTCTCTTTTTGGAGAACGCCACGTGAAATAGCTTCTACTGACTCACGTGGTGTTCTCCCACTACAGGAAGCTTATCGAATTACACATATTTGGCTGGCTGATTAGAATCTAGTGATGCGATTTACAATGCATGCGTGTAATTGGCTAGAAAAGCTGCACCGGTTCGTCAAAATTTGATAACTATCAATTCTTATGAAGCTATTATTAATTCTGGGTCCAGATACAACGGCGTCTGGCTCCGGATCCAGACCGAAATAATGCATGCAGAATGAGCATATGGCTTATGTATCTGCCATATACAGCATGGTTCCAAGCAAATGGCTCCAGATAATGGGATTTGTATGGACATCATCTCATTGATAAATAATACATTTAGATTGGAAAAAAAGATAGCAAGTTATGAGTAATGAAATAGAACAAGTCATTAGGACTTGTTCTATTTCACTTCTCATAACTTGCCATCTTTTTTTACTGCTTTATTGTGTTTTTCTTTGGGAGCGCTTTGCATTCCGCATCCGTCCTCAGTGTGCATCTGTTTATTTACCTCCCACACACAAACTCCTCTCCGACACTGTGACCACAGAGAATTAAGAAGAAGAAAAAAAAAGAGGATGAAAACTGCATAAAAAAACCAAATATTTATCTTGCAATCTATCTTTATTGTAAACAGACCTGTCACAATTTTTAGAGTTTGCGGCGCCAGGCCCTGACCCTGAGATATATTCGGGATGAACCTGAAACCTAATATTTGACTTTATTTGAGGGTGGAGACCATAGAAACAGAGCAGGAGAGGTTGAACTGTTTTCCATGGTCATATGACAAGTACAAAAGAAAATGGCCATTATTGATAGTTGTTATCGTGACAACACATGTTGGTCGTTACGCTGCTACAATGGTCCCAATGGCAACTGCGCAAATAGTATAGAAATGACGGGCTCTGCCCGTCCTGCTACCATTGATTTCCCAGTTCTATTTCTATGTCGCACAAAACAAAACCGCAAACCACATGATCAGCATCATCTCTGAGATTGTCTTGACACAATTACACAACCCTGCGCTTCAGAAGGCTGTATTGTTGAAGGCCGATTGGATTGGATTGCACACCCTAAGTGTCAAAAAAGGGGAGAATAGAAACCATTTAGCACTTAAGCAGCTCTCGCCGCCTTGATGACAAAGCAGAACCTTGCTGCAGGCCGTACAGGCCCGTTTTAATGTTTGTAGATTAGTTTTCCTTTCTTTGCCCATTGAGAGGCTAATTGTCAATAAACACAACAAGCCCGCCTGAGGCCGCATCATACAGTAACTCCCTCTTCCAACGTGACTCGCTCTGTGCCACATGTTTCCCAATGAGATAGCCATCTGTTCCACAGGCACTACGTATGGCCGGCTGGAAACCTAAACTTAAGGACAGTTTTGAAGGGCAAGCATTCACTTATAAACTAAAAGCTAGTGTTTCCTTACTAAAGAAGCTGGAAACACGTTTTTCAAACAATTTGTCAGACCAGTTAACCATAGAAATATCTGTTCAATTAAGATTTATTCCCCGTTCTTGTTTGTGTCTTCTGCATTTATTTTGGACGCTTTGTTGGACATGGATTTTTTAATTGGCTCATTTCAATCTGGCTCCGATGGGCTCATCCATTTCCAGTTCTTGGCTGCAACGCACACACAGAACCTCACGAGCATCAAAAGGCCGACCGTATTAATATTACTCCGACCAACTATCTTATGAATGTTTGGCAGTGGCACACACTTCTTGTAAATTAAATGTGTGGCCTATTTTACGGTCGTCTTTTAAGTGTGAGTTTTAAAGTAGGGCCGCCGCAGTGATGATTTGCCCACCCGTGGCGTTTTGTGTTTAGCAGCGAGGCTTTCACAGATAAATGATGCTGTGTGAGTTGACAGTCAGGCTGATGAGGTGGAGCAGGGCTGTCATAACTCTTCCTCACCAGCACACCATGGACCTTGGCCCACAGCTGACCCCTGAACCCTTTCTAACAGCAACTGCATATATATGTGTGCGTCCCCCCTTTGCAGACAACATGACAATACTCAAGGAATGACAGTGTAGAAGCAGTTATTGTCAGCTTAACAGTCAATAGCAGTAGTCAATTCAGGAATTGTGACTCAAAGTAAAATAATGAACATTGAAGCTTCCTTCATATGTGGAAATAGTGAATGGAAATTTGATGCAAATGGTTTGAAAATGTGCTCTGTGCTGTAGCTTTATTCACTCTCCATGTAGGAGGTAATGACATGGTGAAAGCTGTCCATTGAATTCTGTCCTGTCTCTTATGATTCAGCTTCTGCCGGAGCCTCCAGGCAAGTGATACAGCAATGCCACACAGTTTGCCTCACTGCAAGAGCCTACAGTGCCCCCCCCCCCCACTTGACTTCCACGCACATCAGCCTGCAATCAGAGCTTGGCCAGGTTGCCCACTGTCTTAAATTACACAGCAGTTCCCTCTGACAAGTATCAGAGTCTTAGTCATGCACACAGATAGATATTCTGATAGAAGTTGTGTGTGAAGAAAAGTGTAGCCGAAGTTAAGCTGTCTGCCCCAGCACAAGATCCCACTGCTTTCCGTTTTCTCACAGGGGAACTGTGTGTGTGTGCGTGTGCGTGTGTGTGTGTGTGTGTGTGTGTTGCCTACAAGAATCCACGCCGCTTGGAGGCTCCATGGAAGGGGATCTGTTTTGGCACTTTTCCACCATTCCTAGGCGGAGGCGTCATGCCCCTCGCTCCCCATCCCACTATGAGCGATGGCGTGACGAGGCGAAACCAGGCGAGACCGAGGCACGGCGACAATGCAAAGCGCCGGGGCATTGAGCGTCCATGATCTTACCAGTGCAGCTGTCGTGGATTTGGAAAGTAAAGTTTTCTCCCCTTTGGCGCTGCAGAGCAGGATTAAGCCAGCACAGCGTTTACAGTTGGGAAGTCTTGGCCTAAGAAGCCCTGTCAGGACACGGGCAGGGAATGATGGTGGAAAGAGATTGAGCTAAGCAGACTGATATGGAGGGACAGCTGTTGGGAGCAAACGTCCCATGGATAAGAGAGAAGAGAGGGCGAGGGATGGAAAGAAGTAGAAGGAGGGGTGAGGTATGCAGAGTAAATTTTACACATGAGGGTTCTCTGGATTATCCTTGGGGTTGTGTTTACACAGCAGTCAGCAGCTAAAGTATATAATAGATGTCTTACACCACGACCTACCTACACACACGTACATACCGGGCCGTGAGGAAATAGTTAGAACAACACATTCTAATTCCCAACTTCTCAAATAGTGCAGCTTTTTTTTTTAGTGGTGCTACATTTCAAACCATGAGGATCTCTGTATCCCTCTCGTGTCAGCTCTCGACTCGGGACGTCAGTTTCCACGCCTTAGATGCATAGTATCTTTTCAAAATATGTCCAATGTAGGTTTAGTAACGCAACAAAGCTGCTTGGTTATTTGGAAAGGATTGTAGTTTGGGTCAAAATAAGTACGTTTGTCACGTAACTGCTGTTAGTGTGAAGTACATAATTGATGTAACAAACGAGTCAGCGTTGATCTTGGTTTCACACGGGACACAAAGCGCTCTCCTGGATGATGCTCTGTGTAAACAGCGGTGTCCAAACTACGGCCAGCGGGCCAACTGCCAGCCGCGAGTTTCAAAAAACAGAATGGAGAGAAAGTCAGACCAACTGCAGCTAGCCTGCTAGCTCAACCATCGTCTTTTTGCCGTCTGAACCAAACACGAGAAAATGCCACACGAGCAGCTACGAGGTCGCTCAGCCCCGAGCGCCACACAGGAAACCTTCTCAGACGAGACTACAGAACACAGAGCCTCACTAAAGTCACAGGAGTAATGTGCCCGGTGTCTGATGTTGAAGCTGAATACAGACCTACTCTCTCACTCTCAGGTCGCTGCTCAGTCGCATCCTCTGAGGTCAGAAATTGACTAGTTTTTTTTAAAGAGGACCGACCTCTTCATGAGCCGAGTGACCCTTTGTGGTTGGCAGACTTGACCTCTAGTTTATCTTATCATCATCTCAATACACTGAACAAGAGCCTGCAAGGCAAAGAGAGGATAACACAACTTCACACACACATGAAAGCGTTCTGTGCGAAGCTGCGTCTCGTGGAGACATAACTACGCAACTTCAACGCTGCACAATTCCCCACGCTGTCTGAAATCAAAGCACTTTTTCCAGAGGCCTACCTTTTTTTTTTTTTTTTTACAAAAATGAGGAAATATGCATCTGTCATCACATCTCATGACAGAACTCAGTCAGCGCTTCCACGATGGTTCTGCCATTGAGAAAGACATCAAGCTGCTCTCGGCTCTCTTTCTGGTGGAATATGCAGCACAGCTGCCTTCGTCTGTTCCTCTGCTCCTTCAGGCCTCTCGTATGGCTTCTTGGGATCTGTTGAACAGCATTTTGTTCTTCCTCTATGTAAGATTAGTCTGGTTAAAATACATGAAACGGCCTACGCAAAGGCCTGGTCGTGGAATTGGTCACGGGGCCCGCGTGACCATTAAAATGCCCTGTGATTGGTCAGTGGAGCACCGTTACGTCTATTCACCAGAGAACAAGCTGGCTGAACTCAGTAGGAAGGAAGGAGGAAGTTATTTAAACATATTTACAGTAGAGAAGCAAATACATTTCTAGAGTTCTGCTTGGTGTATTTCTTTTAATACTTCATGGCTGAAGGAGTAGACTTGGTGGTGGATCTACTCGTAACTCCTTTCTCATGGCGGACGGACAAACGATGGGGTCGGGGCGCTTGGGTTACACCTCACCTCTAGTGAGTGGCCCAGAGTTTCAGATGTTTTTCTGTTTGTGGCCCTCAGTGAAAAAAGTTTGGACACCTTTGGTCTAAAACAATGACGCGGATCGATTTACAATGGTGAATGTCCGGTGCGTCTCAAAACGGAAACCTCGGTGCATGCGCATCAGACAGTGTCCTAATTTAAGCGTATGTGCAAGAAAAGCAGACTGACCGTGGAATGGATGGCATCCTTTCTGCAGCACGTCGTTCATGATCCTCTCAGGGTGTTAGGAATTATGCCGCTAGGATGGCATGGTACATGGAGGCACTGTTTATGAATAAAAAACAGTCCGCTGAAAATGCATTTCAGTAAATGCTTTTCGACTGGACTTCCGGCGTCCCTGCCACAATTATGACTGAAAAGAATCTAATCAGGGAGGTCTACAACGTAGCAGCGCAAGTGTCAGCTCGCAGATAAAATCTTTTAATAGAGACATTTCAAGACATTCCATCTTGGACGTTAATATCCAGAGCCATTGAGCACAATGAGTTTGACCTCCAGGCTTGCGTTTCCTCGACACTTGTCTTCCTCGGTGAAAGTAAAGCCAGACGTTCTCGGCTGACTTGCCGATGTGTGGCCGACAACGCCTCACTCACAGCTGTGTGCGCTCTGCGTACGCCACAGCTGCAGGGCTCTGCTCTCTCTCATGAGACAAATGATACCCCGGTACCACACAGCACAGCAGCAGCAGCAGCAACTCGCCACCTCGCTTTCGTATTAAAACAAGGTTCTTTGTTTTGGCAAGGCCACATATTGCACATCCACTCTGTCGGAAAAATGACACACTGAGAGCCTAAAGTGTTCCTCTGAGTGTAAAACTTCATTTCTTTAAATTCCTGATTCGTCTCAGCCGCGAGAACAAAAGGATGTGTGTCTGTTGGAATGCCAAGGTCATCCTTCTTCTTCTTATTGCTGGATCTTGATGAATTAAGCATGAATGCAACCATGCAAATGACCACAAAGCTGTGAAAAGACTGCGTCCAGCGTGTGAGACTGAATGGCACGCATGTCTCACAGGATGACTAACAATCATCATTGCTGCTGCCGGATCTCATGGCGGCACACAGCCTAACACACATACGCTCATATACTCATGCTCCACATGCTGTATACACACACAGACAGGGTAAAGGGGCACAGATGGTAAATATAGCTCATAGGGAGTGAGTGATCACATCTCCAGCCAAATTACAGTCTGTTTATAGCCATAGGAACATTACTAACTCCGCTGTATGATGCTTGATGACCAGAAACCAACATCCATCTCCAGAGCGTGACTTATTGTGGAAATGTTGTTCCAGCGTCGTGCTAAATGAATACTGACAGCCATCTTGTTTCCCCCCCCCCCGACACGGCCACTGTTTAGAGTTGGCTGTCCAGTTGGCTGTCCGCAGTCCCCCGGGGAACAGTAAGGAGGCGAGCTCGTAATGATGAGGAGTAATGATGTCACGTAATTATATTTGTCTTGTTACACAGTGCGCCGACGGAGCCCGAATTAATTGTGCCCGCTAATGGGAGGAACAAACTGTCTTGTTTTTGCCTGCTGTGTCACTCTTTGCTTTGTTCTGTGCGGCGGTTGGCGCGTTGCCGCTCTATTGATCACTCGTTTTCCTTTTTTTCCCCTCTCCCTCTTGTTATCGCTATGTTTCCTTATTATCTATCTGTCCTCACCTCCTGTCACGCTGGCACACAATCAGTATGCTCATTCTTCTCTCACTACTTACATTTTTTTTTTGTTCCTCTCTCCTGTTGTGCCTGCCCACCCAGCCACACCGTGCTTTTCACTCTCGGTCTGACCTTAAGTCTTTTGACATTGTATCTTTTGATGAAAATGTAATACCCTGAAGCCAATTAATTTAGCCTTGCCTTTTATGAAATAAATGTGTTCGTAATGTAAAGAGGTTCTGAAAAAAACGTAATAGAGGGGACACGCAAGAAAAATCGTATATCAAGTAAATTTTGACGAGCATAGCAAGATTCACACCTGATACAGTGTGTGTACTCGTTTATCCCTATCACTCGAGCGCAGGAGCCTCCGACGTCGTGCTTGAATGGACGTTGACTTTGCAATGTCCCCGAACCTCCTTCCTACGTACATATGAACCTTTCAGCTCCTCTCGAGTCTCAGATAGATAAACCTTCAGTTCATTGTGCTGGGAAATAAAGGAATATCCTTGCACAGGACTTGAAATGGGCTACAGAAGTAACTCTGGCCGTTGTCCTTCGGTCAGCTTATGCAACAGCTTCGACTACAAAAAGAGGGAAACTTTAGCCACCATCTCTCACAATAAAATAGAACTGAAAGCGGCGACTGTGCTCTCGTAAGTCATCCTGTGGGTAGAAAAATGACCCCTGTTGTATGAGATTGAGGCGCTAAATCAGCCTGCAGGCGCCTCCTGGTCCTCTCATCTGAAGGTGCTCCTGGAGAACCATCATTTATGCCGGAGAGCAAGAACAGTGCTTTGATATTCCGTGTAGCTTTCCTTGGCTCTGCAGCTGTGTGTGCCCTACGTGTTGTTGTTTTTGGTCTTCCTGTCTGTCTTTGATCTTCATAGTGTCTTTGACAAAGACGGCATTGAAGGATAAAGAAAGAGAATTGTATATGCGCACTGTTTCTTGGGCGCAAAACTTGGCCTTTCACCTCGAACACGTTGCCTTGTGCTCCCGTTGTGACTCGGCTGTCTGCGGGAGCATGTAAGGTCCTCGTCTAAGGGCTTTATTGTCTTAAGTGAGGCTCAGAACAGCCATTATGTAGAAACACATGCACACAACTCAATGTACTGCTGTGTAACCTGCTGTACACACACTCTGCCCGAGGTCACGCTGTGGACGGTCTTCAAGTTTGAATAACAACTCTGTGCTGTTTGAATACATGTCTTGTTATATTCCTGTTGTATTGCTTGAGTAAGATTTCCTTCTCCACGAGTTTATAATTCACATGGTGTAGTAGGGGTTGGGGATACCAGCTTGGGGGACAAGGCTCACCGGTTGACAGATTTCATGATTTCATTGTGAATAAATACACAGAGATGACCACAAGATGGATATTTCAAAAACAAAGTTTGAGTTGAAAAGACTGATTCACAGTTTATTTTTTGCAGACTTCTGACACCCGCCCCACCACCCCAGCGTGAGGTGTTGACAGTCTCCTAGGCCTCCAAAGGTAAGATTTCTGCTTTCACCTTCCCCACCCATCTTCCATATGCTATGGCAATCTGTTAACATCGCAGCAAAATGAAACTGTGAGACTGTAATTACCTTCGAGGATTCCATGCTACTCCCCCTCCAAACACATGTGCATTGCTGTGTTTATTCAACAAGTCCCCCTCGGATGAAAAAGCACTTATAATATGCACACATTCAAACATTCCTTTAATTGAATCCCACGCTGTTGCACCTGGGAGTCTCCTGTAAACAGAGTCGAGTAAAATACAGATGTAGCCAGGTGGACAACCTGGTCTGGAGTGCAGGAGACCCTCATAGACGTGTTGGGTGAATCCCGCTCATTGAAAGTGTAGCGGCCCCACTGATAGCCACCCAGCGCCTCCTGCTCTGTGGTACCTGCTCTTCAAAGAGAGGCGAAGCTTAAAGGGGCTCCCTAAAATTAGCCATGCAACAGATAACCTGCACCTTGAGATCAAAGCGGTGCTGAACTGCCAGGCTCTCTCCACGGCGCCTGTGGTGGCGGAGGGAGAGAAGGAGCAGAAAGAGGAATGTGGAGCGAGAGAGCCGCAGAGATGGGCAGTGAGAGCGAGCCGAGGCTGCAATGCTATTCGTGCGAGGGGATGAGTGTACAAGAGGCCCCCGCAGCGAGGTTTAAAGTTTCGCTGCAGGAGATTATCTACAGGGGGTTTTGGGTTGGAGAGGGAGAGGGGTGGGAGGTGGGTGGAAGGGGGGGGGGTCAAGGTTTTTTTGTGTGTGTCGCACATCACGCTCTCACTCCCACTGTACACGAAACCTTCGCATCCCTCAAGGCTGTGCAGTCATCAGGCCGTTTGATCACTGTATGTTTGTGTGTGAGTGACAGATGGCTTATTTCCAGAATAGTGCGTCTCTGGGTGCTGTGTGGCGCGGCACCCTGAAACCGCTCCCCTTTCAGAAGCACTGCAGCTCTATCCGATAAAGTCAAGTGCTCCTGCGTCGACGCCACCTGTCGTGTTGCAAATGTGATGCGTTGAAGTGATTGCCAACCAGATATTATTTAACACCATAAAGTAGGTATATGGAATATGTGTAGATGTTTAGGGCCTTGTTATACGTAACATTACGAGTGACAGAAGCTAGAAGCGTCAAACATTTATTCATTACTTTACGTTTATGGCCCTTTAATGGACATTATTGATGGTACGCCATCAGAACAAAATGATAGGACAAAGACAATAACTATAGTACATCTGGCAACGCTGGTTTATAAGAACCACTAATTGGAAATCTCTGCTTTAAAAACACAGCAAAATATAACAATACAAGTTAAAAATGACCTGCATTTGGTATTGAAGTAAAAATATCGAAAATAGACTTTCCAACCAAAAGACTCCTAAGAGAGCAAAGTGTTTGCAATATTTGAACACAAAACTAGTAACTATAGTTGCCAGATACATGTAGCAGATCAGTGTAAAGACACATACCATATTTAAGTAAATGTTCACAGTTCTATTTCTCCCAATAGTCAATACATCTAAGTTCCACCAACACTGTAACGGTTTTAAGTTGCCTTGATGGCAGTAAATCCCTTTTCATGAAGTGAATTTCTCCTTAAAGGATCAATATGCCGTTATTAGTGCCATCTCGTTGTTGATTGCCTGCTTTATTTAAGCATTGGCAGCATATTACAGACACTCCTTTATAGCCGATTAGACATCTTTAATCAAATTACTCCACTCATCTGAGAAATAAAGGAATGTGATCACACCAATTCCATATCATTCTGACCTTTTTCTAAGATTTATATTGTGAATAAAGGAATTAACACGTTTTTTTTTATTTTTTGATAATTACCATTTAATTGAAGGGGCTCTTCCGTCTCTATTTGTATATCAAAGATGATAGCCTGAACATCCTATGTTTGCATTATTGTCTGTGGGGACACGCGTGTATTTTCACTCGTATGTTGCTGCTTTGGCTTTCACGTCTTCAGCGCTACTGTGGCTTTTTTTTTTTTTCACATCTCCTTTGAATTGTCTGAGATTTTATCTATATCTACATCTCTGGAAACAGATGTATGCTGGTCCCTTTTCCCCACGGTGGAGGTTCCAGAGAGTTTCTGCTCAGCAGAATCGGGCGACATCCACACTAATACGTTTTCGTTTATTTTCCGACTTGTTTACAAGGCTGCAGGTCTTGCTCTATCTCCCACACGCACACACACACACACACACACACACACACACACACGCACACACGCATCTCATTTACTTTAAAATGAACACTTCCAAATCAAGGTCTACGAGACTAAGGGTCAATAAATGTGGTCAACACACTTCTCTCGCTCGTTTCCTCTCATTGGTGCAGAACGGAAATAAGCAGTAATACATATTTTTTCATTAAATACATTTTTTCAAAATACATTTTGTGTCCATCGCCCTCCTCAAAGCCGCGAAGCGTGAATTTGTCCACTCCGTAGGGCCGATAACGCCGCTGGACTCTGCTCACTATGACTCGCCGCTCGCCATGACTCGCTTACTCAACTGCTGCTTCCTCTGCTTGTCGGCAGTCGTAGAATGATGAAATGCAGAATTTAAGTGCACAACAGTATAGACAACAAAATCAGCAACGCCTGTAACTGCTTATCCACGTTGCATTAACCTGGTTGTCGATCGATAATCAAACGGGACTGTTTAGTGGTGAATATGTGGCTTTACATTTTAATAAATGCATATAGGATTTATATGCGTGTCTGATCTTCAAAAGGCATATTATTCAGTCAGCCTTGGGTAACGGCCTATATGACCTCTAGTGGCCTTGCAGCACGCTACAGGAAGCTGTCGCTATGTGTATGTGTGTGTGTGGGGGGTGGCGAGGAGTGATTTTGATATCCCTCCTGTTGTGCAAGCTGAAAGATACTGATTGACGCTTTTCCGCCGGTGAACCATTTACATATTTATTTCCCCGGCCAAACAGCGCCACACACACTGGTGGCCACCGGAGACCCAATATGCCGGTCTTTAATTGGCTATTGATTGACTCTGCTGTGGCAGGGAGAGACAATAAATTGCCGCCTGCTTGAAGACGGCGAGGTGGAAGACAAGTTGTAGTGCGGGGGGTGTCAGTCTAATTCTGAGTCTCAAAGCTGTGGTTGTATTATTTATGCATCCCTCATTTATATTTATGTGGTGAAGATCAGTGACGCAACACACAACGCAACAATGGCAATGCAGGCTCCCTCTTGGACACAGTGTATTTGCATAGGTCAATGCTCATTGGTTGGGTTTGAGCATAGAGAGACGCTGCATATTTGGAATGGATGAGCAAATCAGTTTGCGTCTCCGAGAACTTTCATTTGGCATGAAATTGGTTCCTCCGCAGCATTGCATTGTGGGATTAAATTATGTAACATTATGTATGTAATGTATATATCTGCAGCTGTTTGCATGTGTGCCTGCAAATAATTGTGTATGAATTGGGTGTCTCATAATGCAATATAATGGTTTTCTCTTCTCAATCCACGGGAATGGAAAACATGAATATGAACAACTTCTGCTTCAGGTTGCACTAAATATTTACAGCAAAAAAACATTTCCATGTCATTGCAGTTTTCTAATAACTCAGGCGAAAATGATGTTTGGGAGGGAGAGAGACAGCCAGGAGGGTAATTACTCTGCCTCATTGTGCCTGTGCTCATCAGAGCTGTAAATTACAAAAAGCTCAAGTTGAACTATTACTCATCAAGGAACACATCCTGTGTGATTTCAAGATGTGACTTATGTTTTATTATCTTATCAAACATAAATTGAACCCAGTCTTTCACACAGTTATACTTTTGCTAATTTGTGATAAATGAGGGTAATGTATGATTTACATGTTTAACAGAAGTATATTTTAGTGAGTGAATCCTCACCTTAAACCTTCAACGTGCACTGCACATTCTCACCTAACGGAGCCAACACCACCACAAGCACAATTAGCACCAGAGCACAATACGGTGTCACTCACAAATGACCACACACACACACACACACGAAGGTTAAAGGGCCACACACACAAACACACACCTCCCAGACACTTCAACCTCTTGATTATTTTTTTTTCAACCTGTTGCCAGTCAGCCACTTCTTCCATCCAAACTTCTTAATTTAACCAGCCAGGAATCTGTGAGCAGAATTCCTCAGCTCCGTCATCTTCCTCTCGGCGGGAACTATCCCGGAGAGGAATGTCCCCTCCTGGTGTTTTGCACACATCCAGGTCCTGTTCCGGTAAATGCCATCCGGCTCAATTGAGCTTTGATGCGAGCTTTGCACGTGAAAGCCGTGTGTGCGTGCGTGTGCTGTGTGCAAGCTTGCATATTTGCGTGAATGCTGACAGGCAGCCAGCTTGGGTATTGATCTGTAGCCATTCCGACTGGAGCCCAAAGGGCAGGCTGTATCATCTGTCAGTCTACTGAGAAGGGCACTACAGCCGCACTGATCTTAGATCAAAAATCCCACTCAGAGAGGTAGAGAGGAAGGGGATGAGGGAGTCACAGAAGTGGAAAGCAAGGAAGACAGAAAGACGCTGAAAGCATGAAATAAGAGTTGAGAACGACATAGTGTGCGAGCGTGCATGTGTGTGCACGGCTGTGCTCTGCCTCCTGAGTGGAAAGCTGCCCTCCATTCACGCCTCCGCAGTCTTTGTTGATTGAGAAAAACAGTCTGTTAGGACCCGTGGGTGATGACAACACCGCGCTGACCTTTTCACCTCCATGACCACCCATATGCTTTAACCCCCCCACACACACACATAGACTCACACACACACACACACACACACACACACACACTCCTCTCTGGGTCTGTGTCTCTCCCGGCCGCTCAGTGAGACAATTCCATGTCACTCAGACGGCACGAAGGTTCAACTCGCATCAACTAAATTACACACACGCTTACAGCCGCCTATGCTATGTACTATATGCACATGCGCACAGCTCGAGGGACAATAATAATAAGTCCTAATCGGGTGTGAAACATACCGCAGCTCTGCTCATAATGTCTGTAAATCGACTTCAAAGGTTACAGTATCTCTCTGCTAAGATAAGGATGAGAAGTGAGCCGATTACGATGCCGGTATATAGCAGTGATGTTAAGTCACTGCTACTTGGATCTGAAATTGTGTTTTTTCACGCTCCTCACTGGTGTTGTCTTCATTCACTGCCCTCTGCCTTTCAGACAACTTAAAAGCAAATCCAATCTCAGTTCTGATTACAATGGATAGATTTTATACCAACCAGCCGACGTGCTGTTTTGTAAGAGGTAGACACAGCTGATTGTATTGATGAAATCCAAGGTCGCCACAACTAGTCTTGCATGACTTCGCTCCGCCGTGCTTCTCCACAGTGATTATTCCATTACCCTAAATCTTCTAAATCGGTTCCCACCACACATTTAGCACGCTGATGGGTCTCTGTGTGGCCTCAGTTCAAACGTTTCATGACGCCAACCTCAGAGTGTGGGAGCCGCCGAGATTGGCAAACTAAGAGTGCCGATAATGGATGGACGTTGGCCCATTTGTATTTGTTTGTCTGTGACCATTCACCCCCCCACCCTCCGCCCCCCTCGCTAATGGATGAATGACCTGTTTCTGCACTGACACGCGTGCCTCGTGTGCTCGACCTGGACAATGACTGATGTTTATTGATTTAAAGTCACATGGGATGTCGCTTTATTAAGCTGTCCTGAACCAGTGTTACGAAAAATTGCTTATACAACAGCTAAAAGTCAAATTCAATTTTATGTAAAAAAAAAAAAAATACATTCATGTGAGGCTGGCCGATGATGGCCTGAATCTTCCTCCCCAAAATAAGTCCTTTCATGTCTCGATAACCATGTACATCACAATATAAATTTACTTCTGGTAATTCAATAAATAAACAGTCTATGTATGAAATTACAACATTGTTTGTATACTCTTGTGTGAATTACACTTGACAAATAAAAAGTATAATTTTATTTTCTTTTATAACATTTTTTATTAAGATCTTAGACACAGTTATTGTCACAATATCTCAATATATGATTTAATTACGGTATGATTACACTGAAAGACAACGATCATGTTGAATTATCGCCCAGCCCTCTTTATGAAAAACTATTTCATCAAATCTTGAGAATATTTAGTGTCATTTGATTGGTTGCCGTGACGTACCGTGAATGCCACGCTCAGAAATGCTCTCACCTGTTTGTGGATTAAACTCATCCCAAAAGTTTTTTTCAACATCTCTGAATTATTCGGCGCTCAATCTCTACCACTGTGATCATTTCAAGTGATTCTAGTTGCCTAGCAGCCTGTACCATGTCTTAGTTCTTATGTCGAGCGATCAATCATTTGTCTGGTGGGACTTTTTAATAAAGGACTTTAGATGGAAACTCAATATAGTTCAATTCAGCTTCAGCTAGGTTTAGCGTATGAAGGGGTTTCTCATGAGTCATTGTTTTCCATTTCTAATGTAAATGATACATCCGTAATAGATTTGGCTGGATACTGTATCAATCGATCATATGTCAGCCCTTAATTACACTTTCTTTGTAATACTTTTTTTTATGGATTTCCTTAGATATGCATATAAAGACAGACACTATATGTATATAAAAATACACATGCACATAACCATACACATAAATAAATAAATATGGGTATATATGCGTAAATATACGCATAAATATATGCACATACACACATATACACCCTCATATATACTTATCCCACTGCATATGCCACCCCTTAACCCTTTATTGTTCAAGTACCCATGCATGGTAACACTTCATGTAATTATGACTGTATGCATATTATCCTGCATGCCTGTAATCACATGCAGGTTGTATTTTACATATTTATATTTTGCTAAATGGTGGCAGCTTATCCTTCAAGTTCCCCACTGTTTTTACTAATCATCTAATTAGCTGAAGTAAAAAAAAAAAATGGAAAAGTAGCTTTCTGTTAATAACACAGTGTGTGGTTTTGTGCAGCAAACACTGATAACCAAAGGTCACTTCCCTCTCTGAGCTGGAAAACACATTTTACACACAGGGTTACCAAATCAAAGGCGTCTCTTGCCGGGAGGTATCGACCGCAAACAAGGCCGAGATGAGCGAGCGCCTTTCATGAGATCTTCAGTAACCGCTGAGGGATCAACGAAGATGGCGCAGATAATCTTCTTTGTTGTCGTCAGAAATGCATCAATATTGATTGAAGAGCTCAACGTAACTTCTAACATGACTTTCTGAACCTCGCGCGGTGGAACCCTGCAAAAGGCTGCTGCTACTGTGCTGCGCTGGGAAATGAAAGACTGAAACAACCCTGGCGTCCCTCAGTGTACTTGACTTTGAAAATGTTTGTTTTAACACATCATTTGGTGCAATGCTGTGTTTTGTCGCTGGAAAGAAATGCACGCAGGTGAAGTGGAGACCGGCGTTACAAATGCAGCGCCATTCTTTCAGTAATGTCTTGAGGCACAACAAAGCACACCAGTCCATTAGTATTGAGAACATGACAATAGAAGGAACTCGCTGAAAAAAGGTACACGTTGATTTGAATTGACAGGGAGGATCTTTCATAACACATTTTCTTGTTTCTTCAACTTCTCTTGTGGAAAATAACATCGCAAGACCCAGACTACGCAGTTTTTTTCAGAGCTAATAGACTAAGTGCGATCTAATAAGACACACTATGTCTAATATCAACCATCAGCATCATCAAATACAAATTCAAATAAAAAATCCTCCGATCCTCCAGATGAAATAAAAACCTCTCACTCCTTCTGTGTTGGGCTGCAATGTGTTCAACTCCAGCTGAGTGTTTTGTCCCCTCGTCCGACCCTCGTGCGTCGATCGTGCCCTCTGCTCCCAGGTAAGGTTGTTTCAAACTGTCAATGGTGAAGTGTAAGTGGTAATGGTGCAAAGTGCAGCGCGGTCGTCAAGCCCCACATGTGGTCTGTATGTGTGTTGAGTGTAAGAGGTGGTTGGGGGAGTTGTGGCGGGGGGGTGGAGGGGGTTGTTGTGTTTCTGCATGGTGTCTAAATAATCTGTGTGTCGCCATGGAGAGGTGAGTCGCCGTGTGCGACCGTGAGCTTGTGTGTGCACCAGAGTGGTGTTTAATGTGCAGGGCTGGGAGGGTGAGTCAGGATTAATGTGAGAATTACCTGGTATTTTATTCTGTGGAGGTGCCCTCTGTCAAACCCCAATGGCGTGTGTGCGTCTGTGTGTGTGTGTGTGTGCCTGTGTGTGATGTCTATCTGAACATTTGACAATTCCAAACATCTTTCATCTGTTCAGCCTAATTCATGCTTCCCTCTGAAGTCCATCTTTTACAATCTGACTCATTAAATTGCGCCCCGCCTGCGTCAGACGCTTCTGTGATTGTGCACTCACCTCCATGTTACTCCTCTGACAATAGATATTCATGTATTTGGTTATCTTATTGCTGCCTCCAGATTACCTGTATCAACATAGTATATCTAAATGCAATGTTCTGTTTTGAATGATAACAGATGTAATCTTTTTTGGATTCTTCTCTTCAAATGGCGTCCCAGAGAGGATGTTGACACAGTCGTGATTTTAAATTCTTCTAGACAAAGGATTATGCAGTGATATAGGTCTGTGGGAGCTTAAATCCGCCGTTGGGTTGGATTTGTGTATGTGTGAGTTAAAATGGCGGGGGGCAGATCATACCCTGAATTCTGGAGGTCTGCGAACAGATCATGTAGACGGACAGATGGGTTGTTTTTAGTGATGCTGTTGAATATTGGTACTAATGCTGAGGATCAAAGAAGATCAGTGGCAACCTTTCACCTCAACGTCTATGACTAAAGGAGGCTGACCTTATTTGCTGTATTAGTTAAATCACTATGTATTTTTTAAATTTAAAATAGAAATTTCAAGCGGAAACTCTCCGTGCTTTGACCGACGTGATGTGCTGAGGGGGAAGAGGGCCCCAGCCCGCAATCGCCAGTATTTAAAGCTCCAGCACTGGTCAAACCCGTCGCCAGACGAGAAGGTCGATATCAGATGATTCTGCAAAACCCCAGATTACGGTCAGTAAAAGTGCTTACATTCACTGTTGGAATTGTTTTGAGATCCCTGCTTTCTATATTGCTTGGGAATAGTAACTCCAGGATGGTAAAGGTCAGAGAAAGATTGGGGTTATGGCAAAACACATGATAGCTCTAGTGTTCAGTCTAGTTACAGTACACTTGGAGTTGGCTGGATTGCATACAAAGTCAATGGTTTCCATCTATATCAACATGGACCGGACAAATAGTCCACAGGTCAAATTTGCTCAAGTGATTGATGTTCTTTGTGAACACACTGAGAGGGTTAAGCAACAGAACGCTTACGGAGAGGGAGAGGTTAGGGTCTCCTGCATCCTTCGCCACCCCCTCCCTCTAGACTCGTATGTATGGCCACACAAAGGCACAGTGCTTCCCGCATTGGCACTGCAGATTGTTATTGGGCCTACATTGTGAGTTTCCCATTCATCCAATATGCACAAAATAACGTTGCACGACAAACAAAGACGTTTTCATACTGTCTTTTTGTTCATTCTATCTTGTAAAACGTGAACAGACCTTTCCCTTTCGCGATCATTAGCTGCTCAACATTCGATAAGCGTGCAGTCACGTGACCTAGTTGCGTACGAGAACGGAGAGCTTCCCCTGACTGTGTCCATCTGAGGCCAGATGTAGGCCCACCAGTAAGACTCGGCCTCTAGCCCCACCCATAGGTGGCCCTTTCAGCACCCCGAGGGATTTACACAGTCTGTCTATGAATAGGAGATTATGCCGGGGGTTGGGGGTCTCCGATTCCTGCACACATTACCTGCTAGAGTATGTGCACATGCTTACAGCACATGTAGGTTGTTGTAATTTCTGTTGTCGAGAGAGCAGCTGTCCCAATCAGAGGGGGTGGGGCTAACGTGATGGGGATAAGGGGACGACGACTTTGCTTGTCCCTGAAAGTGTCCCTTTGTCTGCAGATCATCTGGCTTTAAGAGGATTAGCGCGTTATGATGTTAAACCTGAAGCCCGGCTATCGTCTTCGTTCCGACGACAAGCCTCCTCGCCGCAAAAGCAGCGACGCATTCCCGGGCATACATCGGAAGAAGTGGGCGCCTTCAGTCCACCGCGGCCTCACTTTACCCTGTGATGTTTGATTCATGACATTATGTGAACAGGTTCCTGTGCTGCACAGTCAGTGTCGGTCATGAGTTAGCATTCCGCGTGCATGCGTCTAAAACGAGGCTGTTTAGTTGTTTTTGATTAATAGCGTGCATCCACTGCTCTGTCTCTGTGCTGCACAGCACATCAAGGTTCTTCCATCGCCTCCTGTTCCCGGTCAGGGCATCATGCATATTACCGACACGTTGGTGGAGCACGTAGAGAAAGGGGAGTGTGGGAATACAAGTGGGATGAGATGTGAAAGGGAGGCGTAATAGGAGCAACCAATTGGCAATACTTTTTTCTTTTTGTTGTTGTTTGGAGTGCGTGTGCTCCATATTGCCGTGAGCTGCTACATACATTGGAATTGAATTTCCAGCTGCCCTCAAGAAATCCATTTTTTTTTGTGCGTTTTTTTTTTTTTTTTTTTTTTTTTGTTCATCTCCACAAGCTTTTTCAAATCATGTATTTCTGACTTTCAGGTGGACTTATGAATTTGTTCCATTATATCACACCTCAATAAAAAAAAGTCCTCCTCTCCACTCGCCCTTTTCTAAAAGACGTGTGACTGGTTGGCTTGTGGCTTGCTGGATTTCTATAAATAATGGTTTTGGTTTCTCCTTGGCAACCTTTCGCGCCTGAGCGCCTGGCATACAGCACCCCCAAAAGTGTCTTCAGAATTTATCTGGTCCCGCACCCAACAGTATTCATCACAATGTGAAATGCATCGCCTCAGCAATACATCACAATCGGGCCAAAGGGCCACAGTAAATCAAAACTACTATGCCCTTGACGTCTGCATTAGGCCCATAAACTTCCTTTTTTATGTATTCAGGTCCAGTGGACGGTGCTATATCCTTGTTGACCACATCCTCCTGTATGTGTGTGAATGTGCTGCGCGTGTGTGTGTGTGTGTGTGGCGTGCATGTATGTAAAGCTGTTAGCAGTTATGAGGTGAGTTCTAGTTAGGGTGACAGCAGGCGGAGACTGTCTGTGTCTACGTCTGACCGGGGATTTATGGCCTGTACCTGCTCAGTGGCTTCGGTCCAGGCTCGGTGTGGTCTCTGCTCTGCTTCAGCCAGACGTCTCGATGAGAGTCCTGTCTCCTCTGTCACAGCGTTCAAGCGAAGGCCTCGTACGCACGCGCGCGTTTACACACCCAGCGGAGCCCGCACTTGTGCATGCACCGACTTGTGCTACGTTTTAAGTGCGATCCGGCTCGTGCACGGACGCGTGCAGAGCGCGTTGTGAATGCAGCGGTGGGAATAGTTTCAGCAGAGGGCTTTTTGGAGTGAGGAGTGAGTGTTTTGGACTTTTAGATGGACTTAGCAGTTGGAGATCAGTGGGTGCGAGGCCCAGATGTGTCCAGCTGGTTTTCAAATGCACTGGCTCTCCGTCCACGGCACTTTGCTTCACGTCTCCCTCCGCCCCCGCGTACCGCTGGGATATCTTGACTGAAACGGATGTTTTGACGTAGATGTTTTAAGTCCTTCGTCTCCCAAGGAGAATGGAGGCTTTTGTGTTTAGAAAGCTATGCCCCTGAGTTCCTTTCAACATAAAGAGTATTCTCACCCTGTGATTTGTATGCTTGATGGAGTGTGCTCTTTCTCTGGGGATTACAGAATAACTTCCACAACCCTCCTGTGGCTGTCGGCGGCTCACTGAATGGCCCGCAGAGGGACAAGCAGCAGAGAAACTGCAGAGTTTAGGGTGCACCTGCTTTGGCAATGGATTAAATACAGAGCTTATGGTGGGGAAAATGTTACATCAAATGATTCTATTTTCAATATTATTTGCTGTTGTTGCAGAAAAAGTAGTATACAATACATTTTTTATTGTGTTTTTTTTTAAAAATGTATAGACTTTTACCCCGAATTACCTGTGTGCGTGGAACCGAGCAGTATCGAAGACAGCAGTCAAGTACATTGACCGAGGTGCGCCGTGGCTTAATTACTCACTTTTCTTCGTGTCATCTTGGTAAGTGGATTTTCAGCTAAGCCAAACCAGCGTGGTTGCCGTGTAACGGCCACATGGTGCTGCAGGGATGGAGTATTTTATTCATTGTGAATTGAGGGAGCATCATCCGTCATACTGCTGTAAGATATTAAAAGGTGTTCAAGCCAAAGTTAAAAGACCATCTCAGCATTGTGCACACTGAATAAAACGATTACAATTTAAATTGTGGCTCATTTCTTTTTAATTGGCTTCAAATTAAGCACCTTTGCAGTATTAGCAGTATTAAGTGATGTTGAAATCTACACACTGCAGCCTTGCCTTATGTTGTGACTAGGGAGAGAGTATGAAACATGCACCACAATGTTGCATTCATTAAACAATTATTCAACATATTCAATGAAAATCTATGAACATGGTCCAGCTACTTTTGTGTGTGCTTCAGTCACTCCCTCCCCCCCCCCCTACAAGCTGCCTGGACACTGGTCCAATATTGCTCTCATTGCCCTGTGATCACACAGCAGGTTGGGGCTTACAAGCTTCTACATTGATTCTCCCTGTGCTGTTTAAATTGAGAATGCTGCTAATAGCTTTTCATTAACACAGGTCCATTGCCTGCATACTTGCTGATTGTTTGGTAGACCCCCATTAGACTGAAGGCCGGTTCCTGCACTTTGAAAGGCGATAATATTGATACAAGTCAACAGGGGTTGCAGATATACTTTGTTTGTATTGCTTACAGTAATTCCAAGGCTATTTCACGTTTGAAATGATTACACTGCTTCCTCTCGTCCCCTTTGTGCTTTCCAGAATCACAACAAAGATTGAGGGCAAATTTAATTGACAACAACTTAGTGTATGACTGTACCATGAAAGGGCAATGGGCTGAATTGCGGCCAATTTGTTACTCAGATTCCTTTTCTGTAGTCGTCCCAGCAATATTAGTTCTGAAAGTGCACGGAAGTAGCATGTCTCATGACATGGTTAAGCTATTACAATATAATCATGCTTTTATTCAATGAATTGTTGTTCTGGATTCCCATCTGAAATGATGTGCAGTTTCAGTCACTCTGGGTCATTAGTGTGGGAATATGTGGTATTAACGTGATCATTTTAAAGCACTGGTTATGGTAATAATGCACGTTAGGCAGAATACAACTGTCGTGAGAGTTAGTCGTATATACTGAAGGTCTTTCCTTTACTTTGGTGACTCTTCAAGCCGTATGAAGACAGCAGAAATCCCTTCCATCAGCAGTCTCTAACCAGAGACTTGTTTCACTGGAAAGCCACAATTACACACGGCAGATCTGCAGCTTCACATTTTGTATTCTTGTGCTGGTAAATGTGTGTGAGACATTGTTCAAAACTAAACTTTACAAAAATCGCCTTATATCACACCAAAGTCTCAAAAGTTTCTTCTGAGTAAAACAGTCAGTCCTGACGGAGATAACCGCTGACTAAAGGGAGTAAAAGTAGTGAATGTGATTGGCCATGATTGTCACAGCACGGTCTCATAATTTTGCACTTTTACTGATCCCACCTGGGGGCCTTAGTGCGCCACAGGTGCGCCAAGGGAGTCTGGCCCAAGAATTACAAAAGTACGTTTGGCACGCTCCCACAGACTTGGCGGGGTGCATTTGACTGCAATCTGGCTTCGCCGCTGGGCTCATGAAAATAACGCCTGTGTTGTCCTCTTATGCCCACAGAGAAGCGACTTACTGTGTGAATATAAGGAGATAAAAACAAACCCTCCGTGGAGAGAAAGAACTGACTGCCGCAGATACGGAGGACAGACAGTGTGAACATCTGCATGATGTATCATTAATAACATGTTGAATAATACAGCACACAGTAAGCGCTCGGCTAATCAGTTTCAGATTTGTCAGCTGTTTATTTTAAACATGAATATGCGCGCACGTACGCTTGCGTGAGTCAGCAGCCTCGGATCGCACAGCACAGCAAAAAAAAAAAATCCTGCTTGAGGTCACACTGTTGGGTACAACAGAGTGTGATCACCTGACATGACTTTCATTCAGACCTTGAGAAAGTTGCTGGTTTGAGGCATTTTTTTTATAGCATCTACTGAACTGTCGAGGTTAGCCTGTCAAAATCTGCTCAAAAAGGTAATTTGACAAGCCACGATGACGGTGTCATGAAGATCTGCAGCAAAGCTTTGACCTGAATGTAAGAGGAGCATGCTTCCATGTGCACAATGATGATGCTAACAAACGCTAAGCAGTTTTATGAAGATACGTACAGCGTGTTTGCCATCTTAGCTTAGCGTGTTAGCATGCTTGCATTTGCTAAATGCTACTGAACACAAATTACACCTGAGGCTGACGGGAGCGTCATTAGCTTTCCAGGAAGTATGTCCTCAACGTGACAGAGCTACTGACAGCTAGAGCGACAGCTCGAGCAACTGACAGAGCGAACCGGCACCAGTGTCTCTTGAAAAAAACAAAAAAAAACAATGGTCAAAATCGAAGCAGCCGACACTGAGATATTCTGATTTGTATCCGCCAGTGACCCAGTAGCATCTTACATTACACCAACTGGTGAAGTTCATTCGTACCACACACATGAAATCCTAAGTATACGGTGACACGTTCTCTTAAATCACTGGTGCCACTTAAGAACAAATCTGTTTGCGCGACTGGTCCTTCATGAGGCCCATGTGTGTATGTCTCTGCTTTAATGGTATCTGCTACAGTACTTGCCGGCCTGTCTACCTCACGGACACCAAAGCCCCGCTATTCAGCCGCAGCGCTCATGATTCTGCTCAGTGTTTTCTTCATCTTGACCACCTACCAGCACCACACACACACCTGCTCCCCTCAGGCCTCTGTGCTCTCAGCAGGCCTGCCGCCAGCGTCCTCAGCAGCCAGCCAATCACTCGTTGCGCTGTAGTTTATATCAGACGATGCTCCCCTTATAGGCTGACTCGGAATCAGGCGTCCGGGTTCGCGGCAACGTTTTGGGAGAGCTGTTGTCCTTTTGTTTTGCTGCAGAACCGACGTTCCGTATTCAGGTCAGGGCTGTTTCATTAGTTTAATGTTTTACTAGGTTAGTGGTTTCATTAGCTAAATGCACCCTTTCTTCTCTAATCAGATCATCAGAATCACATCAGTCTGTATCATCCGCTACCCCTTTCTCAGAAGGGGGATCTCCAGCTCCACCAAATATTGGAAGTCAAATTGTTAACCCGTGATATTTTTTTCACGGGATAACAGCGTTTTTCGCAGGCCCACTTTTTTTCATTCTCTCTTCTTTATTCAAACACATTTATTGCTTTCTCCCCCCAACGATTGTGCATGCCAAATATGTGAAAAAAATTGCTTTTCCCTGTGCCACTGTTCACTTTGTATTCTGCACGCTATGACTTCTGCCAGTGTGTGTTTCCTTTTACATGTTTTCTCATTCATGCTTACCCAATGCTGCAGTCATGGCTAGGAAGGAATCCACAATTGGCCCACAGTATTTCTGAGAGAACTAACTCCAAGGAGAGAACTCAATCTTCTAAAATGCTTTATTCTAAAAAGGCGACTCAGGACTGACATGAATATAGCCTCTAAAAGTCAGACCTTGAATACAGCAAATGGAAATAACTTTTACGCTGAATAGGCAACAACAGCGAATCCTTTTCTGCATCGCTCTGGAGTTGGGATGGTGCTGTGGGTGCAGGGTGGCTCCTGATAGGTGGACATTGTACTGCAAAGATGAAAGAAACAGCTTCACACTGTCACCAAAAAAGAAAAAGAAAAAACTCAAACGTCTGACAGTTTTGAAAAGCACCAGCAGCTGAAGCTCATTTCAGCCTCTCTTTATCTCTCTAATGTCAAACCCGTGGGTATTCTTGAACCTCTGACCTCACTTCCCTCGGTCCATGCTTCCCTTCTTCTCATGCCGCCTCCCTCCTCCTGGGAGATGGAGGTGAAGCAAATTGATGAGATGTCCTCACAGATACATTTGTAATGTTGCTCGCTCTTAATTTTACAAGCATCAGCGGCCCTTTTGTGGCTTTCATCACTTGCCTCTCTGTCTTTGTCATCAGGCGCACAGACATGTGATGCAGTGCAGACTCCTCTGGTGGTTTTCATGTGTAGGTGTATTTTTGTATTCATTAGGATATTTGGAAACTTTAGGCGTTTTCATCTTTTCTTTCACAACAGTAACCCATTCACATGGCATTTACTCTTTCCTCTGTATTTTCTGCAGTTCCAGGAAGGGTGAACAGTTGTTTTTTTTTAGGCTGTTTGTTATCCAGCATAATTGATACACATGAGAGAGTGGACTCTTGGCTTTCAAAGATCATATGGTACAGTTACATAAACACCCAAATAAACTACATAAAAAGGGAGGAAACACTGCATTCAATTTGCATAGTAATTCATGTGGCCCTCTTATGTGTTCATAAACCTCACATGAGTGCGTCTGCAGGAGCAGAGAGCGATAAATAAGTAATATGAACTACGCCCGCTCTCCTCTGCTCTTGTGGGAGCTGCTGTGTTTTTGTTTGTTTCATGAAGAGAACATGCGAGGTACCTTTTCCAACACAAACACACCTCTAATGATCATTAGAAGAATGGCTCGCACATTGAATTTCTCACCTTGACACATTCTTTGCATTTACATCCTGTGCAGTCAGAAAGTCTTACGACAGCGTTGTGTTTGTCTGTGTTTTGGCTCTACTCCACCACATTGGATTTACAATGAAAGTTTAAAGCTATGTAAGTGTTTGAGGTTGTTATCATTCCCTTGTTATACTGTTTATAGCCCCCTAACTCTACCACAATGCAGCTAAACACCTACTGTAAACATGTAGAGTAAGCGGCCGGGGAGGCGTTTTATGGCCGAGCAGTGAAGTGTTCTCAACTGGCCGCATTAGTCGTCTGACTTCAAATCAGTTGGTAATGTCTTTCACTTGCTGAAGGCCGAGGGTGTGTGAACCATGAGTCCCTGAAGCCAGCAAGAAGTGAAGTTAGAAATCAACTCAAGAGCAGCATCATGGAAAACACCATGTGTCTCCCTGGAGGTTAAATACATAAGGCCTTGACTGGAGGGGATTTGGCATGAAGATTTAATTTGACTTTACAGGTTCCTGTTGCACCACCTGTCACGCTTTCACTCCACGCATGTGCACTTTACAACAATAACGGTCGCATTTCCTATTCTGTCAATTTGATGTGAATACAAACACTGTCAAACCAAAAGCTGGAGGTCGAGCATTCTCATAGTAATTGTGTCTTGTTTAAAAGAAATCCAATGGAAGACGTCGCAATTTCCTCCCGCTTTTCAAGTGTGATGTACAGTGTCACACACAACATTGCGTGTCTGACTGTTGAGCATCGGGATGCCTCTCCACCAGTAAAGCTCAAAACATAATCCAAGCAGAACCAAAAAGAAGTTGTCATTACGCTGTTTGATAATTACAGGAAACAGTTTACCCAGAAACTACAGAATTGGTGTTTTTGGCATTCGTAAGTCAAAAAGTTTTCACCTTCACTTTTTTGAAATTTAAAATAAATAATGTTATTGTCTGAAAATAGGACATGACAATAAGAGTGTGAGGTGATGTGTTTCCGAGGGATTAAGTCCTGGGCGAGGCCCGCTCTCCGTGGGTGTCAGGTGACTGACAGCAGGCAGAGTGTGACGTTATGCACGCACTGATGTGAGACCACAGCGATGAAGACAAAACGTTGACAAATCCAAATGGAGGCTGCATGTTTGGAACAATTTACTGTCCAACTGGCAATCTGCAAGTCTGTGTATTTTGTTCCTCGTGCACAAAAAATGAATGTAGTCAAATGACCTCGACTGAGAAAGAGAGCCCTGTCGTTACCAAATATGTTGACTGTGCAGACGCAGTGAAGACTGAAACCCAAATCTCAGACGGACCGGAGCTGGCGTCGGTCCCATCTGACCTCGACAGATCCGGTTCATTAATTACCAAACTTCATCTGACAGCGTTTTTTTTCTTCTTTTTTTTTCTCAAAATAATGACAACCTGATGTTACTTTAACATCTTCAAACCTCACACACTTTACAGAACTTGTTCAAAAAGGAATTCACGGCATCACAGAATGTAATAACCTATTTCGGGAGGCATTTAGGTAAGATGTAATGTCTGGAAACAATTATGTACATGAGGCATTTTTTTTTAAAGTTTGAACAGCAGGCTTTACTTGAATCACATAATGGGTTTCATCAGTTGCATTGCCACATCCAGAGCTCAGATGTGTGGTCCACCAAGTACAATAAACCCTGCTTCACCTCCTGCCAGTCCAGTTATCAAATACATGACTAATGGGGGCAAATTGCCCTCCACCCTGCTGACATTTCAAGAAGCAGGTCAAGACCATTTTCTAATAACAATGGTGGAATTATAGGCTTTAATGTTGCCAAAGCTCAACTGGAGAGGTATTTAAATGCAGGGACATCAGAGTGTGTCACTTTTAGTGGCACTCTTGAGGCAATGAAGCAGAGCTTGTTCTCTTCCCCTGCCGCTGGAGCACAAGGTGAAACTGCCTGCCAATTTGACTGAGTAACTGCAGGACAAACGAGAGGACTTTGCAGTGAGGCATACTGTTAGGATTGTAGATGTGCCAAAGTGCCCAGAGAGCTGCTCCCCAGCCTCTGTTTATGCACTGCTGGTGGGAGTATTCAACCTGGATGAGGTCCGACTACTGAGCAGTCAAGCAGGGAGACCCACCGTGTGCCACTGCCACTGGGTTTTATTGCCACGCAGTACCTTGCTAGGAAAAACAATGGCTTCAAAATAAGCTCAAGTGTTTATTCTGAGTGATTTCCCCATGTGGACCGAGTGCAGGAGGCATTCAACGGTTGCAAACAGCCGCTTCAAATGGGAAGAGGGGTCGGGTATCATAAAGAGCTCGAAACACTTTTAAACAATGCACGTTCCCATACCTTAAAACATATGATAATCTTTCTATTTAATAAAGATTGCCAAACTGCTCACTATGCTTTGTGAAGAATTTTAACATTTTGAAGTTTTGAAAATGTGAAATATGTGATCAAGGATAATTTGGCCAAATATTCAACGCCACAATTTTGGTAGGTTTGGGGCGAGATGGAAAACGAATGTCATCCCTTAGCACAGATAAGAAGTGGTCTTTCTTCTGTCCACCTTGATATTTTCATGGGCCTGGATATGAGATTTGTGTACCATCCATGGAATAACAACTGACTTTACAGCACAAAATGAAAACTCAATGGATGGAAGTTATTACAAAAGAGGGGACATGTTAATATGTGCCACATTTTATGGTAATCCATCCGGCAGCTGCGGAGAAACTCAACCATGAACGTTAACCTCATCGCTGGCATAAAAGTTAGGGGATAACCAAAGTATTTGTCCTCTTGAGAACATAAATGTCAGTGCAGAATTTTGTGACGATCCATTTGCAGAAAAGTGAAAACTTGTAATGTCTCGGGATCTCCAAAGCAGTGGAAGTAGGGTTCATCCTCCGGGCGCTGTGGATATCTGCACCACATTTTATGGGAATAGTTGTTGAGATATTTCAGTCTTGACTTAAAGTGGTGAACCAACTGAAGAACAACATCCTTAGAGCCACACTGCTAGCATGGTTTTATTTATTTATTTCAACATATTACATTGTGTTTGTGTCTCACATTTTCTCATGGGGGCGAAGAGTGCTTAGTATTTTCAAGCAGGATAACTCATGTCAGGGTTTCTCTGTTCCATAGCATCTTGGCATTGAAAATAGATTGACAAATGAGTTAATAAACATGATTTCTTGAGATAAAAACCTTTTGGCCAAAGTTGTGCAAATGGGTTTAGTCATCAGCAGAATGACTCTGAATAAATGGTTAAAGCGGGACAATCAAACAGTGACACCTCGTGACTGACCCAGTATGTGTGGAGGCAGGCAGGGTCACATCCAAATAAACCGCTAATGTATTCTTACCGTGAACCATTGCTAAATATGGGTCTCAAACTCTGGATTCTTCATTTATGTCCACTGTCGGCGTGCAGGAGAGGTAGAAGATGTTCCTGCCAGTTAGTTGGCAAAGTGAGTTGGCTGTAAATTGTTAATTGAGGGCAGTCTGAAAACCCCCCCGAACTCCGACTGCACTCAACTTTGCCTTGTTTTAATTTTGCCAGCATCTTGACAGCCTATTAAGTTTAACTTGTAAACGCTTGACCCCTTGTTGGTTTAAATGTTTGGGTTACCAGATGTGCTATCTCTACATATCTGGTCGAGCCCCATGGTAACACTTAAAAAGGAGTGAGCCGCACACCTCTCCAACTACATCCATCATTACTGCCTTGATGTTCAAGTGGCACTTTCTGGCAGAGCTTGGAGTGGATACTACTCTACGTAATTACAGTGAGTACCCAAGGTGTGTCATGTTTTAAGGACTTGTACATATTTTCACATTTCTGCACGTTGCTTGGTAAGAAGAGTACAAGTCTGTAACTGGTGGAGAACAGGGCACAAAATAGTATATAATTAAATCAGGTTTTCACACCTTTTCAGTGTAGAACTTCAGTGTAATGCTACAAAAAAACACACATAACGGATAGGAACAAAGTGGAAGAGACTTACGGGTAAAGTCAACAGTACATCAGATGTTGGCTGCATCTCATCAACCCGTTTAAATTGGCTCAGTGATTGATTAAACAGGAGCCACGAGGGAATTTGCCCATTTCAAATGAAAAGATTGGCAAGATGTCTCCTAATTACTCTGTCTGCGAGACACACAGGTCTCTTTTTCTTTAAGATTAAAACATTATTTTATGTTTTCCTTTTGCAGCCACCTTACACAAATAAAAAAAAACATCCAAGTCAGGTTTTCCCATGCGCCTATTTGTACTGCCCCCTGAAAGGACTTACCCAGGAATAAAATGAGGACGATGATGCCCTTTGAACAGTGTCTCCCCTTAAAGTCACTTCAAAGTAAAGTGCACAGCCATTTGTAGTTAACTCACCGTTTAAAAGCTTAAAGATTCAGCTTGAAGACTCTTGTCCTTGAGGGGGAAATTCTATCTTCTCTTTTCTTTTATTACTTCAGCTCAGATTGATACTTCTCTACTGTTGCAGGCAATGCCATTACATAAATCGCTGAATCAACCTCCTAATATGATAGTAATTACGGAACATGTGGGCTCCGTTTTAGCCCGGGTTACACTGGCTGATTGCTGGGCTTATTTAACATTGCAGCTCACATCATTCAGAGTAATGGGCCTGTAGATGAGATTTGGCACTTGGACAGAAGGGCAGTGAATCCATCCTTCCGCCCCGGCCTTGCCCCTGCTAGCATAAAGCAGTGTGAGGGGGAAGAGTGGGGCGTAATGTGTAATAATGGTGAACCTAAAAGCTCCATCCCAAGTTGCATTACTCCACCTCTTACGCTATGATGGTGCCAGCTCGATGAAGTGGAGCTGCCCATGCCCCCAAATGACCATGGAGGGTATTTTAGCACCAGTGCCACCAGGCCTTCGCAAGTCGTAGATAAAAAAAACTGTCGCAGTTACACAGCCCCGTATGTCACAAGCTATCAGTTGTTATGTTATGTAAAACCATTTTGCCATCAGGGAGAATAGATGTCCCCGCTCCTTCACCCTGTGGAGAAAAACGCCAGTCCCAGCCGAGCTGAGACTAATACGACCGCACGCGCATGGGCATACATGGATGTGCGTGTCGCCTTCCAAGTCTGGAAATGAACATGAACCCAGGTAACCTTTCCAGCTGATGAGCTTCAGGGGAGATGTGCTGCAGCATTTCCTGTCTCTTCAACTCTACGTCCTGGTGTCACATCAGCCCGGAAGACTACTCATTTGTCACCACCTCCTTCACATTGACTTGTCCTCCTCTATTGACAACCCACCCGTGAGCTGCTCAAAACAGTGCATCTTATGACAAGCAAGGGTCATATCTTTGGCTTTCATCCAGACTTGTGTATATATATATATATATATATATATATATATATATATATATATATATATATATATATATATAGTAAGTGTTGTTTTTTCCTCAATCTGAGCTGGCTTTGGTGAACAAACATTTGGTCTTGAAACAACATTTGCCATCCGACTCAACAAAAAAAAGAGTTGTAGGGAGACACAGCAAGCAACAGAGAGAGTAGGCCAGCGATCATGCAGACTGCTTAGAGAGGCTTTATCTATTTGCTACTTATATAATGTGATTCTGTGTAATGCTGTGGTTTAGCGGTGGTGTGTTTGGAGCTCCGATGTTAGACTGGAGTTTGTGTGTACGCTTACTGCAGCTTCATATGAAAGAGTCCAGACTTCAGTGGATGTCATAAGTACACACACACACACACACACACACACACACACACACACAGGCATGCCAAAAGTATCTTTGCTTTTTTTGTATTAGATTATAGGACTGCATTTGTGATGAAGACCATGGGGAGGAAGTGGAAGAAGACTACATTAAATGGTGTGTGCAATAGAGGGGGAAAAAGGAGACTTAGCCATAAGCCCCTTCACTGTATCAAATTCACCAAGCCCTGTAGATCCCTTGTCAAGTGAGCTTAGTTCTTAACCCAGATATTGAAACACATTTCTATTCAGAGCATGCGTGTGATATGGTCATTGTCGGTTAAGCATATAGATATGCAAATGCCAGAAAAAAAATGTAAATTTGGCGTTAAAAAAAGATTTCTACATCAGCCTCTCAGGTGACGTGACACAGATAGCGGGAAGCGTGACTAGTCATTTTTCATTAACGCAGGGTGCTAACGTGCTGACCGCGCAGGCCACGGAACAGGTGGTGTTGTAAACGTTGGCAGCTGATGGAGGTTTGGTTAGTACACGTCTCAGGAGTTGTGTATTTTCCCACTCCATTCATCTCTTTGACAAACAAAAACACCTTCACAGTAGCCATGGAATGTGAAAATGTTTCAGTGTTGAGTTAAACCTCGGCCGCTTCACGGTTGCAGAGGTGAGTAATGCACACGGTGTTACATGAGTGAAGCCGAGTGAATGTATTTAAGTGCCAGGATGTCAAGATGAAACGTTTACAAATGACTCATCCTTGATAATTCACCAGTTTAAAACTAACTGGAGAATTACACCATTTTTTTCCACTTGACAGGCTTGACTCGGAACCGTCAGGAAGAAAATTTGACTAATTGAATCGCAGCAAGCAAAGATCTCTGCAGCGGCAGTGCGACAACTGTCTGTGTTGGAGCCCTGCGAAAACTAATATTTGGCTCTGATGCGGAGCAAGCGGTGCCATCAACACCTTAAAGCCAAAGGCTGGAAATCTCAGCAGGGATGAGGCTGCTTCCCCCTCATCTTCCTCCTACCCTCTAACCCTTAGGGCTGCATTGTTCCCAGGGAATCCTGTGGAGGTGTCGGAGTCCCATGATGTGCCAAATGTTGTTTTTTTTTTGTTTTCTTCCCTCGACATTTCCTCTGGCTACAGAGTCCTTGTAATTGTTATTCACCGTCTTCATAGATGGCAAAAAGCATGCGTGACTAGCTGTGGTGCAGGGATAGGCAAGAGTTTTTTATTTACAGAGTACACAGGAGGGAGGCAAAGTGAGGCTTCCAAAATGTGACAGTGTGGGACCTTCCAGGCGCACACAGACAAAAAAAGGAAAATCCACATGAATGCACATGCAAATCCATGAACACACAGTGGTTCAACAAGAAGAGGGGAGGAAAAAAAAAATACAGTATAAACAAGCAGTCACAAGCAGGCACGTGTTTCTCTCCCTCTCCTACATGCACTTGTACAAACACGTAGCGTGGCATACTGTTTGTTCAGCAAGCAATTCACATAGGGATAATTAAAACAAGGGGCGTTATGGCAACACAGAATAATAAATCATTAAGTGAAAGCCAGAGCGACTTACATCTCCCAGCGTTGTGAACTCACTTTTCCCATTAGCCTCTTACAAGCTGTCAGGCAGCAAAACCACATCCTTCATCGCCAAACAGAGAGGACACCAACAGAGCGGGCTGGAGGGGGAGAGAGGGAGGAAGTGGGATGTTGAAAGCACTCGAACAGGAGATGAGATGGAGGATCATTCTGAGGTGATGTGTTTCGGGGCGAAATTTGGTATAAAAAGAAGGAAAAAAATGCTTGAGGGAAGAGAGGACAGAAAGGTGAGAGAGCCCAAAGGAGGAGAAGAGAGAGGGAATTAGCAGAGGAGGGCACAGATCAGGGTTGTGATGGCGGCTGCTGTGTTGGCCTCAGTGAGCATGTCCGACAGCCATCCACTTAGATTGGTGACCTGTATCACAACGCAGGGTCACATCCGCACAGACCTTCATCGGCCCCAAAAAAAAAAAAAGGAAGAAAAAGGAAAACTAGTTACTCATCAGCAGGAGCACTGTTCCTCATCCAACACACTTCAGTGGCAGAGGGGCTGACTACAATCACAAGGTCACATCCGGTTTGACTCGTTCCTGAGTGGCGAGCACGAGGTCAGCCTTAAGTGGACGGGGACAGAACGACAAACAAACAGAGTAATTATGCAGAGGGCAGATGCAGTTTTTGCTGGTGTCAAAACAGGAAAAGCTCAAGGTTGACGTCTTCTTGAAGGTCAGCCTTTCATTAGTTTTTTCATTTCATCTTCCAAAATGGTAACGTGGAGTTTCACCCACTGCACTACAGCGTAGTACATTTTAGCCGGTCTGCTTCTTTTGTAAGGGCCCATTACTGTGAGCCTAATTTTCTTGCCGCTCATTATGAACTGTGAATGTACTGGTTAGTTGCACAAGATTTGTCCTTTGTAGTCTGCTGTTTTAAAGCCGGTACAGCTTTCAGCGCTGCTGCTGCTGCTGCTGTTGTTGTTGTTGTGGATTGTAAATGGCCGTAGACGACGTCAACATCTACTCTGTCTCTCTTAAAAGTGATGATCAAGGCATTGCAAATTCTCCTTCCTTATATTCTATTTCACGGCCAAGCCGTCATGAATTCACGGAGCTCATATTGTTCGTTCTCCAGTGAAGAGCTACCTCAAATGACCCGTGCTAGTCTAAACCGCATCTCACCAAAGCCACCGTCAGATGGCAAAGCATGTGAGTGGAGTGTCAGCACTTCAGAAACCCATGGGCAACACAGAGGGAAGTCACAAAATGGTTTTGTCCATCGAAGGCACACATTAAAGCCGAGTTGTCTATTTTAACCGGCAGTAAAATGCTTTATTGAGAGGGTAGCTGAGGCTGAGGAAGGAAGAAAGAAGATAGAGAGGCTAAGTGACAGAGTGATGCAGCTGGATATGAACTATTAGGCCACTCGGAAAATCTGCTAGCAGTATATAGGCCACTTAACAGATGCTCTTCTCTGCACTAGTCAGTAGATGATTTTTGAAGGGAAGAACGGGAGTCGTGTTCAGCACCGTTAAACTTTCCCATAAAGCCTACATTAAGGCAACTTCAGTGGCGTTCTTGTGAAGTCTTCTGACTTCATGAAGGCCCTTGTGTAACTTTGTTCTGTTCAGGTGTATTGCATTCATTGCATTTGCTCATGCACAGTGACCAGCGAGCCAAAGGGGCCGATGGACAGAAAGCCAAAGTACAGAGCGACTGAGAATTTCGTTGCAGAAAGCCAAACGAAATTTCAAGGAAAAATTTGAATGTGGTGAGGAAGAAAGTCACGAGCCGAACAGGATGCCTGCTGATGGCTTCCTTCATCCCATTAGTAATCCGTGACCACACAGACACCCCTCTGGTAGGTAAGCGAAGAAATCTCCTTTTAGAGTGAGGCAACAGCTGCTGCCTACCCACTGCTTAATGTTATCTAGTGGTGGGTACAACCATCAAAGAGTATTTACGAGGTAAATTGTCAAAGACATGAAGCCACCTCAGGGCACTATACACTCTTAACATGCTGCACAATCCTCTCTGCTTTGTAGGCTGTGACTGGAGGAGAACATTATGTATCTCCTCAGCCATATTAAGAGGACATCATGCACATTTGAAAATGTGGGACCTGACATTTCCCGTTTCTTTTTTGTCGCCATTTGCTGTCTTTCGAAAAAATTGAAAGTCTTAATTAAAATATTCTATTGTCCCTCTTTCATGCCGTGACACAAGCTAAACGATTAGATTGTGACTCTACAATTCACCAATCTCCCAGTTGGGTACATTGGGTACATACCAATGAACTGTATAGAACACCGCATTGCAGTAGCCGCAAACGAGCGTGTCGGTATATTATTCCGTCTTCTTGCATTTGACCCGCTAAAGTAGTCGATACGTGCGTCTTGGCGGGGCCTGAGATCCGCGTGCCAGCCTTGTAATGGGTCTCCCTGGAGCCTGGACCTAAGCCTGTGCTCAAGGCTGCATTAAACATGGATGTGTGGACGGGGGAAGGCCAGCTAAATGGAGGTCCTGGCAGAGAGCTCTCATCCACGCTGTAATCACAACTCTATCTGTCTCTGCATGCACAGGGTGCTAAGCTCAGATTTCTCTTATCGGAGAAACTCATAGTCCAGAGGGCAGTCGGCTCAAACCCGTGCATTAATCCTCCCGTGTGGACGGGGGGGGGGGGGGCTCAATCCACACAGATGACACTTGACGCTGTGATCCCTCTTCGTTTGCTGTGATCATTTTCGGATTATCCTGCTTCAAACGCCTACCTTCAGCCACAGTGTCCTCACACACAAACTGCAGGTGTCAAAGTCCTGCCAAATGCAACAGAAAGAGGGATTTGAGCATTCATTTGTAGTTCATGCACCAATTCTGACAGGACATCATTTCTAAAGAGATACGAGCGAGTCATGAGTGAGCGACTCCAAGTTAAGCAATGCTGTCATGTGGAGGACTGTCGTTGCCAAGTTCACTTCTCAGTGCTGTGAAAAATGTACTGTAGGTTTATCCAGTTATGTCTGTTCATTAGAACCTATCAACTGGAGAACGAGCAGCATCGCACATCCTAAGCCAATAGTTAAGTAACAGCTTGTGCTGATTTTGCCCAGCCTGTTAAGTATTTACAGCTCCAAGTGTTACCCCAGATCAAAAGGCTCTCTCCTTTACTTTACTTTGGTTGCAGCTGTTTAAATCATTCCTTAGCTCACCAAATGCGCTCCATCTGTGCAGTGGTTAACCAGCGCCAGAACAGCAGATCGACTCGTTCACCACTGACTTCTCACCTTGTGCGCCTGTGTGAGCATGGAGTCTGTGTCCAGGGTGGCGAGTGTGTATTCAAGTGTTCATTGTGTTAGTTGCACATGTTGTCATCTGAGTGAAAGAAAAGTGAAATCCACTGCCGCTATTTGTTGGTTAATTACAACCTTTTTTTTTTTTTTTCCAGTGAGTAATTTGTTCCTAACGGGATACTTTGCCAGAGCAATCACAATATTTGCCAGTGTGAGCCGTCACAAATGAGTGTCACATTGAGTGTCTTCCACATTTGTTTTACCAAGCAAAAAAAACCCTGTGCCCTGCAGCCATGTTTGTCAATCTGGAAGCACAGTGTAGAGAACACAATCTGAGAGCCGGAGGAAAGACATGTGTATTAGTTATTTTGGAGGAATAATTACCCATGCTGCATCTTATTACATACTGGACTCCCACAGTGCACTTGGCTATGAAAAAAGGGAAAACCCAAGAGCACTTCATAAAGACGTTTCCTTATCAGAGATGCTGTCATCTTGGCATAATTTCATTATCGCGGATGCTTGAAGCATAGCGTGGCCCATTCCTGTCTAATCACATGGCTCTGTTTTTCTGCTGCTTCGTCTCCGTGTTATCTCTTTTGATCGGTGTGTCAAACCCACCACAGATAGAGAACATTGAAAAGCCCTAATCTCGGTTTCAAATTCCTTGTTATCGCACCTTAAAGCTAATTCGATTTGCTTTGTGCTTGAAAAAGTGCAACAGTATGGAGAAATGTGGCGGTGATATTTAAGGTTTTCTATGGGCGAAGGATGGCAAGAGGCCTGTTAGTGGCATGTAGAGCTGCGGGCAGTTGTGAACCAGATGGGGAAGACCTCTGACTTCCTGGCGGTCACGGATGTTGACACCCTGCCAACTCAGTCGATCATTTCAATGGCGATGATCAAACCCTCAATGTCACTCTGTCCCGGAGACAAGGAATCATTAAATATCTTACAGTGCAGCGAACATGGTCAGGTGACCCAAACAGTGATCCCGGATCAGTTTTGCTATTCCTAGAAGCTTCTTGAAAGCCAGCCCGGAGGCTCGTTTAAAGCATGTATCACGTATCCATTAAAGCTCCCAGACTGAATTTTTGATTTGTGAAGACAATCACAGCTCACAGAGGCTGCCTTTTTGATGGTTTCTTGGGGGAAAAAAACTGAAACCATTACGACAACAACAACAACAACAAAAAGCTGAAAACAATGTGATTGAAGGCAAAAATAGCATCTATTAACAAGGCAACTAATGATGGACAAATCATAATTAAAATGCACGGCAGTAACACTCTTCCCAGTTCTACGGTGACGCCGTTCCCTGTATTTTTCAATTCCTTGGTTTAGTGGTTAGGGATCCATAAAGTATGACGCATTATGTTTACCAGCATGAGCTATTACGGCAGATTAAATTTCATTTAGCCCTACATTGTAGCAGAAGGTTGAAAGAGCCGTGTTGTGAATATTTGCTCAAACATTATCCTCAAATATATGTTTCCCTTCCTTCAGTCACCTTGAGTAACAAAATGCTCGAGTGTAATGAATTGCGGTATGAAATGTGAGCTGATATTATGAATATTAATGTGGATGCAGCACGGAGCCAGTGAGAGTGGATTGTTGGCCCTGGAAGACACATATGCGCTGACCCCTTGTGCCAAAAAAAAGTAGTTTAGATAAAGGTCACCGAGACCTTTAACTCAAGGCTTATCGGTTGTGCTGCTTCTTCATAAACTGGCATGAGTCAGAAGGCTGGAGCTGCTTCTTCTGTGTGTGGACAGCCCGCGCTATTATCAGGAGTACCGAATTATTATGCCGGCTTTATCAGCAAAATCTGGACGATACAAAAATGTCTTCCACGCGCTGCGCTCTGAATGCCTTAACAATGTGTTCATGTGATGGCCTCTTCAACGGTTTACTTGTTATTATGTGAGGCGCCGTCTCCTTTGTGTTATGTTAAAAGACCCAAAAATAAATGAAGGACGGCCCCCTCCCCCTTTTAATACTACTTTTTCTGCATTCTGTGCAGTTGCTCTCCGGCTCCACCTGTGCCGTGGCACGAATACCACGGCGGAGACAGACTGGAGCCGAGCTCACTCTGAACAGGAAATAAAACTCCCGAGCGGCTCAACCAGTGACTGTCGAGCCACTTTACGCCGGCGCACAGACAGACAGACAGATAAAAAGCCACATGCAAAAACGAGGCCACACACAGACTCGCTGTGACACATTAAGTGCACATTGACGGGCTGATACGAAGGTCACGCTCTCTCAATTGTGTGTTGTGTCAAGAGAAATGGTAACATGGAGACCTGGCCCCCCGACACACTGACAGTTGTTGAATCAATGAATATCTGATACTTGACACTCGGCCCTGTTTGGCCCTGTGGAAGATTCACTGATCTTTTTTTTCTCTTCTCATTCTGACCAATTTCTGAGTCTGCCATTGAGCTGTAACTGCAGTATTAATGGCTTAACAGGCATGCATGATGATAAGCTTTCTATTAGAATGGAGTGAACACGGCGTCTTGTCCCTCGAAGGACAGCCTCGAGTTTTTTTTTACATTTATATATGAATTAAATCAGCAGAGTAAAGAAGTTACTGAGGCTGTTTTCTCGCTCAGCTGAAGGTCAGCGTGTGTGAATGGGGGACGTCAGGGGACTGAACGTGTGTGTGTGTGTGTGTGCGTGTGCGTGCGTGTGTGTGTGTGTGTGTGTGTGTGTGTGTGTGTGTGTGTGCATGTGCATGTGTGTGCACTGTAGAGAGGAGAAATACTGCATTAAATGTAACTCTGCAGGCAGACTTTTCCTTACCCCCATATCTGGTTTCTTATGTGGAGAGTTAAAGATCTCCTGTGTGTGTGTGTGTGTGTGTGTGTGTGTGTGTACGCGTGCACGTGTGTGTGTGTGTGTGTGTGACAGAGTCTTTACTGTATGTGAGATGTGAGTTCCACTGTCGTCCCTCTGCAGCAGCTGCAGAATATATATTTTTTTACCTGGCCGAGTCTGCAAGAGAACATCCTGGAGCACAAAGAAGCGGTCGTGTTGTGAGATGGGTCATTATGTGCAGAGAAGCCGCTGTACTTTAACACACATTTTCAAGTATATCAAATGTAACTGCTTTTCTCCCGCTTTAGAAATAAGATTACTGCGTAACCAGGTGCCCACCTGCAATGGCATGAACAGTCGCCCTGAGCAAAGTGTTTTTTCTGTGCTAAACCTCATGTTACATGAAGTAGCGTTGCTGTTTGATGTGCGCAGATTAGACTTTCAACACTCGGAAGGAGAAGCCGATATTATATTCCATTGCCACGGGTGATGGGTCAGAGGAAAGCTATTTTCTTGCCTTAAATCATTTCGAGGGAGACCCTGTGCTCCTGAAAGTGATGTAAAATTGATGACTGAGTTGGCAGAGTGGCTCATATTTCCTTCCCATTGGCCTCTCTGCCTGTGAAGTTTTTTGGAGCATGTCATGGCTAATCTTGTTAGAATTCATATTCAATCATTTCCTCAGAGGAAATACATTCATTTACGCTGCGTATTTACGTAGCGCATTTTTATATGTGTAAGCAGACAATGAATAATGTACAACTCATTAAGGATCTGCATAAATTGCTTTTTGCCTTCTTCATTATGTCTCAGGATTTGTGGTGAAACAAAAATGATTTTCATTTTAAATCATCAACAGGCAATTTTGTTCCAGGATCGCGCTGCCAAAAGCATGACATGGGGTGAAAGAATATTGAGTTAATTTATAATCATCTGTCCTCAAAGGGAACGCACAGAATTGGGAGCCATCAGCACGAAATGTGTAAGTAGGTGAAATCAGAAAAGTAGCCAGAGCCAATTCCAGCTGGGACTCTGGAGAGACTTCGTCTGCAGACTTTAATTAAGAACGCTTGGCAGCTACGCAAACACTCGCTTTCTATGTGTGTGTGTGTGTGACAGATGTTTTGGTATGTCGCAGATACTCAAAGTAATAGATTACTATCATTTAGTGATTGAAGGCGGGGTTGTTGCAGGGCTGCAAATCCCATTTTCTGCTTCATGAACCTAAAACCCCGTATGGGATTTCACAGGGAATGTGGTCTACCACGCTGTGTGCGCGCGCGTGTGTGTGTGTGCGTGTGTGTGTCCATCTTGGTAATTATATGGTTGTGTATCTGTGTATCCCCAGTGAGTGGATATGTTAGGTATTTTTGTTTCATCCACTATCTTAATTACAAAAAGGTTTCAGCGTGTGCTCGTTCAGAAGCTGGATATTGGTCTTGGCAAGTAACACTATTTATTTTGAAGATGATCAGACCCCGTGTTGCAGTATTTAGCGGATTTGCGATTGAGACTCCTCTTGAATCGTTCAACAGCATTTATGCAGTTTCTTAAACATCTGCCGTTTTCCATCCCCCCGCCATGGAGGTGAAGAAGCTATGTGCGTGGCTGCTTCTTGTTTACATAAAACATCCGTCAGCTCCAGTTTGTTCTCCACGGCTTGCTGTATCATATTCGTGTGTGCTTCGAAAGTAGCTTCCAGCTGCCTCTTAGACTGCAGCAAGAGGTGTGTGTGTGTGTGAGTGTGTTTGTGTGTATATACTGTGTCTATATATATATAGTTATTATTTTTTGTGTGGACACATGGTTATGTCTTACAAGTCTGATTTCTCTGTGAGCTTTATCTGTTGCTTCATCAGCAGTTGTTGACTCATCTCTAGAGATTGCCCCACTAACACAATGACATGGCAGCTGCTTCTTCAGAGGAGGGCATTAATCCACGGCAGGGCAGTTCCTGTAAAAATGAAGGGATCCAGGGCATTTTGCCACAGTCTGCTGCCTCTATCCCTCACTTCTCCTCTCCTCTCCTCTCCTCTAGTCTGAGGAAGTGACTCTTTGCTGGCCCGTTGCCAGGACTCTCGGGATGGCAATGACAGAGCGGCTGCTCATGAATGACCGGAGCCATATTGAGGGCCGGGCCCCATGTCTGTAGTTCAAGCAAACACACACCGACACACACACTCACTCACTCACTCACCCACACAAACATGGACTTCTCCGGGCACGCCATATTGTGGGGAGGTGCTACCCAGCTGGTGGGATCAGAGCTGAAGTCTTGCGGGCCCTCTTCTGCTCTCTGTAGGTTGCGTGGTTGGATTATTATTTTATTTTTTCTTCTCCAAAATAAAAATCATCTCCCCGCCTACCTCCTATCTGTCTCTCGCTCTCATGTCGCATGTGGGCGGGCAAATATCATTTCATGATGAAGTTATGTTAATTGAAGATTGTATGTGCCGTTGGCAGCTCCAGATCCTACGATCATCACCGCCCCGAACAACAGGATGGAAGACGGAGATGAGTCCCATTTGTGGTGCCCACAATGGGAAAGCTCCTCTGGCATTCTGCTGTGCCTTTAATCCATCCTTGACTTTGAATCCTCAGCCAGGAGCTCGAGCACACGGAGCCCGCATCGCAGAGAGGCGCTCCGTCTCTCCCCTCTCATCTTGCATCGCGCGCTCCCCCGTGTCCATCTCTCTCCGTCTCGGTCTCTGGCACGGCGCAGCGGCCCGCCCCTCCTTTGTTTGCATTTCAGCAACGGCCCACTAAAATATTGATGAACCCCATCTGACCCCTCGCCGCTGTGTCAGCAGCGCCTTTTAATGCTCCTTTGGAGAAGCACGGCGCTCAGGAGCACTCGCGTTGGACAGACTTCACATGATGCCGACATGTGCCGTACGCGGCGCCAGCTGTTTCCCAAACCTCCCGCGGGTTGGGGACCGGCGATGAAACCACGATGGTGACTTTAGACGCTGCAGAGAGTGACTCTGTAATCCCCCGGCATGGATTGACAGAGATCATACACTCATTTGAGCTGGTGACTGATTTGGCACAGCCAACAAAACAGTGATCCCCTCCACAGCCAGAGTCACGCTGCCACTTAAAGGAGGCTTTATAAGTTCAGAAAAAAAAAAAAAAACCCACAGGATGCATGCATGATTCTCTTCTACGGTGCATGTTCATCTCCCTCCCGGCCCTTCTTTTATGTACATCTCATCTCTCCTTCAGTAACCAGGGGACATTTTTGTCTATAAGCTCTCCAGCGCGCCCTGTAACCTGCTCCCCCGAAGCACTGGAGGAGATTTAAGAACGTGTTGGATTGCTTATGAGGCGCCACACAAACACAAGTCCCCCACAGGGCTTTGGGGTTTCACTGCAAAGAAAGATTAGACCAACATATATTCTTGTTCCTCCACAGACAGAAATAGTTTTTATGTTGCGCCAACGGCAGCAGCAGGTTATGGAAACTCGATCTCTGAGTGGCATCGCTTCCGTTGCGGTTGCCATTTTTTCCCATATGACTTGGAGATAACTACATCCTCTTCATCCTGTCTCTCTTTCACCTCTTAAAGCACATAAGAGCCCGCTTCCTCTTTTCTCCCTTGACCCTCGGAGTCAGAAACTTGACCCGTACTGCACAGCACACAAAGTGCGAGTATGTGCATGCAAGGAAAGTAGCAGGAAGTGCCAGTTATAGGAGTTTCTTCACATTTTTCCCTTGTGTTGTCATATTTCTAACAGTGTATGGCCTCGCTAACCATGTGTAATCTCACCATAGCGTCGATACACAAGCTCTCTTGCACCTTGAATGTGTTGTTTCTTTCGCCAGAAGGCAGAATCTGTTGTGGTGGTTTACACCTTTGATGAGATGATTCTGCTTTCCTGTCTCACAGTGGAGTTTTTTTGTATTTCCTGCCTCACAGTGGAGTTTTTTGTATTATCTTACAATGTTGTGTACATGACTAGTCAGTAATAATGTTTTCTGAAAACAATATATGTCAGGATTAAATAAATATATTTGAAATCAAATATAAAATCATTGAACTGAAAATAAAAGGCCTTTTCTCATTGTTAGTGATCATAATAATGGCCAGTAATGGCCTCTTATTAATCGTCCTCTAAGTTCCTTATTTTGACAACAGCGTTTGTTCATTCCATCACAATGTGATTGAATAATGATACTAATAATTCAACAAAATAATAATTGACAAATGCTAGTTTAAATGTCAAAAATATTCCTTTTAGAGCCTGTTTATTTATAGTATATATGTATGTGAGTGTGTGTGTGTGTGTGTGTGTGTGTGTGTGTCTGAGTGTGTGTGTGTGTGTGTCTGAGTGTGTGTGTCTGAGTGTGAATGAATCAGCCTTCGTTTCTAGTGGAATGACTGATGCCACTCGACAGTATTTGAAAAATCTGAAATGTACCATCTCAAATCTAGCGGTGGAGAAATTCTGCGTACTTTTCAAAGACCCCCCTAGTCAAGTTTAATTAACTTGGAGCCAGCAGATCAATAACTGAGCGCTAAATTCAGGAGCTCGCTCCACACGTTCAGTGAACTGGAGGAGATTCATATTGCTGACGTCCCATCTTCATCACAGAGTTATGGCTCTCTTAAATATTACATAAAGCTGAGGACACCGGTGGACTTAGTTATTCCACTCCTTTGATCAACATTATCAAAACACCGTGTCACTCCAGATTTATCTGCCGAGCTATTCTGGGATTCATGTGTCGTACTGCAGACATCACAGGCATTTGCCTCTCTGCAACGGGCCCTATTGAACTGGACTTTACTGCACTGTGATACGACGTTGCATTTCAATGACGAGAGACGCTTTCTGATCTAAATGCTAATGTAGTTTCCTGTAGTCAGAGTATACTCACTTTCCTTGTAAAACCCTGCCTGTCTCTCCTGTCTAACCGTGTCTCCCACCGCGCTGATGGACGGGTCTGCAGGCATTAAGTTTAGATTGAGGCTCGGCTGCAGGACTGGCTGCTGGGGCTTTGGGGCTTTACGTGTATTTAATTTTATATGTGCGTGTGTGTGTGTGTGTGTGTGTGGGCGCCTTGAGTGCACCTGTGTCTGTCTGTAGGTTTGTGGATTCGTCATCACTGCTGCTTTTTCACTCAAATCCCGACAAGGGCCACTGACACGCGTCTCCGGCTCTCAGCTGTTGGTTCGGCCTCTCCCGATGTCACTGTCCACGAGAGGCCGGATAAACAAATATAAAACTGTTCCGATAAGTGCGTGAAATACGTCTGACGGAACAAGGTTGAGCTCGATGGTCAGTCAACACCAGCCCGATACTCCCAGATGTGTGTTTGACTTTAAGAAACTTGATTCCTTCCAGCGTCAGTGCCCTTATCTGAAGTCCTCACATGCTATCACAATTGGATCTTCGAGCGAGCGTGATGTCATAAATTCCTAATTAACACTCTTTCCAGACACCTTTATTGACTTTTTGGTTGCAAATCACCCAAGAATGACTGAAGAACGGCGGCACTGTCTGGCCAGCCTCATCCCAGAGGGTGATATTCAGAGAGAGTCATAAAAGGCCAAGATAGAACCATAAATATCAAAGCAGATTGACGTCTGATATTAATTTGATTAGTCGGACGAGGGAGACGTCGGGATGAATTGTGCGTTCGCACGTCGCTGCGTATCCTTGGACCGAAGGTGATCGCGAACATGTTCGCATCTCCCTGCTGGACGAGTTGATTCTCGCTGTTCGCTGAAGTGCAGGGACCAGAAGACATGCCGAGATGTGAGCCGCGTCTGTTTGCGTCCACGGCAACAGACGCGGCCAAACGTTCGGAGGAGCTAAGGACCACTGGCAGCGGCATTGTGTGTGGGAGGAAACCCTTTGTAGTTGTAATCCTCTCCTTATGCCCGGGGCCTTGATCACACAGTCACACTATCGTGTGCTGCTGCACGTCTTGCACCGTATCTCTGCAGGTCGGCTGTGGTCTCAGATCGACTGGTTGGAGGTTTGCGGCACCTAATTCCTCGTGTAATATGAGCATATAGTAATTATGTTGTAGATTATGTTGCACATGTAATGAGCAGCAGTGCTCCTTTTTGAGCGCTCTGAGTGATTGCGCTGCAGACAGCGTCGGTTATGCTCGTCCGCAGTCAAAACATATGCTGTCTTTTCGAACAAAACACCAATTTTTCTTACAGTGTCTCGGATTGACATTTGAACAGAGCCAGTGTTTTATTTTTGGCATGCTGTCATGTGTGAGGTGACCTTGTGACTGCGGCTGTGATTGTTATGATTTAATTCCAGTGAGTAAATCAGAGGCATTCATCGGCAGGGTAGCAGAGACCGGCGTTTGAAAGAGAAACTGCGTTTTACCCCACGAAAGACGTGAATCTCTTCATTAATTCGTCTTAAAATAGTAGGAATAAACGGTGCGTTTGTCTTAGAGGCATCTCGGAAAGTGATTGAGTGAAAACAACTTGTATATATTTATTGAAAAAGAAAATATGATTGCATTTTTCTTGTACTGAAAACAACTCATGGACCAGGGAGGTAAATATCTTGCAGGCTCCTGCATCATATCGGCTGAATGTGAAAAGAAATTGTGTGTAGTTTCGTTGAAATTACCTCCACCTTCCAGCTTCACACATTTCCACAGGTTCAGACCTCCCTCTTCTCGTATGCATAATTATCTCAGCTTTACTGTAAGCAACCGAGGTCTTTTATCCTGTGACATTTTAGGGAAAATGAGTTTTCATAGATGAGTAGGGCTGCATCTGATTGATAGATGCCTCTACCAAGTATCCTTTAAATAATGGCATAATTAGTCGTGCAGTCTTCAAAATGTCAAAAAATAATGACAAAAGATTATTATAAGTCACCCGAGTCTTGCCAAGTTGTGAAAGAGACAAAAACAAACAGGAAAAAAATATTAATTTCAGTATGAATAGAACCCGAGGAAAGCAAGCATCAAGGAACGAAATCTACAAAAACAAACTTCTGAAGTAATCACCAAAGACGTTCAAGAAGACACACACACACACACACACACGGTCTCAACAGGCCGTCTCATATATTATGTTATGGTATCAAAAGACGATCTCTCAAGCAAGCCTAGCTTTCCCACAAACAAACTGCTCTGTCATTTTGTGCAGATAAAGTGCACCAGGAACGCATTCAATCAAAAGTAGATTCCAGCTCATAACACAAAGAACTTCATAACACGAGTGGGTTTCATATTTTTCATTATTTTCCATCTTCTCTCCTCTCCCGTTGGACTGAACCGTCGTCCTCTGGCTGTAACTGATGGCGTATAGGTTGTGACTGGATTGTGAGATTTACAATAGAGTGTTTTCTTTCAAGGAGTGAGTTGTTGATATGCTGGCTGTTAAACTGCAGTAGATTTCCGTGAACTAGACTTTGATGGACTTGAAGGATTCCAGCTGTGGTCTCTGTGGCAAACTGTTATAATCCGTCGATAGAAGCAGACCTAAACGTTGTGCCGGTGCCAGACATGTTCGTTTTCATGTGTTTTTCATATGGGTGGTTCATTAAAGGAGCACGCTGGCCATTTATACACATGAATATTGGTATACTTGTTAGTATTAGAGTACTGAGCTGCTGAACTGATGAATCTGAAAACAGCTGTATAATGTTTGTTTTTTTCCTTAAGGTACCTTTCTAAAATAATAAACCTGATGATGTAATAGTGACTTTATCAGGACTGAATGATGTAACTACCAATAGTGTCCATCTTTGCATTGCTAAAAGGCCGATTATGCCACTATACAATCACAGCAGTCCACTAGTATTACACTGACAATGGTTCATATAGGAAATAAGCAAAGTTTTTACAAAAACGTCAGAAGTTACTATAAATTAATTATAATAAATATATATATAAATAAATACTAGATTACCTGCATCTCTTGCTACCATTACAACTAAAAAACTATAATAACCGATGAAACATGTATGTTTCAATTATTGTTTGACAGCAGCAAAAAGAAAGAGAATTGGTTTTATTTCAGAGATACAATTTCGTAAAAATTGTAAATTGACTCGGGAGACATTTCCTTACATTCAAGGTAACACGCAGCCGTCGTAATGAAGGCTTTCTTTACACAGCTCTTGTATTATCTAATGAGACGGCACATTTCACTTACCACTTACCACTCTTCACCCCCTACTGTTTTGTCGGCAGGAATATCTTTGTAATGTAAACCACATACAATGCTGTCCTTGGAGAACCCATACTGTAATTTCTACATATATTTATGTTATCGCTCGTCTTAACCAGTTCTTAAATGAGCACATTTGTTGAGATGCGCTCCTGACACCACTCGCGTGTCATTCTCTGTCCACAGTGGCCCCGGAAATGTGTTTGCTTCTTTTTGTGGACCATTGTGTTGGAGGAGCCCGGTTGGTTCCCTGTGAGCTCTAATCTCTTCCCTCCCGTCTGTCTTTGCACCGTGCAGACACATGTCGAAGGAGCTGCCAGCTTTACTCAGCATCATAGAGAAAGTTTGAATGCAATCGCATCCCCTTCACACTCTCCGTCCCAGCCCAGGCTCCCTGCTCTGCTGCGCTCCGCATATTTTCCCTCTTCCCTCCGTTTCTCAACTCTTCCGTGTCCCCCCGCAGACGTCCAGTCCTCCCGAGTCTCCCTCGCTTTAACCCCCTCTCCGTACTGCAGAAGCGCAGAGCCCCGTTGCTCTCAGTCGATGAATGGATCGGTGTGCGGAGGGAGCAGACTCAGATGTGTCCTTCGGGCTCCGAGTCGAATCAGTAACATGCACAGAGCCCCACTGAGCTCTGATATATGTGTAACTCTCAGAGAGAGCAGCACTGACGTAAATAGTATTGAATTTGGAGTTAAGGGCCTGAAACTCAACGATTGGAAAGTGCCTCGAATCAGAAAGTCCTTACAGGTTTTCATATTTATTCAAAAGAGCTGATTTGAGTCCCTCGCAACTTGTAACCACTATATTCTCTTTGTGTGACGTCTACCTCTGGCAGTACCTTCAGTACTGATTCGCCTTGATCATTTAGAGTTGCTGCCTTTTTTTGCAGATAATAGATCTGGCTCCAGAACTGCAAATGTGTGGTTAAAGCAACTCAAGGCTTTGTTGAGGATAAAGCAAATGATCTGTTGAAATGCTGGTCTTCAATGTCTGACATTCTGCACATTCTCTCATCTTTCAGTGAATAAAAGCTTCAGAGCCACAAAAAAAAAGCAGGTTAAAAAAAATCAGGCACATCTTTTGTTGGTTTCTGAAAATGTGGAAAAGTGATTTTCTCCTCTGTGATGGATACATATGAAACTATTTGTGTTTCTTTATGCCCAAAAAAATGTATTAATTGAAGTGATTCTTTTTTTCTGTCACAATTGGTTCACATAAATATGAAAAGTTGGACATTTGTGGCATTCATGTGTAAATTATTTAAAAGCCCTTTTCATATCAGCATGGTAGACACAAGGCTACAGCCAGCAGCTGGTTAGCTTAGCTTAGCACAAAGACTGGGAAGATAATAAAACAGCTAGCTTGGCTCTGTCTAAAGGAAAAACTATTCTACCAATCTGCTTGTTATATCTCATTTGTTTAATCACGACAAAATCCAAAGCTTGAAAACTCAAAGTTGTGGTCTTGTGCTGGAACATTTCTTGACCAGGACCGGGTGCTGCTAGATGGATTTCATCTTATTTGTTATCTTGGGAGAGAATTTACTTCATTCCCCCCAGTACGTTCAGCGTAACTCGGAGGAGCAGCGTTTCACGTTTATTTTCTTACGTTAATTTCAAAATAAACTTCTGTGTTCACATGAAATGTATGTTCAGTATCCCCTAATTACACACCTACGGTCTCGTTTCAAAATAAACTGTGTGAGCGTAGGTTTACTTTTGGTTACGCAACAAAGCTACCGAGTAGGCTAAAGAAATATTTGTGGTTTTGTTATCTTTGTTAGGCAACTAGCGTAAGGACACGAATAGTCTCTGGGATGAAAGTCATGTGTTTGTTTGGCCCATCCATCCTTTTCCCCTACCCACCCCGTAGTCTTATATTGTATTACATACAGACATTAGCAATGAGTCAACTCTTAATTTAGATTGATAATGCATGATCCACATTTAAGTGTCATTCATTACGCAAAGATGTTAATATTTTGTCATTTTAAACCATCGCACTGAATGTGCCCTGTAAAAACGCTGAAAGCTGATCCTCCATATGTTACAACCACAATACATGCGCTTCCCTCAAGGCTGTTTTTTACTCTACAATGGTGAAACACAAGGGGGTTGGATTAGCTTGTCTATGTCGATTGGGTATTACTGGATTTACCTTTAAGACCATTCAGTTGAAACTCTCTCTCCATCTGTCTGGAGGTTGAGCCATCACGGGCGCTCAGCTGACAGAAGACTATTACCAAAGCAGAGCAATGTGCAGGCTAGTGGTAGACCTGATTTAGCTGGACAGACCTGGAGGAAAAGGTGGATTCTCTGAGTCAATAAGGGCATTTATATTGTTATTCCAATTGTCTCCTCACCTGAGGTTAAAACTAAGCTCCGGCGAGGTCACTCAGATAGACACAACTTGAATGCAGCAATAATTATACGGTTTTATTGAAATTTGACCCTCAAGGCTCCTTTGCCAGTTGGCCTTTGTTCTCTAATGATATGCACATGTAGACACTTGGGGAGCGAGGTACATTTAAAGCCAAAGCTCTGTAAGATCTTGTCAGCTTGTCGTGTGAATTTGTTCAGTGTTTCACCCTGGCTCTGCCCCGCGAGAGTGTTCAGCATCTCAATGTGATAAATCCCCATCTGTCAGAGTTAACTGTGGGTTATTTACGGCAACATTAATCAATAAAATGACAGATTACAACGGGGTGTTAAATTGCAACAGACTGACAGTGGAAACACACACACATAACCCCTACTAATCCACAATTACCTTGACTTTCATTTTTTTTTTTTTTTTTTAGCTATTCTGAAGCTCATCTCTGGCCTCTTAATTCCCCTGACATCAAACATGAAATTACTGAACATGTATAGTCAAAGCAAACACAGTGACGGGCTCATTAAAGCGAGGGGAGAGGAGAGGAGGAGCTCCGGTCCGACTGCAGCTGCTGCATTGGCTGTCTGCTCAGCGGGGAGGGGCTGAGGGAGAGAGAGAGAGAGCGAGAGAGAGAGAGAGAGAGAGAGCGAGAGAGAGAGAGAGAGAGAGTTGGGGGAGGAGGGCAGTGCTCTTGTTGGGAGATAGGGAAATGCCCGTTAGTCGCGTCTGCCAATAATAGCACATCAGCTCGAGCGCTGCCATCGGGAGAGCAGAGCGCAGGCAGTGCGGAGGACTGAGCCGCTGAGCACTGAATGGTACACTAGAGAAGACAGGCACACTCAAAGAGAGACACAGAGAGAGGGAGAGAGAGAGAGAGAGAGAGTGAAGGAAGAGAGACCGCATCCGAAGGGAGAGGAGGACAGAGAAGGGAGCAGGAGCAGTGAAGGAAGGACCGGGAGAGAAAAGTTACCAGGTCAGCAAGATAACGTGGAAGTGGAGCAGCTGAGACTCACCTCTCTCTTTCCCACTGGAGCAGCCCGGCAGCAATCAGCAGCACAGGAGGAGAGTGATATTACAAGAAGGGACAGAGGGAGTGCTGTAACTTCTTCCCAGGAAAGACAGTCCTGTCAGAAGGGGCGAGGGTAATGCTCCTCACTGGTCTCTCCTGCACAGCCACTTCATGACTATCGCAGCAAGACAGCAGCAGCAGGAGACACTTGAGCCCGGCACAGGTGCTGAAATATGCAGTTCTACTCACTTCTCCATTGAAGACTTTCTCACCCAACTGTGTGCTCTGAGGTGGATGTGGTTGTGCATCTGAGAGGCTTTTTATCTTTTTTTTTTTTCTTGCTTCAGAGTGTGAAGCGGTGGAGACTTTGGAGGGGGATTTGTTCTGTCCTGTCATCCCTGAGACTATGGTAGACTGTGCGTCAGGGAGCCCTTCATCAGCAGCTGCAGCCCTAGAGCATGGAGAAGTCCAGCAGTGAGGAGTCAGCCATTCACCGCAGCCCCTCAGTAGATAGCCGCGACTCCGATTTTGCCCAAGCCTCCACGTCTGGCCGCCCGTTTGGCGGCCGCGGCTTCACTGCCGGCGCATTCTACGGCTCCACGGGGCCACGCAAAGACGCACAGCAGGGCCAGACTGGAGTGCCAGCTGACGCCAGCGCAGCAGACAAGACCAACAACAAGTACAGCTCACCCAAAGGCAGCAAATACGTGGTCTTTTACCTGGATCTATCCTTTGTGTTCCTTTTAGAATTCAAGAAGTGCAACATGGCAAGGGGCTGCCTCTGCTGCCTGAAGTATATGATGTTCATCTTCAATCTCATCTTCTGGGTAAGTGGCTCATCATTTTGTCAATGATTTTCTCATCACACTCCAATTGAATCTAGTTGATGTTAATGATAGAAATGTGTCGGCTTAAGAGATGATGCAGTAAATCTGGCTTCAGTCACCCAGCGCTAATCATTATTCATGTGAGTGTGTGATAAGTTTTTTTTTTCAAAATGTTAATTGGGAAACATGGTGGTTGTCAGTGCAATCGTGTCTTTTTATTACATCAGGCCGCCAATGCCTGTTCCCCTCTGTGCATGTTGCTATTCCTGGATATGACAGAGTCAGTGGCATTGCAGCAGGTCTTCTTTTGTACGTGCGTGAGTGTGTGTGTGTGTGTGTAGGGGAGTGGGAGGGTCATGGTGGGTTCATAAGGGTCACTCATTCAGAGGGTTATATGATTCATAGTGGACTTGGGGGTTGAAATGCAGCTTTAGGCATGCAAGTGGAAAGGTATATGCCTCCACAGTGCTGTTGCATGGACGAGCAGCACACCGTGCACCAGGGAGATATGAGTGGAGATAGTCAGCTTGGGTTTTGGGTGATTCTGGAGATGATCTGATATTTGTGCTTCATTTTTATTAGTCTCTCTTTTAATGAAATGCCTTTGCTCTGGGGTGAAGCTGACATTAATAATCAAGACAATTATAACGTTGATGCACCAGGACATTTGGCTCCATCAGTGTAATTTAAAATGAACATTTGTTGTAATCCTCAGTAATAATAGAGGGGGGAAAAAAATGAATAATGTGATTGTGATCTCTGTGCCAAATAGATAAATAAATCGATTGAACCCACAGAGACCTGGCCAATGTGTGGCAGGCTCCGTTGTGTACCCATGCATGGGCATTCGTAGTAGAAGTGGGCATCCCTCGAATGTTTACAGAATGGATTAGAGGGCTTATAGGTTACGAGGCCAAGTCTTTTGTGTGGATGCAGCAAAGCGTAAAAACACCCCAACACTGGGGACTCTACCAACCCCAGCCCACCATGTCACTGGGTTGTGAGCCCTGCTAACTGGGGCACAGTGGAGGCAACAGAGTGGGCATTAGCTTGAGCCCAGCTGTGATCAGGCCAGCATTGAAAACACACACACGTACACATGCACCACACAAACTGAGATCCATCCCTTTGTCCCCTCCACATACTAAAACGAACCGCGCTGACAGGGGCCCGGCTCGGTGGCCTGAAGCCGCGGCCGTCTCCGATGCCCCAGGCGACATCTCCATGTCATACACGTGTCATCAAGCAGTCCACAGAGACAAATGCCAGCGCGATTGGCACAGAGACAAATGGCTCAGGGGCTCTTCAGCGGGCCTCAGCTTGATGCAATGTTTGTTTAAGGGAATGAAAGGGTCAGGAAAGATTAGCTGATGTTGGATTCGTTAATGCGGACATTGACTTACGTTGATGGAAGTGCCCACCTCCATTGAACTCATTCAGTACATCTCCAGTACAAGTAAGTGCTCCAGCCTTGATATTTAGATAGGTAAGGAACATATAAGTGATTTCCTAAATCGATTGCCAGCCACATAAATGATCGATCCGTGGTTAATAATCATACTGAATGTTTTCCGTTACCGGAAGCTTCATTAAATAAACAGATGAACTGGGTTATTCTTAGGGCGAGAACATACAAATGGGCTTTCCTGGAAGATGAAAAGCTGCAAGGGACATGCGCTCACAAGTCAGACCTCCAACACACACCTGTCCCACTACTTTTCTGTCAAATTAAAAATGCAACGTGTCGTGTCACAGGTTAATATATTCATTCAACCGATAAATTACAACTGCTCATCAATGTTCTTTCTTTGAACTACCGGTGAAATATGACAGATGAAGGCCCTGTTTGCAGCTACGTTAACAGAGTGAGACCATCAGTTATCTGTATTTCAGTTCTGGTCTGCTTGGCTCGTTTAAGAGCTCAGAAGCAACCTCAGTGCGCTGTTATGGGTCAACCTTTTGCAGAGGTCATGAGGTCATTGTGATCCGCTATCTTCTTAAGGGGCGGCCACAGGGGATTTGTGTGAAGGCATTTGCTTTCGAGATTCTTTCCAGGCTCAATTTGTGCTTAACCCTTTTCAGTGGCAGGACCCCACCACTAATAACCGGCTGCTACACACCGCTAATAGGGAGGTGGAAAAGAGGCTTTTGGATTTCAAGGCTGGTGGCTCCCGATTCATGTGGAGCCTAGCTTGTTGGCCTCCATGAAAATACCTCACAAACACCCTAAAAGTGTGCAGAAGCTCTCGCTTTAGCGATTCTCTCTGAAGTCCTGTGTGTGGGTGTGTGTGTGGGTGTGTGTGTGTGGGTGTGTGGGGGCCTAAGGACCTAAAGTGGCTATGGACTTTACCCCAGCGCAGCACATCCCCTGCTGTGAGATAATTGAATTTTTACTCTGGTAATGTTCACTTAATGAACACCCACCATGCATTTCCCTGTCTGTTCCCGCAGATTGATACTCTTGTTTTCCTCCCACCAGTAGATCATTTTAATGACAGTTTAATCAGTGTCCCATGGGAAGAGAGAGCGGCGATGAGGGGGTGAGGATGCAGCATGTGGCTGGTGGTCCATCAGCATGCGACAGCGCGGGGCTCATCGGCAGCCGGCCGGCTCACTAGCTGTCCGGCTCCTGGTGCAGCAGCTTCGGTTAGCAGAGCCGGGAATAAAGGGTTCGCTCGTCAGCGAGGGGGTCGCGACCGGGTGCCCTGTGCAGTCTGAGATATAAGGAGGGAGGGCGAGAGGCATGTTGTATCTTGACACCCCTGGGACCGCACTGCTCTACCTCTGACACTCCAGGAATCACAAGGTGACTGCAGCTGGTGGGGAGGTTCGCGTCTGAAGCTCTGACATCTCATCTCAGGACTGAAGGGGGAATGACGCGCCACTGTAACCTGACACCAGGTACAGCGTGAGGGGGGGGGGCTCCTTTCTGACTGCTCGAGCACACTTGCCGTACACACGCGAACCCCATCCGCTCCACTCGGCTTACAGTGGTAACTTGAAGCACGAGGTAAACAGCAGCAGGCATTCCAGGCATCTCCATAGATGCGCTCATCCTCAGGCCTACTAGCAGTTGTTCATGACCATCTGGCTCCTCTTTCTTATAAGGGATTAGAGGAGTCTGAGCTGTAGGGGGAGTCTCGGGTAGATTAGAGCAGTATTGGGTGGTGCTGTTAGGATTGAGAGCACGACTCCTTCGGACAGCTCCACGCTGAAGCCAACAATCATCAAAGCAAATGGCTGTAACAATGTGTTGTTTAGTCGGGAGGGTGCACACACACACACACACACACACACACACACACACACGCAGCGACCAGCCTGATACGGTGATTGATGTTGAGACCCATTGTGACAGCCTTGTGAGCATATTCATGTCGGTGTTCTTGCAGAGGGCAAGCTCTTCAGCCCCTCACTTACTCTGCAGTATGTCCTCTGTGCACGCAGCCTCCCCTGTTAATCTCTTCCATTCAAGTTTCAATTTACTGTTCACTGTTGCACGTAGTTGTCTTGTCCTGTGATACTGAGCACTTTTGAAAAAGTACCCCCTAACCCCCTTAAAAAAGAGCCCAAAGACTCTACATATGGATTTATTCAGCCAAGTCACTAGCAACATCACACACAAGCTCATTCTCCTTTGCACTGTAGATAAATGGCCCATCCGAGGTTTGCCATCATCGTGCCATATCAAAGGCTAAAGCCTCATTTGATATCCATATTTAAAAGAAAAGTGTCAGCTCAGCAGTCTTCTCCTCCAAGTACATGAGGGGTGGTAGTATCAAAGCATCTCCTTTGTTAAAGCAGAGAAAACCAAATGTGTTTAGCATTCATGAATTCCTGTGCTTACTTAGGGGATTGCTGCAGGATTTATAAACCATTTGGTTCTCGGCAACAGAAGATTAGTTTCCACATCGATTTAATCACTGTTTGACATTTAAGGTTTCAAATGTACCTGCGCTGTGACGCTACAAAGAGTAGAGCTATCGGCGGACTCGGGGTGGCTTGTCGGAACGTCGGCGTCTGATTGAATGAAATTCCTTAAAACATTTCACAAAAGCTGTCCTCCCAGCCTCCCCCGGGAATTGCGATCCGAGGTGCTGAAGCAATTTGCCTGTTTTTATTTCTCCGTACCGACACATAAAAAAGGGAAGTAATCTTTTATGCCTTAAGAAAGCGTGTATAGTAACAAACTTGTATTCTTTTATTTCTTCTTCTTCTTCTTCTTCTCCTTTTTTCACAAGAGGCACAGCTGAACTCCATCAGTCACTGCCAGGTGAAACAAGGATTGTGGCAGGGGAAAATAGATGAGGGTTGAGTGGGCTCCGCAGGATAATGAAACAAGCTGTATTTTCTGTGCTGTCACATGCATTTCATATCGTCAATCCACCGTGAAAGGCTGGCTGTTGAATTCGATTTGAGTTTGAAATGGCAGAATAAAGCGCCAACCTCAGCCAGTCTGTCCACCTGAATTTTACGCCTCCGGCTATGACAGGATAGGGAGTCGGCGGATATAATCAATGGTCAATACAAGCAGTCACAGATTATATGTCTTCAGAATCGTTCGTATCAAGCATTTATACTATATTCACATTGACTATATATTTTCCGCACTGCCTTCCCTGAGAGCCCTTTCTTTCTGCAGCATTTGCATCGAAAACATCACAATTTGTAACTAAATCTTGACCAGTTGAAGTCGTGTTATTAGCATTCCCTACTGGCTGACCTGCTGGTAAAGATCTCCGTAGCCCTGCCTTTGTCCAGCAGCTCGTCTCGTGAGATCACTCTAATTTACATGTCTCTCCGGCTGCTTCGATTTCCCAGCCGTGTTGTGCGGCGGCTCTGAGCTCATTAGCTCATGTTGCAAATCAACTGGGATGCGGAGCTCCTGTGCTTCCCTCTCTCAGGACTTGAGGTAATAGAGCTATGAGAGTTGGAGGTGTGCAGTAGGTAGGTGGTGCTTTCGCAAAGGAATCAAGTCCCCCACCCTATCACTCCTTGAACGAGGTGGGCTTCAGACTTGATGACTTGGTTTTGTTAGAGGGTGATCATGACACACATGAGAAGCAGAAGACGGCAACGAGTTAATAACTCACAAAAGCGGAGATTAAATAAACCATCAAACGCAGAACAAGCACACAGTGCAGGTTTTTACAGTTATGACTCGCCAAAGAAATCCCGTTGGTGTTTTTTGACATCACATTTGACGTTTGCTTCTCAGTTAGCGTTGAGCAACAGAGGTGCAGTTTTCGCCCAGTTGCGACTGTGTCAGCTATGTGGCCCTGACTTGTACTGACAGGTGAACAACCTGAGAACAGATGTAATAGCAGCATGCTACATAGGATTTACAGCAATCCTGGGTGTTTGCTTCATCTACCCGTCGTCTGAAAGTCACCTTATGGTCAGATGAGAAAATGCACCTTCAAAGCGGCCAAATCTAATTAGAATCAAGAATCGCTATAAATTAGATCTTTTCTTTGCCCGCGCACAAGAAACACTGATATCTTGTTTTTTTTTCTTCTAAATATAGGCCAGAGGAGAAAGAATGTGAGAACAATGGAGGGGGTCAGGGGGTGTCATTAGTTCTGCATACATAAGCAGGATCTTTTGTAACGACTATGTGGCAAACCGTGCACCTCAGGCAGTAGAGACGGCAGCATCAGTGTAGGGGGGTCAATAATGTGTTTATATTGCTGAACTAAAAAGGGGTCAAATATCCTCATAGGTCAGGCAGTTTGGATTATTGATTAAACAAGGTCTTATCCATTCTTTTCCGTAATGTCTTGCGTGCTACTGCAGCAGGGCTGTTGCAAAAACCGCAATATTCGCAAATCAACCCGCAACCGCTATCTTCATCTTTTTTTTCCCCTTTTTTTTTTTTTGGTTCTTTACAATAAGAGCTCTCTCATATTTACACTGCGCTACAACCACCAGCAGCGGGACAAGGCAAGATTTTCAAAATCAACTTTGAGTGGCAAGCTTGTACTTTTTACCCAGCTGTCTAAACACAATGTAAGCTACAAGTGCTGAACAACGGCAACAATGGAGATATATTATGTATCATAGCAACCAGGCACAACCGCAGCATCTCAGCTGAAAGCGGATCGCTGTGCTTTATTGCTCTTCTGTGTTCAGCATTGGTGATTTTGTAAAAAAGCAACAATATACCTCATAATAGGCAAACAGTAAGTACTAAAATTGGGATAAATTAAGCAATTTGCTGAAGTATGAAAGGGCAATTATACCGCATATCTGTTGAGCCACTTATTATCACCTCAAGGGAAATGCCGCAGCTCCAAAGTGCACTTTTTGACTCCAGGGAAAGGAAGAAGAGCTCGGTCATGGCGTTAGCATTTACGGATGAGCTGTCTGGAGTCCCCACCCCTGTACCCCAGCAATACACCCGCTGAGTGTGAAGTAGATTGAAACGAGTAATGTGAAGGATACAGACGGTCTTACTGTGCACACATACAGAGTTTCCTTGCTTTGTAGATATTTGACAATGGTCTAAACAAGGCATCCACTCAGAGGATGTCGTGGCAAATATCCACAAAGACAAGTTTCTCGGCGCGGCCTCGCGCTGAGGGCAGTTTGACATTTTCTAATGGGATTCAATTTGGCACAAAGTGATCGGTATTATGAAGTAAACTATTGTGCAAAAATACAGTAGTCTGGCAAAATCCATGTTTGATTCAAATGAGTGCGAGTGTTGCAGCTTTTGATCTGCCTTTGAACATTTCTCGCGTCATGTAGTCACACATTGTAACGCCCCGTGGACTTAGGGATTCAGTATAGCTGCGAGCCGCTAAAACAGACACATTGCGCTCTGTGATTGGGTTTGCAGAAGCTTTTGAAGTGCTGTTGCAGTCTCTGTCTGTGTGACAAACATATCTGAATGTACGCCGCCCTTCATGCTGCTGTTTTTCCTCCTTTTTTTTCCCAAACCGTTTGATTCAATATCAGTGCAGCAAAACATGTTGGCGCTTTCACACATCGCAGACGACAAATGTTTCAATGCTGCAGGTGTGAAGTCCCACTGCCACGTCTTCCTCACCTCTTCCTCCTCTGTTCACCCCCAGGAAGGGCAATCTGCACTAATCTGCACCTCAGCAGTGAATTCATTGAGAAGGTTGGAGTTCAACTACTTAGCTTTTTTTTTTTTTTGACACCTAAAGGCAAATTATATATTATTATAGTGAAATCAATTTCCGTCCAACTCCGACTGAGAGAATATCATTGTCTTGGTCTTCTGAGAGTTAAGAAATCCCATTTAGATTACAATGCTCATGTTTAATTAACAGTATACGGGACGTGTATAGATACTGTGTTTTAAATAGTGCTTTTAGCAATGCACATGTTTTGATGAGGAAAGGCTGTTTCCCTGGAAATACTGGATGGCTTCGAAAGCTGCCGTTAAGTCCAACAGAACGGTGTCCTCGCTCCCTAAGATCGCCAGAGGTTATCAGCTGTTCGCCGAGGATGCGTCAATGACTGACTTTAAGACCTATTTCCCCCGGGCCACTGGCTCAATTGATTGTGTTTTGTTTTTTTTCCACCGTAAACCCACTTAAACAACCCACATATCTTGATGTCTACCTCCTCGCCTCCTTTTTTAAAAAAACATTTCGAGATTCAGGACACACCGGGCAACCGCACCACAATACATTGAAAATATGAGAAGCAGATTGACTCTGAATTTGTGTGTTTTACGAGTGTCGTCCTGAATTTGGGTCAGGGGCTCAGGCGTTCACTGCCCGAATGAAAACCAGCCCAGGACACACATCTCCAGCAGGGCTCCAGCACGCAATGAGGCGTACTCGCGTCGACGTTGTTAGCCACGACAAATGAGAGACAGATTCGTGCCTTTACCATTAAAGCACATATTGATTTATTCAGCCGATCCGCCGCAGATTACTGCTGCGTTATAACTCAGCCATAAAAAGCGACATATTGTTGCTTTCTCGATGGAAACACATCAGCACACACGCCGACCGGATCATCGCGTGTGAATGCCTGACGTGTTTTTATAGCTATTTTTTAATGGGGCAATTGCACATACTCTGTACAATATGCTGTACATTTCAAACCATCAGCCAATTGTAGTAGTCCGCGTGTCAGGATTTCAAATGGAGGCCTATCTTGTTTTCAGAGCGAAGCCCAGATCTTCATCAGAGCAGGTTGTTGCGGTGCTCTCTTTATGTCTGATCCAATTTGCGGTTGACTCTCATTTGATGTGCATGAGGTGTGCTCACAACACAGCTCTGATATCCCCCCCTGCAGAGGGAAATGCAGTAACTAGTCAAGATCTTTGCTACAGTAGCAAGATAACTGACAAACTGTGGAAAGCTAATCAGGATTATTGCCGTTCGTCCTGCATGCAGATTCATCCTCTTCCTTATCAGAGTTTAAACTATCGCAACTAAAGCAAATGCTTCTGCTTGTTAATGTTCTTCCAATTTGCAATTCCAAATCGTATTTTCCAGACATGAAAGAGCATTCGCTTCGTGTTTGTGTTCTGTTTCAGTAGAAATATCCGGTTGGGTGTTTAAAACGATGCATTTGTAAATCTGAGGCAGTCCGGTTGCCCGCGAGCCTGCAGAGTCTGATATGAGAAAAGGAGGCATGCAAAACCGAGCTCGCTCAATCACTTTAGAGTTCCTCCTGCGACGCACAGGGACGTCTCAGATCTTGTGTTTCAGAGAGGACGTGACAGTTTCATTGCATGTTGTCCGTAATTGGAAACGTTCACCGAGAATGATGAATTATCAGGTCATCTCACACACACACGTGTGAATTATCAATTCCGTCTGTCACAAAGCACAAGTATTATAAACGATAAAAGAAACCAAAATGCATCTCTTTGGCTCGAGCCCACGTTCATTAACCACCATTAACTTATTACAAATATATACTAAACGCATGACTGTGTGAGCCCCTGTTTGGTTTGCTCGGATTGAAGTTAACCTCACATCTTGTATTCAACACAGCGACACATAATTGAAAATCACTTTCTACGAGATGTACACAATTTCTTTCCCCATTTTCTGTCGGAATGAAATATCAAGTACAGTGAGAAATTGATGCAGAGACCTCCCTCTCCGGCCATGTGGTGTTTGCAGTCCCCGTCAGTCGTCATTATTTCTGCACAGATGTCTCTTATTAAGCCATCCATGCTTCAGTAATGGGTGATTTGGGACGACGGCGGCACACAAAGGAGTGCGCGCTTGTTGTGGGCGGAACGAGGTTAGAGAAAGGAGCCTAATTTCACAGGTCGACCATGGGGTCATGGCCACCATCAGTGACTGATCTCATTCATCCGTAGTGAGCCGGGGTAATTATTACCACGGACTGTTTTTGTCCGCGTGTACTCTCATCAGCGCAGAGCTCGGAGACAAATCCCCATCACTGTGATCATTTCAGCAAAAAAAGACAGAGCGGTTTGTTATGGGTCAGCCCATTAATGCCCTCTTCCATGTCACACACATTTCAACTATTTCAGGATCATTTCATTTCTCAATACGACAGCTTTCTCTGTTGGCTCGCGCTGGTTGCCCAGTCTTTTCTTGAGCAGATGGGGTCGGCCAGATTTCTTTCTCCCCTTCTGAGAGGACAGACTGGCAGAACCGAAACGCTGTCCTCTCCCCCGGGTGGAAAGAAGCGAAGCGTGAATGCGGGGAGGGCGGGAAAGGACCTCCTCCCAAGAGCGAGAGAGGTGAACACATTGATATTTGATGACAGCTCCCCGAGAGGTGAGTCCACGTCACTATCGGATCCCAGTCTCTCTCTCTGTCTCGCTCACGCTCACTGGCATCTACATCATGTGGTTGTTGTTTTCCTCCCACGGACAGTAAGTGAATTTGGTCTATTTCAGGACGTGAACTACAGGAATCTAATTCAGTGCAACAAGCATATTTGGATTCCCGGTTGTGTTTTCCTGACTTTGTCCTTAAGTCTAGGTGATGGGTTGAATTAGCCTATCATTTGCTGCTCACTATTAATTATGTGTGTGCATCAGGTAAATGCTCCCACTCGATTGAAAAGCAACACCACGGTAAATCTTTCATGAGCACTGTTGAACTGAACTGTACGGATCAGATGCAACATCACTGTTTGGGTCTGATCAAACGCATCGTGTTGTACTCTACAGCTACATAAGGAGCCGTTTCCTCTGTTCTCACAACAAGGCCCTTATGTTGTAACAATGCAATCTTCTACCCTGATTCATTGGGGAATTTAAGAAGCTCCCCTTTGGCTTTTATGTCCACCATTACCGACTTCTATCTCTCCAGGCTAATGCAACACATTGGCTACGCTCCGTCTCTTCCCACTTCGAATTTCTTTTACGTGCATTATGTGCATTACGCCGTGTCCTAAAACTGAAGGTGACGTGAGTGTCAGCGAAACAAACTCTGTTAGATTGTGTGTGGGTTTTTTTTTTTTTGGGAGGAATGTCTACTCTAACCGGTCTGGATAGACGCAGCATGGTGCAGCATGTCATTTCGCCCCTGTTTTGAGTTATTCCCGTCGCTCGCTTTGAAAGTTCCACAACGGATAAGGAAGGCTGAAGTTTTCCGTGAATTATGTTTTTAAATATTCCAGCTTGAGACTGACTCCAGCAGGAAGCTTTACGGAACAGATGAAGGAAAAAAAAAAAAAAGCCTTTACCAAATCTGGCTCCGAAAGCGTTGTCAAAAGCTGCTCGGTTGCTGAATCGTACTTCCTGCAGTGTTGGCAGTGAATGCTGCTACTGTGACATGTGGGCACCTTTAAGTAATTGCCATTAGGGAAATACCCAGTGGCCATATGATATAGCGGCAGTAATATTTATTATAAACAAACAAACAAAACAAAAAAACTGGGAATAAATAAGCATTAAATGATAATTGAATGCAGGTGTACCCAGAGAGAAGCAGTCAGACAGTCGAATTAAACTCTCTCTAAATAAGTAAGTTCCTTTTCACTTCCGACAGCTCTGAACTCCCCAGACTGATTAGAGAACACAGTTAATTTTCTGCTTTATTCATCTATAACGCATGGGCTTTAAACCCCAATAGTGCTGTGCTGGGCTTTACGCCACTAATTAGCCAATAACAATGGAATTAACACACCTACATTCATTCATGTGTTCATTCAATATACATCAAGCTGTGTGTGTGTGTGTGTGTGTGTGTGTGTACCCATACAGAGAAAATACATGTACAGCCTTTAAATATTCCAGAGTGTCGTGCAGTCGCCACAGGCGTAGTGTAGCTGTGTTATAAATTATGGCCGTGCGTGATGTAGCAAACCTGCATTTCATGTGAGCAGCAGAATCAAACAACCGTGATTTCAGAGCTGGCAACGGGAGTCTAATTGAGTTGCCAGGACAGATAGATGATCAATGAAGTCTCTACACATGATGAAAACGATGGCAGCTGCTCATCTCACATGTGAAGACTGACATGTATGTTTGCTGGCCTCTGTCGATATTATTGAGAGCCCAATAATTGGCACATAAAAGCATATCTCATGTTTGCTTCAGTTAGAAAGCGTCCCCCTTCCACCACTCCTTCCATGCCCCCCCCCCCCCTCCCATCCCTTCTGCAGTTCATTTTTCATTGAAGTGCTTACCTTGCAAAAGAGATGTGAGGGGAAAAATATTGTGCTGCAGCATGTTCTCACTCTGTCTTTAATTCTCTCTCTCTCTCGCAGTCTGTTGGAGAGATGAAGCGATTTCTCTGTTGTCTTGCCACTCTTTATCAATAAATTGCCGGGCAGGGTCCCCGAGTCTTCTCTAATGAATCATTATAGACACCTGCGACAGGTGAAAACAACAAGTAATTATAACACGGAGGACAAATCGGCAAAATAGACTACTTCTCGGAGAAGTCGCCCCCGTCTTCTTCATTTTTTAAGATCCCCTCATAAGCAAAACTTGAATGCGTGTGAGCCACAAGAGGGCCGTGTCTGTCACTGTCGTGAAGAATCTTCCACAAAAGCAATCACATTTCATGCTGGCCCACATCAGAGTGGCTTTATTAGCCTGATTTAGCTGCTAATCCAATATTGCCTTCGAACGCATTCGAGCTGAGAAATTTGGCTGTTTTTCATATTAACTGTGGTGGGCGGTCAGCTTTATCGCCCATACGACTCCTTCTCGATCAGCAGTTTCTATTTTCCTGGTGAGACAAGAATAACTTCATTCAAAGACACATTTATTTGCAGAAGATGTGCTCTGGCAAGAGAGAGGGGAGGTGGAGAAAACAAAACATCAATATGCTTTTGAAACGGTTTCACTCTGCATCAGTGCTGGTTACAGGGAGATGGAGAGTGCTGCTGCAGGTATCCAGATCCTCATTACGCCAGCGTCCATCCCAGATGCAGGCTGTTGTGCCGCTAGAGATTCACTGTTCTTTTGCTGAGCGTGGAGGCATCGCAGGAGACTGTAGGCACAGAGATGCCCGCAGGTCACTGTCAACATTTAAAAGTCTGCACAATGAATCCATTTGACTTCCAGTACACCGAGGATGCAGCCACGGTCAGGGAAGTGCGCTCGTGTGAATTTATACCCCTGGCTCATGAATTCATGTACATTTAAATGCATGCATTTGCTGTTTGCACTTGCCACATGATTGATAGTTCCCGTTAATGGCTTTGCGTTAGCGCTGTCAGTCACTGACAAATCTCACCTCGCTGACTGTGCATCTAACCGTTTATTATAGTCATTCTGATAATACATCTCAGCTGGTTTTCGGATCTCCCGTTGTTCTTTTTAGCGCATGATTGTCAGTGCAGCAAGCCAAACAAAAGCTTATTTGAGAGAGGTTGTGCGACGGGAGGACGGTAAAAAAGTAGGTTTCCTTTAAATCACAGTGGAGAGCTTTTTTCTGACACAATTCAGACCTTCGTCTTGATCTCATTGGTAACGTGTCCTATTATTTATCGGCACAAGGAACAAAAATCGGTCACAGCTTCTCACCAAGTGTGTGGGTTTTGCATCTTTTACAACGTGACAATGCGACAAGTCGCCATTTTGCAATAAAATGTCTCCGCTATTGAATAGCTCTTCTCTGTCTTTTTAATTGTTATAATTCCCTGCCTTCTTTCTTCTTCTCTGAGGTAAGATAAGTTAAGACGAGTCACGGTTAAGTGAGATAATGGAACTGTTAAAGGAGATTTGAGTGCCGTTCAACCTTTTACAGACGACATGAGCCTGTTAGAGATCAATATGAAACCTCGTCACCTTTATCCATTTGATTGCCCTCATCTTGTCCCTGTGTCGTTGTCGGTAGTCCAGTCGGTCTTCCAGTTTCACTTTACACGAAAACAATCTGTATTGTGGCATCTCCAACCACACTACTGGGCTAACTTTTCCCGCGTCATGAACACTAACTCATTATACTGCAGATACCCAATATCTCACCGGTCGTGCAGAGCACACAGCGGGTAACTCAAGCAGCTCAAGAGGAACAAATGGCCCCCATCAGCACGCTCTGCTAATAATATCCTCCCCTCATGGTCTCTGATTTTACAAATAGGGAGAAACCAGAAGCTATATTCACACATTACATGATGCTTTCAGGGGATGTTTCTCCCCCCCCCCCCCTCTATTTCATGGACATGTAAACATTTCAACATGCACACACGTGGCACAAATATCGCCGCAGAAGCTGCCGCTGTAATCAGCCGACGTCAGTTTGAAATGGCCTCTGGACACAGCGATAAGTGAGCACGGCGTGGATCAGCTTCAGCTCCAGCTTCTGCCTCATTTGTTCCTGTCCAAACAAGATAGGCCCCCGCGCACCGCTGGCAGCCTTCCCGCGGTGACACGGTGACAATGCGACGGGGCTCTTTAGAAGCATCACCTGTGTGGCACTCGTGGAGTACAGCGGACATGTCACTCGACCATTATCCGGCCCAAACTCCAGGGATGGAAGACAATTAGAGGACAAAGCCGACGTGTCAGCGCGTCAAGACGGCGGGGAGCCGCGGAGCTAATTATCAGAGCCGCCACCTCTGATGTTGCCGCGGATTCGACAGGTGGACGGGCGCACGCCTCTTGAAAATGTCCCGTCACTTTGACAATCGCAGTGCAGGTGTGTAAGATGAAGCAGGATGCCCGTCGCTCCTGCCCCTCAGCCAGGAGGGCTCTCTAAACGCTCATTGTATTTGGATCCATCCGAGGTGGCCTACTTCAGAGAGGCGCCGCGCGGCACTTGTTTAAATGTGTGTGTAATGGAGAGACATTGCTTGGGAAACAAGGAGGGCTTTTTGCATGCCAGAGCAGAAGAAAAGGAGGAGCAACGAGGGAGGAGCAAGACACCTGTTGAAACAGTGGCTGGTGGATGCCTGTGATGTGCTTTGATTCACGAAGGGAAGCAGTCTGGCTTAATCGCTCCACGTTCCTCCTGAGAGTTTAGTGTTTTTCATCCACTTTCAAAGATCTTTTTATGGTATTCTTTCTTTCAAGTTGGCCGGCTGCAGCCAACAAATCCAGATATGAAGAATTGCATGTGCACTTCTGATTTGTCTGGATTATCCAGTGAATCCACATCATTATAAGATATTTTCCCCAAAAAACACTCAAAGCAGCATCTCAATCTGGCAAATTCTACCGGGGTGCAGGTTTGGTGCTTGAGTATGAAATGCATGAAGAGCAAACAGATGTTTTCCGTGCTTCCCTGCGTGAGGCAGCCCAGGTTATCAGCTCCAGTGGCCGTGCGCTGCAGCAGGACCAGACGCAGCAGCAGTGGCACATCTTCTGATATTATCCACATCGTGGTACAATCTTCTCACCGCAGGCTATTCCATTACGCGGGAAATGAAGAGTGAGACAGGTCAGGGCTGGCAAATGAACAATTTTAGGTGGAACATTTCATTATGTCTAGACCTAAGCCAAGATATTTGTTTCCTCAATTAACTGCTGCTGCAGATTGGATCTTTTGTGTTTTTCCGACCGCAGTGATTAGCAAGTAGGACATTATTTTGCCAACAGGGAACCTCTGCTTTGTTCTTGGACTTTAAACTTGACTTTTTCTGCTCAGTAGGCCCGCTGCTCCAAGAGCAAGGACTGAGCAACTCAAAGTGCTTGTTAGTGTATTCCTACTGTAGTTCGTGCTGCATACGTCCCTCTTCCTCCTCCTGTGGTCTCTCCAGTCTCTGGATCAACACTTCCACGGCACTACGCATCGTCCCCGTTGCGTGTTCGCTTGCAGTGCGATTGCTTTGTTGTCTGTCGTTAAACAGTGTTCTGCGGCTCAGAGATCAGACTTCACCTTTTTCAGAACTAGTTCTCCGTGAGTGACTTTTAATAGGTGTGGAAATTTCAGCGCCGACTGATGCGGACACTCACAAACGCATTCACACAAAAGAACGCACATTCAAGTGTTGACTAGCTGACAGGATTAGTGAAGACATAAATAGCCTCTTTTTTCTTTCTCACTTATTTCATTCTGCAGGAATGCAACATTCAAACAGCCATATTTAGGAGAGATGATCAAACTGAAAACATCTCTCTAAATGCTAATTGTATCCATTCATTTTGTGTCAACTGTGTATTTTCTTAACGTCCTCATCAATCATCTCAAAAGTCAGTCAATTAGAGTTGCATAAATAATCCAGCTAAATAAAAAAATCTGTATTGGATTGGATGGATTATTGCATTAAACCATGAGTGGCTACACATAGTAATCAGCAGCATAATATACAGCGTATCTCAACAACTTTTAAATTGATTGCTATGAAATTTAGTACTCACGTTCATGTCTGCTTCTAGCTCAATTGTAATTAATTTGGTGATTTTTCATCCCACAACACTGTCACGATCCAACTTGAATTAGTCATTTATGACCAAATTCCCGAAAAACAAATGACATTCCCATCGGCCTCTGTGCTTTGTGTTTTCCGCCAATGTTGAATCCTAACACACGAAACTAAGATGGCGATCAAATACCATTATACCTGCTTAACATCCACATTTTAGCATCGTCATTGTGAGCACGTTAGCATGCTAAACAGTAACTCATTTGACAGTGAATTCATTGTTTCAGTCCCTCCAAACAAAACCAGACATGTAATGACATCACCCTGTGCTCTAGGATATTGTGATGAGCATTTCCCCCCCCCCCCCCTGCTTTCAATTTCGCAGCACATTTAATCAAAAATATTCCTTTGCATGTGGCAAACATTGTTTAATTAAAAACGATAAATCCCAGTGCCTTGTCATCCTTCTGCATTTGTTTGCAGATCGGGTCACATCATGTCAGATGTTGTTTACCCAGGCCGCTAACATAAAGCTTGGGTTTACTCTGTGTGTGAATGGAATATGAGATACCCTGGAAAGGGAGGCGTAGGCTGGAGACGAGACAGGTGTTTACAGTATATAGTGGAGGGGAATAAAAGACTTATCTAAGCAGCCATTGGGAATTTGGAAATAGTGTTTACAGCAGCCTCCTTCTCAGTCAAATACATCAGTCATGCCTCTGCTTTGTTTAACGCTAAATTCCTCTCTGACGTGCGCCACACTGTAGGTTAATAAACACTGCTTACCTCACTGTGATGGAGTACAGAGAACCTGGACTGGATTAGCATCTGCTTGAAAGTCCACGAACATTCGAATCATATTTGTTGAAATTATTATTATTGTTACCTCATTGTGACTTTTTCCGCCCTCGTTTGTTATTCAGATCCACGATGAGTGATTGCACATAATGGAAAGAAATATTAATTTGAGATACCAAAAGCCAAATGTGGTCTTGGTGATGTTCTAGAGTATATTTAGCAACTACGACCATGTGCTCCCCTCTGATATCGATTGAAACTTCTTTTTCAACAGCGACGTGTGTGATTCCCATGAGAACATTTCTCAACAAGATAATGGAAAGAAAGATTTATTAGAAATCATTTATAAACACATTAAACATCTATTTTCTGTTAGACATATCTGTCGCCTAAACTGTGTTTTATAGAAACTTGTTATTTTTTTATATGTGTATATATAGATAGATAGATAAATACTTTATTGATCCCCAAAGGGAAATTCAAGGTCCAAGGTCCATATATATATATATATATATATATATATATATATATATATATATATATATATATATATATATATATATTCACATTAGCAGAGACATAGTGTCTTCACTAAAGCCGGTCTTGATAAATCATAGTACAGCTCAGTCCTAGAGGTTAAGTGATGTGTAGTGTTCACCAGTGGCAACATTGGAGAGTTTGACACTTTCTTCACACACAAGATTGATACCACTCTTGTGTCTAATGCCAACAACCTGTTCTCTTAGCTTAGCACAAAGACTGAAAGCAGGAGGAAAGAGCTAGCTGGGTGCTGTCCAAATGTAACAAACTCCTCCTTTCAGCACTTCTAAAGGTTATCTATTTATTACCAGCAGGCCAGGCTAACTGTTTGCAGACTGTGTGCTAGCTTTAGCTTCATGTCGGAGACAGCTATCTCCGCATGTAACTCCCAACAAGGAAAGAGATCTTCAATTGTTAATCCTCCTGCAGTGAGTAAATCTCCTGTCATGTACACACTCCTCCAGCTAACAGGACTGATGTCCATGTCCATTACTCAAATATTTGAACAAGGGCATTCTCAGAAATGACTAAATCCTTCCAGTAAAAACCCCAAAATGAGAAAGTCTGAGAGAAACTGGTTGTACCTGGAAAGTAAATTACAGCTTTTCTATCACATAATACCGGACACATTCACACGTTAAAAATATGAGAAAATATTTTCCCCATTTCCTGGATTGCCAGAAGGCGAGGCACCACGAGCTTGTGAGCTCTTATTTTGTCGTTGAGCAGTGACTTTGACTCGACTATATTTGGCTCTTGAAACAATCATACGTTTTTGTTTTAGAATTGGATCTGCCATGTTGGATTATCAACCCCTAAAGCTTGCATTAATCTAGAATGTCAAGTTCCCCGGGACATTTCCCGACAGAGACACGAGGCCGCTGGACCCAAAGTTCTTTCTCTGGGACGCACATCGTGTTGTTTTAGCCGACATACTTTCCCCGCCCTCCTTCACAGTATAAAGCTTAGCCGTTATCACACAGCAGAGCGGGGCGACTGAGCGTCCGGGGTAGAGCAGAGTCGTCCATCATCGACGGTTCGATCCCTGGCTCCACTAGTCCATATCGATGTGTCCTTGGGCAAGACACTTAACCTCAACTTGTCCCCCGATGCTGTGCCTACGGTGTGTGAATGTTAGTTAGTTCACTCCTGTCAGGCAGGTCATCGGTGTATGAAGGGGTGTGCTGTGAGTGGTCTGAAGACGAGAAAAGCGCTATTCAAGTACGAACATTTACCATTTCCCTGTCATTCTCCGTCTGTTTCCTTGGCATGCAGTGCCTCAGACACAGAGAGAAATAAGTAGATGCAAATATTCAAAAGATGATCATCAAAATGTCCATGAAAGTGTCCTGTTAGCTAAGAAATTAGCCGGACGTCGTTTCACAGAACTTTGGATTTTGACATGCTTATAATTATCATAAAATTCACATGAAAACGGCTCCGGATAAAAGTGATGATATGTAATAGAGACTCCGAAAATATTTTAAGCAATCCAAAGTGTTTAGGCATTTCTTTCTCCAAAGGATTTGCAGCCTGTCTCGAATAGAAAATGTGCTCCGACAGAAGGATAATTGAATTGACCACCTTCGCCGCCCACTGTGGTTCGCTCGAGCTTCACACCTCCTCTGTGTCGGTGCAGCGGGTAGTGATTTCTTTGAGCTTCAGAGAGAAAATAGTAAGATGGGAGTGTATTGATCATTCTTCTCGAGCGCTTTACAGATCACCAAGCTTTTTAGGCAGCCGACATATCTGCACGGGAAGAAATGCTCTTCACATCCCGCCTCTGGTTATCTCTCAGAGATGAGCAGGGGCTTTACCTTATCACGCTCCGGACTGTAAATTACCTTTTTTCTATGCCCATCCTCTTGTGAATAAACAAAAACAGGGAGATATCAGCTACCAGGCGTTTCTTGCGGCCTCATCACTCCAGCGAGAACCGGGATGATAAAATATTACCATAGACGTAAAGTCTAAAAACAAAAATGGGGCACTCCAGGCTGTCACGGGTTTCCTGCAGTCCGCATACTGGTAGTTATCCTGCAGTGGAATGTAACTAGGCAGGGGCAGAGCCACGGTCATTAATTATTGATACTCATGCAGGCAGATAGCAGAGAAGTGAGTATGCGGTCGGTGCAGGTGAGAGCTGCAAGAAAAGTTCTGGTAAATGGATGTTTTTCGTTCCCCAGTCGGATACTCATTTTATCTCCTGGCCTCCTTTTTACCGGAGCGGTCTGAGGTTATTGATCCTGACCTGTTAATTTCAAGATGAGGCAGCTCGAAGTGTTTATATTGTCGACATGTTAGATTGTGTAGCGTTGTAGCGATCAGCCAGCTGCCTTAACTTGCCCACAGGGCTTCAATGCATCACGTAAAATTAGATTAAAGACCTTGAGATCTGGCCCACGGTTTGTTTACAAGTTCTGGCCATTCGCTCACACTTACATTATGACTGTCAGCGTCTGCGTAATATGTAAATGTGTGTGAAGTCATGTTTACTCAGGCAGTTCATCTCTCCCTCTTCTTCTTCTTTTTTTTTCTCCCTGTTGAAGCTGTATAATCATAATTTGTGATAGGACAGTTTTGTTTATTTGATCTCATCTCAGTAATGATGTCAGTGATCATTTCTGTGCAAAGATGAAAGGGACGACAGTGCACAAAGAATACGCGAGCATAATTCTTACCTTCCCTTTCTGTCCCTTCTCAGCACTTTCTTGAATTAGCAGCGGACAATGCGTCCTCGCCTTAATATTTCAGAGAAGAGGAGCTCGGCAATGTGCCATTTCCCTCAGGGCCGAGTGTGGAAACCAAATGCAGTGATGTGTCAAAGCAACTTCCTCGAGCTGCCCACAAACAGAAGGATCTGTTTGTGTGTGCACGTATGCATACATCTGTGTATGTTTCTGGTGTGTTTAGCATGACTATTCTCGATAGGCGGTCATGCAGAACAGCTACAGTGTAAAGTGCTTTTCCTCGCAGCCCATATCCAGCTGCGATACACCAACTTCAACACTACATGTATTTCTGTACTGTATTCTCATCTAATTACAACCCAATTATCTACACTGTGCAGCTGTGATCATGATGCCACAGGGAGGAATAAAGTCCTGACATGTTGACACAGATTATTTTCTATGTACTCTATCTTCTGGCGTGTGTGTGTGTGTGTGTGTTTGTATTTTTAGAATGTATGAGAAGTGAGCCAGGCAGAGTTGCTGGGTCAGGTATGCAGATAATTAAAACTTGAACGTTTTCCTCCTTCATGGCCAGTCCAAGCATCTCATTGCCGTGTCCCAGAGGAGCTGCTTTGATATTGGTTACCTGGAGTCTCACAATAACCAAAGACAAATCAGCACAGTAATGATGAGTCGAGCTCTCACCCCTCAATATTAAATATCCCTGTATGATCTTTAAGCGGTATATCTGCTCCGGCAGCCTGCCTCGTCGCCCTCCTCAGTCCAGCCCGCAGACTCACAGATCAGCTCTGTTACACTGATTCTCCTCTCGTGGGATCTAAAGATACTGGGAGCGGGAGAACATTGAGCATCAGAAAACAGCCCAAAGATGCCAATTTAGATGTCATTTTGTGTTGGAGTCCAGCAGAGAGAGGAGATGTGGGAGAAAGCGGTTATTGCGAGCAGTGCCTTATCGTTCAACAATGGCCAGTATCGACCAGCTGAATGTGGCGCATCCGGGGGATTGGAGGCGGTGTTAGGTAACAGCGAGTGATTCTATCAGCTCGCCGTTTGGCATGCAGGCGGACAAGCCTCTGGATCCCGACCTGCAGTTATCCTCCTGAATCCTGATGTGCATGCGTCCGCAACACAGAGGCAGAAATGAAACAAGAGCCGCATCCCCGCAGAACCACTTGGCCTCAGCCATTCTTCGTGTAATCATGATTACGGTACACTGCATGTTTTATTCATAACCATAAAGTTTCCTTCCCGCGAAGGGACCGAAAAAATGCGAACCAAAATCATTTCAAACATGCTGGTAATTAACTGGGAGCTGAAGTGTGCGCCCGGACCCGAGAGGCTCGGCTGGCTCCGTTGTGCGATCTAGTTTTTTTTTTTGGTGCGTTCGCCTCAGCATTCTCTGTCTGTCCCTGGTGTGCCGCACCGAGGTGGGAAGGCACTAATAGGCAGGCTCAATCAAGGGGAAAATTAAGTGTACACAACAATGCCAAATGGAGTTTCACTCTGGTAATGAATATAAGTCCAGATGAAATGACGGGGCATGTGACTAATGGACAGCATTATAGTTCCAATGAATTTCAATGTTCCCGTTAGCCTGAATTGGATTTCTGCTTTTATTGCATTTTTCTCCATTTTCAGGTTGCGATTGCTTGTCCGGGCATGTGCGCGTCTTTGGAATGAATCCATTATGTGATCTCTTTGTGCTTTTCTCAGCATTCTTATCACAATACAGTTTTTTTTTTTTTTTTTTTTTAATGTATTCAGTTTGAACACATGCGAAATAAGCAAAGGTTAACAGCCTTGTGAAGTCGAACGAATGGAAGGGAAACAATAGGCTTTGTCAGTTTGCGAGCGTGTTGGCAAAATTGTTCGCCAAATTGCGCAGCACACTAAGTGTTTACACATTGAAATGGAGGAGCAGTAATTTTGACGTATCCAAACTGATTTATCTCGGCCTATTTGTTTCACCTGTCTCACACGTCTCATCGACCAATTTGCTGCCTCAACGCTCCGTCGGGATGAATGGAAAGAAAGAAAAGCCGCGGTAATATGAAGGAGCTGGAAAAGACTGGCGGGCAGACCGTGACGCAGACGTCTGAGGAGTTTTCCTGACGGAAGTCACAAGGCTTCATTTATTTCATCCCATGCGGTGTCTCTAAACTAAGAGTCTTTATTTTTATTCGGCCCTTAATCCTCCCTCTGCAAGTCATAATTGCTCCTCCTTTTCTCTAAGCAGGCAGTGTGTGAGCTACAACCCGAACACTGAGCCCGAGGCAGGAGATGCCATCTCAAATTGGATTTGGAAAAACCCTTAAGAGAATATATTGTTCAGGTGGTGACGAATACAGAAGGAGCTCCTCCGTGTGTGTACTACAGGGGCTTTTTAGCTGAGTTCGTTCGAGGATAGCGGTGCATTGAAACCTCTTCCTCTCGCTCTCCGTGAACCCCTCCTCACTGACTCGCTCCCTCTCTTTCCATCGGGAGGCTGACTTTGCAGATTTTCAATTAACCAGGGCAAAGTTGTCCTCATTAATTACACCACATTAAGATGACGCCGGAGGATTTTATCAAGGAAATTATGCAAGAGAATTATGCAAGGGTCCCCGGAGTGGACCTTTTCCCTGTTGCTCGGCTGAATGTCCCTCATGTTGCACTTAGCTGGAGCTTTCACTAAATATGAGAAGTGCAAGCATGCCTAAGCTGGATTTTACAGCTGTCTGACTCTTAATGACAATCCATAAAACATCACTTAAGACCGAGTAGCTCCTCACTCACTCCAGTTTATAACATACCTCGCTCCGTGTGGGTTTGTTCTCAGTGGAAGCGCCTGTGCGTTGAGAAACGTTCGGGTATATCAAGGGACAGCGGCAGGATACGGCCAGCGACACGCCCCTCAGCTCCGTACCTTTTTAAGCGTATCGGAGAACCACGGTGTAAAAAAAACATGTGATATGAGTGAAGTGAGTGTCATTCAAGGTATACTGTATGCTTTGGAATTCTCATTGTTACTTTAAATACGACATTTTCTCACTTTCTTTTTGATGTATACACCGAGATTTCACAAAATGTTTGTAAATGGAAAGTTGGGTGGAGCTACAGGGTGATAGTAGTTTACACCATGGCAGTGCAAGATGGCGGACTCTTTCGAAGACAACCCGCTCCATGGAAGATTCTTGATGCCTTATTCGAAGCAAAGGAAAACATAACGATTCTTAGTTTCGGGTGATTACACAGTTATAAATATCATATTCAACATCTGCCAACAACTCACCCGAAATATGACACACTGTCCCTTTAATTGTAGTCCAGTATTATAAAGCTGTGATTTCTGAGAGAACCTGACTGAGCTGAGATTCTCCTTCGAGATGTTTGACAGCTGCCTTAGCCCTTTGAATACTGGTTTTAATGGCAGGTTTAAGGTGAGCTGCACATACTGCAGCTATTTTCTCTGTCCTGACCTGAATTTAGATCAGCATTGTGTGTTGTTTTTTTTTCTTCTTTTCATTCTTATTATAATTTATGACTCCCGACTGTGAAGAGGCTCTTTCGGCTCTCTAGACTCCCTAGTTTAAAAAAAATAACAAAATTGAAATGAGTGCGGAAAGTACCGAGCTACTCTCTGCCTTCCTTATGGGTTTTAATTAGAATTACTGCATGGATCAACAGCCAAGTACACTTTAATGAAGACACAGGCGGGACGGGGGAGTGAACAGGCTAGAGAGCTGTCGTCAGACGAATAACGACTCCTATAAAACACCGGCATCCCTCCCCACTGTATTCATCTATCTCTTTCTCGGGAGAACATTTTATCTGTACACTTATTTTCAGTTTTTCATCAATAACCCCAAATGTCCCAGTGGCTGCCTTATTTTTGTGTTGCAGCGTTTATTACGTTTAGATACAAAATACTGAAGATTATGTCGATATGGACGTCTGTATGTGTGACTTTGCAAATGTGCTGAACTACTTCCGGGCTTTGGAAGTGTGAGGAACTGTTGTGCGTCCAATTGCTGTTCCTTCCTAGAATTTTGAAAGTCACGAGGTTTCATTTTGGGAAATTTATATCTGACGACTTCCCAGTCGAAGCCGCTGTAATGGAGCAGCGCAGGATAAGGTGGCCATAGATTTGCAGCCTCATGGAGAGAGGGAGAGGGAGGGCGAGAGGCTTAGGTAGTCGGAGAAGAGCGAGGCATTAATGTCAGCTCGCAAATATAGCTCAGGGTTGTAGCGGCCCGGGCCACATGGGAGGGATATGGCAGTGTCAGGCCTCTGTGTGCCAGGCCTGATGGATGAAGTCGAGCAGCTCGTCAATCACGAGGGCTCTGGTTTCCTCTAATAGATCAAGCCTCACGTTGTGAGAACCTGCCCTCCGCCGCCACCGCCTCCTGATTCACCGCGAGGCAAGAGGCCATTTAACCCGCGGCACAAAGGGGCTTCCTCTCTGACCGCAGAGCAGGGATCCCGCCTCCAGCAACACAGGATCAGCATTTTGACTGTCGGCTACATTTCCTTAAGGTCATGTGCATATTTTAACAAACTCAAAGGCGTACTTCTGACCAGAGTTATCAGCCTAAAGAATACAGCCTCGCTCACAGTAGCATTTGACATTATAGCAAAGGCCAGAGCAATTAACCCGTCCCCAAAGGGTAATGAGAGTCTGTTGCTTTATTCAGATCAGCTGTCATATGGTTAGCGTCTGTCCAATGAACGACACAGGGCTCCACATCAGACAATGGTTTTAATTCTGCTTTCAAAGCCAATTTCACGGCTCACTCGAGTTCCATGACAACAGATTTAATCCAAAACATCCACCACCTAATCAAAGTCTCCACCTCGTAAATTTAAGTTGTTCATTTTCATGCTAGCGGGCCGTTTGTAGGCTTTTTCTTTTCTTTTCTTCCCTGAGCGTGTCATCCGGGGCGCACAGAAAGCTGCCAAACCTTCAGCCACAAAGAAATGTCGACTGCAAAGCAGCTTCAAAAGTTCAAAAGTCTTTTCATAAGCTTGATTTTGTTTGCAGTCTCCAGTGGTGCTCTCAGAGAGCGGACTGTTATTGACCGGCGATGTCAAATAAGATGAGTCCCAGAGGATCTCACCAGCTGACGGCTCAGGGCAGAGACCTCGCCCTGGAGTGCTCTCAAAAACCTGGATGACATGCTGTAAGACACACAAAATGATCTTCTCTGAGCAGGAATTTGTGTTGAATCCATAAACACTGACTTTTACGTCAGATTGGCCCAAACCGCTGCATTAAGCTTCATCATCCACTCACACAGACACACACACAAATACACCGAAATGCCGCAACGATGTTCAAATTGCACAGTAATGGCACGTCAAAAACTTTCCCCTCCTTCTTGTAATGGAGATTTGTGTTATTTGTAGATTTTCTTTCACAGAGGCAACTAGTTTCATTGGGAAAGTGCACATTTGCAAATGACCTTTCTTTACTTGTATCTAAAGTCTCGAGAAATGGATGCGATCTGGAGTTCTCTCACTCTTCAGTCTTCATTCCCCACCTCTTCGTCACAGTTCATGCCCAAACAGGCCTTAGGGTTAACACTTCCTTGCCAGTCCGACTCGGTGTTAGTGTTTTAATGGAGCTGAAGAGAGCGCACGTCGGGAGGTTAAAGTCTGCTCGCGCTTGCAAAAAATCACAGCATCCACTCATTCAGCAGCACGGCGGGAATAAGAGCAAAGCCGTATGCGTGCTGCACACAGATCTACTCTTTATTCCCTTTAAACATTTGATGCTCTGTGCTGCATTACATTATATGCCATGTGTATTATGCTTTGTATAACACTGCAGTAATTGATATTAAGTCATTGTTCACTTTCAAGGAAATGAGTGTAACTGAAAAGCCAGCGCCAGACATGTGCGCTTTGAATTATTCAGCGACATCTGTCATGGCGCAGATGTGGATCGTTTTCTTTTAAATGTGGTAGTAAGTACAGTAATTGTATTAGTGAAGCTTTAAGTGGCTGCTCGTGTTTTAACAGGTAGAAAATTAATTCTTTAAATGACTTCAACAGGACCTTTGCTGTTGCAATAGAAACACCCCGCTCCGTAGAAACAATTGAATTTTCTGGCAGCAAAAAACCTTCGACGGCAGTATTTGCTTTGCATTTTCTCTCTTGTTGTGTTCTTGGTGAACAAACAAACACCCAATCCCATATTGATCTGATTTAATGAGAATCCTCGCACATCATTCAAGACCTCGGGGACTTACAGAGCTCGGGATGCCTCACTAATCACCATGTGGTATTCTTACAGTTTTATTTCAGCACTGTATTCATTCTCACCGATTCTCCTGTTGTCTCCATCTCTTTAATTCTCTCCAACACCCGCTGGTTCAGCGGGGAATAGGTCACAGTACTGTTAAAAAGGTGTCGAGTTCATGCTAGATTACATGGGATTGGCCCAGAGACAATCAGATAATTTGCAGGACCTACTCCTTCATAAGAGCAGCTCTCTCGTGATGGCGACACAGGGGATGTAGCTTAACCTTCAAAGGAGGATCACAATGAGCACTGCAAGTGATAATTGCCTTTGGAGGGGTGGTTCTACCAGGGAGGGAAGCAGTGCTTTGTGGGTAAAAGTCAGGAAACACTTCACTTAATTGAACATTATTTCTTTCGAATTGAGTGAGAATTCATTGCGTTTCTTACTGATGACAGTAAATAAAGGCAAAAGAAAATCGTCTTTTCCTTGAAATTTTGGAAATTGGGCATTGTCATCGTGGCATTTATTAGATTTTCGAAAAGCATGTTATCTGGTTTGGTTATTCGCTCAGGCTTATGAAGGTTGTTGCTCTTTACCTCCAAATTATGAAAGGCGTCTGTTTCTATGGAGAGAGCGGTGCAGGTTTGGTGTTTGGAAAAGATAACCCTGACGGCCTTTCATCGCACCAGGCTGCCTGCCAATATCGTTATCTGTCATTTTGTAAACGTAAGAAAGGCTTTCTTTCTATCATCGGAGAAGGATCTTTAATACAAGTTGTATCGGAAGTCAGCTGTCTGGACATCAGTAAATACACATGCTGTGCTCATGAAACCAACAGACAATGGCGAGAAAAATGCCGCCCTCTTTCATCCAAAAGGGAAGAAACCACCTCGCCGAAATGTCACTCGCCTTCTCTTTTCCATTCATTCCGAAAGGAAGCGTGTGAAACCTTAACATCATGAAAGGATTCCTCTTGCCCTCCCCATCGACTGACGTGTATGAAGCAGATATTCGGGGAAGGGTTTCAACCCTTCGTGGACAGTAATACGCCCTCCAGTCCAGCGGTCACAGCAAAGAACGTATCCAGAGAGCACGCGGACTCTGACATGACGCCTGCACACTGACCGGCCTGATGAGAGGAATAAAACTGCCTTAGTTTAGCTGAACAAGACATTTTCTCAAGTTGTGCTCAATCGGGCTCATAAAAGTCATAATGGAGGTAAACGCTTTGATTTTTATCCGGTGGCACTCCGTATCATTCAGTCCATTTAGTCTTAACTCCCAAGTCAGATTTAATCTTTTGGCTGGCCGCCGTGTAGGTCTTCATTCCCTCAATCCGTCCTACTTGGGCTCAGCTAACGGGGATTATCGCCGTTAAAGTCCGCTAACTATGAGCAGCATGCACGACAGATGTAGCTTAAGTTAATTAATCAGCTCTGACATTTAGAGAGATACACCTCTGCTGCACCTCCTCTGTTGCTCTGCCAGTCCTTGTGTACAGTACACACAACACACACACACACACACAAACACACACATTAATGTATTGATTGATTACATAGTTACTTATTAATGTATTTACTTTGCACACTTACTGTGTGTGTATGTGTTTATGCGTGTGTCCACATGTGTATGTGTCCGTGTGTGTGTGTGTGTGTGTGTGTGTGTGTGTGTGTGGTCCATACCTTATCTACCATGTGCTGTGTAATGAACTTAATATGTAATGTTCAAGATGGATGGTGTCTTTTTATCCCCAGATAATTTTTGCCTCACTGGGGTGACAGAAAGAAAAAAATTACAGCCTGTCGAAAGTCTTCATTGGTTATGCGCCGCTGTTTCCCGCTGTGTCTACTTTCACTTTTTCATTTATGAGTCGTGCATGAATGGAATTTTGTTTCGCACTCACTCAAGAGTGATGAGTGTGTGTCTAGAGTGTGAAGATCAAGCTTAATGAATGTCTTTCTATTTTTATTATCAAAAATTCCATCAATCAAAGAATACCCTTGTAAAGCGAAGGGGCAAGAAAGAATGAGCTGAGACTAAAGTGCAGTAAAAAGAAATAATAAACCCAGCACTTTATTCAATCTACATTAAAAAATGTAAAAAGGTGTGTAGATATATATATATATATATATATATATATATATATATATATATATATATATATATATATATATGCACCTTTTGTCCCATTTTATGTTGCTAAATAATACATGGTTTTCACAGCAAGAAAGTCAAGAGAACATATTTGTGTCAAAACATACACACTAATTTTTTTTCAAATATATGACTTCATTTCACTTGTCTTCATATGTTCTTCTTCGACATACGCTACTGGAAAGTCACATATAGCTTTCTCTAAAAGTGAATGTGACTGAAATGATCTCCTGTTCTTTCTTCTATTTCCCTCACGTTGCTCTCATCTGTCCTCTCGTCATGAAAGTTGCTCAGTGGTGCGCGAAGTCTAAATGGCTCCACTGTCAAATAGAAAATTACCTGGGCCCAATAGAGCAAGCGCACAAGCGTTTCATTTAACCCCTTCTTTTCGTTTTGGCTTGCTCACATGAAAGGGAGATCATTTTGCAGAGGAAAATAACTCTGGATTCGGCCATTTGTTCGTTTAAGGACCTCATTATTTAAATGAGGGCCATTGAAGTGGTTTTACTAGAAAGTTGATTTGTAAATTAAAAAGATATGTATATGATATGTTTGGGTATGACACCTTAGCTAACGTAATGGTGGCTAATGTTAGCTGTTTGCAAATTTTAGTCATGTATTGCTGTGTAACTGATATTATTAAGTTGGTTTGCTTACTTGATTATTTTTGTTCGACTTTTTGTTACTCGCGATGAGAAGCTGCAGTTCTGCAGACACATTTTGACCTCATCAGCTTTAACTTGATTAAAAAGGATGTGGCAAGAATAAGTCCCTGTAAAAACCCACCAAGACACTTTACTTTGCTGCACAGGGTGACGATATTTGCTTTGCCCGTGACATTGAAAAGATGCTCGGACAGATAACTCTATGCTCACATGCACCACATAGCCCTACTCACATTAACATCTTCCAAAATACTGGGCTATTCAGATCATGTGCCCTAAATCCCATCGGCATTTTCCCTTTGAGTCACAGAGGTACAGGGTTGACCCCCCCGTCACCATTTCCCCTGCTGCCTCTTAAACCCTCCACCGGCCTCCTCTAGTGCACCAACAATTAATGTCTCATCATCCTCTATTTATTTATAATTGATTCACTTCATCGCTTCAAACCACGGGGGAAATATGGTTCTGGTTTGTGTCATGGAAATCAGCCCATTACGCCATGGGCTGATTTTAGATTAAAGATCTCGCAGTAAATCTCAACCGGCATTGTGACAGAGCCTGAGCACGATCCCCTGTAGAAGTTAGCTTGCCAGTGCTATCTATATTTAACCAGAGCTATCATCTCGACGGCTGGTTGGACTTCAGCTGACCTCACTGCGTTACGGTCCTCATGGTTCAGCTGAGATTTTTGATTTATTACTTAACAATCTGGAAACTGAGATAATGATGTTCACATGAAAAATGGAGACAGCCGAAGGCGCCGCTAGGCTAATATTCATTAGCGTTGCTAGCATGTCTACTTGTGCATTTAAAAGTTAATTCATGAAGAAGCGCAGAGTGAAATGCAGTAAAACTTGCATCAGGTTTGCAGACAGTTGTGTATTATTTCACTTGTATTTTTAATTCAAGTTATAATCAATGCGTAGTGTTTTCAGATGTAAAAAGAGAAATATACTTCCTGTGGACAGCCAACCACCCTTCAAAGTCAGAATGTGTGGCCTGAGAAAGAGCAAATAATGAAGATGGCAGAGCTCAAAGCCATTGAACTAAAAATACAACAAACACTTCCATGAATCAATCCTACTGAAATGCATCCCTTGTAACCTTATTTAATAGATGTTGCCATTATTCATATCAGAAATGTCTGTGAAGTGGACATATGGGGCCATTAATATATCTTTGTAGTTTATATATCATAGTTTATATTCCTTTGATCAGTGCTTGTTGTTGTTTACTCTTTCCAGAGGATTTTGTCCTTGCTACAAAGCCTTGGCTGAGAAAGATTTAGCATTCGGAAATCTTTGAAAATAACCCTTTTGAAATTCAAGGTGGACACGGGTCAACCTGTCCCTGAGACGCCCCGTGTGAACACTGTGATACTTTAGCAAATCTCTGTTACCTCTTAGCCTGACTGGGTATAACTACTTAGGTCAGCATCTCGTAGAACTTGTACTTTTGTTCAGGTTGTGAGGAGACATAGGTTTCCTGACTCCTCTAAACTTGCAGGCTGTACTCCAGGTATTTATTCATACCAGCTATTCTGAGGAGACTCTCAACAAATGATGAACCCTTCAGCTGTCAACACCCACATAAAACCTACAGCCTGCAGCTTCACTTTGCATTTATATGACTTTGTGTCACTGCAAAAGAAGAACTCGGCGTGCCAGGAAAGGATATAGATGGTTGTTGCTTACTTGTGTCAGTTCCCTTCCGCAGGACTTGACCTAGCTTGGCCTCCTGACACTGACCTGGACCACAGGCGTGCTTGACAGGTCTCTAAATCAGCCGGCGGCCGCCATATTCCCACGAGGACACCGTTAACAAAAGCAACCAGAGAGGCCTGAAACGTGCTCTGATAATCGCGTACACCTCTATTCTAGGAGGCAGGAAGTGCCTCAGGGGATTTGTTCACATTTAGACGCACACATAGACAAAAGGTGGAATATAAACTGTAAATTAATCGGGAGATTAGCTCCCTTGCTACATGTGTGGTAAGAGTTAAATGTGACCTCTGCTGCCGGCCACCAACATGAAACCCTCCACCACTGCATACTGACAGTACTGGCTTGGCACCAGTGAGAGAGAGAGAGGGATAGAGGTAGAGAGAGCATGAGAAATATAGTAGTTATTGGCACCAGACTTGAAGCTTTATTTGGTTCCGTTCGTGCAAAGATTACGCCGTTAATCCAGAGAAAAGACCCACTAATAGAACTTCAATACACACTATACGCTTCCTTTTTCCATTGGCGTTGAACTGTTTCTCTCTCATGCAAAGGCAGCGAACAAGAAGCGGATTGCTGGAGATACAGCAGCGACAGGCGTTTGTAAAGGATTTGTTTCTCATCCTGTTACTTTGTAATCATGTTTTTGGGATGCAGTAGAGGTTTGTCCTCCTGTGTAATAGTCATGTTTGCCAGCGAGAGTTTACCCACATGAGAGCCGCTCAGCCTCCAAATACATCATCACAACATTTCGAGGCCGAGTAAACAAAATCATCATATTTTATCTTATCCCATTTAATCTTGAGACATTTTATTTCAGAAAAAACCTCCTTGTATTAAAAAAATCAACCTTCTACGAGTATATGAAAGTAACTTTCTCCTGCGTGGCAGTTTGTGCTGGCAATATAGAAATGTGAATTTGTTATTTTGGGGACTTTTTGGAAGCTTTTACATAGTTTATGTGGAGACAGCTTCCTCCCACTAATGGCTTTTCTTGTGTCCCCGCTCGGAGCCTTTTTAGCAGCCTTGGTTTTATCTGTAATTATGTGAGTTCTTTTAAAGCAAGATGGCAAAGTTTGTGCGCAGTCCTGTCGACAGAAAAAGGTTTAGGTTAAACTCTCCAACGATCAGCGTGTTTCACATTCGAGGGCTGCTGACAAAATGATACACGCTCCCGGTTTGACTCATGCTTTGGCACGAGACCAAGCTCACAGTAAGTGTGGCGGCGTTGCGATCACGTACAGAAATCAAACACAATATTCTGCGGACACTAATCCCCCTCTTAGTTTTGTCTTTGAACTTGTGTCTAATGACAGATGGCCTCCACTGCAGGCGCGAGAATTCTTTAAGTTATGACTGGAGGTCACAAGTGGCAGCTGGGAGGTGAAATACACATACATGCAATCAGGCTCAAGCATGGTATTGTGTCATTTATTTGATTTTTTTAGGTTATATATGTATATATATACGAAATGAAATAAATGACACAATACCATGTTGTGTTTTTGAAAGAGGTAAAGGGTCGAGTGTCCCCATTTATTTCGGTCACATCTCCGATCGCAGTAATTCATTGAACTCTCTCAATCGGCTACACTTAAGAAACCCTGCGCGTACTTCGGTAACTCATTCAGACAATTAATTCAAAGCATGGCCATGCATTAGCAAAGGGAACTGTGCCTTTGTTAAATAGAAAATGTCTATTTTAATATAGTTGTTCAGAGATGCCGATAAAACCAGAGGACATATTCTTTGCTTTTGAGGTACGAAGGATTCAAGGAAATGCCATAAATGTATAGAACACCTGTTAAAATGAGTGATCAAGGCCTTAAACTCGAACAGAAGACAAGAGACGATGTCATTAAAATAAATGACTCTGGTTCTTTTCATGCACATATTAACTGTCCCTGCTGGGCATGTTGGAGCCGTCCCCACAGAAGATAAGGTTGATGAGAATATGCACACTAGTGGGGGTGGGGGAGTGTGTGTCTTTACTGCAGTTGGACATCCTCAAGGACGCTGTACATTGAAGCACCAACTGAAACAACTGAAACCCCACCTTACTCTCCGCCAGCTGGCTGCCGATTCTCGGATTTCTGCAGCGTGAAACAGGCTCCTCATCTTTCACACGCTCATTGGGGAGTAACATATACGGTGCTGAAAGGGTTAGCGTGACGAGCCCGGAGCAGGTTCATAGACTGGGCTACACAGTATTAGTTTTACTGACCGACTTTCATGCCGATATAATGAGGATTGATTTATTCCAATGCTATTTCTGAGCAGGCATCGATCCCTATATTCCTTTTCAGTGTGTCACACGCTAGTTACCCCGTCTCCTGAAAACAGGAATTCTCGACTCAACCGTTATTTTATTGATGCTTACGACATCTCTTTTATGTACAGCATTTACTCAGGTTTGGAAGCGTAGTTGTGGGAGTTGATGTGCGTTGATGACTTCCCAGTGGAGGTCACAGATGGGGTCGTATTCCAGCGTCCTTAATGCAACATTAAAGCCTGAATGTAGTTATCCTCCCTCTCTCCTTGAATCCTTCTCTTCCAGCCTGAGGTGGGTTACAGTGAATAATACAGCGACTACCATATCACAACATTAATACAGGGATTGATGCCCCACTATTATTTAGTGCTGTGTCTCTTTGTGCGCTCCAGTGCATTGAGATGAAGGGCTGATGGGGATTCAGGGGTTGGCTGACCAGAAAAGAGTAGTTACACAGTCCATTTCCCTCCTGCGCTAATTAGCATGTCAACTGTAAAGTCGCCTCCAACGAGCCGTTTCGGAGAGCAGCGGAAGAGGGGCAGAGCCAGTCAAGGAAGCGTTTCTGCATGTGCCATCAAACTACTAAAATATGACCTTTACACCGGACCGAAGGGAGGACAGTGTTTTCTCGCAGCGGTGTTAGGCGGTGGGGGGGGGGGGGGGAGGTTGTCATGTTCTGCTCCGAGCTCTTTCTCCTCTGGTGTGTGGCGGGAGTATGTGTTGTGTGGGTATTGAGTGGAGGGGGGGGGGAAAAACATATTTTATCACTTTAAGTCCTGGCTGGAGGTAATGTCTTTAGGGAGCCCCTTCATGAAAAGTTTCATATCCTCACCTCGCCCCGGACGCACACAATATCTCCTAATTCTCACCCAGTCATCCCACTTGAGCTGTTTTTCAATAAATAAAGAGAAGCAATAGGATTCTGAGGAAGAGGAGGTATAAAGGGAGAGAGCCCCTGCAACAACCACAGGGAACACTGATTAGTGCTTCACCATATGGCCCTACAATGTCATTCGAGGCACATTAAAAGTAAGAAGTTTGACTTTTTTTCAGGATAAGCTGAAGAGGTTGTTTTTTTTCACAAAATGAAGTGTTTCAGGACTGTCATTTTTTTTTTGGTCCACGCTACAGCTGTCGAGCCTTTACCTCGCGTCAATATTCTTTCTTTTTTGTACCTCACGGTCTTGTCTAAATCAAGAACAGCTTTTCATAATGATGGATGAGCAGAGCTTTTTGGCCTTTAGACAAGGCTCGGGCGCTGCGGCTGTCATGCCAAAGGTGAAATAGAATCACTCCGGACCCCTCCAGATGAGGAGCAGATGCAGACGGAGCGTCATCAGCATTCAGATGGTGCCCCCGGACACAGCGCACCTCCCATGAATACAGATTGGCTCTCCGTATTGGTTAATGTAAGGTGTTGTTTTCGTTCCGTGTTCTCTCACACTCTAAGTTTATTATCGCCGTAGTGAAGTCAGCTTGGCACATGGAATAAGGTCAACCTTCCAGGATCTGTGCCGCTGCAAACTCATGACTAAAAGAGAGGGGCTAGAAGGAGAGATAGGTGGTATATCCGCAGAATTCCATTATTCCAGCAGGCCTGCAAATATTCCCAGAGCCCTTTTTTCTTTTTTCTCGCAATAAAGCATGAATTATGGCATGAATAATAGGATGCACTGCAGCATGTTTGGGTTGAAATGAGTAGGGAAATAGCTGATCCCTGCAGCATGAAAGAACGCAACAAGGGGACAAATATGATTTAAGGGGACGGGGAACAGGGGCAATAATAAAAGTCTAAGTTGTCCACTGTCAGGCTACTTAATCACTTTATAGGAAAGGGTGTAATAACATTAGCGAACCTCTCCCACCACAGTATGTTCCCTTAGCTCTGTCTTTAAAAGTGTGGTGAATAATTTACAGTGTGAAGAGGAAAGAGTATTAAAAAAGCCCTTTATACAGTAAGTGCAGGGAAACAGTCATCTGCCCTGTAGCATGGCATGCAGAGCAACTATTGATTATATGTCTTTCAATCTGAATATCCTCATTTCCTCGCTAGACATCCGCCTGATGCTTTGCTTTTCACTTAAGACCATGTGCATATTTTGTGTCTTCATCTTCCCTCTGTCCCTCCAGGGATACATAATGCCTTGCATTGCATAACAGGAGTGTTTTCATTCACAGTGCTGCTGCTCTAGGAATAAACATATCCTTAACTCTTCTGCATTTGTTAAAGACGTGTTCCACCCCCCCCCCCCCTCCTGCAAAGCATCTGAAAGCCCAAACAGAGAATAGACATGTCGTGCTTTTGCACCGCTGCAGTTGGGCTTCACTTCACCCACTCATTTTTTTGTTTGTTTACTGTCACTACAGCCGTTGGTAAATGAAATCCTTCCTGGTCATTAAGAGTGTGGGTAAGCCTTCATCACGTTGCAGTGAAACGTTAGGCCATGTGCTTGTGCCAGTGTCACTAATGGACGTCGTGTTCGAGCAGCAGCCGGTCCGATCTTGGTGGGCTGTGCAGTGCTAAGACCATCCCTGCAGCAAGGCCACACATCCACTCTGCGCTTTTTCCGAGTGCATATGAGATAATACACTATCTAATACACACACACACACACATCTGCATGGACATCACAGACACACACACACACACACACACACACACGCTCACTATCACCTTTCTCCCCTCGCAGCTCACGGAGAACCCTGCAGCCTGTCTGTTTTTGCACAAAGTCAGACCGACTGACCCTGCAGATAAAACTGTAACAATGCTCCTCTGTTGCCCAATTGCTTCCCTCATTTCCAGGGAGAGATCCCAGGGCTGTTTTTTTTTTTTACCAAATTCTTTGCCGTGGCAATTTCGCACACTTGAAATACATTTGCAACGACATGTTTTTGCTCTTCCGGCAGACTCAAATATAGCCGGGCAAGGTCACCTCAGTTCATCCCACAAAGTCTCTATGCCTGTGAGCACAACAATATTCCACTATAATTGTTGATATTGCCAGTGGCGGTTCTTATTCTGTAAGATGGGAACTCCAGTGGCCCGATGTGGGTGTATAAGCATACGAACAGCTCTGGAACAGATTACCCCACACAAGTCTTTGCCCTCCATGGTGACATTGATTCTCCGGCTCATTTTAAAACTTCGAGGGGTGAAAAGCAGCAGAGGAGTGTGCTGAGTGCAACACGCCGGCTTTCTCTTTTACTTAAGGCACATGGTTACTTTTTCCTCGAGCCCTCAGTTCCTCTGCTCCAGGTGCTATGCAGGGAACAGGTTGAGTGTCCAACCTGTCTAATTCACAAGTCTGGCCATGCACTACCTCTGCTGAGCCAGCATTCTCATTAAGCCCTTCAACTAGTGAAACGCAATGGGAGAGCGTCCAACCGCCTGCCTGCCTCTGAGGATTTTCGGCATGGCTGCACTGGCAGACCAGAGTGAGATATTTATACGGACCAAATGTTTGTGTGCTTCTACAGGCGAGGCAGTTTATGTTGAGGAAAACAGGCACTCGAAAAAGGACACTGCCTTCTCATGAATAGATATTTATTCTTCTTAACGCATTGACTTTTTATTGTATGCAAATGCCTCGTAAGATATCTTCATAAGCACATTTGATGTCAACAGCAAGCGACGATATTCACATTTAATTAGCGCCTTGTGCAGGAGCGTCTCCCTCTGTAATCAGCTCAGTTTATGTATTTATATCTCGTTGTCCTCATTAGAACATCATTGGGATTTTTATGGTCCTTTATCTCCTTAAAGGACTGAATGCGTTGGATTTCTAAGCTTCAGCTGTGAGCTGCCTGGGAAGAGATGCTATAACGGCGAGACGGGACAGTCGTCATCGCTGCATCCACGCCGCATCCGCAGCATGAAGTAAAGCAGCTGGGCTCTCCTGTGGTAGTGTTGACCTGTACTTGGCCCTGGGCTTTGTACTCTGACTTAACTCTCAGGCCCCATTTCCCCGCACATATCTCAGCATCTCCATCCACCCTCTCACTGCCTCTGGCCAACGGTGGCAAGCAGCGCTTCCTTGCTCTCTAGCTCCTATCGTGGGAGGACTTTCCCTTTCCTCGTGCTCTCCTTCTTGTCCTCGATGCATAATTGAAGTGCCTCTGGGTTTCTCAGGCTGATTGAAGAGTCTTGTTGGACAGATTTAACAGCAGAATTAGTCAGGGATGTCTAATAGCGTTTCTCCTGCCATTGTCCCGGCTTTCCTTCTTTTCATGGGTTGTCCTTTAAGGGTAGATAGAGGCTGTTGTCGGGTGTGAAACTGCGGGGACGTGTCAGCGCAGATGGCAGGGATGGCTCTGGACAGGCAGAAAAAGGCTCGTCTATCTTTAATCCTTCTTGGCGCAATTGATTTAGTCACTTTGCGGTGAATGGGCCTTTCAGCTCTTCTCGGGAGAAAGCGATAGGGAGATGGAAGGAGGCATGTCAAACCCTGCATCCTTGATGGGTGCACCGCTGAATACCAGACCCTCAGCAGGGTAATCTCGGGTCCCTCTTCAAAGTGCCCGGCTAAGGCGCCCGCCACAGAATGGCTTCGTTCTGGACGAGAGGCACATGATGGATTGTGGGAATTCCCCTATATGGAAACATGTCAGCGAGTCCAGTCTTTTCGTCTGTCTTTTTTTTAGATTGCCGGTTCAGTCCTGGAAGTCAATTGAATCATACTTCAGAGAGTATAGAAGTGGACGTGGTCACTATTGCATCACCTATTGGGGTGTGCACTACAGCGTATAGCCTCACGTTCGGCATCGTCACCTTCTTTTTATTTGAATTATTTCAACCAGAAGGGACACGAGAGGCTGGAGCCCGGATATTTTTTTAGGTAACTGAAATGTCCCAATAAACTTTCAAAAAACTGAAAACTGTGAAGGGGTTGAAGTTGTAAGACGGACCGTTGCGTCATCGTCTTCTGCTCTGAAGGTGCTGTATTGAAGAAGACGTTGAACGTAATGACTGAGACCATAAACTCACATGGACAATGTTGATGAGGTAATGAATCAAGGGAAAAGTAGGGTCATTCTCTCATAAAATTCTACATCTCGAGTTATTTTTGCACCCAGAGAAGTCTCCCCCTGCTGGCCAATAGAAATAATTCATGTTTCAGACCCAGAGGTTGCCGTCTGGTTGACACATGGATGTAATTGACCCCGTAACAGCTCAATTGTCTCCAAATGAAATTGTGTGCGTTTATGGAAAGCTGTTTTATCAGTCGACCCGTCGGTGTGATTTTCTAGGTAATCTCTCGCATTGTGTGACTCCACCGGGACTCCGGTCTGTGAATGAAACTTTAACCAGGCAGAATATTGCTTTTTAATCTCATGCCCCGCATCTGTCTCAGCCTTTTGAATTCATAGTGTTTATTCTAGGCCTGAAAGCACTGTTTCTCACAGCCACCATCAGAGACTGTGTGAATAATTTACTTGTTATACAACTGACATCCGCTATACGCTATTCAACAGAGGATGACTGAGGTGCCTTCAGGAAGAGCAGCGAGACAGGGATGGGGAGTTTTACTGTAAAACTGTATATCGCCTGCAGCTTAGTTTGTCTATACCGTCATCAAGAGATGTAGTGAAACACACGAGGGTTTGGGTTTCATTTGACTGTGAGTAGCCATGCTTCACTGAGAAATGAAGAATTTACTACCTGTTCAGGATTTGTTCTCTTATTGTTCTCTCTTATTTATTTTTTGAAGCAGCTCCACTCGTCCCAAGTGTCTTATCCGAATGCATTCACTCAAGCAAAAATTAGCAGTACTCCTCTGAAACACATGTTTTACCGAGGCTTAAAAAGTTATTCCAAAGTTAAAAAGTAAAAAATAAAATCAAACTTAAACCACAACTGCAGCATTCACTTCTCTGTTGTCTATTTAAATGCTCAGTTTGTTACAAAAGGATGGAAACGCAGCTTCTGTTTGCTTCCCCTGGTGCAGTTAGTGCACAACAAAGGAAAGTGCTGTACTTAGTTATGTTTTGGACTGTTTGAATGTATGCGAGAAAATTGTCTGTTGCTGTTAAGTGGCTTGTTGAAATGAATATATGTTGTCTATTATTATAATACACATTTTGTACTTTAATTCAACAAACAACTTCCAATGAGGTGTTAGTGCGCCGCTATCGTCACACACACAGCTGCTTTGTATTGACGCTGAGCTTTAATGAGAAAAGGGAATTAAATTACCTTGTTCCTCATTGAACAAACTATATTGGCCAATAACAATGAAAGGACTAAAAACCCAGAAAGTTTCTGAAGGTTTGGCAAAACAGACAAGGTGAGTCAAAGTAAAAACCAAGACTGTTAATGTGAAAGATAATCTTGTTCTTGTGCATCGCGTGGCCTTTATGGAGGATAAATACAGTGAACGTACTTATTTATTAGGAGGAAATCCTTTACTGACAGGTACACACAAATACATCTGAGAGTTTATTCTCAAAATGAACCATGTTTCTTTCCCAGCAGGCTCAAAGAAGACCTTTTTCCACTTTCTGGGTAGAAAATACAAATAGTGTGTGTTTACTGTCAGGCTTTTCTCCCTTTCCTATTTCATGCTTACATTTGCTTTGTTATGTTTGTTGTTCCGTGATCCAGATTCCCTCCCATACTGTAGTTGGCAGGCTACTTCGTAGTTGTATGGCAACATGAATCAGAGGCTTGCGAGATCATATGGTGAGAAATAAAAAAAATCGTTCTTTATCTGAGGTTTTCATTTCAGTGCAAAATCGATGCTAAAGCAGAAGCTGCTGTGTGCCGCGGGAGAGAAAAGATTTTTTTTTTCCCAATAAAAAGAAAGATTGAGTTGCCGTAAAGGGCAGAGAGGATCGTAAAGAGATAAAGTGGCTCAGTCCTAAAGCAGTGCAGTAAGGTTGGCATTTTCACCAATTTGATGGTTTATTGTGCTCTATTGATTGAAGTGCTTTCTAATTACTTCAACAAAAGGTTAGTTTTTAGTTAGCACGACATGTCTATGGAGGCTTATTATGTCTGTGTAAAAGACGCCTTCTTCTGCTTATGTTTAGGGCAACTGAAGTAAGAGGCTCCAACACACACACACACGCCCTCAATGCACTCACAAACACACACACACACACACACACATACCACTCACTCAATCAAACTTTACAAACTCATTCACAGGAGAGTTTAGCCCCCGAATACAGTGGTAATTTGACCAAAGCTGTCATTCTCCATGACAGGATTGTGCCCTCTCTGAGGGTTCGGCCTGTTAACGGGTCAATATCATCCAGCCTCCACACACACACACACACACACACTGGACAGCCCGCTCTCACACCCCCTTTCCCTGGGGCAGATTGAAGTGGGGTCCTGTGTTCAGTGTCACTGAGCCAGTTACTGCAGCGACTGATAATTCTCTGCGCCAGCCACTCGGATGAAAGGTCAGCCTCTATTTTCTTCTTCGATCTCTCTTTGTCTTCCACGCGTCTCACGTGCGCATCCAATCTTTCTGGCTTTAATACCGTCTAACCCTCTTCCACACATCTTATGGGTTGACCCCTTTCACCTCTCTTTCCTGTTTGAAGCGTTGCCTTCCAGTTGATTCACATGCTATTATCACAGCTCTTGGACACCTGAACTTGTTATAGGGCCACAAACAGCGGGGCCAGTTTGAGAGATTCGCACCTCATGTCCTCCAATTTCCTCTTCCCGAAAGTGAATGTTGCTGTACTCGTCGCCTCACTGCCGGGCTCTTTTTGTCACTTCTTCCACAAATGACATTTAGAAACCAGACTCCATTCTGTCCTGTCATGGCGGTGCTTTCAAAATACTGCCCAACACGTATGAAAAGGTCACTTATTCCTGCTGTCTGCTCTCACCCTGTCTTTGATTTTTTTTTTAGATAAATTATCACTGTTTGAAGTACAATATTTCACCAGCCCAGCATCCCTCCCTCCAGTCAGAAGTTAACTTTTCCTGTTCACTTTCCAAATTCATTTTGGTGTTAAGAGCGGCCGGTTTTTGTGTTCCAGACTGCAATTAATTTGTTGTTATCATAGCTGGAAGATGTGTTTTTGTCAGTCTCCAAAAGTCTCTGTGCAGTGATCCAAAGGGCCGTCAACGGGGCAAATCACAAAGGTTGTTTTGACAGTGTTACTAAACCATAAAATAAAATGTTTGAAAATCTGGAGGGCTAAAATACTCACTGTCCCTCACTGAAGCTTGTTAAAACGTAAATATTAGGAGACCTGGCAAGCCCTCGTGTGTCGCCCTCACTTTTTTGATGATGGGTCTGCCCTCTGCAAAGTCGTACACATGAAGTGTGAAGGCGAAGTAATATCTCAGAGCAACCGTGCGAGCTGCACATATTTGATTTAATTTGGCGTGTGGCATTATGCTGCCTCAAGTCAGTGGCATAGAGAGAGACCCCAACTACGGGGACATGGATGTTTAAACAGTGTCACGGTAAGTGGCACTTGTACAACGTGTAGCCTTGAATTTAGAAATGTAGATTGCATCAGCCGGTGTATTGACTTGCATCACGTCATTCAGACCAAGAGCGAGTTAGAGAACATCATTGCCAAAACCTTTCTTTTTGGTTTCCCCTAGAAAATATGGTAATGGGGCAATTTATTCCGTCAAACCAAATATGAATCATAACCCTGCAGCATCCTCTGCTCCGATTGATTTAATAACAATGGATGCCTTTAAAGAAAACTTTCTCCGTGACTGTTTACAAGCTCTCCCGCTATTTGGGGATTTCTTCATCCTTCTCCCGCAGATGGGATATCAAAACATGGCCGCACCACAATTAAAAGTAGATAAGGAGCTCAGCGGAGAGCCTCCGGGTCAATCTCAGAGGCACGCGCCAAGGTCAGGTAACCAAAGCGATCAGAGCTTATACTCGAGGTATTTTCTGTGGCACCGACACAAAGGTCCAAAGGCCGCATGTTGTTGTTGTCGTAGTAGTAGTGGAAGCAGGGCAGAGATTACGCCTGGTCGGCTCAGATCAGACAGATTGTGCCGGGGCTGGGTGGTTTCACGGTCGCTTAAGAGAGCGACACAGCTTCCTTCCCTGGGCATTAAACACAATTAAGTAAAGGCACCGTAACCCTCCCCACTTGGACTCTTAAAGCTCCTTGTGTTCCCCTCGCGAGCTTTAAGTCCACTCTATCTATCTGTCCTCTTACAAATTCCTCCCCTGCGTCCTCGAACCCTTCCTCCCGCTCTCCATAATCTATCCGTCTGTGGAGTGTCAGCAGTGATATCGTATTTTAGCCGCTCTGCATAGGGACGTGACCTTTACGAGCCTTTTTTATTTGACGCCTTCAATCCGCCTTTTTTTAATCAAGGGAGCATAAATGGCCAGCGGGGGCCTCCCAGCAAATACAGTGACCTCTGAATTATTTAGATGATAGATGATTGAAAGTCTTACCAGCACCTTCTGAGACCACTCGTTCCTTCTGGGTGCGAAATCCAATGCGACTTTACTGTCATCTATATGTGACTAAACGAATGTCCTTCCCTCGCAGTCTGCCGGGCGGGCTGTGTTTCCAGCCTCCCTCGCCTTCAACCTTGACAGCCGCACTCAGACTTTATTTGTTGGAGCTTCAACTTTCGCAAAATCCCAACCCTCGGCAGCGCAGCCAACTCTCAAATAGAGCTTTTATGAATCCTGCGCCATTTATGCCCCATTCCTTCTCTCTGCTCTTTCAAAAACCTCACCGCTCGAAGACAGTGACACTGTACTCATCGGACACAGGAGAGGGGGCTGCCGGAACTCCGTTTATTTATCCACAGATCCTAGACGACTCATTAGACCCGAGACGTCTCTCACCAGCTCAGGAGGCTTGCCTTGAAAACCCCAAAGTGTCTCTTTACACATCATCACCTCACCTCTCTGAGAGCCATGTCGGAGTTTGTTGGACTGGTAATGGGCTTAAAGTCACTTTTGTTAGGCTGCGGCCAATCAACAGACGCAGGAGGCTTGTGTTTGTTGTGAAGGAGCTGCGGCACATTTTTAGATGTGTTGTCAGCTGTGCCATTTATCAGTCAAACGTTGTCAGATCCAGAGGTGTAACGCTGCGTGTGGCGGATTCCTTAATTTGTTTTGAAAGAGAAAGTAAAGATTTGTGTGTGTGTGTGTGCGAGTGCGTGCCTGCGTGTGTGTGTCTGTGTGTTTACAGGAGGTTTGTTGCACATATCGCTGACAGGCATTAAAGGGTTCTGGAGCAGCGGTGCAAAGAGGAGAGTGGAGGAAGGGAGCGGTGTGGATAGAGGGGTAGAAAAGGGCTGTAGTCCAATGATTTATCACAACGCCGTTCCATATTTTCCCCTCATTTGGGTTTTCTTTTCTTTCTTTTTTTTTCAAGGCGATATTGCCTTGGGTATTTCATTCTATTAGGTGCAGGCAAAAATGTCACCACTTACCTCTGCGCCTATATTTCACAGAGTGGTGGGCGTGCTGCGTGTCCATCTTATCTCTGATAGATGGACTAACACATCAGCAGATGGGACACTTGGGCAATCAAAGCCTCCCATAAACACTTCTTTGCATTAATGGACTCACATTGCAGACCTCACACACATCAGCATGGGACCGAGGGGGATTAGTGAACTGCTCGCTCTAGGTGAAGTTCAAGTCTCCTGCGGGCGGTTTCGGAAGGCTTGGAAGTGTTCGTTTCGGAGGGTGGCAGTAATTACGGCTCTGTTTGTTCTGGATTGAATGTAATCAGCTCAAACATGCAAAATCAGCGCGTCCCGAGTCCAATTTTTTTTTCTCTAATCTCTCGCGGAGCTGTTATTGGTCTATCACAGTTTTAATTGGTGTAAAACCCTCTTGTAGGTTGAGCAGTGTTTGGTGATGGATGACTGTGTCGGCAGTTGAGCACTTCATCTACAGCTTGTTAAGAAGGTCTATCACTATGTCATGAGCAAATCCTGGCAGTGGCAGAGCTCAACACGAACGTTTTGTTGTACATATATGCTGTAACTGAGCCTGGAAACCAACGTCCATGCTTTGCTCACCTTGTGGCCTCATCTCTTTCCTTTGCAGTTATGCGGCTGCGGGCTGCTCGGCGTGGGCATCTGGCTCTCCGTGTCGCAGGGCAGCTTCGCCACCTTCTCGCCCTCGTTCCCCTCGCTGTCGGCTGCCAACATGGTCATCGCCATCGGCGCCATCGTCATGGTAACGGGCTTTCTGGGTTGCCTGGGTGCCATCAAGGAGAACAAGTGCCTGCTTCTGAGCGTGAGTCCAACACAGTGCCTCTACGCAAAGCCGCACATGGGCGAGACTGTCTCAGGGTTAATTCACACACTGCTACTCTGCTCTCACTCTCCCCCTCCCCTCCCCCGTTGAATATTCTCACATCCCCCCACATGTTAGCCATGGAAATATTGACAGAAACGCCATGTGGCGACGAGCTCCCGCATATGTGGCTGTTTGTACACCCACACGTGCTGGTCACAGGCCGGCGGGAACTCAGCAGTGTATCTGTGTTTGTCTTCCAGTCAGAACCTCGGCAGAGGTGAGCCGGCTGACAGGAGGAGTTCATTCTGCATTGTGTAAAACCTCAGGGGCTCTCAAAGGATAATTAGAGCGGAGTAAGAGTCTCCCCTTCTGCAAATTAACAGAAACGCGTTCATGACGTCTCCGTGGCTTTGGTCACATCCCCGAAAAAGAGCTGTCAGTCAAGAGGCCTGCTGTGTCCCAAGCATGGTTGAATTGCTCTACGCACACAGCGCACTAAAAGCACTTGATATTTTTGTGCTCAATAATTGAGAATGTTCTATTATTCATGACAAAGGCTCCTTGGCAGTGTTTTATCTTTAAAAAAAAAAGAAAAAAAGTTAATTACCAAAGTTAACGCAATGGAATGATTTGTGTGGATCCGCCGCAAAAAAAGAAAAGAAAACTTTCATGTGTAGGAACTTTAAATGGGAAGTGGAGTTTTTCGGCTTTGGGTACTTAACATCACAAACAGCTCAATCCCCTGAAGCTCTTGCATCAGTCAAAAGCCCCACCAAATCCTCAGTGTTCCACATGGCTTCCTTCACCTGCCTAACTACTGTGAAGCAGAGAGAGGAAGAGAGCCGGGTGCAGGTAGGAGGAGGGCGGGGGACGGACGAGAAATGAGAAATGAGAAGAAAAAAAAGAGCGACTGGCAAATGGAGATTTGGTTTTATTAGGTAATCAGTGTGTGGCAGCGTCTCATATTTAGCCATGATAATGCTGTTTAGTGCAGCGGCGTCTGCTCGGAGCTGTTGTTGTTTTTTCTCCGCGTGTCTGTCCGGCTCGGCGCACCCAGGGGGGATGAGGGGGGATGGGGGGGATCAGGACGTGGAAACATCAGAGTGGGTTTAGATCTCCCGCAGCAAAACAGAGCCGAGCGTCTACCTTGACACATCTCTGAAGTTTCTCTGCGGACAACTCTCCCTGGATTAGAAATATTCAAAGCCCAGACATCCTTTGCCGTAAATTCTTATTCTCTCTTTTTTGCTGCCAAAAAATATTTACTGAGACAATTTTCTTTTTTTTTTTAAATTAATAGATAAAGCGGAGAGCGATTACACTGATATATCTGGCAGAAACTCTTTCAAGCCCTCTCACCCACAAAGCCGTGTGTGCATATGAATACGCACACTTCCTCACACACCATTGTCAGAGCACCACCAATTTGGTGTACAGGAGCCGTCCCTTTAACTTTCAGCACCAGTGAAATGTGACAACCCAACTGTGAAAGCACAAAAGTGACACGCTAAACTGGCAACCCAGATACTTAACCAACAGAAAACTGTCGTTACTATTTCATTTGGGCCTTGACACAAATAATAGCCTACCTTCTTCCTCCCAAATGAGTATGGAATTAATGGGGTTTTCTAGAACTAGGTCTGCCTGCCTCCTCCCATGCTGTGCAGAAGAGCTCGGTAAATATTGAGCTGTAGGAGAGTCAAGTAGGGAGAGGAGAATGGTAGATGAGACGCAAGGCTGTGTTGGAAATTAATCTAGGGAGGTATTATGCCTTCTTTCCCTCCTCTTACACGTCCACAAGCCCTCCAGCTCTCAGACGCTCATTTTCTCCTCCCTCTGTCTCTCCCACTTCCTTGTTTTCTGTCTTTCCTTATCTTATTTGAATGTTTGGGAGTTTTGTTGTATTATTGAGATATCGGTGCTGCTGTGTATTCTGCCCACAAGCTGAGATCACTGACTGTAACCTTGAAGGAATAATTCAACATGTTGCAAAATAGGCCTTTTTGCTTTCTCGCCGAGACTCGTCCATAGAAGATCGATCCCACTCATACGAAATATGAAAATAGCGCCAGCAGTCGGTTAATTAGCTTAGCGCAAACAGGAAACGGTTGGAAACTGTTTTTGTCCAAACATAACTAAATATGTATAGCAGCACCTCTGAAGCTCACTAATTTACAAGTTATATCGTATTTGTTTGTGGGCTATTTCTTTCTGGGCAAAGATCCTGTTGTGGAGGTTAGTACGGCTGCCAGCAGGACTGCAGTCCTGCAAATGACTCCCAATAAAACTAAGTGTCCTTTTTACACTTTGTGCTTTGTCCAAGTTCAGGAAGATAAAACATATTAATTAGGGCGCTTTAGAGGTGCTGGGAGCCCGATTTTGTTCCATTCAGACAGAGACAGGCTTAATAACTGTAGTTTCATACGTGTGTGTATTTATAGATATGTCTTCCGGCGAAAGCAAATAAGCTTATTTCACAAAACATCAAAGAAGGTAGTTAACCTGAATTGACTGATCATGTTTGTGTGCATAGGCAGAAGGAATCTCACACATTGCATTTGAAAGCATGAATCAAAAGCACTGCAAATCACAGATGCAGTGCATAGTAAAACATGTATGTTGTAAAACTGTCATGTATGTCATCTACAGTCATGGAATCGCTGGTTTTTTTTCACCTTCTGTTGCACACAGAGACACAAATGACTGCAATAGAGGCCTCGGCTGTATTTTCAACATGTTTTTTAAAAGCATGACAAGGCAGATTAGTAATGCTGCCAAAGCAATCGTTAAAACAAGGCTCTCTTCCCTCTTTCTGACAGTTCTTCATTGTCCTGCTGATAATTCTCCTGGCGGAGCTGATATTGCTCATCCTGTTCTTTGTGTACTCAGATAAGGTAAGTTTGTATGACTTTTTTCATGTTGTGTTTTCGATGTTAAATCCAATGTCTGCTATTGTTCCACTTCACCACGACGTGTCCGTGTATGTGTCCACGCAGTGCGACGGCTGTCAGGCGTACGTCACAGTTTGACAGCCGCGCCTTGGAGAGTCGACGTCCTAAAAGTTCTGCACGCACACACTGAAGTATTTGCAAGCACATGAAGCAATTAAAAGTGTGAGTGGTATAAACGTGTCTATCGACAGTTGCTTCCGGGTGTCTTGAGTCCGGTTTCTCAGGCAGGAGGTTGAATGTCTCGGCAGTCAAAGGTTAGGCCACAAAATGCAGCCCAATCTCCACCAGTTGGCTCGCTGTAATTGGCTCCGGCACATTTCCCATGACCCCAACATGGGCTCAAGTCAGGTGAATGCCTGTGTGGTGGCAACAGATGATGCTCTGTAAAGCTCTGGAGATTACCGACATCCATGAACAGACCAGATTATACTCTGGTTAATCAAATGGCACCGCAAAAGTTTCATCCCGAACATGACAACTGCGCAGGGGAAGCAATGAAGACTTCTGTCTGCTTTCAAGGACGCGTCATTGATAGATCCGTCTATTTATAAATTCAAAGTCGCACTGCCCCCCGGGGCGTCGGCTAATTCTCCTTCTTTGTTCTGAGGTTATTGCGCAAACTTAGTCTCTTAGACAGATAAATGAATTCATTTTGCAGCAAATCCATTCTTAGATTTGGATCAGGTCTCGGAGGCACACCCTGTCGGGAGTAAATATGTCTGTTGCCTTATCTCCAAAATATTACCAGCTTAACTTTTGGAGAAAAAAAAAAAATCCAAACTCTGATCCCTCTGGTGGAGTTTAAATAGAGAGACTCTTGACTTCCCATCAGTGCCTTCCCATCACCTGTGAAGTCTGGAAAAGATAACCAAGCAGGGCTGAGGATTTCTTAAATGTGAAATTAAATGGGTCTGCATTAGTGCGGGATAGGGCATTAGTCGGGGAGAACTGTCTGATTCACACTCGTACCAGTGGATTGCACACGTATTTTTTGTGTTTATCATGCATTAGACCCTAATGGGATGTAAAACCACGATAATGCTAATCACTACCCAATATATTTCCCGTTATTGGTCTTCAAATGTCAGTGGAAAGCAAGGTCATTACAGCAAATCATATGTCACCGGAGCTGGCATTTTCAGACGTCCTCCAAGACATCCTACACATTTGAGGAAATTGTGGGGCGCTAACACTGCGTTATATGTTCAGAATGTCCAGATCGGATGAAGGGTAATCACTTTCCATCACACAAGGCCATCAGACATTGCTCTGTTTTTTCTCTTCTCTTGACGAGTCTCTCTCCAGTGAGATCTGGTATGCCGTGTGAGCCTCTCCTCGTCCTCTCCTACAGGCTGTGATCAGAGGAATCACTAATTCACTTCTCCTATTTGATCTTCTAATCACAAGGCATTTATTAACAAGTCTGGAAGACATACAGTAGTTGGCAGCTTTTGAATGTGTACCGTCAGAGGCCTGCAAACAGATATTTTAGTCTTTCAAATAGGTCATCTTTAAGTCATGAGTGACGCCTCTACAAACTGTGATCTTTCCGGGTGACAAGCTGTCAACGATATGTAGGGAAGAAATTATCATATAGTGACTGGTTATGCTGAAGGAACGCTGTTTTCATTTAGTCTCGCCCTTATTTCTTCATTTCCACCAGTTTAATCCATTTGAAAAGGTTCTGCTCTCTCTTCTTAATGGAGAATGTCGCTCCCCTCTTCCTGAATCCAGCAGTCTTGCCTCCAGCTACGGCTTATGTGTAGGTACCTTCTCTTTCCCTCGACAGCCCAGTGGTGTTAAGCTCTCTGATTAAATGCCATGTAGAGGCCATAGTATAAGAAAGACTGGGCCTGCAGTTAGCAACCAGCTGACTACAGCAGATGGCTGGCTGGGCCACAAACCAGATTACAACCATCCGTCTTTAACGATGTGACCTCATTGTGCCTCCGTCGACCCAACACGCCGAGCCGAACTCCAGTTTAGGTTAACTAGCTCAAAATGAGAAAGCTGAACCTGGCAAGCAGAGGCGTAAAGCAGCATGCTCATGGGAGTGAAGGGAACATGCACGGGAGGGAAGTGGGTTTGTAGAAAAAGCAGGTGGACATATGTGAGAGAAAATGTGAGGTGAGGTATCTCATGGTGTGAGGGAGAGGAATGTGTTAGGGAGGCAATAGAGGAAGGAGGTAGAAGTACATACATCTAGTATGAAAGGGAGAATCAAAAGAGGACAAAAGCGAATCGTTCCAGTAAAGTCTTGCAAGGAGAGTTAGGAGAAAGTCAATGCTGTCACGGACGAAGATGGAAGGCTAATCACATGAAAGACTAGTTCAGAGAGCAGAGAAGATTATGCCACGTCCATGATTTATCTAACTAACAACCCAGAAAACTGGCACACACATCTACTCATGTGTTGCATTAGTTTACAGGCAGAATTATGTTCAATCCCTGGCCATGCTTTATCTTTTTCCAGACCAATTACAGAGACGTAGTGGGGGTCTTCCCCTCGCTCTGTTGAGTGCCACAACCTCAGGCTAGCCGGCGCAGGCGTGCAGAGCAACTCAGGGAATTAAGTGTCCTTTTTAATGATGTGCTGTTGGGGACCTCTGGCTGCGATGCTGCTTCTCTCCACATCATTTATTACACTTTCCGGGCAGTTAGCTAACGCACTTGTCCAAAGTTGAGTCATTTGAGCAACAGTGAAATATTGTTAGCTTCAGTTCCTGGGGTCCCCGAGAGTCAATGGACGTGGCAATTACTGCCAGTGTGACCTGACAATATACACGTGACCCAAGAATGACTGTGGAGCCGAGTGTAATGGTGGAAGATGGGATGTGACTGTCACTTTTGTGTTTCAGTTTTTAGCAAACACTCTGTAGATACTGTTGTGCAGCTGCCAGAAGATAAGCCAACAGAGTCTCTGTGATCCCACAGAACAAAAAAGACCTGCTCTCTTTGACTCTAAGAAAAAGTCAAATAAGTGACAATTTGTTTCGAGGTGCAGCTGTTAAAAGCTTCCCAGAGTGAGTCATGTATTAATGACTGGAGAAGAGATGAAAGGGAGGAGAGGAGGTGATTCCTGTAGAACATAGAATAGAAATTGGCCTGCCAAGTGGAAATGTGGCCTGTCAGGAGTGCTCTCTTTTACAGTGAAGGCCACCAGGGTTGGTGTCCATTTCCAGTTTTACCGTTGACATGATTCTGAAGTCTGCTTTAATGAAAAATTACAACTTATAGTTTTTCTATTTTCTTTCGGTTCGGTTCTTCACGGTTTTTAACTGATGGTCATCGAGCCTGACCTCAACCATAACCAAAATAACTTGACCTAAATGTAATGATACAAATTAGTGAAACTTTTTCATACCAAAAGATGTTACCGTGTGATTTCCCACGAGTGAAAATAGTGAGGATGTTGTGTCATATCGTGTTAAGAATATGCCCTGGTTTTACGAGGGCAAATGTGCAAGTAGGAGTGTTTAAAGTGGTTATTTTATCATCAATACGTTTCGTCTTAACAATGGATCATGTGTATGTGTTTGAAAGCGGTTGCCTTGTGACAAACCCACAGGGGATCCATCGCCTTCAATGTTTCTGTTCTGGTTCCCTCTCAACACTCAGCACATGTTTCCTGGCCACAGCAAGCAGCTGCTTTAAGCCAAAAAGCTCTAAAAACCTACTTCACTCGACCTACCCAGCACCAAACGGCACACAAACAAAGTTAGTGGATAGCTGGTGATTACAGTGAAGAATTTAGCAGTTTAGGAGCCAGATATTTTTTCTGAGGAGTTGGTAGGAATATGTTTGCCCTTGAGACCCATGCCTTGTCTCATGCACATCTCCAAGCTCTGTTCCTCTGTCAGTGTGCACAGAAGGTGGCTGACTACTGAAACTTAATCTGGCTATATTTGTACATACTGAATGTACCGTTTGTCTCATTTCACAGGCGGCTAGTGTTTTCATTTAGTTAGCTTCTGTCTCAGAGTGGTAATATGTTTACTGAACCTCCTGCATAGTCCGTTGTAGGGACTGTGATTCATTGGGAATTAAACATTGTTTGAAGATTGTAATCCCTCAAAGTGATAAATAGCGGTTGGGTAAAAGTGAATTAAACTCACACAATGCATTAATTGTTCTTCTATATGCCCATTACACCACCTACTGTAAACAAGCAATACTTTCCGGTGTTTTGTGAGGAACTTAAAAGTCGTCCTCAGAGGCAAAGCTAATGAGAAAGAAATACAAGCGAATCTCACCGGGGTAAATAAACATATCGCGACACTTGTTTTTGCAGAATTTGCTCGGATTTCGGACCTGGAAAATGTCTGGGTTTTTTGGGGGTTTTTTTACAATGCGAATTATACAACATTGAATGACCAACCAAAAAAAAAAATCTGATTTTTGACATTTTCTAAACAGGGCGCAGTGGGCTCAGTCATGGCGGTGCACTCTGGTAATGAGAAAGCAGTGCTGCTCCATGTCTGCATGTCACAAGTCCCAGTGGACCTGGTCCCCGAGGTGTTTACCTGTCACCAGATCTGGGTCCACATTCTGTCAGCAAGGAGTTCTTGCACAGGAATTATTAATGTCTCTGTGGGATAAAGCCCCCGAAAAAAAAATACGGGAGATTTTGGTAAAATTGAAAAAATATTTTGTTGTTTAAATCATAGAAGAAACAAAAAAAAAAAAAGAATAATTTGAATAACTTACCATTCGGTGAGTGCAGTAACTGGCTGTATTGTATCATTACAGCATCGCGAGCAGGCAGACAGGTGTTTATCAGACGATCCACCACCCACTCCCTGTTCTCCGCTTTTGTGCACAAATAACCGAAAACACACACCAATTTGGATGGAAAGCCTATTCCTTCAATTCCCCTGTCAACATTTAGATCTGCATGTCTCCCTCTGCTTTTCCCTCTCTGTGACCCTCGTGTGTTCAACCCGCTGGCCCGTATGCTGAGCGGGCTCACACTATGCATTTAGAAGTAAGAGCTGTGTCAATATGCCCTGTGGCGCCTCTCAGGGAAAAGTTACCTGGAGTTAGATGGTGTTACGCTTTTCGTTCTCTGTGAACAATTCCCAGTGCGAGTAACATGAGCTTGAGTCATGGCGTTAGGCTTCCTCATCAGAAGAAGTAGGTTAATACGACAAAGACTGTGTTTGTATCCGCTCCTTTAGCAGGGAGAGTTGCATGATCAAATCCCGTTTGCCGTTTGTTCTGCAGTCATTTGTCTGCCTCTCGTTAGTGGTAAATCTGGATCATTAAGTTTCATTTCAGGCTGTAGCAAAGACTTACACACATGAAACAGAAGATATGCAAAGACTTATTGGTAACTCAGAAGAGGATTTTTACAGTAGCAGCCCCCCCCCCATGCTCTCTAGTGACTGTGTTAGCGCGAGGAGTCAGTAATGAGCGAGCAGCATCACATATAGCCGAGATGGAGAGGAAAAGATAAAGGATGGAAACAAAGTGCGAGGCAGAGATTGATGATGCTGCTCTTCATCTCATTTCCCTGCACAAGGACAGCTTTGCAGGGGCCTGCAGCCCGAGGTGCACTTCACAGATACGCTCATCTGCATCAGCAAAGTCACTGAGCGAGAGAGAAGAACAAGATTTGAAATGATACAAATCTTATTTCAAAGGTTTTAATGGATGTGTTAAATGGGTGTTGCATGATTAACTATAACTAAAGCATTGGATTGCCACAGAAACTTGAATCACTCACGAAAAAAAACTTTTTTGCCTTTTATGTTTAATCCAGGAATGTTTTCTTGTGAGCTCACGATGTTTTCAGGTTGTTTCTCTCACCAATAAACTGCTGAAGCACTTAATTTACAGCTTGATCTAATTTTCTGTGCTCAAAGGGAGTTTTTGTCTATCTCTTATGTTCAGTGCAGTGAACCGAATACAGGTCTGTGCCGAGCTACGCAGGTAATTAGTCACATTAAGATTGTATTTCTTTGAGAACTCTTCCACTGCATGTTTCTGAAGAGAGAAAGCACCAGACCTTTATTTATCTGAGATAATTGAATTCTTTAAGGATTGTCTTTGAAGAAGCAGAAACATTAGGAGTAAACAATTGCATTCATCTTTGGCTAGACAAGGATGCTTTTTTTTTTTTTTTTTTACTGAGGGATTTTCTGAGCAGCTTCCAAATAATGTCTACCTGGAACATCTGCCGAAAGAAACTGAAGGATCGCTGAAAGCAGCTTGTTGTGTCAGGCAGTGACAGCCATGATGCTGCTTCTCTTCTGTCTGAAGTTTTTATATATGTCTTCCTAGGCACAGACTGAAGCCTTAAGCTTCAACCTTTAAAGCAAGTGCATTCATTTTTGTTGCTATATGACTTGTATAGATGGATGTGTGCATGGTTCTGGCAGTGCGTGACATTTTTCCCCCCAGTAATAATCACCCCATATCTGCAGCGCCTCTCAATCTGTCCTGGCAGTTAGCAAATCCCCACGGGCAACGCAAACGGCAGGAGAACTGAACTTCTGGTTTTGTATCTCATTAACGTATCCAATGAGATATTAATCTCCATCAGACATGACACAACCCTGAGCATATTATTAGGGTTCAGTCAAGAGGAAAATGATTTGCTGGCTCCGCTGAAGGCCATGAGTGTGTAGAGCGAAGCGACACATGACATGTGTCACGTCTGCAGTCGTCATGCTACAGTCCAAGTGACTGTAACAGAGTTATTTTTAGATGACAAGAAGAAAAAAAAGCGACCTGTAACTGAGCTGCTATCGTTTTTTATGTTGGCAGCAACAAGTATTTTCTGTCTTTAAATTTGAGTAACAGTCAGCTGTCTGTGTACCCTTTTCATCATGATTAGTCAGTTCACAAGGAAAAGGACTCTACGATCAATCATACACAATCCGTGAAAAAAAAAAAAAACACTAGAAAAGCACATCACTGTCACTTATCACATGAATTATCATGTGAATCTGTGTGAAAAAGACGTAGACAATCAATGCACCCATATAAACACTTCTGTTACAATATAAAGACTATAATTAATATTACAGTTCTTTAACCGACGGCTTCAAACCAAGTCCTCTCGTTAAGGCCGGTGTCCTCTTGGTTTGTCTTCAGGTGAGTGAGAACGCCAAGCAGGACCTGAAGGACGGGCTGGCGCTCTACAACTCAGAAAACAACATAGGCCTCCGAAACGCCTGGAACATCATCCAGGCCGAGGTAGGCTGACCTCCCAGCATGCATTACAGCACGTATTAGACCCATTTGCACGAACGTTCACTCGCAACGCTAGAAGTGACCCGTGAATGCACGAATGCAAAGTTTTACTAAAATATTCCAGCTAATGTGTTTCCTGGCTTGGCAGTCAGTACATTAATGCAACTTTAAAGTCCAAACCAGCAGCTGAGCACACTTCACTCCACTTGCTTTAAAGCAAGGGGACTAATTACAATACTGGTTAGTTTGAGGTCTCCTTGGACTAACGGGAAGCATCATCTAATTTTTTGTCTGGTATGTGTGTGGGTGTGTGTGTGTGTGTGTGTGACATTCACAGTGGAAGTGCTGCGGTGTGATAGCATACACCGACTGGCACGAGGCCCTGAAGGAGAAAGTAGTACCTGACCGCTGCTGCCAGGAACATTACCAGAACTGTGGGCAAAACTCCACGAACATGTTCTGGAACAGGGTGAGTTCACATTGGCAGCAGCCAATATATATATATATATATATATATATATATATATATATATATATATATATATATTCATGTTTATTTGTTGTGTTATTCTTGCACTGTGGTAACTGTGGAGGCGTAACTGAACTAGTCTGCTGAGGCTCAGTGGGTCAGAGGCTCTGTTTGAGGTGACCGTAAACATGTCTCATTGGAAAGTCAATTAACTATAAAGCGACTCAAACTGACTGAGAAGAGACACTAAACGACCACTAAGAGACACAGAACAACGACACAGAGACACACGTTTCCTGGGCAAATATACATATAGACACTTTAAAGTTCGTGCATTCACAAAGGACAGAACAACCGTAGATCCTCGGTCCATCTGTTCAGTAGTTTTAGTTTTCGTCTTATTGCTGATCACACTGGAGTTGTTTCCATTGTGCATTGAACAACAGCCTTTTTTTTTCCCAATGGCTTGAAGCACAACATTCACCGGTCTCCCTTCATTACAAGTCTAATCTGCTATATTTGGTCTGGCATGGGGTTTGTTAGCGAGTCCAAAGTAGGGGATTAAATGCTGTAATAAACTGTTATCGAATTGCCAAAACGAGAATAGGCAGACATTGAGCTGGCCCATTGGGAAAGTGCAGCAGTAAAAGCTTGCGTGTAATCCTGCCCAGAGGAGACGGCCACACACTATATAGTTAGTTTTACATGCCGCGTCAGCACCCACACTCAAGATGGGGCGCCACTTTGCAGCTGAAACCACCGTTAAGTCCTTCACCCCACCTCCCCTGCCAGTGAGTGACCCTCGAATGAACCCGGGTGGTATTATATTTCACAGTGTATATGGCCCATAAGTCTGCGTGTAAAAGTCACCACTCATGGGCAATTCACTTGTTTTAACACCTCACCTGATCGTTCATTCATCCAAGAGTATATACCCAGATGTAAGTAATGCATTTTAGTGGAAAAGCGTGAACAGAATGGTTGCCTTTTTCTACGTGACCAAGCAGGCAGCAAGTGAAGTGACATTGATTCCTAACACATTGAAAATGCACATTTCTTTAGTGGTGTCTTTACAAGCTTGTGCTCCATTTTAGGGCTGCTTCGAGAAAGTGGAGGAATGGATGGATGACAACAAGCACATGCTGGGAACCATAGGCATGGTCATCTTGGTAGTGCAGGTAGGAGGCTTATTGATAAATTGCTTTTTCATTCTCCATTACTCTGTGCTTCTCTCCCATTTGTTTTTCCCCGCGTTTCTTCCTTCTTTGCTTTGTGTCTAGCTGCATTTCTTTGCGTCTGCCTGTCTGGCTACGTGTTTTAAAAAATGTGTGCATCCCATGGCCTCTGTGTCACCGTCTTCTCTTCAGGAAGTTATGAGGACTGTGCTCAGTAGGCGTTCTGGGCACCCACACATCTTGAAATATTGAAGTCACTGTCTTCTGCCCCCGATCCTGTCTGGAAGAATCAAAGCCATCTGGCTTTGAGCCAAACAGGCTGTAGTCACGTATAAGGAGCCATCAGCAGATATACTGAATATGGGAGAGTATGTATAAAGTCTCAGATTAAAGGCACAGAAGGGAAGGGTGATAGATATTCCTGCTACCATACCGTTTCTCTTTTTGTCCTAAAATCTGCTTCACATCTCTTCCTCTTCATACGCTGAGTGTCACTGCAGTGCATTTCCCACTTACTTGGAGGTAGTGTCCTAAAAGTGTCTGCAGACTGAAGAAAGCAAAGTGTACTTTTACCTCGCCTTTGCATAAATTTGACTGCTGGAGGTTTTTCTTTGCAGTTTGTTGTTATTCACTGCAGGCAGCCAGCTAAGTACCAACTATACGGACGTTAACTTTAGCTAGCTAACAATGCACCGAATGTGTGTGTGTGTGTGTGTGTGTGTGTGTGTGCAGAATCTGTGCTGTGTTTGTGTGACAGCTCAGACCGATTTCAGCATTCATCGGAAACTCTCTTTTTTTCTGTAATCTTCTTCCCGTTCTTCTCCTTCTTCCTGCAGTCTCTGTACATTTATGAAATAGAGTCATAAAGCTCAGGGATAAGCGGGATGTTTTCGCTCAAGTTAAAACATATTTAGGTCCTGTTTTGGATCAGAAAAAGCCAACTGGGGCCCGTTTGTCTATATGTGGCATGATCACTGTGATAGACTGCTAACCTTTCAAGAGCAATGTGAACTAGGATGATCCCTGATCGAGGGATAGCAAACAGGTCTTTATTTTAGTTTGAACTGCCTTGGGCAAATCTTTTCATGCACACTTTATCTAAAAGTCTGTTTGAACACACCATAAGAGGGATTCTCCAACCCTAAAAACGTAATATTTCATTCAAAAGAACGAGGTTCTGCAGCACAATACCTAGCATTCTTAGCTACATTTTTCCTGACGCACAAATGAATGATGTTTCATGTGCTTCATGGACGCTTGCTGTAAGTCTCATGCACCATGTCCTCGGGGTTAATGCGTAAAGTCTGCTTAAATATTCCTGACTGTTTTTTTTATTTATTTTCCACTCCTGTTTTTATTCTGCACAAAGTGAAAAATGATGAAACAGGTGGATGGAAATACACTTAACATTTCTGTTCATGCCCTGCACTCTGCTCTTTACTTTTCCATTCTGGTGCTTTTAACATGCCCTCTTGCTTATTCATGAACCATTGTTCGGCCAGAGCAAGGTGGCCTCGCTATGAAATCCCTGTGTTGAGGGACGTTTCCCTGCATTTCAAATGTCCTTGGGGGAACATGGTGCTTGAGCTCCTGTTAAAGTTCACAGCACTCACTGGGAGAAAGTCAGCATTACTGTAAATATCCAGCAACTTCAGATCACAATGTGTTCATGACAAGATCACGCTCCTCTTACATGCATTCGTACACACCCACCGACCCTCGTCTCTCTGTTTGACGCTGTCTCTTCCTTGTCTGTTCATTTTTCTGCAAACACACACGTGTGCACACCGGCTGCGGTCAAAACAGCCCTTTGACTTTGGAAGATTCCTAACTGAGTGAAATGACCCTGAAGTGTCGGAGTGGCTGCAATGATAGCTGTTCAAATGCTCTAAATGCTCAGAACGTGCTCCAGTGCTTCTTTTGTTTAGTTCCTTTCGCATTGCAAACACTCAAACTTCCTTTACAAAAGGAAAGAAGATAATGCCGCCCCACAATTCCTTGCAGCGGCAAACGCACCATTCAAACCTTAATGAACAATACATCTCGCACAGGTTTAACATTTATTTTGTTATAAACTGACGGGATTCATGTTTAACATGAAAAGACAGTGAGAAACCTTTTGTTTATTTTCTTACCTATTTATTTACTTTGAACATAACAAATAAGTTAAAGAAAACGAAATCAAATGAATATCAAATATAGCACACTGCCAATAAACAAATGATCCTTCTCAGTAACAAGAAGCATCAGTGAGAAATATGAAGCTCTGCCATTGACTCGACTGACTGGATCTCTCTCCCCCTGCATACACACACACACACTCCCGAGACACTGTGTCTGTTGAGAGGTACGACTCTGCTAGTCAGTTGAGACTAGCAGAGTCGAAGGAAAGTTATATCATGGAGGTGAGCGTCATGAAAAGCTGATGCCCTACAAGTCTGCAGAGGCCCGGGGAGGTGAATGATTTAGACCAGCAGCAGATGACAGACTTTGACAAAAGCCGATATGTATGACTTCAGCCAACGGTTTCAGAAATCTCAGCCATATTTTTAAATTCTTAAGCATGGAAGGATGATGGAGCTTTGAAGAGCCTGTAGCAGCGACTGTCATGCTGTCTCACTCAGACTGAATGAATCAGACAGAAAAAGACGCTCCGAGAACGACAGAGCTGCACAGACGCGGCACATGTACACAATGGGGTTGGTTTTTCATTGGGTTGAACTCCCTCTTAGCTGGATGTTTACCTCTGATGGCACTTCATGTTTTGATTGGCAGCGGCTTAAGGTAGCATTTTCTCTGAAGCAGCCCCACAAATTAGGCTTTGACTTCAACTCAAGGAAGAGAATCGGAAGCTTTCCCAGGCTAATCAGGTCCGTAGGAATCCCCGGTGGAGTCTGTTTGCAGGAAGTCCTCAATGCCTTTTGACTAAAGACTATGCACCATACAACACTTTGCAGTCTCTCTGCCGTCCTAACTTTGCCAGATAATGGTTTTAGGATCAGCCTTGTGACTGTGTTTGATGTAGAAGTATCAGGGGTAATGGAAACTTCAAAGAGATAGCTGGCTACTTTGATTCAGTGGCATCTCAATTTACTTTATTGACTTAATGCTGGAGCACGCTTTACATTTTTTTTTCCATCACAAAGATTCCAGAGCTCTCATTTGAAGACCGTCAGAGAAAAAGGGGAAAGAACGAAAATGTGCTTATACTTCACCACAGGATTTACAGTGCATCGAAACTCATTGCAGCCTCGGGCATCAACATCAAAAAGACCACACAGAGACACACTTATCCACACACATATATACTTATATACACTGAACATACAAATTCACCATCTCCTTCTCCGCTTCTCCGCAGCTCCTGGGCATGGCGTTCTCCATGACGCTGTTCCACCACATCCATAGGACAGGGAAGAAGTACGACGCTTAGCCTTGGGGGTGGAGGCACCCAATGAAGAGGAGCCCCACTGCCTGATGGGATGAGACTCTGATTTAAACAGCTTCCATCCTTCACTTTACAACCTTCTTTGCCCCCCCCCCCCCTCACTCCCTTTTCCCAGACCTTCTGTACAGATTCCAGCTGCGTCCCCGCTCCAATCTGCTCGCACCATTCATTTTGCCAAAGAGTAACAAAACTGGAAGAGAAGGGACACCTACTTTTGGCAAGGAAGAAAATCCCATTGGTTGTCACTCCGCTTGAGAACATTTCTATTTTATTATCTTTTTTTTCTCCTTGCTTGGACTAACAGTTTGCTGGAAGGAAGAACAGACTTTGAGACAATGAAGACTTTACTAATGCCTAAACACCCTTCTCCAAGGCAAAGAGAACATCAACAACTGATAATACCCTCCAACATTTGTGGAGTTTCTTTTCCCTCGTGTTGATTAAAGTCAAGCCCCCCTTTTCACTTGTAAATGAAAAAAACATTTCAACATGGCATGGCAGTTTTCTACTTTACTGATTTACCTTTGTCGTTGAAATGTCAAATGTCCTCTTCTTTTTCCTTTTTTTTTTTTGTATGTCGTCGACGCTCCTGTGAAATGTAAGTGTTTGAACAGATCAGTGCAATGAGCTCCCAGATGGATTTGACGTGACGCTGCTGTGGAGGGATACAGACATGTGGGAAAGCTGTTTAATGTAATACATGATTCTTTCTTTTCTTTTTCTTTTGGCTAGATAGATGTTTTGGTAAAGCGAGCGTGATGGAGGAACGTCATTTTGCACCGAATTCTGCAGTATTCTCTGAACAATACATTTTAATGCACAAAATCTAGTGAACACACAGCAGACACACACACACACGCACACACTTTGTACTCAGCAGTATTCCCATTCCCTATGAGACAATACAAATGGGGTAAAATTGCTCTTTATTAGGGCTCCACCAGGACTGTCAAGTGAAGAGAAGTCTGTGATTTAGTTCCCCCTTCGAGAATACAGACTCAGACCTGTGTGTGTGTTTGTGTGTGTGTGTGTGTGTGTGTGTGTGTGTGTGTGTGTGGGTGTGTCGGGGTGTGGGTGTGTGTGTGTAGGTGAGTGGTGGGTGTGTTTTATCACATTGTCCAAGCTGCAGAGGGGGAAAACGACAAATAAACGCGTTGCAAAGCAAGGGCACGAGGGGGAAAAGCAGAGCAGACATGTTGGCTACCATCAATTGTGTTAACAGAAGCGCCGAGAGACCGTCTCGTCTATATTCTCGAGATCCCACCAATTTGCTCTGCCCTCCTCACTCTTCCTCTCTCTAGCTGTCAACTCTTTCCTCTCTCCATTTTTGTTCTTTTTGTTTTTTCACCCCAACTTATTTTACCACATGTCAGAAAGCAATGAGCTTCCATATGTACCAACAATAGCCGACATTCCTGCTCATCACACACAGTTACTCTGGTTTGCAACTTCAGAGATGTTATGTAAGCTTCCTGTTCTCACAGACACAGTGGACGGGGGTGGAGGGAGTGTAGGAGGATCAAAGCTGAGACAGATAGGTATGGCAACAACCCCTATAGGACATGCTTACTGTTGATTCGCCAAAAGAGTAGCTGCTAACCTTCTTAAGACTGAAAATACTCAATAAAATACCCTCCAGAGTGTCTTTAGGCTTCAAAGTTGCTTTGACTATGTAATAATTGATGGTGTAAAAGACCAGTTTATGGTTCAAGAATTATTTCAGTTCAGGCCGTCTCCTTGATTGGTCATCATCTGTGACAGTAAACTCAACATTTCAACGACAAGCCAAGAAACAAGCAGTCAGACGATCAAACAGGTTTAACCACATGAGCATCTTATTTCGAAAACAGAAAGGTAAACCCGGAAAGTCCGTCTGGAAACGTGTTCAACAGGACAGGACAGTTTGAAGAATAATTTCACTGTTCGCCTTTGTTTTCCCGCCAAATAGATTTGGCTAATCTGGGAGTGTGTTGTTTCCGAACCTGTACGTTGTTTATCTGACTGCTCGTGTTCCTATAGGCTGATAATCAGATGAAATATAGGCCCTTTTCACAGAAGACATTTTGACTTTGTCACAATAAGAAATAGCACAGACGTAAACATTTAAATTAATGAGGGCTGAATTCCATTTAGCGGCTTTGACCTCCGGTCCCTGGTGCTGCTCATGCTGGCTCGCTGGAGCACAATACAACAGAGCCGTTGTTATGGTGTGCTTTTGCTTCTATGAAGTCACAATGTCTCCTGTGAGAACGGCCTTTAGCCATGGTGCTTCACCATTTCAGTAGTCATCGTGACATTGTGTTCATATTAGCCGTTCTCCGTTTGGGATGGAGGGATGACTTGCCTATCTGATGTGACAATGTAATTTTCACACAAACGCGGTTGCGAGGAGCTGTTGCCGTCTTTCGCCGCGGCCGACATATGCCGATACAAAAGCCCTGCACAGCCACACAGATGTTTTCAATTACCTTGGGCTGATTAGATCCATCCATTGTGGGAAATTGGAGGGCATTGAATGGGGCATGAATTCCACACTCGGGATGCGGATACTGATATTATGGGACTAAAAAAGAAAAATGCACTGTATAGTTTGAGAAGTGATTTCGGACACAGACGGTTTTCTGGGACAGGAAGACGTCCCCATTGCTCTCATTGGCTCATTTGTTCCTTCGACAACCAAAAAGAAACACCCATCAATGACCTTTGCAAAACATATCGGCCAGCCCATATGTTTCTTACCCCATCCAACTTCTTTTCAAAGTCCACATTTTCAGATTTCTGCAAAGAACTTACACAGTACCATTACTGACAGGAATGATGGCCAAACTACCAGAATAAGACCCAAGTCGTGATATACTAGAATTACCAAGAGAGGACAGGTTTGCTTGAGTACCACAATCATTGCCACCCAAAGGGTCTGTGCTCTACATCGTATCTACGGTAATTGTTGACAGGAGGGTTTGTTGCTTTGGAGGAAGTCTTGAAACTCATACACTGCATGGCAGCTACAAGGACTAACAAGTGACCCAGCATTACCCACCAAGACTCATTAGACATTCCTCCAGTTTGTCGACCGGTATGCCTCCGAGTATCACCTGAAGTAATTCTTTTTTTTTTTTATTGGTTTGATAATGACTTAATCTGAGAGACGCTGTTTTAGGAAGAGGTCTGTGCTTCAGAAAGCAGCAGATTTGGGCTGTAATGTGCAGCGACCCTGCTGGCTGTGATTCACTGCCTGCCCCCATATGCTCCAACTCTTCTTGTTGTGTCCACGGGGGGAACATGACAGCTGCTGATGTACAGCGCAGGCACGAGTGGTCACATCTCTTCCGCTTGGCTGCCACCACAAACTCTCCACACATCTCTTATTTACTGCCTGGCTCTGCAGACACCCAGCGGAACATATACAGTAGTGGCAGCGCTGACACTGTGGAAATACAGCTGTGCTCTTAAGCCGCCTGGAACCAGATGTGAGGTATATCCTGGACCCGGGAGGAGTGGTTATTGGAGTAAAAGCTAATTGCAGACAGGTTCAGAAAAAAAGAAAAAAAAAATCTATATTTTCTTCATGGTGCTTCCTCTTGCATCGGGAGGAGAAGTGTTTAAACTCACGGACGCCACCGATAACGGGAGAATGGAGTGGAATAAAGCGAATCCAGTGTCTAGCTCCAAAACTGAAGTCGTACGTAAAGAGCAAGTTTGCAAACTCTTTGCCCCCGACTGATCTGACGCTGCTGACATTCTGACTTGTTCTCCTCCACGTGAACTCCCCTTCGACTCTGCCACTGTCACCTAGATTTCATCGTTTTGTCAGAGAAAGTGTTCCTTCGTGTTTGCAGAATGCCGGGATGAACGCCGTTTTAACAGAAGCAGATTAATGAGGTTATTTTTGTACATTGGTTGTCGCTGTTTTAATGTTTGTTTTTATACGATATACTGTTGTTTTCCTTGTTGTAGGCTGTTTTAAATGGCTTTTATTTTTTTTTCCATTCATGACAGAGGCTCATAGACTCTCATTGTTAGAACATGAAACCATTAAGCATTTGTTTCTTAGAGGATTAGTCTCTGTGATGTTCCTCCACAAATTGCAAAAACGCCTTTCTGTCTTGCCACGGCCACAAGCAGTTAAAGCAGTTAAGTCAGAATTGAAAGAGAGGGAACATTTGACATATATAGCATCGGGTGAAGCACACAAAAGACATACTGCACGCTTGTCTCCGTGCTTCTCTGTATTAAGACCTAGTCAAATTAAATTAGGACGTGCTGTCATAATCTGCAGTATGTCTTTTTAAAACTGCCAGTGTAAGACCCATTATGTATTCATAGAGCATGCTCTATTAGATGACACTGTACAACACAGAGCTCATGTCACTACAGTATATCAGTCCTGTACGTTAGCCCCAGATGTAAATATGCTCATTTTACAACTGATGTAACTTACTGTTATACTTTACCTCTTGTAAACACATTGACAGTTTAAATGCCATTGTGAATTGCCTAACAACCCATGATCTTTTGTGCTCATTTACAGACAGACCTTCCAGCCATGTGTTATTCATTCTCTCATGTTTGATAGTTTTTCTGCCTCTGTGAAGCGCAGGAGCAGTGTCAATTTGATGTAAAGTTGTGTTTTTGTCAGTATGGTTTTCATATTTTATTTGCATCTTGTAGTAAGACACATTTCTCCGTATGATCTTTTTTTTATTGGAAGGAGTATAAAGTATTCCCTCTTATCCATGGAAGCACTCCCAGTAAGCCACAGTGCTGGTAAAGGAAGGATGCACATGCAGTAATTGGGTTTTGTCTGCTGTGAAAAATGTTGAGACCTAGAAGCTATTTTTTTTTTTTTTTTTTTTTTGCCACCTCCGACATATTATTTCTGTAATCTCCTCCTAATCCGTCTCCTGTGCTACAGCTGAATATGTGAGCAGTGGAAATGTATGCTCTGGAAATGGTGTGTTTGATGTTGTGTTCTGCTGGGGGGCACTATCTGATACCTGCCAGCCTTGTCCTGTGGAGTTTTCTGCTACATGTGAAAGCACTCTGAATATATCTACTAGGTGCTGCAGTACCTTCTCTTTATTCTCTAAATCAACTATTTTTTAAATAAAGGAAAGAGTGTCACAAAAACGCACGATACTGTACGCTCATTGCCTTTCATGTTTAATGACTCGATGCTCCTGATGTATTCCCTTTTTATGTCACTGTCAATTATTCAAGCGGCATTTAAACCGTGTTTGATGCTGCATTTTGGTGGGGGTTGGAAGACGGGACTTGGCTTGAACAGCAAAGTGAAGCGATGTCACAGCAGATCCCATGGTGTATTGAATAAAAACTGAGTGGCATCGCCGCCTTAAAATGGCCTCTTTTTTAAAAGAATGACAAAACCTGAGGGACTGTTGTCCTAAAGACGCTGAGACGGGCTAATGGTAGTCAGCCAGTCGAGCAGAGGGTTGTTTTTTTTGTCGAGAACAAAAGGGAGATGATGAAAGTGGGAGATCTCGCCAATTTGTCTCTCGTTTCTACAGCATGGAGTGAGCAGCAGAATATTTTTGTACGGAGCTCTATCCCTTTTTTTTTTAACCTAATTGTTATGAGGCCCGTGTGTGATAGTGGAGTTTATTGTGCCATTCCATTCTGGCTTTCTGTTTTACATCACTGTTCCTTCTATGCAAAAAATATGACCTATTTTAGCCTTTGTACAGATTATTTTGTATGAGTAACATGTACTGAAATAAAGTAAACAGAATCAACCATGGATACTTTTTTTCGCTAACTGTTATTACAACATTTCACTATTTTTTTCAACCTCATCCTGAGCAGAGCTCATTACATTAACCTGAATTGGGAAAGCTTTCATTTTAATGAGACTGTTTAGTTTGTCCCCACACTGCATTATTGAGCTTGTTAAGCTGCTGTGGACCTCATTTCTGCAGGTTGTTTCCGCTGCTATCTGCTCTAAATCAGTCTTTGTTTCCCAGAGTAAACTTAATATCTTTTTTAACTGCACGGCAGCAAGGCTTTTAACTGTGACGTGACTCCACGTGCAAAACCAGCATGACTGATGCGGCTGTAGGCTATAGCCTCAAAAGGTTTGTTCTCTTCTTTAAAACTTTAGCTAGCTGAAAAGATCTCATTGAATGTCATGTCTGCACTACAATTTTACAATCTTTGTATAAATGTGAAAAATGAAGATTATTTTGGAAAAAGATGTGTAAAAGAGTGATTCCACCCCCGTGTCTACAGGGTAAACATGAAGCTACGGCTATCGGTCGGTAGGGTTAGCTTAGCTTAAGATACAAACAAACAAAATATGCTTGGTTGCTTTCTTGCTGAGAGGTAAATGTAAAGATTGATACCACTTTAATGTGTTTACACTACAGTAAATATGAAGTTAAAGTTAGTGAGCGGTTAGCGTAGCATAAAATCTGGAAATTGCTAGCCTGGTTCTGCCCAAAGATATTTTCGGGATCTGCCTTCTTGCTCCTCTGAACATCTCTAATTTACAGGTTGTATTTTGTTTGGTTAGTTCGCACAAAAAAAGTTTCTGTGCTGTTATGTTACCTCTGTAAAACCACAATATGACGTATTACTGGCTTTGCGTTCACCTCAAGATCTCGTCATTATGCTGAACTTCAACCAGGATTGTAGCTTCATGTTTTTTATGTACATACAGGACAGCGGTATCATTCACAACAAGAAACCTCTAAATGTAGAGGTTGATCAATTCTGTTAAACTATACAAAAGGTAAAGCAAAATATAACATAGCTAAGGGCATCTTATCCTAATCTTTACCCAATTAAGCATCTGTGGGAGTGTTATCCTGTCTGAAAGAGAAAGATCAATGTCATTATGACTTCATGTAGCTCTGAGCTACCTGAGGGACATTGTGTCCTTCCATCACTCCACAGGAGACATCTAATGTAATGAATGATTGGGAAAAACCTTGTGGTTAAGTATTCACAGACAGTATTCCTATTTCCAAGGACAGCTTGGACTTTTGTGAAATTTTGAGCTGTACTTAGAAGAGGGCCAGTAGTGACTCCTTCATACATTATTTCTGTTCTCTGTCCTCAGATAATCTCTCGTCATTCCGCCAGATGATCCATGTTGCCGGTCGATTATCATTTTTGTTTGGACATCAAAATCTCATTACAGACTGGTGTCCTGACATCGTTGCCCCTTGATTCATTTGAGTGATGTCTGGCTGAAATTCAATAGACTCCCTCTCGAGCACACATCGCAGCGGAAACGTCAGAACAAACTGCCCGATGTCATTAAACTACATGCGATGTTATTGTCCAGCCGATGTCAACTGTGATTCTGCTCTCGTCTTTGCAGAAGAGCAGATGTCTTTGAGGCTGTCATTCCCAAACTAGAACACCGGCCTTTTAGACAAAATCAGCAGTACTATTGAAACAAGTGGGCAATGTGCTTGTAGGCCTTTTACACAGTATATCACAACTTTGAAGTAACAGAGAAAGCAAGACTGGCACCATAATCTGTGAAAGAAGGTCCACAGTGTAGCAGCAGGCAGCAATACTCCAAAGCTCCTCAGCGATTCGGCTGCAGTCAGCCAGAGATATATTTTGTGTAATCTGATCTTCCTGTCTACATAAACAGTTCTGAGCCCTATAGCATGGCAGGGCAGCGTCACAGCCCCATGCCCCCTTTTTTTAGCCAGCCTGACACCCCGACAGCGGGCAAACAACCCCCTCCTCACATGGTTGCTGAGTATCTGCGGGGTGGGGCTCAGCCTGAGGACTGTTTTGAAGTTGAATCCACTCCAGCACTGTCGGGACTGTAAAAACACCAACATACCATGGACAGGAAACAGAATCTGAACCGAGCCGAGACGTTCTCCTTCGTCAACCCCTGGATCAGATATTTTCTCTTCTTCTTCAGCTTCTTGTTTTGGGTGAGTCGCGTCGCTCTGTTGAAGGATTAGTACTAACAAAAACACAGCTGTTATGGTGTCCCGGGACTCCATACATTGTTAATATTTGTGAGCATACAAATCCCCAGCTATCAGGGAGCTGAAGCTTTCCTAAACAATCTGATCTGCGAGAAAAGGAGGCCAAATTAAAACATGCAAAAGAAAAAGAGCCTTTAAATAATAAATGGCCAAATATAATTCAGATAGTACCCGTAGCTGCAAACAGCAGGAGCACCCAGCCACCCTGCTGCTATCTATTTTAACACTGACACTCAGATTGCTCATACATCACTGTGGCAAATATTGCGTGGTTTATTCAAATCATTTGAGCGTTGACTCACACTGAACTACAAAATATCTGGCAGCTGTGTACGTCTGCTGGTAGTCTATATCATAATATACATATATATATATATATATATATATATATATATATATATATATATATATATATATATATATATTGTCTTTCACATGCAGTTTCAATTTGCAATTTCCAACCAGAGGCCCTTGTACCTTGAGAGAATTTGGAGTAACTAAACAATTTTTATTTATTGCTTTAAGTAAAGTAGTAATGAGCAAGCAAGTAGTTAGGCTATAAACAGTTAGCTAAAATGAATGTATAACCATTGATAAAAGTGTTTTTTAATGCTAACAGTTACAGATAACAAGTAAAAATGTAAAATGTGTTCTATTGCATTTAGATAATCAATAGTCAATCAATGGCTGAAGCATAAAACTAATACAGATGCAGCCAAACCAACCTAATCAGGTTACATGTGGTACACAGCATCTCAATACGTATCCTTATACAAGCTCCACTGCTGGTCGTTAGTGTGACTGAGAGGCCAGGAGACAACTGGGATTGTTAGGAAAAGAGAAATGACACGTAGACGTTTTTACTGCAGTCATTAAACCTTCCATGCGGCCCTTTGTCTCTCAACAGAAGTCCTTGTTACACAAACAGACGCACACTTTAGTTCAGACTCTCTCTGACTTTGTCGCTTCCCGACCACATTACTGCTACTAGTGCACGGATCACACCTGCAACACGGTGGAGTCCCACCACCTCCATTACATCCCTGTTCATCCAATCCTGAACAAACACAGCGAGGGCCAAACACTGTATCGCACTCTTCCTGTGTTTAGAAGCAATCAGCAGTAACTGCAGCCGCGCAGCCCGGCCCGCGTTGACTTTGTTTATCCGACACGGGCTCAGAAGTGAACACTGCAGCCCTAATCCATCAGGTCTTTGTCCCCGCGTCCTCACGACTCAGTTCAGCTGGCTTTCACCTGCGCGCACAATCCGCCAGGAGAAGCCTGATTCATCCTTTTGAAAAGCCTGAAAACAGAGCTGGAATACATTCATTGTGTGTGTGTGTGTGTGTGTGTGTGTGTGTGTGTGTGTGTGTGTGTGTGTAATGCACGCTGTCACCCGTATTCACGTAAATACACACAGTGGCAAACTAACAAACGGAGCTGCAGGTGCAAACACTCCGACAAAACAGAAATATACTTTCAAAAGCAGACACACAAACAAACTGTGCCTTCAAAAGACTTGAAAACACTGCAATTCCAAAGAAAATGTGCATCATCGATGTCTTGTGTTTTGTCTGCCACTGTCTTGTCAAGTCAGATTATTGTTTCAAACAATGTGAGGGAGATAAAACAAACCATTTCAAGGTAAGAATTTACTTCCCCAGAGCCCATAAACAGAAATTGCTGGACGTGAAAGGCTGCCAAATAAAAATTGCACCTATTTCATAGCCCAAAAAAATGAATATGCCATGTCCAATTGGTCCTAACGACCTCCAGAGACCCAATTCAGGTTGTTCACATCTGAAACAAAACAAATCCATTTTTTTCAGAGCCTGTGTACCAACACAGACGCTGACACATACACAATCAGTAATCAGGCGACTGTGTGAGTCTGGAGGTTAGAGATGAATGCCCTGCACACTGGTGCTCAAGGTGAGGAACATAATGGAGGAAACCAATGTTTACAATGCAATCAACAGGACTTTAACTCCACCTCGTCTTTGTCTTTCTCTATTGTGTAGCGTCTGTATGAGTTCACGTCTGCAGCAACCATACAACATTCCTTCGAGCAACTATATGACTTACTGGACACACACACACACACAAACAAACACGAGGCCGTCCGTGCTTGTGTGCTGTCACTGTGAGACCTCATTAAAAGGATGCCTTTGTCTTCAATATTGTATGCAGTGGGATCTTTTGGCTATTGAATTGTATCACTCGCTCCAGGAAATACACAACACCTTAGTTCTTCGGTTACTGGTGGATTTATTGGTCTGTGCACCTCAGTCAACACCACCGTCTTGAATCCACCAGTAACCGAAGAACTACGGAGTCGCGTATTTCCTGATAGTCAAACTCGCGGGCTGCACACCGCGAGAGGCAAAGGGATCCACTTGGAAAACAATATAATCTTCGAGAAACCAACACTTCGCTGTCACTTTAATCTAGATATTTTAGCTGAGTACAAAAACCTCTACCGCTGCACATGTCGTCAGGAGCTTGTCACAACAAAATGCGTCCCAACACAAACATAGGACGTAAAGGTGGTTCCTCCCAAGTGTAAATACAAACAGAATCCATCTTCATGAAACGCGTTGTACAAATAATATGTAAGCCTATTAAAAAATGACATAAATAATATTTATAGCAGTTGAAAAATGTTTTCCTCTATCTTTTTATAGGAGCACAGAGCAGGTCTCAGACGGCCTGATCTCTTCACACGCACACCATCTCTCGCGTTCTCACCCTCTTTCACCTCTTTCCACTCTGACTATGTGCCTCTGTTGGATGCAGCCAAACCAACCTAATTCTTAGACACCGAAGAATGGAAAATAAATAATCTATTGTCCTCCTACATTAGTCAAATTACTGCTCAGTAAAGCGGGGATGGATGCCAACCAGTCAAAGTCAGTTCTGCTCCACAGGGAGGTTCAAGCAGAGTCTTATTATTCTGAAGGTGAACTGGGTTGCTCAGAAAAACGACTTCTCCACTTTAATGGTCCACATTGACGGCATCCAAATTCAGATGATTAAAGCCAAGCTCCATATGTTTGTTTTTTTTGTTTGTTCGCTCCTACTGACTTCCATCTGTCTGTTTATTGTAAAGACATAAAGTGATGCCGTTGCCACGACTGCAGCTCTGCACACTCAGCATCTGAGGAAAGGCTTATCGTCGCTCATCTCATCACACCTGTCCTGGTCGGAAGTGCAAATAAAGTCTGTTCAAAACAAAGCCCGCTCAATGGAAACACTATTTTTAAGTTTTCACACGTCCAATTAAAGGACACACCCAGGAGAATTAAACATCAATTACTTTTTCTAGATGTTTTAGTGGATAATTAAGAAAAAGATGGAAGTTGTAAACTTTTAGGGAATAGTGAGTTTCAGGGAATTGAGTTAAACCCTCGTGCTTTTCAGAGAGAAGATGGATTCTACTGTTATATTTGAATTAAAGCCAGAAAGCTTTTAGCTTAAGTTAACAAAGAAAAAAATAAATTACAGAAATTGAGCTTTTAGAGGAGATGGCAAGTCTTTTTTCATACATACCTTTGAACAGAGCCAAATAGGCTTATAGCGACGAGAGTGGATCTATCTTTTATAATAATAAGCGAATGTCTAACCAGTCAGAACTCGCCAATGACCAGGTTTGGTTGTTCGGTGAATGCAGCATTTTACTCTTTTTTATTTACATTCATCTCTTGTTCCCAGGTTTTCTCCTTGTTGATTGTTGCCATCGGCGTGTATGCTCAAGTCCAGAAGGCTACAGGTACATACATGACACACTTCCTACATGTGCAGGTGCATCGGGTCACTTCTCAAACTCTTGTTTACTTTCCTATGTTTCAGCTAACACTTTTTGTACGTATTGCAGCCTCTTGAGCTGTGCCGGTGGTGAGACGGTGGCCTCTTTTAGCTGCACACCTGTTGCGCCACCTGCACACAATGCAATCGCTTGATACGTTTAGCGGGTCGTCAAATTTGAGCTTTATCCTCATTTTACCCTGTGTCATTATTTTCGCATTTCATTTGCAATATGCAGTGGATGGACAACAGAAAAGGATTTACCTGGGCTCGCCCGCCTGATTATGTTTTCATAATCCACAACAGAGCATTAATATTTTTAAAGGAATGAAGGCAGCCGTTGTAGAAAGGGAGGACAGGAAAACAAAATAGGAGGGAAGGAGGGGAATTAATTAGTTAGAATAAATAATGGTTTGAAAAATGGAAATAAAAGCACGGAGGAAAATAAGTAAAGGTGGAAACAGTGAGTCGAATAGACTATTAAATCATGGCTTTTCCTGTCTTTCTGCCAGACACGGTGCGGGACACATTCCTGATCGATCCGGCTGTCATCCTAATTGTGGTGGGGGTGGTCATGTTCTTCATCACTTTCTGTGGTTGCATCGGAGCCCTCCGAGAGAACATTCGCCTCCTCAAGACAGTAATAGACACATTGCTAATACTGGCGCTGTGCTTTGCTTCCGATATGGCAGCTCTAATCACAATTAATCCAAAGCCAAGTCTTACATATCATGTGTAACAACAAACCTGACAGTCGTGATTCTGTCTTAGTCAAACTGTGTTTTAATATGTATACGTGTCTTTTCTTACTCCAGTTCTCCTTCAGCCTGACATTGGTCTTCCTCACTCAGCTTGCCATAGCATTTCTGGGCTTCTTCTACTCTGATCAGGTACACGTCTGACGACTCTCGTGCACTAGATTAGTATTCTAACATATACATTCACTCTCGGGTCACATCTGGTCTCCAGTTCTCTTCCGCAGTGACACCGCTATCAACCATGAATAGCCCTGAGCGCCAGTGATTTAGTGTATTCTGTAGCTTTTGGGCATTCTGTGCATTTGTAATTGACAATGTATTAAACTTAACAACGTCCACTGAGCCCACCGGGAGGAAATGTCTTGTCAATGTCAGAGCCGCACAGCATATGGAGACAGAAAAACACATAGGCACCAGACGCCCTTGTTTATATCGCCGTCTATAAGTCCTGAGTTCCTTTCAGGTTTGTTTTGAAAGCTGCCAGAAAGGAGAGGAACGCATCCTGATTCTCTCAGGAAGCACTGTCGTTAATCGACTTAACTGCTAAATACTTTAAGTATAATTCATGTTTATTAATTTAGCCTTATAGAGATTTGACCTTCAGTTTGTACCCAGAACAGTGTACTCAAGATGAGGCATGGAGCATAAACAGACGATTAGACCATGTAACAGGTGAATGGTAGCCGACAATTACTACCTCCTGTATCCTGTCCGTTGTCAACATCATTAACATGTTGACCTTCTGCACTTGCTGTAGCTGTGCATGCACATAGTTTTTCTCTGGTATTCGGGATTATCCCATTACAGACTTTTTGGATGCGTTCATTTTTGAATCAACGTGTTAATGTAATGTCCAGGCTTTGGGGTGCTTTTCTGTGGTACGTGGTCACTGCGCTCTCTCTCCCCTGATCCCTTTATTTTAACACGGTGAAATGAGAGGCATGAGGCAGGCATTCTGCACTGTGTTCAGACTCGGAGATAATAAAAAAAACGAGGGTTACGGATGTAACTATAGTTCTATGAAAGACCTGGAGGTTTTCGGTGCCTCAGAATCTTGTGAAGAAAATTTCCGTAGAACTGATCTCAGGTACGACACCGAAACTTATACCTGGCTCAGTGTGTCTCAATCTCACAAATGTACTGTAGACATATTCCAAACACCTCTCGAGCATGTTGCGTGTATAAACTAGAAAAGTGATCCGATATTGGGACCATTTCAATTGCCTCAGCCAACAATCGAGTGTTAAAGAGTTCACACAGACTAGTTGGATTTTTTTGGTCAATTCTAGGAACATTCAGCTGATTGCCGTTGATTCTGCGCAGGACAAAGCCCAGATGAAATATTATAACATACTAACATGCACTAACATAAAGGCGGGTGGCCCAGCTCGGTCAACAAAGCAAGGAGAAGAGGGACGTCATTCTCTGCTCGGACATTACTATATCTTTACGTAAAACATATGCGTGAGCCGCTAGATTAATGCTCTGAATACATACAGCAGATTAAGATTGGTATGCACAGTGCAATGTTCTGACTGCCGTACGTCTTTGTACTGCATCCTAACCTGTAAAATGGTTGTGTGTTAAATTTGTGTACACATAAACAGTACACTGTAGACATTTGTACATAGTGCATACAGCATGTAATTAGTATGTATTATGGAATTGGGACATACAGGGCGATATTGTATTCATCTGAATGAGTTTTCGAGCCTCAAGAGGAACTAGTCCCTCGTTTATTGCGGGGGATACGTTCTAAAAATAACCCGCGATAGAGCAAATCCGCGAAGTAAGCAGCTTTATTTTTTAACAATTATTCTACATGTTTTAACCACACACTTTTATACACTTTTCTCAGACAGGCATTAACATTTTCTCACATTTCTCTCTTATCTCAACACTCTCATAGTTAACACTTTCGCGGATTCAAAAAAAATAAGCCCAAACATTTTTTAACAAATGACCGTGTCTCTTTGTCCTGGCGCCGCTCCGCAGTCTTTTTAGCCCAACGTATTCTGTACTGTACAGGAGACACTGCACGGAGGAGATTGATTGACAAGGGTGTACAGTACAGTCCCTCAGCTATTCCCTTAGCGCGGTTCTCCCTTAGCCAATCAGGACGCCGAACACAATGCGCAATCATACTGCAGCTGGAAGAAAAAAAAGAAAATCCCAAAAGAAATCCACGAAACAGCGAGGTCGCGAAAGGTGAACGATAGCGAGGGATGACTGTATGCATAATTTAACAAGAAAAAAATTGTTTCAAGACAGTCCAAAGACTAAATATAATTGTGCGTGAAGGATTTATTTTTTTTGCCCATTAAGAAAACAATAATCATTGCTGTAACCCCTTGTTTGGATCATTGAATAAAAATGCATGTGTCTGTATGAGAACAGCTAATCCACTCAATGACTGCATGAATGCAGATGTTTATGCATTTATCTATCGGAGCATATGACCGATTGATTCTGTGGTTACAGGGAGGGGAAGCATCTCCTCTCTAGCATCAACTTATCTCCTTTACGGGAACATCCCATTAGAGCTCCACTGAGAATAAAAACACAAGAGCCAGCGGTGGCAACGCTCTCTGACATCAATGTGTGCCGAGGTGCCTGGTGTCTGATGATACCTCTGCTCTCCCTTGTGTTCCCTGTCAGTGCTCGGACTGCCTGCTGCTAAACAGGGCAGTTTAACAACCCTCGCAGCACCCTTCCTCGCTAAATGATTCAAACGCTTCGGCACTTCAAAGTGGAACCAAATGTTCCATTTCAACAGATCCCTTGAAGGAGACTTTTGCCACTAATGACATGGGGAGGTGTGACGATGGGAACCGAGGCCCACAAGCAGTCTGCACCAGGTGGCGAGGCAGAAAGAAAGAGTGGAGTGCAGGGTGAGGGTGGGGAAACGACGAGAAAATACTAACACAATTTAATAAAACTCCCTCATGATAAAGATTTTGGGCTATTTTAATACAGCTCACAGTGTTTATCACTCTGTTCTAACGTCAGCGATAACAAGAACAATTCAGGGAGCCTTCAGCGAACTGCTTTCAGAAGTTAATTTCAGGCTGAATGAAATTTTAAAGTGCACTGGCTCATTAGCATACAATGCTCCTATTAGCATATATTACATCTGTACTCAAGTCTGTATAACCATGGTCCTCCTTGTTTTGTGATTTCTAAAGGATGGAGATTTGTATTTAACACATTTTCTAACACTTATACGTGAGAATATAAAAACTAAATAAAATGAAAATGATCTCATGGGTAATGAAAGCTAACCAATTACAGTTACACACTATTTTATTGTCTGATTCAACCGCATCTAGTTTAAAATCCTCATTACAGAATATTCAAACAAATCAATGGATTTCATTTATATTTCATCTGGGCTTTGTTTATTCAGCGCAAGTGGAGCTGATGACAATTTCCTAACAAATGGGCAAATTCAACCCATTATCTACTATAGCCTAGAACTTGTGACCTGTGTGCGTGTGTGTGTGTTTGTGTTTGTGTGCACTCTGTATTTGGTATGTATCGTATACATTGATCTCAAAAGCATGAACAATTGTGTTATTGTCATTAGAGTGCACTCGCAGTTTCTGCTCTGCTGCCGTATTGTTGAGATGCATCCCACAGGATGCTCCTACAACGCACATTGTATAAACCTATCATTTATGTTTATTTTTACACAGGCAGATACATAGAACATTCAATGAAGAGGTCTATTATCATAGGGTTTGTAGCCTAAGAGCTCATTTGTAAAATGTGTGTGTGGCCTTTAATGAAAAAAGATATTTGCAGTGCAATGCAACATACATACTGTATATGCTATTAACAATAAAGGTCATAGTAAATCATATCAAAAGCCACCAGATTAACCTTGATTATACGCCTGATCCCTCTTAAGAAACGGTTTTAACTAAGATTTGAAATCATCCAAGATTTGATCCTTTTTGAGTTGTGTGAGGAGTTCCACAGCATCTGTTCGCAGGCCCTGACACGGAAAGGCTCTTTGCAATCCTCCACAGATGAAGCCAAGTAATTAAGGGAGCAGCCTGAGAAGTCCACCGCTCTCTGAGCACTTTAGTAGCCTGCTTATAGAGACAGTTGTTCACTACTGGCAATTTGAATGTCTTGAGAAGACAGCAATGTTGACATTAAAGGTATATAATGCTACAACTTCCTGAAAACCAATGCAGAGGCTTATTGCCCACATGCTGTCTGTATCTAGAGACCCTCCCCTCTGCCTGTGTTTAGTCTTTTCTTCTTATTTAGCTGTTAGCGACATTTCTGGGTGACAGCAAAGACCGTTTTGATCCCCCATGGGTGTGTAACCCCCAGCCAATAAGCAGGGTGCGCAGCCCATTCTCATTAACAGGTCAAACACCTCCACTTTGTCAAACACCTGTCACTGCATGTTTCTATGTGCTTCTTTGTTTTCCCTGTCTCTGCTGTAGAGCAGAGACAAAGACAACGACGCAGAGCAGACAGGCCACAGCAGGAACAAGTGTGCCTTCGGCTGCATTCATTAAAAATAGGGCATCCTCCTGCTGGTTTGGGAGTCGGTATGAATGCATTTATTTGTGCTTTGGAAAGTAACTGCCATGAAACAATCAGAAAGTAAAGTTGTATTGTTCTGATGCATGGCTTTGCTCTCACCACTGCCACCCCTCTCTTCATTCATTCTCCAGCTTTGCTCCTCCACCATCGCGCTCCCCTCTTTCCTCCTCTCGCTGGTAAAGCTGGAGAAGAGGGGTGAAGTTTGCATGCTGTGTTTACAAACAGGAACCGACAAAAGGACTCCATGTTATACCTTTACAGCTATTATTCTGTGAGTAAACTCCCACATGTCCCCTCTCTTAGACTCGGGATGCTTTGGGGAAGTTCGTGAAGAAAGCCATTGTGCACTACAGGGACGACCTGGATCTGCAGAACCTGATGGATTACATCCAGAAAGAGGTGCTCCGGTCAATTACACTTCCAGAGCTTAGAGGCTTGTGTTTGTATGGCTATCCACATCACAAAAGCCTTCAAATGTATCACAGCGCGCGGTTTATTGAATATGAGCACCTAACCATGAAACCACAACAAGAGACCACAGTGCTATATGACTTATGTTTGACATGTTTTCCTTGGTGAGGGATTTCCACATGAGAGGCAACATGTTACATACAGTTCTTGTACTCTGCGGGTCTTCTCATGTGATAATCCTCTTCCATCTGCACACTGGCACACTTCTGAGTCTGGGCTCTCTCACGGGAGAAGCCCAGACTGGCAGGATGTTCAGTTCACAGCAAGACCATGCTTCTAAATATAAACCTGCTGTACTCTGCTCTCACTCTCTTTGTATCTCTTTTCCACTCAGTTCAAGTGTTGTGGGTGGAACAACTACACAGACTGGTCTTGGAACCTGTACTTTAATTGTACACATGAGAACCCCAGCTCCGAGCGCTGTGCCGTGCCGTACTCCTGCTGCACCCCTGTTCCTGGAGAGGTGTGTGCTTTTCTGTAGCCTCACAACATACAATGTGTGGACAAACTCATTACTAACCACAAGCTTCATGGAAAACGGCTGACATGAAAATAATTTAAACTTTGAACACTGCCGTAAAATTGACTAGGATCAGGTTTTATGACAGTTAAATTTTCTTTCTAGCTGAGTTTTCAGAGTTGGAAAGCAAGGTGCTCTGTGCTTAGTGTTACTCTATTTTGAACTCGAGTTCATCCTACTAACGTTATGCTATGTCTCAGCAGCATCCACTAAATAAAGCGATAGCCCTTAACACCCAACCCAGTCTGAATTTGGCTATGCTCGGCTGTGAATGAGTATGAATAGTACCTCCTGCTTATTCAGCTCAGCTCTTTGCTAACATCAAGCCAGCTGACATTAGCTTTGTTGACAATTGCTTGCTAGCTATGGTAAAATGCATGCGTTGTTTTGACTGTGGACCAAAGGGGACACCTTCCGGCCATTGTGTGGTGCAGAGTCACGCTGAGGACCTATTCTCCTTCTTGTACACCTGCGAAGCCTACAAGCGGTTGAAATATTACGGGAGAGAAGAGAGCTGTCGTGTTGTCGCCAGCGAGACCCACATTGGCTTTCACTGTAAGCCTTCAGACAAGGGAGAGCACGAGGAGTTGCCGTATGCCCACCACAGGGAACTGCAGTACTTCCATGTGGCGTACTGGGGTGTTGGATGAGGAAGGAGACAACGTGGAGGACATACCGGACGCACCTCTGTTCCACACCATCAGGAACTCGTGAATCTTCTCGAAACGTTTGTCGAGAAACTGCGAATTCCTTTGCTGGATCCCAAACCTCCCACGTCCTCCAAGCTGGGCGGAGCTTAATTCACCAATATGATCACAATTACACGACCTGACTAGAGTAGTGAGTAGCTCCTCTCAGAGGACCCGCTCCACAATCCAGGCATTTGTGACTAAACCTCACGCAAATGTCTGATTCGATAACATACAAGTCCCGCTCTCGATGCCGTTAGCCTCTTAGGCCGTTAGGCTCTGACCGACTCAAACCCATCTTCTCATAGGCGCCCCTGTGCCGCTCCACGACACCAGAGGAGAGCCTCACAGGCTTCAGAGGCCTCCAACCTCTATTAATTAAAACAGAAAAGACTACTGGACAAGCTCAGCTTTGTCCCAGCAAAAGCCGCGTGACGAAGACACTAAACCAGTGTCACACCCCTTTCAAACAATATTCACTGTTGGGCATCATGCTTCAGCATCGAACAGAATGAACCCAAAGTTCTGTGTGCAGCAGGGACGTGTCCACACTCGCAAGTCAAAATATGTAATAACTCCAGCTCCCTGCCCAGTCCCACAGGAGGCCATCAGGGCCAGAAACTTACATTTGAGCCTGGAGCCTCAAATGAGGCCAGGACCTTACAGATAAATCATCTTCATAGTTTAGGGTTTCCGGTGAACTGGGAATAGAACACTTTGTCTCCCTCCCAAAACACTGATTCTCGATGTCGAGCTAAACCTGGTGTCCATGAAGCCGCGTTTGACTTGAGTGAGGCGATTAAAAATCACCACAGCCACTCGAGGGATGTTGCAGAGACACACAATCCAGACAATACAGTTTCATGGCAGCTGCACCAGCCGTGGTTCCCACATATCAGTGTTATTCTGTGCTTCCTGCGTAGCCAACGGCTGAAGGGTCTTTCATCTTCTACAGTTAAGGTGTACTTGGCTGCCATCTCAGCTTGTCATGTCGGGCTAGATGGGAAGCCTCCAGACAGCCAAGATCTGGCCCTTACTTAATACAGGGTGTTACACATCTGGATTTAATGCCCAGGGCTATTTGAGCCTCTGTTAGATGTGACCATGACTGAAATGTGTATCGCTAAAAACAGCCTTATTGGTGGCGATAGTTTCAGCAAAATTGGTGGGAAATTTGGCAGTTCTGTCAGTGCAACAGTCTTTCTTACAATTCTCCCATGATAGCAGGAGTCAACAATGACAAACGGGCAAACTCACAAAGTACAGATGTGGCTGCTGGAAGAACAATGAATTGTACACCGTTTTTTACCAAATGATGTTGCGCTCATGATATTATAGGAGATTACAACAGTTGGACTGTTTTTGCAGTGAGGCTCATTTGCAAAGTAAGGCTGCATGAAATATATCCTGTCTCTGTTACCTAATTTGAATATGTGCAATTATCACACTAGCAATTTTGTTTATTTTTTAGCTTGGCATTGCAGTGAGGGGTGCATTTCACACTTTGGTGGTGCTTTGAGAATTACAAGTTTTCTTTTTGTCTCATCTGATGCAGGCTTAGCGGCCGCAAAAGCTGCTTGATAATTTTTTGAAATTGCACCACAATTTGTGAGATTGGACCTTTGCTACTTACAGACAAGAAAAGTAACAGTTTAAGGTTGCTTTCCTAATGTCACTTCTTTGTGTGAGATGTTAAGATGCAAATGTAGATTTGCTCACGTGACATGTGTGACAAAGGGAAGGGGAAGTAATAGCTTGTGAGCAGATTCATTTTAACAAGCAAAGCCTAGTATCCTGGTGACAGACCTCCGAATAACTGTCCACAGCTCAGATTTGTTCAAAAAATTCAAATAAGTCTGGTGTAGTGCCCAATGAGAGTTGTTTCTCCTGTTGAAGAGAGAAGTGGTCAGCGATGTTATTATGTAGGATTAATACTGGGGTCATCCTATTTATACATGGCTAGTACATTCATAAAAAATGCCTTACATGTTGAGATAAAGGCAACTTATAAGTTGTACAGACAACAACTCTGGTCTTGGAGCCACACAGCTTCTTTGTTTAATGGAAAAAGTCATTGAAAAGTGATAGTGTCGTATTTTGAAAGAAAGTCAAAAATTGTCATTTTAAACAACGCACAGTATAGTATTTTGAAAAAGTAATGGTGTGGTTTGTTGAATAAAATCAAAATAGCATTTTGCCAAAATGTCATCGAAGACTATTCCAAAAAGGTTGTTGTCATAACTGGTCTGATAATGACCAAACACTTTGTTCCTTGTGAAGAATCTGCAGCTTTCAAGGATGAAGTTTGACTTTGAGTGTCTGTTTAAGAGCCAGCCAGCTCCAAGAGGTTATTTGCAGCAAAACAACAAAAGATCTGAATGAAGTTAATAATCAAGGTAAGCTAAAGCTAACCAACTTGTAATGCTCACCTTTAAAACATAGAGCATTGATATGCTTTCTGATATGCAATCTATGCAGCAGTGTCATGACCAACCTTTGAAGCATTGGCAGTTACAATTTATCCGTTTCAAAAGTGTCGAGTCTTAATGACACTTTTTTTCTGCACAGAAGCAACACTCACAGCGCCTGCACTGGCATACCAAATGAAATTTGTGCAGATAAGGATGCATGCTGGAGCACAAGCAGTATATATGTAAATACTGTTCTCATGAATGCATGAATACACTCATTTGCACCCGCACAAAGACACATTTAAAATGCTTACTAATGCAGACACACAGCAGGACAGCTTACAAGCCACCGATAGCAATTCCTTGTATTTTATGTGAAGACAGTAAAAAAAGTCCATGTAGATCAATCATACTAATAATTTAAATCATACAACATGAAAAAAGATATCGCAGCGGCCTTTTTTTCCACATGGGTGAAAAATCTATTAATTAAACACTAGAGGAGCTGTTGCAGTGCTGCAGCCTGCCGTTCATAGCCTGCAACTGCATGGTTTACTTCAGGGACTGATTAGTCTTTCTTGTCACATCAAATGGATATGCTCGTATCGAGATCTTGCTGTTTTCTTTCCCCGTCTTTATTCTCCACAGTCAACAGGCATTTGCAGATCTCTCCCTCGGCTGTCACAGTAGTGAAAATACAATGTCAATTCAAAACAACATAAGAGATGGGAACATCAGCCCGTGAGAGTCTCTTCTGAATACTACAGTGTTTTCGGGGGTTTAATAGACAAGACCGAAATAGTGAAGACGCACGACGATCTCTCAAACTCTGCCGTTTTCTGTCTTCGTCTTTGCCTTTGTCCGTCTGGCACACAGACGGTGATCAACACCATGTGCGGTTTTGGGGTGCAAACCTTGAGCCACCTGGAGGCCAACAAGTCAATCTACCCTGTCGGCTGCGTGGACAAAGCAGTGCTGTGGATCGAGTCTCATCTGTTGCTGTTGGGGGCGCTCGCCTTGGGCCTGGCCTTGCCTCAGGTAACAACCCCACACGTGACTTTGCTTAATACAGGCTGCACCCTAATTGACAACAGCCATTTACCATTTCTGACAATTCCGGCTGAGAAATGATTCTAGTCTCGTCTTAAATAAGCTCACACACGCACACACACACAAACACAAGTCAATATGGGCATCAACTGGAGGCTCACTGGGTTGAGCGTGGAGCAATCGACATATTGACGGGCTTTGCTCCCTCAAAGGCAGACTTGCACGGTGTATTTGGACGGGGCTAAAAAAAGTAGTCGGGACAACACTTCATCAATCAGGACCCCGCACCTTTATTTAAGGAACACACACACACACACATGCACACACACACAAGTACAAACAGTCTCACATTGAATAGGCCTGTCCTCGGTTAGGAGGGGGAAGAAAAAAAGACAATCTAATGAAATTTTCATTCTAAAAGAAACCAACAGGGTGTAGGGTTAATGTGGGGCCACTGAGCTAGAACTGATTTGAAATGGAGGGTTATACCTAGACAGCAATAACTAGGCACACTGGGACAATGAATTTTTAACTGCACATTATTCATTTATTGCACTGTTCTAGACCGAAACCTCAGGTTAATGCGCGACCGAGGTAGAAGTCTGCGCGCGATAACATACAATTTAGCGCCTCCTACTCACTGAGCACCACTGCAAAACACACCTGGAACACAACATGAAGCGCGGCTTATAAGTCAAGTCAAACATGTTTGATTGGCCATGAAATCAGATAAGCACTTATCAAATGCTGCCTCTAAGTAATTAGCGCGCTTACCTATCAAAAGGATCCAGCTGCTCTCACGCTGCATTCCACCACAGTGTGCGGCTTTGCTACCGGATCTTTTGCCTGATCTGTCTTGCTCTCATATCTGGCTGATTGGGTCCCCAAAGATTCTGCTAAGAGGGAAGCATGTGAATTACCCATGAGTCCTGTCAAAACAATTGCACCAGTATTCCAGTTTTGCCTTGATGTGCAGGAAATCTGAATATGAAGTTCCCTTTATGGTCTCGCACATTTCAACTCGACACTATTACTGAACTTGTCAACATAAAGTACTGCATTTAAATCAAACCGTTAATTATTGAGCCCCGTTTAAAGATGTGTTTGCCCCTGAATGTGTGCTCTCGCTTGAGGAAAACACTTTGTGATCAGCTCTATCAGAAGAGATATGTGTGGAAACAGTATGTAATGACTTAATATGACTATACAGTAAACTCAAATGTCACAATCCAAACAGTCCTATGTCCTTTTGCCACTGTATCATCCTTGTATCAAATGAGCAGGAAGGACCTTGAGCCGCGCGGCGCACACTGTAGGGCTACAGTCACGGAGAAACTGTTGTGCAATCTAAAGTGGCTGCTACTGTCCTCTAGATCGCAGGCATCGTGCTGTCCCAGATCCTGATCTCTCAGATCCAAGATGAGATTACCTCAGTGTTGTGAGAGCGGGCCGCCGCGGGGGGAAGAGGCAGGAAGAAAAGAACTTGCAGTACTCAGCTCGGCTCATCTGACATGTGCAAGGACATCTTTTTTTATTGCTACTGTATCACTGCGACATCCAATACATTTCTTATTTTAACATGCTGTTGCCTCTAGGTATAAAAGCGTAGTGCACTTTAATTTGTTGCCCAAAGGCATCACATGCTAAATTCAAAGTGTATATTTATTGATTTTGAGCGTGGCTATTGTATTGATTTTATTCCTAATGCATTTACATTGAAATGTTACAGTTGCACTGCTCCATTTTGATTAGAGGTACAAATGTGTTCACTTAAAATTACATAAAAGGTCTGCATCTAAAAGAGCACCTAGCTGCACATTGAAAAGAGTGTGGGTTAGTAAAGGGGTCTCCGAAAAGCCCCAACACCAGCGCATCAGATTATGGCGCTGACGTCGAAGTTGACGTTGACGTGTAGCTCTCCGTCTAGCTGTGAAGAGCCAGCGCTCTCTTCATCAGGCGATCCGTCAGGAGGGAGTTCGGCCGCATGGCATCGCGCTCCATCAGAAGACATCTGCAGGAATCCGGCACAACACAGAACAGGATAAAGTTTTAAACACAGATTTACAGAGACAAGCCGAGAGGCCGAGCTGATCAATAATAAAAGCCGAACATGATGTACAGACAAGGGGATGTGGGTTGCGTAATGGGAGCATACAGCTTGTGTTCTGGCAACTGAGGGAAACTGGAGTGGATCGCTACGGCCCCAACAGAAACTATACTTATCATGATGAAATCCAGCGCTTTAAATAGTGCAAGGGGCTTTCTTCTTCTTCTTTTTTTTTCCTGAGCAGACTTTCACATACACACATGGATGGCGACTAAAAAAAGGGAGATGATTGGGGCGTTCTGTTTGGCCGGGAATCCCTGTTGTGCATTACCTTCCCAGTTTCTGATGGTGCTTATTCTCCGATTTTATGGTCGCATGAATAAGCAGTTGATTGAAGACATCTCTCTGAGAACAACAGTGGACAAAACCATTAGTAAACATAACCCCGCTCCAACACTGTCTATAGTCTTTCTCCCCTTTTTGTTGTACTGTATTGTATGTACACTGTTGCACCCTGGGGAATAGTTCTCTGAACACATTGAACATAAAATGCATAAAGTCCATCAGCGTCCATCACAGATTCATTATTCATGTGCCGGTGCACTGTGCTCCACATTCTCACACTCTGGAGCATGTTCATGCACCGAAAGGCTCGGGCTCTTATGCAGAGTGTTCTTCACCTCTGGCCTATTTCAACAACAACAACAACAACAACAACAGGGGTTTCTGTTTTTCAAGAAATATCAATGCAGTATGATCAATGTCATCGAAGGGGAAAGAAAGTGAAGCCTCGAGGCCTCACGCGTTTCAACTGTGCATCGGAGACCCGCAGTTTGGTTTGGAGTCCATTTTATTTTCTTGCTTGCTTGCTTGGAGTTTACCACAGAGAGCCCGGTGACCTCACCTGCGCATCACTGCCACCGATATCTAACACGCGGTAGCGTATAGGGTACAGTAACTCCACGCTTCGGTCGTAGTGGCCCTGGTCGTACTCCATCATGGCCTGACACATTGACACACCGACAGTCCCCGCACGCTGATGCTGTTGATTGTCCCCTGGCTCTCTGTGGGGAAAAGACGACAAGACATTTCTTGGTACAGTTGGGTGGTTTTGAAAACAATAAATAAAGTGTAACTTTTTTTACTTTAAGAGATCGTCAACCAACAGGAGCCCCTCAAAGACTTTCACGGACTGCTTTCCAAACAAGTAATTTCATACATACGAGGCGCCTCGCATTTTTATATGAGGAAGCTCTTCGGGTTTAATGAAATGAAAGCCGTAAATGTTTCTTACCAACTCGTGTAATCTTCTACTTTAAAAAAAAACAACCCATTAACATCCACAAAATCTATGGGAAAAAACTCCAGGCTGGTTTATTTCTTGTACAGACTGACAGGAGGTATTAAAGCATGACTCGTCTTAAGACGTCCCTTCACAGTGAGGCCAAAGAGTCCATGCTGTTTAAGCCAATGCTGGATACTGGATTAGCTAATGCTGAAAGTCAGCGCCTCTGTTCGTAAGAGGAAGTATGTGAAATTACAAAATGGCAAAAATATGGATTATGTTAACCTGTGCCTGCATTCCTTCCAAACCAAGGTAATAAGGCACGGTAAACATGCCAGTGATGGAATTAAATGAATGCAAAGCTCAAACATCCTCATGTCTTGTCTGATCATTCAAAGTAAAGCTGTCTTGAAGAGGACGTTTCTGCTTCTTACTTGAGAAATGTACTTTAAAGAGCTGCTCCCCCCCCCCCCCCAAAGGTGCATCACTCCCCATCTATTGTGACTTGCATGATATTACATAACGCTGAAAATGAGGTTAATTTAAAGAACTGGTTTTAAGTGGCTGCGTTTTCTGCGGGCTGCACGCCGGACAAAATGGAGAGCACAGGACGTCCGTGTTCGGGATGCCAGAACACATTGTAACCACAATTCCACAGAGGCAGCAGCTGCTGGTGCATCTGCTACCGAGGGAAGACTCCCTGAGACGGACTGCAGCTCTGTATCCCGACCGCGTGCGCTCTCCACCTCGCCAGCCTCCGCTCAGCCTCCGCTCAGCCTTGTTTTCTGTCTCCGTTTTACGTAAGGCCTGTGTGGCTCTTATGTAAGGCACGATGAGTGTCGAGGTGTGCAGTGAACAGAAGAAATGGTGCGGAACTTACTTAGCCAATTCCTGGAGGCCCTCCAGCAAGCGCCGAGACGTCCCGCTGTCCTTGGCTCCCAGCGACGTCATGAGGAAGTGGAGGTCGTTAAACATGGTCACGTGATCGTCGCTGTGAGGCTTTGTCACCTGGAGGAGCTCTCGCCAGCGGTCCCCCACGCACACACCTGACACACGCGCCGACACAGACAGACACGCACGGATATTGCGTGAAGGCTACGTAAAGGCCACATTATCATGAGACACATTTTGAAATGTCCCCGGGTCATTCGGGCTCCGTTTTAGTTGGAATGGACTGAGACGATTTGCTAATTGCAGCCGTTCCCAACACAGCCGCCTTTAGTTTCAGATTAATGAGGTATGATAACTGAGATTATCTCACCTCATTAGCAGTATCGCTGAAGACCGTAACGTCTTAATTTAGCCCAAATTAGACTTGCAGTTGTCCTTCAGCCAGTAAGCAACACATTAGCAAATGTTGCAACAGCTTCATGAGGCCAATCAGCAGGAGAAGTGACACCGTTTCCAGAATTTTACCGACACTTTGTCCAAAATATCGTGTTTCCTTTCGGTGAACGGTAAGATTGAAACTACCTTTCCAATTTGCTGAATGCAGACAGCGGTTACATTGTGAATCACCACGTCACCTTACCCTCCATTTCCAGTCTGCAGAGCATTGAACTGGCATCCACAGCTTCCAGCATAGATCCTGTCTTTTTGCAACGGCTGAACACCTAATGCAGGACAAACACGTACTTATTCACCTTGGACACACACGTAACGTGTAATTGCATCCACACAAGGACATTTTCCAGAGTAATGCATTTTTAAAAGAGACACTTTTACGCCTCGTGGTATTCCCCTTATGTGAGCACTTTAAACATTCATCTAACTTTATGTCAGCATTTCTGTTGCTTTCATACTTTTTTTTATTTTTAGAGGGAATAACAAATAATTAGCTTTGGCACTTGACAGTGCAATGTGTCATCACATGGATTTAACTTCCATTTGCGCACACTTGCCTCCTTGACTCACAACAAGCACAACACATTGCTTTTAGTCGGATTTCCCGAGTGCATTGGTACATGCAAGGCTCTTGAAAGGACTCAGTGTGGCTGCACTCGAGCCGATATACCGTTGAAGCTTTAAACCGTTTGAAGTTAAACGCAAACCAACCTGAGAATCGAATATTTGCAGAGCGGCTTCGTATTGCCCCTGTGGAGGAGGAAGAGGTGAGGAAGGTGAATGTGAATAACCCCAGACTTGAGCGATAAGTGGGGTTGATAGATTGTGTGGCACAGATGCAAACACAAAGTAATCTTGCAGTATAATCAACTTCAGACTTCAAATTACCCAGGGGAAAGGATATCATAAATACGAGCTCCGCGAACACGCTTACTGCCAGCTATTCGCTCGGATGAGAAAGCTCATTACAATATTTACCTTCTCGATGAAGTAGAGCGCCCAATGCCAATAGTTATGGCTGGCCAGCACGTCACACACCTGGCAATAAACAACACAACTTTAAAAAAAAAATCATCCGTGGGCTATTTCAGTTTGTAATTGAATTTCGTTGTACAAGCTGTACACAGCTTGTACACAGCTTGTACATGGTAGCTGAAATTATTGCTTTAAAAATAAATAAAACACACACTTGGGAAAAGGAATAGCGCACGGTCTACCTGCCAGTCTTTCTCTCTGGTTTCCAAGAATTTCAAGCCTTTGTCCACCTCTCCTTTCATCTCATAAACATGGGCGATCGCGTGAACAGACCAAGTATCATCCGGCGCCAGAGCGAGGGCCTGCACCAAAGAGAGAGGAGAAGCAACGCAGACGCAGAAAAAAATGATGCCGCATTTCTTACAACCAGAGCAAAATCAAAAATGATGGCAAGCTCAAGTCTAAATTACCATCGTACATTTCAACTACGATGTTCTTTAATCTGTTTTTTTTCCCAGAGTGACTGTCATGCCAGGACTACTTTGTATGCATTACACATTTCTTATTATTCGCGTTCGGCAGAAAATTACTTTCCGAGCTGAAGTGACACGAGCAGTGCCGGCACAAACAGCCTGGACCCTTATGCATGTTTACAATGCACCATAATGGAAAATAAAATCTCACCTCCATGGCTACTTTCTCAGCCTGGTCGTAGGCGCGGGTCTCCATGAGACCGAAGGAATACATTCCTTTCAGATAGCTGAGGGAACAAACACTTTTTAATTTAAAAGTCAACATGATTGACGTTTAATTATGCTGATGACTGCCTTCATAGCCGACTGCGATGTCGCAAAATGGGCATTTATTGTCGCTGTGGGAATGTTGTCCCAGTATATTAAGGATTTGTCTCGGTAAAACAAGACGTCGCTTGAAGATATAATTGCTGTGGGACACAAATGTTACCCTTAAATGTTTAAATATGAATTGGCTCTTGTTCGGTCTGACTCATCTAGATACAGCACGTGCTTTGACTTTGTGTCGTCAAATGAAAGATGTGGAAGAAAACAAACGTTTACTTGCTCGGAGGTTTTACCCATAAAGGACATGGGTGATTGCAGGGCGAAGAGCGAGGCTTCCCGCGGTGCGAGAGATTACCCTCTGAGGCCTCAGCAGCCTCTTCTTCAAACACTTGCTGGCTTATCAGTAAAAAACACTTGGCTTACAACCACTCGCTGACCAGCCACACCCTGCAATAAACTGGTACATTAGGATCTAAACGATTTGTGTCTGCACGTGCCTACCTGACACTTTAATCTGTGATGATCCACACAAACACGTCATACTTTCTTGCATGCATTTGTTTTCTCCCTTTTTTTGATGTCTTTCTTACCTGCGACTAATTTGTAGTTAGGTGCTTTCAAATCCTCTGACAGTTGTTGTATTCATGCATATAACAGCTATTTTATATAGCATAAACTCCATTATTTTTTTTAAATTGTTCAGTATTACACACTACATATATTATGATTATCGTATGTGCTACTAGTGATTTTTCATAATGCATTAAGGTCTATGGAGGCCCATTCACTCCTAAATGGACATACATACATATGTATATGTATATATACACACACACACACACACACACTTTCTCTCTCATTACATATAAAACCCGGCCAATACATTGAGTTTTTGCATGATTATGAAGTCATATAAAGTGATGTGGTGTTTGTCTTCTGTACCTGAACAAAGGCATGTCTGCTTTCCAGTGGGGCAGCACCCTGGCCACAGAATCCCGAATGTGGGCTTGGGCTCCAATGTAGAAGTAACCATCATGAGAAAACTTGAGAGCCAGCAGGTCAGTGGGGTGCTCCACCAGAATGTCTTCCCATACCTCGCAGGCCTTCGTAAAACGTCTGCAAGAAAAGCGAGTCACTGTTAGAGATATTGACAGAGGACAATGGAAGAGGTGTACCATGAGAATCACTCAGATGTCAATGCACTTTGTGCTGAACGGAGGGAATTAGAGGCCCTTGCGAAACATAAGTATCCTCAAAGACAATTTTGAGACATAAAAAATGTAATTCTAAATATTACAGTTCATAATACTTTATACCGTGGGGAAATAAGACACTGCAGATGGAATCTGAATATTACTTGCTGCACTGTGTGACTAAAGTTTACATAAGATGCTTTGGCACACAATAAAACAGATGAATGCTGTGTATCTGAAGCATGTGACGGTATCACACGGGGACAGAAACAGAGGAACTTAAAAACACTCTTGTAGTCTCAAAAGACTTCATTCTTTCACAGGAAAATCCCTCTGGCAGGATGATAAACAAAACAGATTTTTTTCTAAATTTGAACCCGATGTTGACCGACTGCCCTGTAGCCCTCACTTCAAAAGATATTTTCACTGGCAAATCAGTGAAAATGTATCTTTTGCGAGATCATTATACTGGCATTTGAAAGATAATCCATAAAAAAGAAGCGAGATGTAGAATATCTATGTAAATATACTCCAATTTATGTTTTTAGAAAAAAGCAACTTTCAGTAAGTGCATACAGCCAGCTGAACTGCACAAGAGATGGAGAAAAAATATATATATATATATATATATATATATATATATATATATATATATATATATATATATAGACGAGGACAGCAGAACCGTCGGGCACCTCCCACGTAGAGGGAGCACCCAGCCAGTTGGCAGGAGCAGATTGTTGTGTACAGGCTGGATATTATTTGATGTATAGTTTAAGAACATACAATTAGTATTTTGTTTGGAGTATATTTAGTTAAATTTTTCTTAGGAATAAGCCCGAACAATCAATGGTTTGTTCCTGACTTGTTCCAGCAGCATTGTGGGTCCATTTGAGGGGCTGACTGTCGGATATTACATAAAATTGCTTGGTTACCCATCAAATATGGGCGTGTCTTGAAAAATCTGATATTTTAAGATAAACATTTTAAGAAGATGTGCTGTTAAATTCATGATTAGTGATGAATGTGTAGTTTTAATTAATTGATATACCACTCACCAATCACAGGGCGATACTACTGCAACTACTGCACTTCAATGGAGTGGGTACAATGCTGAACATTTCATTAAAAGACAACAATAATGCGTGTTGGGATCTCCATCACAACTTCAAAGAGCAGTCACGGTCTTGAGATCCTCTTTCGTGCCCGCCGGCCCCGGCGTGACCCTCGGTTCGCACGGCGCTTCCTGCGGAAGCCCGGCTCTGGACCTTACCCGTGTGAATAGTGCTCCATCGCCGCGACGTGCAGCCTCTCTCGGGGAGCGAGCACCTGGCTGTTGGCCAGCTCCACCATGCGCCTCACGGCGCCCGCCAGGCCCTCGTTCAGACGCGGGGAGCTCCCTGTAGACAGCAGCTCCAGACCCGTACTGATCACATGGCCCATGACTACAGGGAAAACACATACCATTGGTCCTTCCTTCCGGACTTTCATACTGCAAATTAACAGTTCGCATGAGAAACATGCACATTGTGTTCATGTTTGACGAGACTTAAGATCAAACTGGATGCTCCAATCATGAATCACATGAGGCTACCTGTCCGTCATTTTGACAATCCTACAACAACGACAGCAAAGGTGTGTGTGTGCTTAGAAAGTTATGAATAGTTATAAATATTGTTTGAGAAATGCTTTGTTTTCAGTCCAAAGAGAACTGTTGTATTAACTCTGATTCGTGGTAATACTGTTATTCAACTTAAACCTTATGACATCAATTTGTTTTCATTATGCAACCATGAAATAGCCAACATTTCAAAGGTCTGACTCCGTGTTTTGTTTGCATTTCTAGCAGAATGAAAGTTCACGGTAACATTAATATTGGAAGCTGCACAACAACAGCTTGATTAGATTGCATGAACAACAATTTAAAACACTCGAGAGCTTGACCTCGTGGAGATAAACAGCAGCGTCCGCAAAGTCGATTACGAGTCACACCTCTAATTCTCAAGGTCAACGGTTTAATACTTCTGCTAAATAAATGACAGCAGTGGAAGTCGTTGCGAAATATCCACGACGTCATCGTATCACAGAGGCGGAGCAGACATTTTGACTGGTCATGGCAGGAAAGGCAAAGGTCTTGACTAATAACATAGATTATCCTCCGTTCCATTGTCTGAGTCAATCCACAGAGCTGGCATGCAAACTCACGGGTCATGGAACTGGTCCAACTGGACATTGATTGCGGGTTGTTTGTATTGTTACTAGTTGCACTTGTGCTTTATAACACATCTAAAAGGTCTATTTGAAAAAGTGCTTGTTCAGTTGAACTAATATTTGCCGTTTACAGGTTGTAGTCAGTTCTATTTATTACTCAGGAAGCTGTGTCCAATGTTTGAAGACCTTTATTGGTGCTCCCTCGAACTCGAGCTAGGACTTTAAGGATCTGGCCTTGTCAATGTCTATTTAAAGTATCTCAAGTCACAGTCAGTACACACAGTACTGCAGCTGGAAATGGTGGCAAGAATAAGGTATACACCATATAAACTAAGGGTTGGGAAGGTATAAACCGTATAAACTAAGGGTTGGGAAGGTATAAACTAAGGGTTGGTAAGGTATAAACCGTATAAACTAAGGGTTGGGAAGGTATAAACTAAGGGTTGGTAAGGTATACACTGTATAAACTAAGGGTTGGTAAGGCATAAACTAAGGGTTGGTAAGGTATAAACCGTATAAACTAAGGGTTGGTAAGGCATAAACTAAGGGTTGGTAAGGTATAAACCGTATAAACTAAGGATTGGTAAGGCATAAACTAAGGGTTGGTAAGGCATAAACTAAGGGTTGGTAAGATATAAACCGTATAAACTAAGGGTTGGTAAGGTGTACACCGTATAAATTAAGGGTTGGTAAGGTATACACCGTATAAACTAAGGGTTGGTAAGGCATAGACTAAGGGTTGGTAAGGTATAAACTAAGGGTTGGTAAGGTATAAACCGTATAAACTAAGGGCTGGTAAGGTATAAACCGTATAAACTAAGGGTTGGTAAGGTGTACACCGTATAAATTAAGGGTTGGTAAGGTATACACCGTATAAACTAAGGGTTGGTAAGGCATAGACTAAGGGTTGGTAAGGTATAAACTAAGGGTTGGTAAGGCATAGACTAAGGGTTGGTAAGGTATAAACTAAGGGTTGGTAAGGTATAAACCGTATAAACTAAGGGCTGGTAAGGTATAAACCGTATAAACTAAGGGCTGGTAAGGTATAAACCGTATAAACTAAGGGCTGGTAAGGTGTACACCGTATAAATTAAGGGTTGGTAAGGTATACACCGTATAAACTAAGGGTTGGTAAGGCATAAACTAAGGGTTGGTAAGGTATAAACCGTATAAACTAAGGGTTGGTAAGGCATAAACTAAGGGTTGGTAAGGTATAAACCGTATAAACTAAGGGTTGGTAAGGTATAAACCGTATAAACTAAGGGCTGGTAAGGTGTACACCGTATAAACAAAGGGTTGGGTTAAGTGAATATAATGTTTAACTCAGATATAACTAACCAGGCTGTAACAGGCCATTAAGGAACGGCATTTTCAGGATAGGTGGGTATTTTCTTACCCAAACATCCGGTCAGTACTAACTGCGTTGGGAGGAATACAAAACACTAGGACCTTGAGGGGAGAGAACACACACGCAGCCAGAGAGGGTGAGAATGGGAACGCTTGAGCGAGGAACAGGAATGGCCTTATTGTGGCGTAACCAAGTAACGAAGGCCAAAGAAAGAGATGTTAGGACATGATTTGGCCGGATCACATTGTTATGTTCCCAAATATTACATAACACAGCCCAGATTCAAGAAAAAACACTTCGTTGATGGAAATAAAGTTGTGCAACAGGAAACTGACCAGATGTAGGGAGGAAGGAACCTTTAGTCTGTGCACGAAAAATATGCTTATCACTAAACCTTTTGAGGTTTACTAGTTCGTTGGCTCTGGCGGCTTGAGAGGTCTTCTAGCTCGCCGGTGTTATGAATAAAGTTGAGGTGGAGTAAAGAAAGCCTTCGTCCAGTCTCTGGTCTCGGTCTGTGCGTGGTGGAATCACTAAGGGCCAATCTGATCGAGTATTTTGTGGGACCTCCAGTCAGATTTAAGTCACAGGACAGTAAGAGGGGTCGGGACACTTTTGCCTGCAAGGGACTATCGTTTTAACCACAACACCATCTTATGCCAAAGCTTAAATGAAATGAGCAAATAACGTTCAAGAACATATCCTTTTACCAAAGTTAGGGTCCGCTGCCTGGATAGCAGACATGCATCCTTCAAATCCTCCCATGGTCTCATCATTCCGCCATTTCACATACTAGGAGCCAAAGAAAATTGACATGCAGTACATTGTGAATGTAGGCTTCACTCACGCAGCAGACAACAGTGCGTAAGTGTGTGTGTGTGTGTGTGTGTGTGTGTGTGTGTGTGTGTGTGTGTGTGTGTGTGCGCTGCATGTTTGATACCTGAGTGAGGATGGCGTCATAAAGTTTGCAAGCCTCATTACTGCTGGTGGACAACGGAAGACCCTCTGCACTCCATGCCTGTGAGGGGGACAACGTAATAATGCTGTTGTAAATACCGTATACACACCCAGCACTGCACGTTTTGTATTCATGCACACACACACACACACACACACACACACACACAGTACAGGCCATTATCGCTACTGAGCACTTTTTTTCTTCTTCTTCTCTTCCTCTTTAAAGTCCGCCTGAGAAATATGTGCACAGCTGGTCAGCTTTTGAATGATTCAGCCGTCAAAAACAGGCTGAACCGCAATGCATTTCAATTCATCTTCACCGACCTAACGGAGTTTGCGTCGACGTATCACACAAAGTTGTTTTGCTTGAGTTTACTTTGCTGGCGAATGTCGCAGCTATCTCTTTTTGCGATGACGTAATTCCTCCAAAAAGCGGCTACTGACCTTGCAATCCCTGAAACTTGATGCCATCATTTTGGAGTTGGGATGTAATCAGTCCAGACTTTCGAGGAATACTTAAAGGAGCTTCGATCCTCACGTTATTATAAGCAATATGACCGGAAGACAATTTTGACGCCCCTTTTCAAAATAAGGGCATGGATGTTTGCGGCTGCAGGAAACTGTTTTAAGAAATCGTATTTATACATTTATCGGTCGAGTTAATGAAATCATCTTGGTTTGATCAAACATAAAGATTGGTACTGCACACTACCAGTCCCAGCTGTGGAGACATGGTACAGCTGTCTATTTATAGGCATATATGCATTTTAAATTGTAATTTTGTCTTGTATGAGTGTGTTTTATAGTGTGTGTCTGGCCGTGTATTATTTCTAATTTCTAATTTCTACAGTGGCAACTGCTAAATGTACAAACATTGTCTCAAACACTGACTCACTGGCTATGTGTCGTTTTCGCTGAAGAAATAAACAGATTTGAGTCTGACCATAACACTTCAGAAAGTAAGACTTGAGTAGACCAAAACATTTAAAAGAACAACTGCATTGTTTTATTGCCGTTTTCAGCATACATCCAACACCCCTATGCATTTAGCTACATGAAGCACTTACATTACAAGTCATGAGTCAACAGAACAGTTTAAAAATTAGGATTCATTTTCTTTACATATAATACATGTTGCACACATGTTAATAAATATCAATACAATCATGTCAAACCTGTCACACGTCATCTAAAGCAACAACCCTTAAAATGAATGATATCACTTTGTTTTTATTCACATAAGTCATAAATATAGCCTCTGGTGTTTCTGTGCTGTAAAACTGTGACTACCTGGATTTTAACGGTTGTCAAAAAGGCTATTAGATTTGACGAACCACCAGATGAACCATAATGTTCCTGTTTGATGCCAGTTGCTCAGAAAGCACGTTGCATTCCTTCAGCGGACCCATTTAAAAGCATCTATTTGTTTGTTTGGGGACTTGCTGTATAAAAGTATTTGAAAAATAAAAGACAAGTAAAAAAAGAAAAAAAAAAAAAAAACTTGAGTTCCAGTGGGATACGCACAGGTGACTACCTCAAAAAACAAGTCAACTCAGAAAAATAAAATATAACTTTACTATAGAGCATGAAAATCAAAAAGGCATCTTGTTCAAGGGTAACGTGTTAACACTGCCATATAATAATGAGTGGTGTGTGGTGTGCAAGTCCTCGTGGCGTACTCAGATTTTGCAGCAAATCTACCAACAGAGACAGTCCTGTGGCACAAACTAAGAAAACGCGAGTGATGCTGATCTCCCATTTACAGTGAAATCAGCTCCATTAATGATATCCCGATGTCGACTCACACGGTAGGAAACGTAGCAGAACTCCAGCGCGCGCGGGTCCTTCAAAGAGAAATCCAATAAACGGTTGATTCACGCCGCTACCGTTCACCATTGTCAGAATCATAAACATCCAATCTCGACCGTGGACAAATATTGGTGAACATTAACCGTCAGCGTGATGTACAGAGAACAGCATGTCAAGGAGAGGCCCGTCATTATCGAGTCATGTGAAATGCTTCAGTGTTCATATATATAGCATACGTCTGGAGTCTATGTCCCGGCTATAAAAGACAAGGCTAAAGGTATTGGATGTGCCTGCAGCCTTCATTCCTGACATGCAATGGCTTATGGGTGCATCTAAATCATGCACAAGTGCAGGATAATGAGATTCTGGGCACTCTCCTGTGAATGCAGAACAAAACAAAAAATGTTGATCTGTTAAAAGCGAACAAAAAGGTAATAAATACATGACAAAAAAAAAAACATGGGCATAATTAATGGATTTTTAGTGTGAACAATCCGTGGAAAGACGAGCCTTCTGTGGAGCCTTTAGAAGGATGCAGGAGTCAGTCTGTCACTGGATAGAAAGGCAGCTTCAGCAGAGGATGACCGTCCCACAGTCGGACTGAAGGGGCAATCTGAGATTGAGACGGGAGACATCACTCCAGCGTTTAAAACACACCTCTGTAGCAGTCCTTTTTGGAAAAGAGAGAGGACCCTCATCCGCCAAACAATGTGACTTGTTCTACACAAATATGCACACACAAAAAAACACAACACAATTCTTTACAATTCCTTTACATCAGCAGGACCAAACTGCATTCTTCCCTTTAGATAACAAGATGGAACAAGTCTTTCAACACTCTCCCAAAAGCTCCCCCACTCCGTTTGAGAGGATCCACTTCAAGGCCGGGATGATAAAGCTGTGAATGTACTCGCCTCTCCAGGGAGCGAAAGCAAAACTGCAAAGTGATTAACTGAGACTGCTTTATGTAAACCTTGTGGACTGCCTCACTGCCAGAGACAGTCCTACTGTGTTTGTGTGTGTGTGTGTGTGTGTGTGTGTGTGTGTGTTTTGGGGGAATCTTTGACACATTCACTGCTGCAGGTGTTCAGCAGACCAGTCTGATCACCATGTGAGGCAGATCAAGTCAACTTCCCCCCGGGGACTTGATGAGCAGATGATTTTCCTTCCTCTCAAACCCAGTTGAGGTTGAAGCCTTTGGAGAGCATCACGCCCTCCAGATCCTTATCCTCCTCCTTCTCCCGAAGCCTCTGCTCATCCAGGAGGGCCACCAGGGCATCGCGCTGCTCCACCACCTCCAGCATCTCATTCAGGATCTGCTTCTCTTGACCGAGCTCCTTCTCCGTCTTCAGGTTGTCTGATGGGGGGGGGGGGAGAAGGGAGGACAAGGGGTTAAAAGAGAGGGAGCCGATCGCACAGGTTGTGATATGTCCGAGGTGAAGCGGCTGGGGCCCGCGAGCTAACTAGCACGGCCGCATTCACCTTCCACGGCCATCCGCTCCCTGAGCTCCTGCTGCAGTCGGCTCTGTCGGTCCTCCAGCTCCAACTCTCTGGCACTTGGGGACAGAAAAGATTTTTTTTTTTTTTTTTAAAAGTGAGTAAAACACTTCGCCGATGAATCATCGCTTTCGACATTCATGCTTTCTGGTTTCACGTTCGTTTATCTTGGCGGGGTCTTTCTTGTCCCGTTGTTTTAAAAAAGATGAATAGATAATCTAAAAGCTTTTAGGAACCGCTCACGATATACCGCTGGCTGATTTAATCACTTGTCAGAGCAACGCAGTTGTTTTTCGAGTTATTTTTAAAAATGATGACGACTTCCACGGAGCTACAACTTTTTTTTAAATTCATGATGTAACAATTGCAAAAGTTAGGCAGTCAGTATTTCCTTCTGTATGGTCTCGCTCGAGGTTATAATTACCATTGTTAACATCATCATGCAATTGATCCCTTGCACTGCATTTTTAAAGATGCCTCTATCGTTGATCGGTTAGTTCAATGCTTTGCGGGAATCAATGCTCATGACTTTGGCGATCCCTTAACATGAATAGTGTGTTCACAGCTCAGTGAGACTCTAGCAATATCCTCATAAAAAAACTATCTGGAACAGCAACCAAGAACATGCAGCTAAGCATCGGACCTGCATTGAACAGCCCCTTTGACCAGTCGGCGCATCCATTAGTTCATCCATCCCGACAGTCGAGAAATGTACTCACAATATCATGAGTTCTGACTCGTAGCGGACCAGGGCGTTTTTCTCCTGCACCAGCTTGAACCACTCTTGCATTAGCTTGGGATCGTCCTTCTTGCCCATGCCTGGAGGGGGAGGGGGGGGGAAAGCACAGAGTGGGAGTAAGAACGCCAGATGGCTTGGAGACGACACGAATGTCACACAAACAAGGACCGACGCAGGCGATGCAATGACAGCCAAGCCAGGATGTCCTCGCTGAGGGATGGTGAGGTGGGAGGATGGACTCGACAGCGGCGCGGTCACTCGCACCACACGCAGGGACGGCGCACGGAAGATGGCGTGGAGCGACAGGTTACTACTCTGGTAAATATACATACAGACACGCAACTCACACACACACACACACACACACACAACGCACAAATAGACAACACCTGTATTTGCAAGATTGAGAGTTTTCTGTCACCCGGTTTGGACTTTGTGTCAGACGTAGCGACGACCTCACAAGAGTTTTTGAGTGTGTGGGTGTGTAGTAGGAGAAAATGCAAACACACCAACCAAAGCTAGGACATTACAGAGAAGTAAACCCAGGGACCTCAGAGCAATACATCCTCCCCTGCCCACATATTGACCCACCAGCCAAAATGTAAATCCTTTGAGTGTGGGGAAAGGGCATGAATTATTCTGCCGTCTCAACACATTACAAATAGGACATCAAGTGTTCATGGGATGACTTATCAGTGAGACCAAACAGTGAAGTTCACACTCCATCAAGTGGGCCTCAGGGTGATGCGTGTGCTTATGACATCGTGCACGGCGCAGTTTGCAGAATTGGCACAATCAGTCAGAGAGCAGAGCGGCTGTGCACTGTACAGCTGTACGCCGAGAGGTCCGGCCTGTGTGGCGTGCTCAGAGAGACCCGCTGCTGGGGAGATGCATCCTTTTTTTGGGGGGGGGAATGAGGGAGAGGGGGGGTTATCTGGCTGCGGCAGAGGGGACCAAGCGGTTTCAATGAAACACCGAAAGCAATCCTCGACGCAGCGCGACACACTTAGCTGGGGAAGAGGAGGCTTTAAAGAAAGGAAGAGGAAAAACGACGCACACGCGTAAATCGCGTGGCTGTGGTCTTGAGGGCGGAGAGACCGGGAGAGGAGCGGCTCCCGCTGGAGAGGAATACAGCATGATGTGGGTTTCCCCAAACCTATTTTACAAATGGATGTTATTCTTTGTCTGTTGAGCTCCCTCAACGTCTTCCTCCATCACCACCCTTCAGCCCCAGGCTCCGAATACAAAGAGGGGGAGGGGGGGCCGTCCGGTACGAGGCGGAGACGACAATGAAAGAGGAACAAAACACCACATCGCACACAAACACGATTAGAAGCTCGGGCAAAGTTGTAGCCACGGGGTGTTAGATGCTGGAACAAACAGGATGAGACATCATTTTTTTAAGGACTTGATTTGTGTCAGACGTTAATATTAATAACACATCATCACACCAGGCAGGTTTCGCACTCCTTGCACCACAAACTCGCCCGCGAGCTCGCCGTGTCACCGCCAGGCCTTTGATCATGTTATCATTTTACGAGTAGATGACACGATACAGCTTTTATACAACGGCAAGGACGGATACTACAAAGGAGGATACAGCATCACGATTGGTTTGCTGTTGATTAGACACTGCAGTAGCGCGATTTCCCCCTCCATGAAAATTATCTTTGTTCCTATTATTCGGAGACATGATGCGTGTACGGTTAAATGTTTTACAACAACAACGTACAACAGTATGAAACTGGAGGGCTTGTAATGAGTTGCTCGAATACAAATGGCCGCTCCACATCCCGCTCCTGCGGGGACGTCTCGGTTACAATAATGACACTTTGGCTTTCAAACACTCAAATCCCTCAATAATGTGTGCATCTTTATCTTTGACACGTGGAAACTTCACCGAGTAGTAATGAACTGAAACGGCATTTTGCTGTTGATGATGATCTTTCATTGTGTGTCAATGATAACTGCCTAATTACACTTTTGGGGGGATTTTAGATTTCAGATTAGCCGACGCTGAACGTGACCTGCTCAGGCCTCCAGCGTCGACGCTGCAGGACTCGAGATGCTGCTACTGTAATGATATCGTTTCCATCCTGCTTCATATTTAGTTCGGGGAATGTGACAAGTGTAAAATAACCAACTGCCCAGAAACGTCGACAGCAAACATCCTGACGCAGTGAGCAAAATTGTGATGACATTTCCCCCCCCCCCCCCCCCCCTCCAACGTTTGAAATCAATTTCCTCATCATGAATGCCTCAATACTTCACTGAGTTTTGGAAAGGTTCTGGGGAAATCTACTGAGCCTGATCACACACACACACATGCAAACGAGGTCAAGTCGGGACGGGGAGACGGGGAGGATGACGGTGGGGGGGGGGGGGGGGGGGACGGGCTCAACAGGGCAGCCCAGTTCTGGAGATCCTTTCGGTCGCCATGGTAACCCGCCACAACCGTCAGCGGAGGCGGCGGGGTCACGTTACCTTCTGGGGAACAGCAGGGGCAGAAGGAGAGAGGTCGTCGGCGTGGGACCCCCACAAAGGGCTCAACTTCAACAACACAGGGGGGGGCACGAGGGAGTGATGCAGATGGATGCATGGATGAGAGAGAGAGAGAGAGAGAGAGAGAGAGAGAGAGAGAGAGAGAGAGAGAGAGAGAGAGAGAGAGAGAGAGAGAGAGAGAATGCAGGAAGGGGGAGAGCAGAGATATTACAGAGAGAGAAAAAGAGTACACAGAGCGTAGGTGGAGGGGGAGGCAGGAGGGATGTGATAAGGGAGAAAGAAAATTGAGGAGAAAATCAAAAGAGGGTAGGCGCACTGTGCCGGAGAGAAGACAAATCACCTCCAGAGAGGAGGTGGGAGAGATCATCTGTGTGGTGTGAGGATGAAAAAAAGGGGTAATAATAGGAAACGGAAACAGAAGAGACAGAAGACTTGGTGCACAGAGAAAAATAAAGAATCTCCCCGTTTAAGCTTTCTGGTGCCTCAGGTGATCTGCAACAGCACCCTGTGTCGATTAGGAAAGGGGAATAGCCTTGGCATGTGGCCAGTGTTTATACACAAGATGATTCAATCCCATTCATTGAAGCCATTGCTGATGGAGATACACATCTCACTCACGGAGAATTGCTTTTTGACGTGGCTCTCAGTAAATATGTAATTGTATAATCATTAAAGTAAAGGAACAAAAGGTTATATCAGATTCAGAGTAAAAGCATCTTGATCCTGGCTTTAGTTTTGGTGCCACCTTCAAGGCTAAAATACAACCACCAAACAGCAAAATTCATTATGCAGTCAAAAAGTCTACAATTCCCCAACCCGTGATGAAACAAGGCAAGTGGAACTGCTCTTCTCATTTCTCTATTTCGTGCCTCCTCGCTTCCTCTGTCCTCCATGCTCTTGCCTGCGACCCGGAAAGCAATCTCAGCGCATCATTTTGAAGGATGTCTCGAATCCTAAAATGCGTCTTTAGTAGAGGGGAGCAAGGATGCACAGGTGGTTCCTCCGAGGACACCTCTGACGCCTAAAAGAGGCGCTTAAAAGCGATGAGCAGCCGTGCCACGCGACGTGAACGATCGACGTTGCTTCAAAATGACGGCTTGGAAGAACGGACGTCTCATTTTGTTTTAGCGCGTGTTGCCTCGACTCCTACCCTCTTGTCTCTTCTTCTGTCTCGTCTTTGCCTCCTTCCCTTGCATCTCAGTCCCTCCCACTTGAGATGCGAGAGGAGAGGAGGCGAGGAAAGAAGTCCAGGATGTACTACTAAGTAGTGAAAAGAGCCCAAAAGACGTATCCTCCCTCGGTAACGCACTCAGCGCACCACAAACACACCGTTTTCAGCTGCAAAGACTCAAAGTGAGAGACATAGTAAATTGTTCGTCGTCACTACGTTCGATCAACCGGCCAAAATATTTGGATTTGAGCTCAGAAACGTCGAGCCCGTTAGAACCCTGGTCAAACTCCTTCTTGTGTACATTTGCTCATCTTTGTGTCAGAGCTCCACACCATCTCCTGTCCAGTTTAGTGACAACAGCCAGCAACACAAAACCCAACAGAGAAGCACAGGCCTTGCTGAAATATGTGGAAATGCACCTTTCTTTCTTTTTTTTTTCCTCACTCCTGCTGGGACACTTCCACAGAAACGGAATAACTGCTCAACAAACAAAGCCTGCTGACTTTGCTGGTCACACGGGGAGGAAAACAAATGCATTGTACTCATATTCAAACAAGGCCACAGTCTGCAAAAACAAACGACAGATACCACGAAACATCTCTCCCAGACACGGCGTTATTGGCCCAGAGAAACTAAGGGTCAAGGGTTGGAATATGACCTATTAGCACGCACCACACACACGCACACTGGGAGTTACACAACTGAGCAGGTATGAGAAAGTCAGGGAGAAATTTGCTGACACTACAGGACAGAAGTTCAGCAGCACTGATCTCTGAGGGGAAGATAAGAGCCATGCCAGCAGATTAGTATGGGACAGGTTATAAAATACTAATTTCACAGTCTGTGTGTGTGTGTGTGTCTTTTGTCTCGTGTGTTTTTCTTCATCGCTGATATTTTTGGTCCAACAAATGAAATCAGTTCTTCTTAACGTGAGTAAACAGAGCAACTGTTGGGGAATAATCTCAGCTGCGGAATGACACACGTTTGACGCTCTCGTCTAGAATATGGCGGCACCAAAGCGAGTGCGCGATTGACTCAAAATAAACGACTGATTGCCGAGTGCACATGATCACCTTGTGCAACAGCGCGGCTCATTGATTCGTTTGGTTTTCGGGCGGCAATAGAGCTCTGTGACACGGAAGCCGAAACTGTATCGGCTTGAATTTGCACACAATATACCGGCTCGGGGGGGGGAAAAAACCAACTATATTCTTGTTTTTCTTTTTATTTACTGACAATAAGAAAATATAGAATATCAGCCTCTTTAAGCGTTAAATCAAGACCCAGCACTTTTACACTGTATTGCACACGTCCGGCATGAATGTGGTTAACAAACTATGGAACAAGAAATCTGGCACACTATGTAATGAATATGCAAAGGTAGTCATCTCTAAAGAGCATGGCCTGCATGTGGTATGACATCTCGCAGGCAAATCCGCCCGTGCCCTATTTCTTTTTCTCCGCTGGACTTTGAATGCAACAGCAGTCCGTGCTGCCGCGTAGATTTCTGACTCTGCAGTATGTCGGAGTCTCCACTGCGGCTTGCATTAGAACGTCTGCGTGCTAAGGAGTCACAAATACAAGTTACCTATTCATCATTTATGAGTGTATAGAGATCAAAGAATATTTTAGGAGGACAGCACGAGGCCAAGTGTTTGATCTTTTGTTTGATGTAAAGTCAGTGCGTGTGGAGGAAGGAGAGGGGGGGGGGGTTATAGGCGCAGAGTATTGCAATGAGGCTGAAAGCCTGCCAGTCAGCCAATCAGGGTAAATATGAGGGGTACGAAGCTCAAGTAGTAGGAGGACAGGGGTAAGAGGACAGATAGGTTAGCCATTAGGTTAGTTTAAAGCGACAGATTTGAAATACATACCGCCCAGATGCAAGTCCAGGATTTCACTGTAATTAGAATCTCCCCAATAGTCTACAATGACAGGGATATATTAGAGATAGGAGTTATTTTACACAGCCCCAAACTGGGCACACAATCACACGCACAAAATTCTCCGTCAACAGCAAGTCATGCATGTTCTTGCAAATAGTTTTTACACTCACGCACACGCGCGCACACACACAGCAACACTCAGAACAAAGAGAGTCCGTCGGTACTCACCACAGGCTGAGCAATAATGAAATGTGGCTTTTTCTTTTCTTTTTTTTAAAAATAATAAGAGGCTGCAACATGGATGTGCTGCGTTGCTGTTTACTGGCTCAGTCTGCTGAACATCACACAAAGCCTCTTGTAATGAGTTGAGGAAATTATCATTTTGGTATCGTGTGCATTTTAAATTTGACAAAGTTGCAGTTAGTGCAAACAGCGAGAGAAGCTTCCGTTTCTCCAGTTATGTGCGATCCAATCCGTGTGCACAAATGTTAAATTGCGATCACTCAATGATTTAATACCTAATGGTTTCAGACTGAAAGAGCAGCTGATTGTTAAGTGAGATCTTTGAGTGCAACAGACAGAGTCACAAACAACTCTGGATCGCTGTGACTCACCAAAGTAAAACAAAAAACATGTCAGAGATATGATCTTAACAAAACATCTGTATCAAGTCAATCAGCCACAGCAAAGGTTTGCAGAAAATATTGTACTCAAGAAGTTGTCAGCCTGAAAACCAATTCATATTTTGATTTCTGTTTATCAAATGTAACGTGATCTGAGTCTTGACCAGAGTACAGAAACTCTCCTCATTGAGAGGCGGCGAACGAGACAAAAACACATCCAGGATGAGCAAACACAAGTCTATGCCGGGACACACATTCTGCTGGTCGCATGCAGCTCGGACTGACGATGGCGGACAAGTAATGAACGGACAAAGACCAACATGTTCAGAGATGGAGACATGTTGCAGTGTGTCACCACAGATGGAGCCTACATAACAGTGTCACATGTCATTAAGAAAAAATAAATTCAAAAAAAAAAGAAGGAAACTACAGTAAATCTAATACCTGATCTTCTTTTGTGCTGTTTGGGTAACGTATAAGTACCTTTATACAATCCTTTAAGAGAGTAGAGTAGTACACAAGTTAAAACAGACTCAAACAATTGGCTTGAGACACAGCTGATGGAAAAGTAAAGAGCTGTAACTCTTTACTTTTCCATTGGTTTGGGGGGGGAAATTGGCCGAATTTAAAGAAATGCTCATGTTGCACGCTGCATTTGCATGATGGAAGCTTTTATAACATCATCATGAAGTAAATTAGGATGGAATACACTGTCGGTGCTATAAAGGAAAACCTTAGTGCTTTTCTCGCATACAAAACTGACAAAGTAAATTATGTTATTGCTCCTGAGCACTATTCAGTACTCTTAGAAAACTGTACCAAATCATGAACTGTGCAGCCTCTGATGCATAATGCATCCTTCACCTCAGATATATATTGTCTGCAATAGTTCCTTGTCCGGACTAATTTAGGCTTATTACTTTGTAGAAACAAATGTCTTTCTGCTCCGCACAAATCTACGTGCTGCAATATCTGCTTCAGTGCGGCCGAAGAAATTGTAAACGCAGACTTGTGATATCAAATGATCGCGGAGGGACAGCTTTTCTGAGTTAATGCAGTTTCTCGGTTACATCATCGATATTATTATTATTCCCTTTGGAGCTCTAGAAAAGGCTGAACTCGTATCGTGCCAAGTTAAACACGGTCTCACGGAGCCAGCGCTGACACAAAAACAAGATTTAATTGCCACACATACAGTAAATCACTTGTAAAATCCTAATATGAAAATTGGTCTTTGCGTTATGAAACGACACCCTTCGGCTCACTAAACGGAGGTGACGTGTCCAGCTGCAGTAGCACTGCTGGCACAGCACGCAGCATGGGATTGACTTCAAAATAATTAACGAAGGTTTAAAAAGGAAAGGTAATTTTCAATAAAAAAACATTTTTCATGGTCATCAAATCGTTACAGAAGTTATGGGGAGGCCGCTCCCATGCAGAGCAGGTGTAGGCCGTGATGCTTTGTTAGTTACCTGCTTCTCCTCTCAAGGCCTTCTCCACAGCGACGCCCCTCTCCTCCAGCTGCCTCTGCTTCTCCTCCACCTGCTCCAGCTGCCTCTGGATGATCTGAACGAACGAGAGAGCGTGAATGAGACGCGTGGACACACAGCACATTGCAAACAATCAGCGTTATCTGGCTCGCACGGCAGCGTTATCTGACCCACACGTCTGCCACTAGTTACGTGTGCCACGAGTTTCTCGGGGAGGCGGCTGCAGAGGCTACCTTTTAACAGTTTACTAATGCAGCGCTTTACCCTCATTAAAAATAAACAAACCGAGAAGCACGGCTAATTAGAGTCTACGAGCACATCAGCCTGTTGCACATATTTCACAGATTTGACCAGGAATTGATTGACATTTCATAGTTCGTACTTATTTGGCCCACACCACGTAATTGGCAGTAAATGGAGGGGATGCAGCCTCTTAGGACGTCCGGGAGGGGCATGCAGATGATCTCGTGTCCACTACCACCACTTCTACGGAGCCCTTTACGTGTAAGTAGCCACATATGGTCATTTTCCTCACAAAGTATTTCAAGGCGTGCCCTATAAAAAGGTTTTAAACCTACTTCTAAGCTACTAATGCTGTGAGAAAAAGGTGAACCAGTCTCAATCTTAAGGACATATTTACGTTTCGTACGTAGAAGCTCAGCCATTGTATCGAGAATCTTTCATGTTTAATTTTTCCATTATACTTCAGGAACTAAAATGGTGAATTATTGCATGAACTCAATGCTTTTGGCTGTTATCTGACACGAACAACTCTGTGGGCAACAGATGATGTCTTTGAGTGTAAAAATTGTTCAAACTAGTTCAAAACCAGCTCCACGCCCCTTTCGGTGACAAAGAGAATTACATTGCGTGTCCATGGGACTTGGTGAATGATATTTAAGGTGAACATATTTGACTTGATAAATGATTGAGTGGATCGATGTGGGCACAGTGATGTACGGAGGAGAACGGGAGATGTCCAAACTGAATATAATTCATCGTTACAACCAAGCATGGCTTGATAAATGATTGAATGGTTCGACGGGTAAAAGTGACACACGGGGGTGCAGAATGAGAGATGTACAAAATGAGAAACTTAATAGAAAAGGTTATTTCTCCGCACCCAGACTCCAACTTCCTCCGGCAGTGCTGAACTTTATCAGTGCCACGCTGCAAGGGGAGCTAAACAGGTCGCGTGCTTGGCGTTCTGCAAATAGCCACTAAAAGGAAGCAGGATTTAGGCCAGCTACCCACAGCTCCGGGAGCAGAGACTTCAGCTGTAGCTTAGTGCTGCGTCAGTGGACTGGAAGCCTGACTGCAGAGTTTGAACATCAATGGTAGAGAAACCTTCGCACCAAAGTATGAATTTGGCCACAATCCAAGACAGCGTTGGTAGTGAGCACCCGCCACCAACCAGATGCTGGTACAACACGCAAGTGGCTGCATCACCCACCAGCCAAAGAAACATTTGTAATCTATTGAGTGGCTGCTGGATTTGGAAAGCCACCAGACACAGAGCCAGTTGGACAAAAAAAATGTTAATTTCCAACCCTGGTTGAGTCACATAAGTGTGACCATATGGCACATGAAAAAAACAACAACGTTTTACAGCCTATTCCCAGCACGCCACTAAAACTACGTCCATTAACTTAACCCAGTTTTAAATCGTTTGACACAAATTACATAAATAATGGTTTGGTGAAACAGTTGGACGGGGGCTAGTCGGCACACAAACGCCACGGGTAAACCGACCCAGGAGACTGCATCAAGCCTACTTTCAACATGGCATCAGAGGACCCGCAGCCAGCGAGACGCTGAGCTCCCGTCAGCACGCTCACACCTCGCAGTGACAACGTGAACGTTCAGGTTTACTGTTGGCCATCTTCACTTTGTCTTTTTAGCCGGCACCGAATAACAAAAGCACAGTTAAATCATGAACTGAATTGAATATATTCTGTATTGAATCAGACACTGATGGCACAGCGCTGTGTATTACATCTTTTTCTCAACCAAAAATGCTTTGTGCTGGTTAGGGGCCACTTGGCTGAAAACATATTTCACATGGGGCTACATCACTGAAAAAAAGGTTGAGAACAACTGAGTTAGAGGATCACCAAATGTGGTATTCATCCAGAGGAGAGCGCGGACGTCAATCCCTTCGATAACGTGCCGAGACATTTCCCTGACGGAGGTCGACCTCACAGCGGTGACGGAGGAAAAGTCCCCAAAAGTGTGTGTGTGTGTGGGGGGGGGGGGGGGGGGGGTTACCTGGGCTCGGTGCAGCCTCTTGAGTTCCTCCTGCTTGGCTTGCCGTCGAGCAGCTTTCTGGACCTTCCGTGTCAGCTTGGCATTGAGCTCTTCCTCTGTGTAGGTTTTCTGGTGGAACAATGAAGCAAAACAAAAAACATGGAGTCAGAGAGGTCTCGCTCACAAGCTGCTGATATGTGGAGTTGGCCGCATGGGGCCCTGGCCCTTCAGGAAACACTGAACAAGAGAGGAGGGGGAAACTCTGATTACATCTTGAGGACTAGCACAATAACGTTTTAATACTTCGCTCCACAGTGTCTATCTACACACTACACATTCTCTACAGGCTTTTCTAGTCCTACTAATTGCATATTTTAAAAAAGGTATGGAAACATATAACAATCGAGTGTGGCACATTTACATCAGCTTCACTGCAGCTTTCACACTTCTAATCGTTCACGTTATGAAATCTTCTGGAATAATAGGCGATACAGTGCGTGAACAAGCCAGTAGCTGACTTGTGAGGCCATAAAAAGACGGCATGAATAGAGAGAAAAGAGAGGACAGCATCGGAGGGAACCGTCAAAAGTTATTCCTGCATCCAGACTGGAGTAAAAACAGACGGCGCAGTGACAGATAGGCAGGTTAATATCACACCAGTCGGAGAGGAACAGCCCCTGATATCAAGAGATTAAAGAGGTACCACTGCGACCAGGAGGAAAAAAAAAGGGAGCGCTTTTTGGGAAAGCGGTGTTTTAACAGAGTGGATGTCCAGCGGTGAGCGAGTGGTCCGACTGCCACATGCATACAGAGAGGACGGTTAGTTATAGGCCAGATGCACATGAGGCGTTACGACAGGAAACCGACACATGCGCCGGGGGAGGGCGGGGTTATCAACGGCAACATATGTAATACTACCTTTGTGGCGTACGATCTCTTGAACGCCAGTGCGTGAGGGACATAAACAGACTTGGGGAAGACAAAACAAAAAAGGGAGGAAACGATGAGGATTAAAAATGGGTTAATGATTATGTTAAATTGGTCAAATTAAAAACAAACAAAACACATTGAATTATTTAGCTGGTACAATCAAAACAGGCAATGTTAATGACAAACAAAACATTTTGTAAGAAAACTGATTTTTCAGATTCCAACACCAACGATTTTTTACCATAAAGCAGGAAGACAGGTCTGTTGTTTTCCGTCGACAATAATATCTCAACAGTACATCTAATACGCTCACTGATCTATGAACCACGAACACCACAACAGTCACGAGAGACTCGCCTACTGGATTCCTGTGGGCGCTGACTGAATTACACCCGGCCTGGCAGGCATGATGCAGCATTGACACCCTGTTAGTGGAGCTGTGTAAAGGTCCAAATTCTGATCAACGTTATTGACAAATAACTAAATGTCAATTCTTCATATGGATAGTACAAATGAAGAAAAGTAAAAATGTGATTTTTTAAATTTTTTTTATGCGTTTAGAATGGTTGATGAATTCATGCCTCGGGCCCTTAACTCGACTATACTCGTCTAAACCACCAGACACGCACGCACACACTCACACACACACACACACACACACACACACACACAGAGCAGCAGTGGAAACAATCATTTTGAATTTCAGTCGAACATAATACATGCAAATGGATTGAAATAAAAGAACTCGTAGGATATAATTGTGGATATTCTGCAATGATTTTTTGTGCATAGTCCTAATATGCCATCTGCATATCGAATGAATCCAGTCTTTTGAATAATTCCCTTGTTTCGTAATTTTGCTATAATGATGATGTGAACATTTCCTGTTGAGCTGCTGTGTTTTATATCATCTTTTGTTCTGAGATTACCTGGGGGCAAGAGTTTAAACACTACTTAACAAATAAAAGGTATGTGTAAAGTACTGCAGACTCATTTGAGGTCTGTTTTGAAGCCAGATGCAAGCTTTGTGTACTTAACATTTAAAAACAAACTATACATATTTGCCTCCTCACAAAATTATGTTGAGCTGAAATTCTAAATCATTTAACCGCTTTGTGCACAATACCTCCTCATTGCCTTTCTCCTTTTCACGATCAACCTCTTTTTCCCGCTCTCTTTTATTATGACTCTCAGTCACCCTCTTTCTCTCCTTTAACTCCCTCCTTCTCTCCTTCTCCAGTTTCTCCTCCTTAATCGCTTCCTTCTGTATGTCTGATACCAGGTCAAAGATGTCCAAGAGCTGCTGGCAGGGGGAAGAGATCATTGAAAGAGAAAACGCTTTTCAAAGAAAGTCAAACAGGAAAGGATGCAATAGATGTGCCGTCTATCCTCGCTAAGCCACACATTGTCATTTCAGTCACTAAGGTCCGGATATCTACAACAACGACAACCAGAGCGTTCAGCAAATTGCTCAGAATTGTCGAGAGGCGGTGGTGAATCACGTCCTCACTCAGGCCGCTGCCTGGAGTCTGCTGACTGGCTCTGAGCAGCTGGTCTCCGCTGATTGTCAGCAGATGTTTTACAGACTGAAATGTCCTCGCGAAAATGAACTGAGGCTGGCTTGGCGAGGCTGTGCGCGTCCCGATGCCCGGCGCTGACGCCGCGACATGTTTCACCGCGTCTGTTATTACTCACATCTGCCTTTGACTTCTGGGAGGACCTCTCCAGAACGTCATCACAGGACAGGTCCGAGTCCTCAGAGAAGCTCAAGTTCCTGCGCGACTTCAATTCTGCAACAAGCAACAACACCACACACAAAAAAAGAAGAAGTTTTTATCTTATTTCCTTTTCTTTCGAGAAAAACTACAAAGAAGTATCACATTCAAAAAGTGCTCTGGATCACCTTTCTTATCTGATGATCTCCCGAGCGGCGAACCTTTCTTCTTCCCAGAGTCCTGAGTGGTGGAGCTGGAGGACGGCGTGCTCGGACAAGACTTATCTTCCTTCTTCTTTTTGTCCTTCTTGTACCCCGAGAAGACCGCCTTCCACAGGGACTTGTGTTTGGGCGGCGTCTCGTCCGTGCCGGAGAGCCGGCTGCTGTCGTTCTTGGCTTTTTTCTCCTTCTTATTCTTGCGCGGCGAGAAGAGGGAACTCCGTTTCTTGCTCTTACCCGCCGAGGAGCCGTCTGACGAAGCCACGGAGCTGTCCAGGCTCTTGTTGCTGCTGAAGAAGCGCTCGGGTAAAGTCTCGGCCTTCTTCGACTCCAGCGCTTTCACGGCTGATGTCTTTGGGGATCCGGCTGACTTTTTCATTTTCGCAGCCACATCTTGCGTTACACTCCAGGCCACTTTAGGTAAGGCACCCTTGTCGATGTCGGACTCTTTCATTTTATTGATATGCTTGGCCATGGCGTCTTTCAAAGCCGGGCTCTTAACGGACTTCTCTCTGGCCTTCATTCTCTCTTCTGCGATCTCCTTGGCCTCCGGGGAGAATTGAGTTGCCCTCTGGTTCTTGAGGGCTTGGTGGCCAGGGATATTGGGTTTGCCGTTTTCCATCGCTAGAGCCAGATGCAGGGGAGGCCTCTCCCTGCTGGGCTTGCTGGCGGGCGGAGTGTAGTACCTGTTCATGCTCCTTTCTGGCGTCCGCTCGTCGCAGGACTCCTCCACGTCGTCAGCGAACGGAATCTCCTCCACCGTCTCCACGAACGACTTCCTGGCCTCCTGCGGCCGGGGCTTCTTCTTCTCCCTCATGACGACCGCTGGAGCTGGTTCCGGATCCGCCTGAGGAGGGGAGACCTTCCTGGGCGCGGGTTTGGGTGCGGACACGGGGCTCAGTTGGGTCCTCGGTGCGGGAACGGGACTCTTGGCTTTTGTTGGCTCTTTGGCACGGCCGGGTGGAGGCCGATCTGTTCCGTTGCTCCAGGACACCTGATGTCTCTGCTGCCTGAACACGGCTGGGGACTGATTGGCAGGCACAGGCGGCGGCGGGCTGGAGGGCGGCGTGAGCATGATGGAGTCGGACGTGTTGTAGCCGTCGCTGTTTGCAGTCTGGCTCGTGGCGGCGCTCCCATTGAGCCCCAAACCAGAGCTGCTGCTGAGGTCCCTCCGATCGGAGCCGTTGCTCTTGGTCTCCGCGGGAGCCACCGGGGTGATGACCTGACCTTCAAGAGTGATGTTGAGTCTGCGAATGACAGCTCGGCCGGTAAAGGCGGGCTTCAGTTCCTCCGGCACGTCTGGAGACTGAGGCTTGACGGGGGTGGAGTCCTGCGACGGAGCAGTGACAACACTCTTCTCCAAGATTTTACTGCTGCGGTCCAAAGGAGTCAGGCCGAGGCTCTTCCTGATCTCGGCACTCTTCAACCAAAACTCCTCAATGATATCCGTCTTTTTCGACGGAGTCTCCTCCGTCGAGGAGTCGATGGACGTGGAGGGTTCGGGCGTGCCCGTGTCCGCTTTGGGCACGGGCGTCGAAGTGACGCCGGGGATCGGCTGATTTCTGACGGGAGAGTCCGAGGTGAGGGGCGACGAGGGCTCCTGGCACGGCAACGGCTGCGCACAGATGGGCGAGAGGGGGTTGCCCGTGAGAGGGCAAATAGAGCGGTGCGGGTAGACAGGAGATTTAGGTGTGCAAGTCTCTGGTAGGGGGGTGGGCTGAGAGCAGATTGGGGAGCCAGCAGATGACTTGACTGAGGATCTGACGGGTGATCCGACAGGTGATATGACAGGTGACTCGATGGCTGGAGAGCTGACGGGTGATTTGGAGAGGGAACTTAGGGGAGATGAGGCAGGGACAGTGACGGGGGAGGCGGCAGCATCAGCAGCAGCAGCAGCAGTAAGTGTAGGAGAAGGGACAGAGGACGGATCGTGGACTGGAGCAGGTGGAGGGAACAGTGGACTCCTGGCGGCTGAAGAAGGAGAAGGAGTTGACCCCTCAGTCTTCCTTTCCTCGGGTATGAACGGTTCTGGGAAGAAGCGCGTGCCAGGAGACTTCAGCGGCGTTATCTGGAAAAAGAAACGAAGGAGATTCAGGATTCAGTCCAAACTGACGTCACATCCCTTCAACTTGAGGTGTGGATCTATCTCACCTGTGGTTGGGGCTCTGGAGATACGTTGAGTGGGGAAAGAACAACATCGTCTTTCTGCACGGGGCCGACACCGGACGGCTCTGAACGGAACAATCACGAAAATGCCTTCTTTACATTCATGTACAACTTATTTCTGAGTGACGAAGTTGGATGAATTATTAGGGACGTGTACCGATACTGGAGGCCGTTTTCAGACTTTCTGGTTCCCTGTGCTCCTCGGGACACACTTCAGCCGGCTCCGACTGGTGCAAACGAGCCTCGGCTTCTGCATCCGAAGGGATTTCATCTAGAATTCACACGATGACATATACAATTGTTACACAGCTTTATATTGTTCGTATTTGACATTTATCATAATCGAGCAGAGTTCTCTGTGAACCAAAAAGGACGCGATTGAACGGAGGATTGTGACCGCTCACCCTGATCCATCTCCGTGCCGGGCTCAATATCTGGACCGTCAGCTTCTGCTTCCAAATCTCCACCCTCACAGGGCTCTGACGTGACAATGAAATGGAAAGACTTAGCTAGGTGGCACACTCTCTTCAGACAACAACACAGCAGGAACCTTTTCCCGCTTCCTAACCGTCTTTTCGAAAAAAATTCTTCCTTTAGGCAAAAATCTTTAAAAGAAGAGCACCAGAGTTCAAAGATTGCTTGGAAAAAGAAATCTGTCAAAACCAGTTTCCAAGAGTGGAGCCGAGTTACAGGAAAGAATTAAAGACTGAAAGAAAAAAAAAAAGATGAAAAGGCCTCGAAACCAAAAGCTGTTGTGTTTTTTTTTCTGAAGGCAGCTTGAAGGAAAGATCTCCGGCGAGAGAATCATACATTAGTTTTGCGTACAAATGAAATGCTATAAATCAGTCAATAAATAAATGGTTTTGGCTCGGAGCAGCATTAGTACGAGATGCATGCAGCGATCCATCCTCAAAATGTGCAAATGGATGACATTTAAACCAAGCAAAAGCAAAAGGTTAATGACATTGGCTAAGTGAAGAGCAATAATCCCTCATTTAAACAAAATGTGATGGGAGAGACTGTGTTTCCAACAAAAGGTGAAACCAATCTATTCAGTTTTAGAATAATATTACAACATTAACTCTCCCAGTAGACAAAATCCTGGACGAACATCTCGTGTTTAACACAATGAGATCGTCACTAAGCTTTTAACCTGGAACACAAGCGCTGCCTATGAATCCAAAAATGTGTGGAGGACTCTCATTAAATTCAGAAAAGCTATTCAAAAAAATGATATAATACCTCAAAAGCCTCGATATCAAAACTTTGTGCGAGTACAAGTGCCATTTACGGGTTAGTCAAAAAAATATAGAGAACAGTAATGGCATGAAATACTTCACACATTACCCATCAGCGTGAGAAACACTGTGGTGTTAAGTGTTTTCAAGCCTTGATGGCTTATCTGTCTCTGGAGTACATTTCATTACAGTAATGCCATGCGAGTAAAGAGAAAATACATATTGTTGGAAGTTGGATGGCTACAGGACGGGAGGGTGGGGGGAAGTGAAATGAGACCCACAGAGTGCAGAACTCTTGAGAGCGGCAGCCTTGCAGCATGCAAGCTTTTGTGAGTTTGCTGGCATCGGAGCGTGTTCTCTGCATGCTCCAGGAAAAAGGCCGGACAGATAGAGAGCGAGTCTAAGACGGGATGCCGTGATCCCTCATAAGATCTGTGCTACCTCCAGACATGGACTCCAACCAGACTCTCACTGCCTCGTGTCGGACGGATGTGTGGGCGGGGGCTACGTTCAAACCAGAGGATACGAAACAACGAGGGATAGATGGCAGGGAAATAACAGTAAAGTAATTAGACACATGGGAAAGAACATAGCAGAACACAAAAGAACAAAGCGGAACAAAATCAAAGGGGAACTGACAAGGGGGTTACGGGGAGCACTGGGATCTGGTTAAAACATCACGCTCACCGCAGTGACTCCCAGCGACAAATGAAAAGATTGAACACAAAATAAGACAGTCCAAAGAAAAAAACACACAAAAAAAAAGGTGACAAAAATGTACAAAATCAGAGGTGATTATGAACAACAGGTAAGTTAGTCGGGGGAGGCGGCTCCTCCTGTCGCAGACACGGACGGACGAAACAGAACAGCAGCAGCCACACCGGTGAGATGACACGCCCTGAACCGCAACCCTGCGAGGCCTAGAGCCCTGCACTTCTTCGCCCGGCCAAAGAAGTGCAGGCCGGGCGAAGAACCATGTTTGACGCCCGGCCAAACATGGCCGGGCGTCCGGCTCCTCTGGGCGGGTTACCTGTGGAGGAGGGCTGCGTGAGCTCAGAGGGTTGGGACAGTTGGGAGGCTGAGAGCAGCTGGCCCTCCTGGTCTCCCTCAGAGTCCGGGCGTGCTCTCACCAAACCTGGAAGGGCCTGTGGATCCACAGGCTGCAGGACTTGTTGGATCTGTAGGTTCCTGGCTAAAAGGAGGGTGACGGCATACGGTGGAGTGTGTGTGTGTGTGTGTGTGTGTGTGTGTGTGTGTGTGTGTGTGAGATCCAAGAAGTGAAAGGCAGATAAAGAGAGATAGAGGTGGTAGTGCCGAAAAAGGCAGTAGTAGATGACAGAGAGATGACAAAAAAAGGAAAGAGAAAAGGAAGTGAGACAGTTAGAATTCAGTGGCACTAAAGTAAATCATCGGTGGCCAAGTAGAGGGAGGCTGCATGCACGAGACTGCAAACAAATAAATAAAAAACATGAATGTAGATTTAAGGTTAAAAAGGAAAAAAAATAATATCCACGTGTTGTAAACGACAATTCTGCAACTCAATGGCAAAACATAGCTGCAGCGCCTTCAGGGGGAACACAGGACTCTCCCAGATTAGTGTATTTAAGCCATACACAAAAACTGGGGTAGTAAAACAGGTTAATGGCCGGTTAAAATGGCTCACAGCAAGTCTTTGAAAGAAAAACGCACCGTCGACACAAAATATCCGCTAAAACACAACGGCGAACAACAAAGCGAAAAACAAAGACAACCAAAAAGTAAAAGCCACACACTTATTGAAGAAATCCTTGAAAAAGGAAACCCAAACCAGCCAGGATTATATTTCACGCTCAGAGACACCGCAAACGCATCCACAGGCCGTTTTGCTGCTACCTTTAAATGTACCAACATCGTCTTCATCTGTGAGGTGCTTCTCCAGCCAAAGGCCTGACTGGAGCTCTTTATCCCACGGGCAGTAGTCCCCCTCTGCCAGCAGGGGGAGACAGAGGCCCAACAACAACAACAACAAAACACAGATACACACATTCATGCACGCACACAAACACAGTAGACAAAAGGGATGGGGGGGGGGTCATGAAGAGGAGGGGACGGAAAAGGAGGAAATCAGAGCGGATGAGGAGAAGAATGTTTGAGACATTGACACTTCACATGAAACAGATTTGGGATTTTGAAGTGCAGACAAGGTGTTAACAGACACCAAAGACAACAAACTACATTTACAATCTTCACAGAAAAAAAAAAAACACATCTTGTAATCACACGCCAAGAGTGAAAAAACTAATTTACCATCGCTCGACTCATCATCATCATCCTCCTCCTCCTCTTCGTCCTCATCTTCATCCTCATACTCTTCATCGTCTTCGTCTACCTCCCCGTCTCTGCTGACCGCGTCGGCCGGCGCGCCCCCCTCGTCCTCGTCGCCTCTCAGTTTGGCGTGGATCTCCACCGCCTCCCTCCAGGGAACGCCGCCGAGGTCGGAAGGGCTGAGCGGCTGCCGCTCGCCCTCCTCCAGATCCTGATCCTCCTGCTCGTCCTCCTCCTCCATGTCGGACTCCGAGCTACTGTTAGAAAACAGAGGAGGAATCCCGGTAAAGTGTGAGAACAAGTGGGCGGGAAAGAACAGACGAACTGCAGGGTCAGTGAAGGAACGGACTTCAGCTCCTTGTTTATAGTATTTTGCTTTCAGGCTGACTTTAGCAATTTGTATTTGTGCAAAGTTCACCTGCCAACTCTTTGGGCGCTTAAGCCAAAAAGTACTACGGGGACATAACTAAGAATTATTTCAGTATTGATTTTTATTTGTATTGATTGATTAAACTCTTAACCTGTAAAATGTCAGTTAAAAGAAATCACAAACAGCCCAACGTGACTTTCATTTCTTTCATTTCGGCACTTAATACTTCATTACTTACATGCGACAGACATAATAATTAATACATTGATTAATAACATGATCAGTAGATTAATTCATAGTGAAAATGGTTTGTTATTTATGTCACTGAATGTGAGTGTGTCCCTCAACTGGACAGCTCACTTAAGGAAATGCAGGAATAATGACTTTGAATAGAAAAACTACCCATCAAAGGATCAGCTGCAACAAATCACTATACAAATGTGTGCAAATTAGAAAATCTCAACAAAATAAAAAGTAAGAAAAGTGCACAACTCTGTGGTTTTCGTGCTCTCACCTGGAGCCCTGGTCGGCGTCGGCGGCCTTGTCCAGCACACTGCTGAGGTTGTGTTCGGCCAGCGTCTCCTCGGGCACCTCCTCTAGCTCCTCCTCCCTCTGCAGGGACAGGCGGTAGTTCTCCAGCTCGATGCGCTCTGGAGTTCCCCGCAGACGTTTCGCGAGGCTGGGCTCCTGCAGTCCGTTGGCCACCGGTACTGTCGACGGATCGAGCGTAGGGTGGAGGTGAAACGGTGACATCGTGTGTGGGGAGGGCGGGGGGGGGGGCACCAGGCGGGGCGGAGGGAAGAGAGCACAAAAGAGGCAACTGAGAATCATACAGGTGCAACGGTAGAGGGACGAGCAGCCGAGCAGGGCTGACTGAAAAGGCCACGTTGGAGCTAAGTATCCGTCAGTGCACAAGAACTGGACACACGCAGATCCACTGGGATACTTTTTGTGAAAAAAAAACAAAAAAACCTGCTGTGACTATGTGAACATAACGGCCTCGTAGCATCAAATCCATCACACCGCCAACAATGCAACTAGTGCATATTCACACACATGACTTTTCCCCCTTTACTCCCACTAAACCAATGCAACTTGGTATTTAAGAACAAACTGACAAGGACACACCAAATGAAGATCTAGAACTGAATTTATTGCATTAGATTATATTCCTACAGCAAATATTATCAACAAACACACATAAGTTTGACATTCTAAAATTATTCTCTCATACTACAGTTGTCGATGCCTTGCCTTTTTCCCATCCTGAGAAGCAAACCTTAAAACTGCATTTGCCTAAATTTGTCTTTTGAATTTACTTGGATATCACTTATTATGAATGAAATGGATCATAATAAGTATCCTCCACATTATACTAACCGTTTGGTCCCTCCACTTCAAAAGAGATTAAGGGCTCTGACCCCATGTTAATCCCACTTGAAAAAGGATAGGTGTGATAATACATGTGTGTGATATTTGTCTCTGGAGCACATGTCATTCTGTAAACACACAGAATGTGGTCAAACAGCTGCAATTTTATTTATTTATTTATTTTACTTCCAAATCCGACAGCATTCTGGAAAACAGCTGTGAAGAGAACTTCTCTATTAATCTCACTGTTATGGGTAACCTTTCCACTAAAACCACTAAAACCAAACCTGACTTACCAATGCTTTATGCACCTTTTGTTTTCATATATTTAATATTATACATATAGATATTTTCCAACATATTCAATATCTGGCTTAAAAATAAAAAAATAATAAATATCATTAACCCTATTAAGGGAATTAGTAGAATATTGGGAATACTGGAAAATAATTGTTGCTAAATGCATATTACTACGTAGTCTAGAGGATAAACTTATGGCATGATTTATGATGAGTCTCATCTTTCTTATCGTAACACTGTTATTCCATGACGCCTATCGTTAATAATGAAAGTAATTCTTCAATCGTGTTACCATTCAAAATGAATGTTGCATCTTTATATAGTATTAGTACACAATTTATATTTATAATACTACACTTGCCACACAACGCAGCAGGCCTACACATCACATATTTTAATGCATACGAGTATTCTTCTGGTACCAACCTGTTCTGTTCAGCTCTTTCTAGTTTTCTTGGTTATACTTAACAATAATATGCAATCCAGTTAACGTAGCTAAGAGGCACTATATTAAGCAAACTCAAGAAGGTCTTAGGTTGAGGGTGAGAGGCCGAGGGATGCAGGAGGACAGGGCAGCCAGGAAGGAGTGGAAATCACAAGAGAACCAATCACAGGCACCAATTCAAGCACTAGGAGAAGCTCTCAGTTTTAAGCTGCTCTGATAGGAGGGGGAAAGGTAAAGCTCACTAAAGCACTGATACAGGCACTTCATCACAGTACGGTGAGTTTTAGTAAAAAAAAAAAGGGATATTGTAGGTGCAAAACAGAGAAAGAAAGACATCACAAAGCAGGCTCTAAAAGAAACAGATCACACGGGAGGAAGGTAGAGCTAAAAGGAAGCAGTCACAGGCCACTAGAGGTTACAATCACAACAGAATCGAGCTTGGCTCTTCATTAAAACACCAGCAGGCAAAAAACATGTCGATGTAATTACCTTGGATTACAGGAATGTATTGCAATGTGTGAGTGTGAACGGATGTTTTGAGTAAAACAGCTGGCACGTTACTGCCACATCTGATCATAAAATCAGCAGAGAGAGAGAGTAACAAATCGCTAATATTGCTGCTTGGAAAGCCGACCCGACGGAACTTTGTCCAACTCTTTTTTTTTTTTTTTTTTAATTACCAAGCCAAGAAAAATGAAAATGTATTTAAGATGCACCATTCAATTCTAAAAATTATACGCTGCCATTGGGCTGCTTGACTGCTTAAGTGCTTAACTGCTTCGACCAATCACAAGTCAGAAAATGTCTGAGACGGAAAGAATGACGCATCTTCAAATGAGAAATCAAATCGAGGAATCACAAAATTTACATGAACAGGCCGCAGGCTGAGTGAGTCAATACAGTGAGCTAAATCTATACAACCCCACTGGCATTAGTTGGCAACGGATGGAAGGAAGGGAAGAAAAGGAGGGGCAAGAGAGTCATGCTAGAGGAGGTTGAGCAGGGCATTGATGGTGAAACAGCAGAAGAGGTAGATGCAGTAGGTACACAGAAAGGGAGAGTCTAGCGGGTTGTGCGCCACCTGGTGGCAGGTCCAGGAGAGCGTGCGGCGGAGGGCACGCAGCCGGACTCCCGCGCCCTTGACCAGACGGTAGGGCGCAGCCGCCACAGCAAGAGAGGAAAGTGGGGTACCTGAAGGCTGGAGCTCGGCCGAGGGCGCTGCCGCCGCCGTCGCCATCGCCCTCCCGGGGGCATCCACGGTCGCCGTGGGGGTTTGGGGCGCCTGGTTCTCCTGCAAAAGACAGACGACGTCAGTCTCTCAATCTGCCTCCGGCGCGTTAGCTGCTGTGAGCCTATACTTCGCCAGAGCGTTCGGGAGACAAACAAAACAATTTATTTCTTCATCATTGCGCCAGTGAATCCTGATTTCCACCAGGAGTCCGGCGGGTAAAAACGGAAACGGGTACCTTAGCGGTGATTGGAGTCGGAGAGGGAGCGGGCCTCTTTCTCTGAGCATAGCCAGACAGGCGGTAGCAGAAGTGGGGCTTGCAGTAGAATTTCCCTGCAGGATAAAAAGGAAGACACAGAGCATATGAGCAAATAAATTCAATACAAATATAAACGTGTACAATGCACATTTTGCACATTTTGCACATTTCACCGAACAGAGTCTACAGGGTTCATCTCTTCTGCAGAACGACACAGCGCGTTTGTCATTTTTGAATAAAAAGATCTTCCCTTCTGTGTCAGCTCAGAGCGTCAGTGGGTTTAAGTCCCACGGCTGACTCGGAAAAACAGCTTCTCTTTCTCAATAAACAATCTGCTGCCTGTCCGTGAGCACCTCCCCGAGAGGGGAAAAAAGGACTCCAGAACTGTGAGACTGGAGTCAATGTAGTGGAATGCAACGTCAGCTCACATCTTTCAAGTTGAGATGTTATGAAGCTATCTATTATTCTGCCGGCAGACGTGTTTGTACAACAAATGTTGTTTTTTTTCGATGAATATTAGGAACAAAATGGCAAAGATAAGGAGAAAAGTTATCTTAACCGCAGTCTTACCGTCCTCCACATCGAAGGCGTAGGAGGACAGGCGCAGCGTGGTGTTACAGTATTCACACTTGAAGCAGCTGCGATGGAAGAACTTCCCCTCTGCGCTCAGCCTCTCCATCACGTACACACGCTTGCGGCAGAAGAAGCACACGTCGCTGCCCCCGATGTTGGCGGGGAACTCTTTTCTCAGTGAGCCCTGCGGAAGGATAACACAGTGATGAGGTTACGAGTGAGAAGAGAGGGGAGGCGGAAAAAACGTCAACGATTTTGTGGACATCACCCGCCCGGTCACTGCCGGATATACGCCGGGTGTTGAGCTACTTATAACCCAAGGACAAGAGCACAACACAGGTTATTTGTCACAAGGAATCGGGATCTCTTATCACTATGAAACTCTACAACCACAACAGTATCCCAAACAGTAGTAAATTGTGGAGAAAACACACACACACACACCAGCTAGAGGGAGGTGGATTAATGTTAAACTGTGACGGAAAACTAACACTTCAGCGTCTTCACGACATGTCAGTGTCTGAAACAACACGCTGCTCGACACTCGCGATCTATACAAGCCACATGCCTCCTACCACTGGGCCAACATGCTTACCAAGTCCTTCTTTTCAGGTAAAGGCTTAGGATATTCCTGAGATTGAAGCTGATTGGCTATCTGCTCAGCCAATGAGCCAACAGCGCCTTTGTACATCCTGACATAGCGCTATTAACAGCATTAAGGGGAGGAAAAAAGAAATACAGGTGGACAGACGTTAGAACATGGTGGATGAAAGATGAAGATAAACGTGAGGGATGGTGGCGGTGAGAAGAGGAGAGCATTAAAACACAACAATGGTGTGTGACAGGACATTTAGACAAGACAAAGCAACGTTTTCATGCTTGATTGATCAAGCATTTCGATGTGCCGGCAGCAGCCCCGCCTCACCACAAAACCAAACGTAGCTCCTGTAGCTAAGACTCACTGCGTATACGTGCCATCACACAGCATCATTGGATTTGGGACATCAGAAAAAGAGCGAGATCGTTACCGCATTTCAAACGACGACGGCACTACTAAGTGCAGGCGTGCTTCAGTAAATCAATATGTATATATGAAGACCCTGTGAAGCTGCCATCCGTTCATCACACGCACACACAGCACCGTTGCATTATTAATCGAACAATAAATATGAAAAAATTGAAATGTTGGCGAGGACTATTCAACTGGTTCGTTATTACGTGTCAATAGTTTATATCCTGCATTAATATATATACCAGGATTAAGATGCGACCTATGAAAGCTCCAAAAAAAAAAAAAAGAAGCTATGCTTCATCCCCGATAGGGGAAGAATTGAAATGAGGTTTAGTTTGTACGAGGCAATCCTAAGCCATGCAAACTATTTCTGTGGATGGGATTGGAGCACACGTTGCAGTCCCACTGCATTGCAAAGTTGTTACCCTGCCACAATTGGAACTGTGTTTGTCAACATGGGAATTATACTAGATGAGATTTTTTTTTTTTTTTTTGCAGCCAAGCTGCTCTTGCAAATCCAAAACAACTACAAGAGACTCCCTTGGCAAAACAACTGCGGGAAGTCTAATTAAGTTGAAGCGGTGTGCCAGCTGAGAATATTTTGACATCTGTCCAGATAGTCATAGTCACAAGGACTGATTACTCACCCACATGCTAAGACATGACAACAGAAAACAATTAACAGGTTGCAAATGAGTTTCCTAATATTTCACAACAAGCAGACGGGCTTTTCAAGTCTCAAGGGAGCTTAAGTCACATTAAGCAACACAAATAATTAATGGAGACGAGGCAGTTTGATGAAAGACGGCGTGCAGTGAGTTAGCGTCACCACACTGCATTCCTGCCGGCCGGGGAAACCACTACCTGTCTCAAGTCGGGGGTGGAGCGGGGAGAACCAGGGGGAGACCGGGCTCGGGCCAGGTGCCATTGTTCCGTAAAAAAACGGGAGTTTTTTTTCTTGGGCTCCACAAAAAAGGGAGAGAGAGAAGAGAGTCGTTTTCAAAATGGAAATTTAACAATTAGGAAACCCAATACGAACGGTTTCACACCATTTTCTGAAATTAAACTATCAAACCAAATTGTGTTTGGAGAGCGGCCTTTTGGTCAGCTCCATCCCCTCGGGGGTTCCACGCTAACACGCTAGCATACGCTGCTGAGTTCAGCCTTTTAAAGAAATGTTGTTCTATTACTTTAGGGCATCTTTGCCAATGGCAAATAAAATCACTTGAACATAATTTAAAGATGAAAGTTTATGTATTTTTGCCGTTAGCTGTTGAGTCATTCCCTCTCGTGTTCTATGCTAATGCGCTAGCATAAATTGCTGAGTAAGAAAAGGCAGCTAGGCTATTTCTATTTCTTAGTTTTTCTGGTATGTCTTACAAACTGTCCTTTTATACAATTTACATATGAAATGTCATATTAACCCTACAGTTGTTAGTTTATATACAGTAACTACATAAAACAGAGGAACATTAATTGTTTTGTGACAAATCTTATCCATCATAAATATTTTTTCCATGCACTTTACTGCTAATATGAATTGTTATTTACATGCTGCCCTTTGTCTAGTCTTGAAAAGGTAAAGTTGACCAACAGGACAAGTCTCGCAAAATTAGTGTGCTCCTTTATCAAGATGCATAATTATTAGATTATCAAATCAGATGTCTGTGTTAATGGGGAAATGTCACCTGCGGTCCGGCTGGCTTGCCCTCAAACTGAGAGGCAAGTAGCTCGGCCCTCTCCTGAATACTAAGCACATATAAAGGCATTTCATCATCGGAAAGGAGGGGCCTTGCTGGCTCCTGCAGAGAAATAAATGATTCAGTCACAAAAGGCCCAAAAGTCACACTCAGGATAAACACGGACTGAACAAGCTTTAACAAGAGCCTCAAAGTCAGGTGTTGTTCTCAAAAGTAAAAACAGCCACAAAGGGGTGACTTAGTGACACCAAATCCTAACCTTTCTAGAAGAGTCAGGAGAGGACAGCGGGGAACCAGGACTCGCAGTCGGGTCCCGTGACAAGTGCCACTGCTCTAAAAAGAAACGGGACGGCTTTTTCTTCGGCTTCAGCGGGGAAAAGGGAATGGTTCGAAAAGGGAATTAAGACTCAGGAGGATGTGCATGCGAACCCTTCATGCATGCCCTTTACATACAGTGCAGGCCAAGAAATGTGAGCAATAAAAAGAAATCTGAATATTGGAAACCACGTTCTCCGAAATGTCCATGCACGGCGTTCACCTTTGGTGGCTTCTCGGGTTTGCCTTTAAACCTGGAGATCAGGCGGTCAGCCCTCTCTTGTATGCCAGGTATGTGAATGGGTGTTGTCAGGTGGGGCAGCTTCTGCTCCTGCCAAGGGAAGCTCTATTGAGACTTGACGATGATTCGGGTGTCGCTAAAGGGCTCGTGCTGTTAAAAGCCTGGTTTCTTCCATAAAGCAGTCTGTTCACAGCTACTAAACCATCTCTCATGAAGAAAATCCAACCACAAACAACAGCAGTGACAAGCTGAATGCGCATCCATGCAATCACTCAAGTACTCTACCCCGTATTTTAGAGGCATCTCGTAGTATTCAAGCTCCTCTTCTTCCGGACTTTTACGCAAATGCTTGAAGGCAGAAATGACACGCGCTGTATTAACACTTTGGGTTCGCATCGAGCATAAACACAGTCACAAAAAGGGGTTGTTGTGTTGGAGAACAGCTTGTTATGCACAGGCTCTTGACAGTGCCCGGCGATAAGTTAAAATTGCTCCCCGAAGTCTTACATTTATTCACAAGCTGTCACACCCAAACGGCATACCCTTCCACATGAAAACAAAACGGCTCCTCTTGATAATGTCACTCACACACACGCACACACACACACACACACACACACACACACTCACACACACACAGAGAGAGTCAGGGGAAGTAAACAAGACCATAACCACTCAAGGCAGTCGTTTGGAGAAATGCAGCGCTTTTGTTGTGTTTTATTTACACCCGCATACTGCAGAGGCCAAATCTGAGGTACAGCAGACACAATTAGAGGATGCTTTCAGAGAAGGAAAAAAAGGTTGGTGGGGGTTAAGGGATTGACACACACACACACACACACACACAGAGAGAGAGAGAGACGGACAGATGCAGCAGACCATGTGTCACCTCTGAGTGAAGAGAGAGCGAGGAAGTGGAGGAGGAAGAAGGGAGCAGAATGGTTTTCTTTGGGCAGCTCCGAGAGCCCGAGCTGGACAGCTGGTCGGCACCACCTCTGGCCTTGAGAGATGAGGGACAGGGACAGCAGGTTCAGCAGAAAATGAATAGAATGATGATGAAAGTGACACGGCCAAGAGTAAATATGCAGCACATCATTCGAAGTCCGATAATGAATAGCGATGCTTTGAGAACCTTGCAAAAACAAAAAGGTCAAATTATGGCTTCAGAAATTTGCATCAGCACACAGTTTGTTATCCATGTGGTTAATAGAATTAGTGTGTGGCACCACTTCACTTGCTTAGGTTCACACTACATGCACCGTTAGCCGGACACATCGGTACACACGTTTCCATTCACACAACCGCTAAAACAGATCACCCACAACGTGTATATAGCGAAAAAAAAAATAATGCCCTGCCCTGTATGAATACAGCCCATAGTCAAAAGGGGAAATAATACACTAGCTCTGTAATTAAACTTGGAATATATCAAGGTCTCTTATATTGGTACCAAAACATAAATCTAATCACTGAAAAAGGGTGAAGGAAAACTCTAAAAACAAGGGCTTGACAAACTTATTTAAAGAAGACAAAAAAATGAATATTGAATATGAGTGGCTTAAAAAAAACTAAATCCTAAATAGTTTCTGTAGACTAAGTGTTTAGGATTATCACGATTATTTCCAGTCTTTACGATATACTTTAAGTTAATTACCTTTGCAGCTGGCTGAGACTGGCTGTGCAGTGAGAGGACATTTAAAAACAGCCGTGAATTAAATCCTTTTAAAAAGAGGGAAGTTTGGAGTTTAAATCCGTCTCTGTGAGGGGAATGCTTAATCTAGTGACGAGACAAAAAAAAAAGAAAAGACAACTTTCTCAGCATCAGCAGGGGAAACCGCTGCTGGCACGTCACTGCGCTGAGTCTGAGTATTCGGATGAGAGAACAGTAAAGCAGGACGACAACCCGGCAGGCCAGCTGGTCTTTCCTGAGGCTGGAGGAGAGGACGCAGCGCCGGGTCAGTATAATCAGGCCAGAATATTTTAAAACACACCTAGGAGTCGGGTTGGTAGCTAACAAAATAGGAAGTTTAATTGTATCTACTTCCTCAGTACGCAGAAGCATAGTGATGAACCTTAAACTGGAGCTCTCAGGTCAAAGAAAAGTGTCCAACGGGGCAACAAAAAAAAGGGGGATGATACCCATCGTATAAGGAGACCACTCGTTCTGTTAGTCTTCACGTTTACTTATTTGTCCCTACCTTTCCACTGATTGACAGGCGGCCTTAATGTGCCAAGCAAAGTGTCAATGCACCAGCAACATGTGGGAATGAAGACAACTCCAGGGGTGCAAACATGGATGGAAACGATGCAGTCTACAAATAAATAACATCAATTGGCTCTGTCAATGTTGTTTTAAGAAAGAAAACCTTTTTAACAGTTTTGGTCCTGCTCAAGGATACCTAAACCCCAAAACTCTTTCATATGTTTATGTATACAATATCATTCTAAGATATTTTGTGTGTTATCCATCACAACTAACTAACAATTCCCGCCCTGTAAGCATTTTACGAGCACGCATTATATGATTTTTACAGTTATATTTTTGTCTGAAAATGTGGTTTCAATACAGTAATAATAGACTCTCATTTCAGATTGGAAACACATGCTTTATACGGTTGTATGACCATCTGTATCTGCTCGGGGCTTTTTTAGCCCTCAGTGGAGATGTTGTCTGGCTTGTGGAGGCTATCCATTTCCACCTATAAGTGTGTGTGTGTGTGTGTGTGTGTGTGTGTGTATGTGTGTATGGTGGGGGGGGAGAGACATGACTATCTGGACTTAATGGGGCGTGAAAGTTGTTGGAGGACTACCGGGCCAGCGTAGCTAACCATACCTGCTCCCCTCTGTTGGGCAGTGTCTGACCCTTGATCATTTCTTTGTAGCGAATGCTCAGCTGCTCCTGCTGCTGTGTGCGTCTCTGAACCAGGACAGGAGAAGCAGAGGAGAGACCAAGGAGGTGTCACACTCTTATGTGTCTCACACAAACACACACAAGCACACACACGGCGATTTGAATGAGAAGTTTAACGCAATCACACAGTTTTGTTAACCACACAATAAGCCGCTGAGTTAATTCCTCCGAATCTCACACAACAGGTCTGCAAATGGTCTACAGGGAGGGTGAGGCTCAGACTGGTACAGGTCAGCACAAAGCAGCTTTCCCCACTACGACACACCACAGGGACTTATGGTTAGAAGGTCAGCCTAGCCGTAAGTGTCTATGGGGACGAGGCGGGGCGGTCCCACTCTTTACCTTTCTCCATGCCGGGACAGGTGCCAGGCGCACTGGCTCATTCACAGGGGTTTGGGGCGAGGTAAGGGGGAAGAGGCGATCCAGATTGGGCAGAGATTCCCCCTTTGTAGTCAGACAAAGGTGATTGACAGCGAGCGAGGCCAGTGAGAGGGCCCGGATAACCGTGCAAGGAGGCAACATGACATAGTTCATGATGAGAGGTGGAAACGAGGAGAGAGAAAAACAGAAAGAAGGAAGTGAATCATGGAAGGATGGAGTCAATGAGGCTTGGAAAATCATTTGTTCAAAACCAATGAGGAAATGACAGAGTCATAGGCATAAGAAGACTGTGCTAAGAGTTGTGTAGAATTTATAATAGCACTTTCAGATATCTAAAAGGAAATATCATGCAGACACCAGCTGGAAAAACACAAATAGGTGCATGAAGTACCTTTAGCCAAACAATTGTTCTGTATTCAGCCTTTAGAAATCCTTTGACTTCCCATCAAGTTATGTTCTGTCTCAACACGATTATATAATCAACTATTTTCATTGACTTTAAATCAGAAGCAGCTATTCCGAGACGCATAATAACGAGACATTTTCTCCAACAGCAACAGTTGGGAGTTGTCTTTCCCCCTTAACAGTACTGTTTAGTGTTCCCATCGGCCCACTGCTCCCTCCCACACTCCGTGGCAAGCGAACCAAAGCTCTGCGAACCGATTCACCTCCAAGGCCTCCGAACCCGGCCGGCACCACGAGGCCGCCTACATGACGCGGGAACAATACCCAGCCTGAGCAGTATTAGCATTCTGGGCCTCGGCTCATTAATACAGTGGCCTACAGCTCGTCCAGACAGACCAGAGGCCCTGTCACGCAGCATCCAAATCTACATGTTCGTCAAACATTCAATGAAGGGGAAAACAAACCACAATGAGTTTGTAAAAAAAAAAAAAGATCGTAACTCCAACGAAGTCCAGAACTTGCCCGAGTGGAAAGCCTGTTTTTCCATCCCAATTGCACCAAAATGAACCGCGTGACTCCCTTCATACCTGCCGTTTGAGTCCCGTAGCCTGTGGAGCGTTCTCCTCAAACTTGGCGATCAGCTGGGTGGCCATGACTTTGACTTTGTTGTGGTTCCCCACAGCGCAGGAGTCCATTTTTCTCTCCGTCAGGACAGCTGGGGCCGACGGCCGGTCGTCACGACCGGTTCTGGATACCTCCTCCTGCGGGAAAGTGGAAAAACTGTTTTTTAAAAAAGCTGTTTGCCGGTTGCCGTCAGTCTGGAGGGATTAATTAGTCTGTTCCGGTAGGATAGGCTCCTCAAAACAATAATCCCAAACTCAACATCTGAGACGCTTCGCTGTCAGAACTACTCACATCTTCAGACTGGCTGGTTTTCCTCCTCTTCCCCAAACCGTCCACATCCTTCTCCTTTTTGTCCTGTTGATGACAAGTCATGAGTTATTTCCACTCCTACTACAACAATGAGGTTATCAAGAGCCACATTTAAAAGCAACGGACAAAACACCGACCTTTGGATTTCGTTTCCTGGATATTGCTATGCTCTGACCAAGCTTGCTGAGGAAGGAGATGGGGGACTTGGTGCTGGATATCAGCGCTGCCTTCTCCTCAGGACTCAAATTGTGTTTATCTGTACAGAAATAATAATAGAACAACGTTAGAAAATTAACAACAGCTGTTTAAATCCTCTCGGTATGAAGGGTAGTTGTGTTCTCAGAGCATCTGTAGCACTGTGTACAGACAACCTCCCAACACCAGATTACAGAAGCAGCGGCTGCATCACTCACTCTCACCTCCGGGTGGCACTGTGTCCTTAAACATCTCGTAGAACTGGCTGAGGTACATGACCATGGAGAGTTTGTCTGGCTCGATCACAGAAGACATCTCCTTGCCCGTCATGCAGGGTGAGATGCCAAACTCCCTCTCTGCCACGTCGAAGCCCAACTGGTTGTTCTTCTCCTGGTCTCGCTCATCCAGGGAAGTAAAGTCACTGAGGGAGAAGGAAGAGGGAATGACACAGAGCATGACACAGGGCCGTATGGGTGCAGTGCAGGGCCAAGATAATGGACCGACAGACAAAGATAATCATAAGCACACAAGCACTCGTCTCAATAACCCTAAACCTCTGCTGCTCCTGTGAATGAAAAACATTTGGCTTTGAATTAGTATTCTCCATTGATTTGAATATTGAAACAGGACCCCCATTGTGTATCATCATTGGGAGGCAATTAGATTTAATTAACCCCCATAAGAGCATTACATCAGACATTCAGGTGTACTTTAGGTGCACTAAAGTGGGATTTTCTTTCGCCACTTGGGGGCAACAGAAACAAGCTGTAAACACAATGTTGACATGGTGTCACCAAATTGATATGGCAAATAGCTGCTTATTTACAAATCCAACAAGTACAGAGCTACACAATCATTCAGTATTCATTTGAAGTCATGTTCCTGGAGTGTAAGTCCAATAATCACTTGCTCTGTTGTGCTCTCCAACACCTCATACGGAGAAACATCTGGATCTTTAGCTGCTAAACGCTACACTATGTTCACCAGCTTACTGCCAAATTATTATCCGTCTGCTAGCTTATGGGGGTTTAGAGTTGTTTCTCTAAAAAAAAAAAAAAAACGGTTGTGGCTGGAAACAACGCTATGAGAGAGAGAGGGTGGAGTCCACTATGAGCGACCCCATCACATCGTCAATTGATTGTTAATCTAAAAGGTATTGATTACTGAGGCTTTTTAAGTTATTTAATACAGTCTAAATATGATCTCTGATGCAATGTGTGATTTGAAACGAAAAAACTACTTCTGATCAGCTGATCATTCGTGATCATCTCGCACATCGAATCAATGAAGGACGATCAAATATCCGTCTCATTTTGTGACGAGGCAGCTAAAAAGCGGGAGCTAGTCGATATTTTCCAACCACAACTGAACAGCAGCTCCAGATAGAGCGGATGTGAGCTGACATTGAGCATTTAACACTAATGAAGAAGCATTTCTGTACTATGCATGTTGTGGAAAGCATTACCGTGAATGTCATCGTACTGCAGCTAAACGACACCACTAAGGAGGGGCCGTCAATACATCTCGACCGCCCATGCAGCCCATTGGAAAGGCATTAGCATTAGAACATCACATAAGGCACACAGAGAGAACTCTCCACACGATCACTGCCCTTCTTGTACACGAGTGCATGTGAACGGAGCATCCCCAAAGGCAGCGCCGCTCATCATCGCTCTCCCCTCCTCCCATAAACTGGCCTATCAAGCGCAGCAGAGCACAACCGCTGCGCTACTTGGTAAAGGTCAGGCAGGACACAGATACTTATAGCTTATGATGCTAATCGCCACTTTGCCTCCAGAGGGTAACAAACTACATTAGGCAATGCGGCTGGAGACTGTGTGACTGTGTGTGTGTGACTGTGTGTGTGTGTGTGTGTGTGTGTGTGTGTGTGTGTGTGTGTGTGTGTGTGTAAACCTGGACATGAGGAGGGCTCCCTTAAGGGTCATTACGCCTGGTAGCCGTCGACTCATTTACATTGATGTATGACTCAATACAAAAAGGTCCCAACTAGACAATAAACATTATTTGAAAACCAACAAAATTTACATAAAACACAGCAGGTCCGTCGTTACAGGCACGACAAGAGAGTTTTAACCCTTTCTCTCTCTGTCCGTGAAGGGACACGCTGGGCAGAGTTTGCAAATGTTTTCCTGCGAAACGAAATCTGCCGTCTGAATTAACGTGGGCTCCTGGCGATGCGCGTTCTGCATCAGGATGCAGAGATCTAACCTGTGCAACATCAGGCTTGACCTCAACCTTGTTGTATCACTTTGTAAAATATAACAAATATTCAGATGTAAATGTGGTGAATTACTATCACTATTTATTAGTAAAATAATCTATTGTAATTTAGAAATTAACATTAACTACAATTCAAGTGTTAAACGCATTATTGCTGCAACAAAATCGGTCAAAAACTGAAACCAGGAATTTTAATTCCAATATATAATGCACATAGTGTACAAACATAGTATTGAGCTGAATATATTGGCCCCAGCGTCACTGCTACCTGACGCAGCTATTTGAGCCAGTACAAGCCCGTCCCTAGCATGCATTTCTTTTCGATACTCACATGAGGTCCGGTCGGTATCGGTCAATGAGGGCGCACAGGGCCAGACCGCTCTTCCAAGACATCGTAAGGTCGGTCACATTAACATTCCTGTAACCCTCCGTTTGTCTCTGGCACCAGTTCAGCAGCTTACTGGATCGAGCTATGGATTCTGGTGGGGCAGAGAGACAACATGAAAGGCTTGATGGCGAAGCGGCAGGTTGAACTCAATCTGGAATAAACAGAGCAAGAAATATAAACAGTTTCTGGGCAGCACGACACTCTTGCTGGGCAATCTCATGGCCTTGGTCAGGGAAGGCTGAGCATAGTGTCATTAAGTTTTGTCATCCATGGCATCATCATCCATGTTAGTACTAGTTTTAACCAGCCAATGAGGAAGCATTATGAACTGTGTGAGAGTTTTAAAAAGGAAGGAAAGGATGCAAATGAGAGGTTAGGAGAGGATGCGGAACCCACAGGAAACCTTAAAAACAGCTGGAACGGACATTAAATAAAACCGCTGAATGAAACCAGGGAGCTAGAGGGAAGGTATCAATGACCGAGTTAGTACAATAAATTAAGAGGCTGCAATCAGTCCATCCGCAAAGTTCCATCATTCCACTATTCATTGTACATTACTCATGTATAGCAGATAGACTTTCCAACTGTTAAAACTATTAGGAATCCCTGAAAAGCAACACCATGCATTTGGACTTTGCGTTACCTCGCAACTGCTTGTCAAGCAGGCAATTGTCTAGAGTGGAAATAGTTAAATATTACATTTCAGCAACAGTGATTGCAGCAAAATCCCACACTGATCAAATAATGTGTTTTCCCACGGCCTAAACATTGTAGAGTCTCCTTTTGAGGAATAAAAAAAAAAAAAGACACAAACCATTCCTGGCCAACTTCGGTGTCGACGAGTTGATCACATTCTCGATTTCAATGCGCATTTCTCTGGCCTCGCCTGTGTCGCAGAGGTGCCTCACCTGCAACACACGCACAGTCATTGCTGTATTACTCGAACAACACGTGTGCTTCCTGCATGTAACAGATGGCGGCGGTGATCCGTCGGCCCGTCACACTCACCTGGCTAGGCTTGAGGAAGTTAAGGCTGATGTTGGGGTAGCGCGTGGTGGGGTCCACGCTGTAATGACTGAAGTTCTTACTGATGTTTTCTGTCGTGGTTTGGGGCAGTAGGCGGTATATACTCTCCCTAAAGCACAGAGGAAAACTTTGAATATATTCCCATGTGCTATATAAGCAGAGTCTTATTGATGGGAGGAAAACATAAGGAGATACTCTGGGAATAAATTATGAAAACTCATTAGCATTGCTACCAAAGAGCAGAGAGCGTTATTGCAGAACTGGGGAGTCACATTCCATTCAGTCCTCATGTGAACCTCTTATCCCATTAGCACGAGCCAGAGTGGGACTGGTGCTTGAAATCACATACAGGCACATTTCCTAGTGAAGCACTTAAAGATAAAAGGGTGTGTTTGAACAGAGAGCACATGTATGCATGTAGTGTGTGTGTGTGTGTGTGTGTGTGTGTGTGTGTGTGGACGAGAGAGGGGTCAGTCCCTGTGTTTCAGTGTTTCCACACCCTCACCTCTCAGCTAGAACCTCAAGAGCGGTTTTGCCCTGAGCCCAGCTCCTCACCATCCAGCCCGAGTCCATGGCTGCCAGGAAACCGCGGGCGATGCCAGTGCCCATGGGCCAGAAGGGCTGGAGACAACAGCAGCAAACGCCACATTCAACATCCAAATATGGCCACAGAAGAATCAAGGATTTATGAAAACAAAAAAACGGGGGGTGAAGCATTTGAGCTCCTCAAGTGGAGCACAGTAACACAGTCTCTCTCTCTCTTTCTTTCTCTCTCTCTCACCTCCAACAGGCTGTCCCCCACGAGCGCCACCATCAGCTGGTGGCCGTTGCGTTGGCGTACCATGGCGGCGTTCTCCGAGGCGTACATGCAGGTGAAGTCGAACATGGCTACGTCGGGCTGGCCGTAGTGGTTGATGGCGAAGTCCAGTGTGGGCAGCTGGTGGTTGGTGGAGAAATCCGCGGCCTCGGAGGCGTAAGACAGCAGGGCGGCCTGGTCCACGTTGGACCTGGACAGCAGCAGCTCCGTGTCGGCATAGTCCTGCAGCGGAGACGAGACGGGCGTCCATTAGAAGAAGTGGAGAAGTGGAATGACAGAGTTACAACTTGCACAGCCGGCTTCAAGCTAATGCCGGCAAAGTGTCATTACACGGGACAAAAAGTTTACAGTTTACACCGTAAACAAAAAAGGAACGCGTTGAAGACTCCTCTGTGCTACGAAGCACTTGCAGAGGAATAAAACCCGAGCAGTTCACGAGTCTCTCCAACATGTAGCATCAAATCACCGCATTCTTTCAAAGTGACATGTTTTCACAGAGGGCGTCAGAGGCACATTCTTCCACCTTCAAGCTCCCCGGTTGTCCAATGCCGGGCCGGCGGTGGTGGCGGCGGCGGTGGTGAGGGGTGAGGGGAAGGGCAGGGTAGTGGAAGATATGAATAAGAGTTGTTTTCTGACTCGCTGCCTTGAACTGTGTGGATCTGCCGGCCCTCTGCCATCTCTTCCGCCCTTCCGCTATCCTTTTCCAAGGGGCAGGACAGAGTCAACTTCATAGCTATAAAAAGGATCCGTCTAGGACTTTCTATCAAAAAGGGAACTTCCAGAAGTTACTACAGCAGTCAATTATGACATTTCATTAACACGTGCCTCCATACTCTAAATCCCCCTGCGGGCTCAGACTTGTGTGTACCAAAACCTCATTAATGTCATCACCTCAGCATGAAAACACACACACACACACACACCGACTTGCACGCACGTCTCAAAATTATCCGGAGAAGAAACGATGACTGTGGCAGCAAAAACGCTAATCTAAGAGACTTTGTGGGCAATTTAGAATCCCAAAAAAAAAGCCGCCACGCAGACAGAGCACACCTTCAGTTATGTTTGTACATTAAGACGTACAAAAAAAAAAGGTCTTTCCTGTTTCCTGTGGAATGTGGACAGGGAAAGGAAACTACTGCTTACAGTGAGGACACACACACACACACACACACACACACACACACACACACACACACACTCAGTGTGCTTGAGTTGGCAGTTTGTGCCCGAACACTGTTGGCTCGATTAGACCATTAGGCTGATACCAGGCAAAGACAGAAGGAAAATAAAAGGCTGGGAGAATGAAAGCTTGGGAGACAAAACGAGAAAACACAGGGACAGACTTCTGATTTTGTCAGCCTGTGCGGGCATTCGGGCTTCATGTCGAGTACAGAGACACGGAATGAGATTCAACAATGGTCTCCAGGGCATGCGGATCGCGTCGTGCCGAGACCTGGACTTTGATCACTCACATGCAGAATGACTCCTTTCTCCAGCAGGCTCTGTTTTTTGGCAGTCATCACAAAGTAGTGCGTGTCATCCTTGTAGTAGACGATGTTTTCCAGGTCAACACCTAGAAAAGACCCATGGAGAAAGACGCAGTGTTACATCACAAACAATCGTTTTCCTTAATGCCGTCGCTGGCTGTCATGTCGTCATTAGAGCAGCAATTACCCGACTCGGAGCACATAACCAAGGCCCCCGGGACATTGTCGTGTCAGCGGTAAACTGTGGCAGGCTTGGCATCAGAGCTAACGTTATTTTAATTGGAGGAGCTGACAAATACAGAACTGGGATCCAAGGACAGATTATTTCACCCGTTTACTTTCATTCTCCGAAAGAAAAAAAGGGATTCCAGAGTTTGCGATCTGAAAATTGAAACAAATGACTGTTCTGCTGTATCCTGAGGGGGTTTTGTCTTGTAGTTACCCGAAGAAAACAAACACAAAGTCCCTGAATCGATGCCGTAGAACAGAGCTGTGACAGACCTGTCGCCTCTCTGAGGTCTTGAAAAAACTTCTGGTTGAAGATGAAGGCCACCCCGCTGATCTCCTCCACCTTGGCCTCCGCCGACGTGTTCCTGTTGATGAAGTTAGCGGTGATGGCGATGGCCAGTTTTCCCCTGAACTCCTTCCGCCGAAACCCTGGGAGGAGGTTACAAAGAGGATGATGAAGCAGTCGGTAACGTCAGGATTCGCGGGACCTGAACTCCGGGTCCACACCCGAGTGCTCCCGTTCGCTTTTTGAGACCCCCGACGTACGACGTACTCAAATGAACACTGTGAATGCAATCAGATGTGCTGCATCATGACAACGTCAACAGTTTTTTGTGTGGTTTTATGTCCTGTGCGAGCGCAGTGCACGGTGATCCCAGAGGGAGCGTGCTGCTTCACTTCACTGATGCAGCAGTCAGTAGTACAGAGAGGGGTCATGGTACTCTACTCCACAGGGCTGTGTGTGTGCGCGTGTGTGTGTGTGTGTGTGTCTCTCTCTCTTTGCCACATGTGTGTCTATCTCTGTGTGTAAGGCCTCAACACTCAGAGGAAACAGACAGCCAATTCAACAATTCCTATTCTGCTCTGCTGGGAAAGCCGTCAGAAATACTCTTTGGACGGAGCAGCCAGGCGAAAACAAACAAACACACAGACACACACACACACACACACACACACACACACACAGATGTGTACAAATGTTCATTCATACATGAGGAATGGAGTGAGGTCAGCCACCCGACCACAGCTGGACACAAGTGACATCATAATCATTCGGAGTGACCCTCCGAGTAGGTTTCGGAAAAAACAAACAAATAATGCCGCTTGCGCTTCGTCTTGTTTGGTTTAGGAAAACAAACAGCCTGGCTCGGGCCTTCCTCCCCGTCAGCACACGAGGACTTGCCTGGTAACGTGTTTCTCTTTCCATCTGCCCCGATGATGACATCAAACTCCAGCTCGTTGACAGGGTGTGTCCTGGGGTGGACCTCAGCCCTCCAGCCTATCCCTGAGAAAACACACAGCATGTGTAACCTGACAGAAATGCATCGCCGCGGCCAGCGCGGAGCCTCCGAGGCGAAAACCCATGTGCCGTTTCCACTCGTTTCCCTCCACTTGTCTTTTTGACTCACTCACTTTCAGTCTCTTGATCTTCTGGAGGCTCAATAAGACCCTTGAACTCTACGTTGACATGGATCTCAATGCCCAGCAGGAGAGCCACTTTGAGGAGAATCAACTGAAGCTGACGAATACCTGCAACACGGCGCGGAGGAGGAAAGGAAACGTGAATGAACTGCAGAACCCACGAATGCGTCTTCTCGTCCAAAACCTCATCACATCTTGTCCGACGAGCAAATTATGTCGAAAGAAAAGAGCAAAACACGCGTGGTGCACTCACTGATATGGTCGATGGCACCAGCGCAGAACTTTCCGTAAAACTTCTTGGCGCCGAGGCCCCTGAGGTCCTGGATGGTGAAGGGCCAGAGGTGCAGCACATTGTTCCGCGAGAAGGCGTCCCTCTTCTCCAGCAGCACCACCTTGGCCCCGAGGAAGCCCAGCTCGATAGCTGTCCGTAGGCCGCATGGCCCCGCACCGATGATCAGACACTGAATACAGAGAGGGGCGGATGCATCAGAGAGATTTGGACCATACTCATGAAAAAGTCACTGCACAGCTTTCGCCACAGGCCACACAAGGCGAGCACTGCGATCTCACTTCTTCTTCTTCAAAAAAAAAAGATATATAACTAACTAGCTTTTAGTCTTTCACTGTATTTGGGAGTGTTGCACTTCGAACCCTTTCTCTTTTTTTTAAAGTTTGAGCACACGCGTTGTAAGCCACTCGATAATAGGATGCAACATGATGAGAACAAAAGGCTATAAAAAAGGCAGTTGACCGTTAAGATAAATTAAGAGAAGACAAGAATCTATCTGCAAGGAACAGTTCAAAGCTGCACTAGTCTTTTCAACCAAAATAACAACCGGTTTATCAGCCCCGACCACTATTTTGGGGTTGTATACACTGGAAACCAGAGCTGGCGACGAATCAAATTCCCCAGACTGAACTGAAGTGAACCGTCTTTTCAACAGAAATTAAAAAAAGAGTCCCTGCAGTGTCCTTATAAATGGCCACATAAAGCGCGCGCGCACACGCACACACACACACACACACACACACACACACACACATTAATATCAGCATCAAATTACAAGATTCCTGAACATCGAGGATCACATTTTAGCTCTCAATGAAGTTAAGCCGCGTCGCCCCTGAATGAACCACCCAGCGGGGAAAGATCAAAGCGTACCTTTGAGTTGGCACAGACTCGGCCCTTCTTGTACTCCTTCTGGCAGGCCCGCTTGTCCAACTTTGCCCAGAGCGCCTTGGCCTTCCAGTAGTTGAGTTTGGACTTGAGCTTGTGGTAGAAGACCCTGTACTCGCAGGGCTTGACCTCCAGGTGGTCGCACAGCTCCTGGAAGGCCTTGAGCGTGCCCTTACACGTGGTCCCCTGGACGAACTTGTCGAACAGGACATGGGCCTTGTTCACCCCATCTCCTCCAGCTGCACCGACGCCTCCATCCCCCATATTCCAGACTCACACGGGGCCGTGAGGGTCCTTCTGGGTCCAGCCCTCGGCCCTGGAAAAGCTCTCTCTGGTGGAGGGCTCTAACTCCCAGCCTCAGGCATCTTCATTCTGAGGGAGAGGATTAAAACTCAGCGAATCACAGAAGATGAAGCAGAAAAGGGGACTTACAATATCGAGATTGACGAGCACTTTTGGCCCCCGCTTAATGAAACGCGCCCTGAAATTATCCGACCAGACAACCGTCTGTATGACGGCTGGTCGGACAAGCTGTGAAAGCAGCAATTGAGGATGAAGACCAGATCGCTGATGGTCTCGCTGTCATTCTTCGGCCGCGACACAACCTCAGACAACCTTTTATCTGTCGAGGAATGAGGCTGCCGGACACGGGGAAGGGCACCGAACTCACAGAAAGCCAAACAGGAAACACTCGGGGTGGCACAAATCACTCCAGACAGGCTCCAGACAAAGGAAATAGCCGGTTCATCCCAAAACAGTATGAAACAAAGAAAAGCCTAGACATTCGAAGAAAAAACATTTGGCAATAGAACAAGGTTTCAAGAATCCGTTCAGCTTCCTGTGGGAACGTTTGCCGTTTGTTTAACTGCGTATGACTTGCAAGCAGTAAAATGTTATGTGTTGTATTGTTTTGTGTGTGCATTTCCAACCCGCGGGGAGAGGGGGGGCGGGGCAAGATCATTCATGTTGTTTGGAGTCTGCGGTTCAGCCTGAAGCGCCGACTGCTTAGCGGCATGAGCGGCCTTTGAAAAAAAAAAGGGTCAGCGTTACTCGACATCAGTGGCGAGTATGAAAGAAAAAACAATAATGATGAGAAGAGGATGACAGGGATGCTGCAAAACCCTGTCGAGGACAACCGCGTTAATGAGCTTGATCGATTTGATGAGAACATTTCAAGCCCAGTAGTGGTTCTGGTCTCCCGAGGGCAACACGACTGAAACTGGCTTTACTTGTTTGAGCTTTCCCTTCAACATATCCTAAAAGGTTTTTGGTTCACGTTCTCACATCATAATATTCAGACCGTTAGCTCACCTGAAAGAATAAAAACAAGTACTCCGCCTCCCTGCACCACTTGAGCTCACTAATAAACGTGATATTATCTCAGTGCTTGTCCAGATTACTCAAACAAGATATAACGTGTTAATTTGTGAGGCGCTAGTGAGCAGAAGTTTGTTAAACTTTGGAGAATCTTCCGTTCTTTACAGTACTAAGGTAAGCTAAGTGCTAGCTCTCGCGTCACATTTACAGTAGAGTGATGATTAATCTTCTCATCTCACTATTTGCATGGAAGGAAACTTTTTCCTCCCCAAAAAAGTTAGCATTTTAATTTCCAGTAAAGATGAATGTCAGACATCGTCAAAGGCGAGGTGAAACATTCAGGACAGGACTCAAGTTACTCAAATCCAGAGGAACACAGATTGTATTCATAATTGTATGAATGTATTAAGCTGTATGCACTTCATATGCTGGACAGGAGAGAAAACGAGTTTTAAACTCCTCTGTACGTTTGGCACATGCTGAGGAATTGACAATGACGCTGACTTTGACTTTGACTTTGACACCGTGCGCCACTTTCTCTGGAAAACCTTGAGCTTTTTTCATTACGCCACTGTCCAGGATGTTGAGCCGCTTCATGAAGCCCAAAGTAGTCCCAGTCCCAGTGGCAACACATGAGGACAGGGAGGCCGGCACAGAGGTCAGCTGGCCTCCCTTTCACACACTGCCAACTCCTCACCGCGGTGGAAACAGTGGGCCCTCGGGTCGGCTCTGCCTCGGTCGGCCCGGTTCGGGGGCCGGGGGCTGCAGTGCCAGCACAAATGGAAAGGGGCCTCACACACACACAAGCCTCTAGACAACCTCCTGCAACATCATTTCCTATGCTGGACGGTCCGTCTGCACCTGCAGCAGACCGGGGCCTGTGGTTGCGCGTGTGTGCAGAGTATCATTTTAGTAGCTTATACGCAAAATACTTCTTAACACTGGTCCCCTCTGTTTGACGGTCAAGATCAGAGGGCATCCACTGTGACCACTAAACATAACAGGGATCAATCGAAACAGCCAGTGTTCATTACAAATGACTCAATATGGCCCTAGAGTCGCAAGTCAATAGTAATGACTGTGTGCAAATATGCAGCAAATACATAAACGTCCCTTAAACAGTCGTCAGACACCTCCAGCCTGCCTCTGTTTATCTCCACAAGGACTCGAGGTGCTGCAGGGATTCAGTCAGGCTTGTGGTTTCTTTACAGTGCTGCGAGCGCTGGGGGGGGGGCCGTCTGTCATAAAACGCTGCGTACGAACAAAAGAAGACAGTTTCAAGGTCATTGTCTGCGCAACAGGCCACTGTATTTCCCTACTCCGTAGCCGTGTAAATTGTAATCTCATCAACCATAAAAAGCCTGACGAAACAAGTCTGAAACGCCTGCTCGGAATTCTTACACTCAGCTCTCTGACCCCCGGCTGGTGGTTTTGAACTTGCTGACAGAAGGCAAGCAAGCAGATCGCAGTTCATCGTCGGCATCGGGGCCGTTTTATGGGGCAGAGAAGAAGCAGGTCGTCTCAAACTCGGAAAACCTGGTGGAGCCCTCGACGAAAAAAGAAGACGGATCAAACAAAACAGCAACCTGGGAGGACTCAGAGGGGCAATAATTCACTTCACGGGGGAATTACATCTTTTTTTGCGAGTCAGTCTCTCGCTATGCTTCTATCCACAGCACGGGGCCTAAGTGATTCCCTCTGTGGACTTTCTCATTACACCGTTAAAGACCCAATGCGTCAAAAGCCGAGCAGGGGAGATGAGAGGAGCCTGTATAATGCCTTTATGACGCACACCTGAGAAAGCTCACAGTAAACATTGAGCAGCTCTTTGATGGCGTCGCTCAGGCAGGTCTGCTGTAACATGCTGCACCCTGACCCAGGTTAATGTCAACAATAAACCTGGCCTATAATTTGAATGATAGCAGCCTCCTGCAGAGACCCACATGCTCACTCAACAGTAAATGTTGCACCATGTGTCTCCGGTAGGCGGAGAGCGATGACGGATTAGCACGTTGTCCGGTGATGCTACTGGCCGGCAGCAACATGACATTAACAGGGTCAAGTAAGTGGACGGGGGAGATAGATAGAGATATATATAAATAGAGATATATAGATATAGATAGATATAGATATATATAGATAGATATAGATAGATATAGATAGATATAGATAGATATAGAGAGATAGATAGATATAGATATATATAGAGAGATAGATAGATATAGATATATATAGAGAGATAGATAGATAGATAGATAGATAGATAGATAGATAGATAGATAGATAGATAGATAGATAGATAGATAGATAGATAGATAGATAGATAGATAGATAGATAGATAGATAGATAGATAAAAAAAATATGGGTTTCTACAATACTAAAATTCCAACAAAACCATTTTAAGTGGATGATAAAAAAAGAAAAATCAAAGCAGCTTTGGCTCAGCACGCACTCAAAATCTCCTGACATCAGGATGAGCTGCAGGATTTCTCGCAGTCGCGGGATTCACACAAGAATTTACACTCATGCATGCAAAGCTTTACACACAGCATTCCTCCCCCCACCACCACAGAAATGTGCACACACACACAGACCAAGCATTTGCTTTTTACTGGGAATATTACGTCATCCTCTAATCTAAAAATAGAGCCGAGATTAGGCCACTAGGCTACACGTTTGACAGCACTGCTTTTACACAGAGTGAGTGATGTGGCTGCCAAAGAGACAAGAAATAAGAATTTATTTTAAAGCCTGGATTTAAAAAAAAAAAAGTTAATTAATATTATTCCAAATGTACAGTTGCAGTTTTGCTTTGTTGTTTTTTTGCAAGTTTGGTCACTATTTGGGGGAGGAAATAATCCGGGATGCCACATTATTCATTTTTGGTTAATTTTGCCTGTATGTGATTTTGTATTTTTAATCCAGGCTTTAAGGCACGGACTGAGAGAATTGACAATGATATGTTGTTCAAACACATGCAACTTTCTCTATCAACACAAACACAAGACCAAAGACAATCAGACGTGTTTGGTGTGGCGCTCTCTTTCTGCAGACATGGTCAGTAAAAAAAATGAATTAAAATGCAACACAGAAGCTTCGAGAGAAACAAGTTAACTGAATTGCTTAACCGCCGCAGCGGCACCAAATAACCGGGATGACTGTAAGCTCGTATTTGTGTCAGCGCGCGTCCTGAAATAGTGTTTTGTCCTCCGTCTGTCTCCAGCTCACTGACGGAGACGGAGATTGGACACCGTGGAGATGAACGTGATATCCCGACACGCCTCCTCCTCCTCCTCCATCAGCAGATACAGCAGAGAGCAGGAGAGAGAGAGAAAGAGAGAGAGAGATCTTCCTCCCTGAGCAGTCTCCACGATAATGGACGACGTACACGCTGAACATTTCTCTGTCAAACTTGTCGCAGACGTCACCTTATTCCCCACGTCTCAGGCCCTGTAATAACGGAGTGTTTGATGTCTCTGTTTATGGCTTCCTGTTCACCTCAAGAGTCTTTATTCCTCACAGTTAATCATCACCTTCACATCCCTTTTGTACTCATTGTGATAAGTCACTGGGGACGCCATCGGATACCTTATGCTTTGACTATAATGTTAATGACAGAGAAATGCAGCAGCAGGTGTGGTCTATTCGCGGGCTGCCTGCAGGCTGAGAGACCAACAAGTTCGCAACCTTCTTTATGGAAGTAAAGAACAAATAAAAATGATAAATGCCGGGGTCATTTTTAAAGAAAAGCTCTCCATTTCAGGAAATACACTCATCAGCTAGATAAACATGCACACTGATGTACGAGGTGTTCAGTCATTGAGTGGTAACAACAAACCAAGTCTCATCATCTTCATCTATTTATTCTATAATCCCTCTTTCAGCGTTCTCACTACACCTGCTTCTTTGTCCCAACATTTATTTTTTTCGCCAGCTGTCTGGCATCATGCTTTACATCCTTTTGTACTCATACGATGTATATTCTGAAATATTGAAACTCCAGTAGAGCAAACGGTGTGTTATGAACATGTGGGTAACCCAAATACTATTTAAAGACGGAACCATATGCAGTAATCCCATAGTCCCACATTGATTTGGTACTTTAGTGACAGTCACAGTCAGCCTCCGACTACAATTTCCTCATCAAAGTGTTGAGAGTGCGTGTGTGTGAGATGCACAAAAACAAGTCCATTGATAGAATTGGGATGTTTTCCCACACACTTAAAAGCATCAAGCGTATCCTTTTATTCATATTTCAAAAAGGAGCAAATCTTTGTCAGGGATGCTCACCGTTACCGCGTCTGCGTGTCCGTCGCTGTAAACAGGAGAAGCGCCCCCGGGTCAAAAAGTCAGAGAGGTATTATCCATATTCAAGTCTATAAACAGACGTGGAGAAAGCGCGTTTGTCTCAACCGGAAGATCCAAACTGGCGGAAATATAATTACCTGAAATAACAGTAATGATGGATCGTCACTCCAAACATTATCCCTGCGTGTCAACCGACAGATTACACACATGAAGCTTAAGTCAACAAGGTGAATGACTAGCTGCGTTACTGTCCAGATGTATTCATTACGCCCCTCTGCAAACCACTTCACTGTGTTCTGCTGTTCATGTACAGGATCAGCCTCCAGGAGGACCGACACTGTGCCTGCTCACATCTAAAACAAGTCAAATTTTTTTTTAAAACACAAACATGTGTTGAGTGAAACACCACTTTCTTCTGGAGGAGGCCGTGTGTAAACGTCTGGCTCCATTTCCTTCCTCGCTTCCGCGACCGAAGCATATTTTTCACCGACTCCAGCAAACGATCAGTCACTGAGTCGATAAACGTATAAACTCCGTGTTGTCGTTCCTTAAATCTCTACACACGCTGACACTTTAACACTCAGTCAAACTCATCAGGGCTGGTTGTGGGCTTTGAGAGGACGACGTGTGCATGCAGCCTCATGCCCGCTACGTGTTCATCTTCCCTCTTTCCCGACAGACTGATTGTGTGCGCTTCCTGTCGAAAGCATCCTCTTCATGCAGTTGGGGCAATCAACAAATGCGGCGCATATTTGATGCACTCTTCATCTACCAAGAAAAGTACCACACCCTCAAAAGCAATACACCTTTCAGGTGTGACACGAGCGGGTTTAGTTCCCTTTGTGTGAAAACACACTGTGAAAAGGCGTAAAGTTTATAAAGGCGATGAACATGACGCCGTTGTCGGGACCCGTCAATAACACGGGAGACCCAGAGGTTGCTGCAGGTTCCCAGTCCGCCCAGTTGTGCTGCCACAGCAACCCTCAACTCTGCGCAAAAAAAAAAAGGTTCAGAGCAAAAGCTTAACTGAATCTGAGCCCCGCGTTTCTGTAGCCGATATCAGACCCAATCCAACCATGACAGAGTATTTCTAATCGATTGGTCTCAAAGCTCAAAATAGCACAGCCAATAAAAAAGATTAACACCCAATCGCCGTCTGAGACGACTCAGGGGAATATTTACTGGCGACAAAGGGTCTTTCCTATGATATTCATATTGGTAACAGCTTCAGAGTCTGAGCCTGTGCCCAGATTGCTTGCTTTCGGGTGTCAAACATCGATTAGGGATGCCTGCCAGAACTTGCCGGAGCTACTTGATTTGGGGAGCCTCTCCGATCCCAAATCGAATGGCCCTCATCCCGCCTTGCAGAGGAAGAGTGGAGCGAACACCACAGCTATGCAGTCGTAGACACACAGCACCACAAGAAGAAGAAACACTGGAAAGCACAGCCATCAATAGCACTGCTTGTAAAAACTTTTTTTTTTTTTAAATCCTTGTGGATTTAAACATTTGGTTATCTGTTCTTGATTTGCATATTTCCCTTCAGAGTGTGTATGGAGAGGGATGGAGCCATGTCCAGGATGTGTTACTCAAGTACCCGCATCTCGGGGTGGGAATCCCTCGGCTGCTCACGATTACGTCACAATTCAGAGAAGCTGCAGTGCAATTATAAAACAATTGTTGATTCTTCTTGATTCTGTTGTTTTCTCACTGCGACTACCTGCTATTTTAAAAACACTGCGTATTTGTAGTGATTCCGGACAATAATACAAAAACACACATGCATTTACATCCATTACCTTTTGTTAATTCAATATCAGTAAAAGAAGAGTCAACTGGAGGGTCGCCTTTTCAAGCGCCGCAAAGAGAACCAACCAGAAAGCAAATGAAATTGGGCGTGTGCCAGCACCTTCAGGAGAAACACAGCTGTCAGCATGTTCTGAGTCATGTGACGTAACAAGCGGCGCTTATTCACAAACAGATAAGAAAGACAAAAGTCTTTCTTATCTGTTCGTGAACACTAGTATTTAGTTTAGAAACGTAAACAAGACACACGTGTTTTACATCTGTTGCGTTCAGGGGCAGCGGGAAGGAACGGAGAGTCCGCCGTCCCAGAATAGTTACGGGAGATCGTTGAGAATTGAGTTTGAAATGTCGGATTATTGAGCATTCAGTTATTTTGCGCGAGGTAATGATCTTTCACGAGAGCATGTTTTCCTCTACTCCGACTCAGATCCATCTTTCCCTGTGAACCAGCGAGTGTAACCTGAAACATGGAGGCAAACACGGTCAACACAGACTAGTCTCCAAGGCTTAGTCATGACCGCTGTGGAATGGAGGCACGCAGGAGAGAAGAAGAGGAGAATCAAAAGACGAAGAGCAAAATAATCAAAGGTTGGATAAAAACTAGGCCTGCGGGACATTTAACAATACCCCTCACGTCAATCAGAGACCGACTTCTTTTTTTTCCTGGCGAACCAAAACATGTCATTCTTTTGTCTCTCTGTGTGTTCAGAGGTGAAGGGTGATGGACAGGAGTATAAACAGCCGGGCCGACATGTAGAAAACTAACCGTGGAAGGCCTCATAACTAGATCACACATGTAAAACACAAAAGGCTGAACCAACGGTATGTTTCTCATACTGGCAGACCATGGGAAACTACAGTAACACTCCGTAGCGCTCCTTTCTTCCTCGTATTAATTACAAAGCTAATAGTTAAACCTCCAAGAGGCTCAGCCCAGTCTGTGAGGACGGCTGCTGGACGTAACAACAGGCAGAGGAAGATTGAGAAATGAACCCGGCCACTGACACTGTGGTTATTTGCCAGGGTTGACTGAACTGAGAGGCTGAACTAGTTGTGATATGGAGGAGATGTCAGAAAGAGAAAAATTGTCAAAGAAATAACATAAGAGAAGCGACAGGGGTTAAGTGAGCATACGTCTCATTTTCTATTTTAGAAATGGATATTTACAGCTGTGGGATTTACAAAACACTTAAGGTGTGACTGGTTGACAACATAGGAAGAGCAGGAAAAAGCTGTGGTATTTGGATGTCAAACGTTAATCCAAATAAGCAGTGGAAGAGAAGAAATAACATAGTTTACTGAAGAAAAACACATTATAAAGATGTGAATCTTCACTGGCCTCGCGTTTGATCGCGATTCGCCGACTCAGACGCACAGAAATTCTCCATATTTCACAATGTACTGCACCCTCTATTTCCTATAATACTGCACCATGACTGGTTTATGAACTAATACAGGCAGTCAGATGAAAGTCAGATGAAAGGTGCTTTAAAAAATAAAGAACCACAAAAGCAAAACAATGCAATTGAGACTCCTAATGATCTCCCGTCACTGCATGCGAGGCAGATTGTACACTGGAACATACCAGACAGCGCCGACCCAGCAGCAGTCGACCATGTGGGCGGGGCCTCCAGTGTTCAACGACCTGAGGCTCCATCTTTCCAGACACAACTGGAAAGATGGCTCGTTTGGAAATAACTTCATGAGCAATGTCATCTGGCAAGATCCAGAGAAACCGCTGGCTGCCACGCGCCGCCTTGACGGGGACAGCGACACCGCGACACACACACAGCCAGCACAGGCCATAATCCCATCACATCCACACTTAAATTTCTCTAATCTCAGCGCGTGGGAGTGGCAGCTGCGAGCAGTTCAGATGGCAAACAAGCCGCAGGATGTGAGGCGATCGATACACATGCGGGAATTGGCGGCATGAGCTACCGGCAGCGCTCTCTGAATCAACAACGTCTCACCCCCATTGCCGCCAACGCCGCCACGATTTAGACCTGCAGAGGCCCTGGGCTTTCTAAAAAAGGACTCAAACATGCTCAGCTTTGGACTTGCGACAGCCTGTCGGAGTGCAGCAAAGCAGCCGCAGGGAGCGGGCAACCCAGAGGGCTCCAGTTGCAGTCAAGAAGGAGGTTGTATTCTCACTGAATCAACTCCAGTGAAGAGCAGGATACCCAATAGGTTGACCGTAAACTGAGGACTGTGGAGCGCAGGTACACAAATATCAGCTATCCTCGTTGGTATGAGGCTCAGCGAGCGAGTGCACACGGCTACATTACTGCTGCGTCCGACTCTTAGCGCCACCGTTTAGTTGCACAGTGTGTCTTTTATAGACGTTTATTTCCCCATCGATAAGTCAGACCCACCAGGAAAAGCTGGAATTGTGTCCCAGAGTGCAGACTGCACACGTATGCACATCAAACGCACAATCCACCCCCCCCCCCCCCCCCCACACACACACCTCCGCCACCCACCATGCCAGTGCCACTAAATAGTTCAGCACACCCAGCACCCACAGGGAAGTCGGCCTTCCTGTGCGGACTGCGCAGACCGGCAGGCTGATCCAGTCGGAAGGTAACTGAACACCCACACAGCGCCGTGGAGCATGATGCCGATAGCTTTACAGAAGAGAGCACGGAAACAGATTCCTTTACACTTTAATCCCTGACTCGCATATTACAAGAAGCAAATCGGCTGCAGCGCAGATTACATTTAAAAACACCGGATGACGAGCGCTCGGCTATGAATTGCTTTTCAATAAATAAACAGAGTGAGGGGAGGGGGTGGATGAACTAGAAATGAGGTGGAGAGACACCATGGAGCCACAGAGAATTCATTCCACTGTGAGAAGCCTTAAGCTTGAATAAATGCCTCCAGGAAATCCTATACAAAGTGGAGGGTAATTGATGACATTTCTTTCTCCTTTTTAAAAAAAAAATGTAACACTGAATGTTTTATTTTATTACCTTGAATCTGCAACGATGTTCTTAAGTGCACGCCTACCTCGCCTCCATTTAGCAATCTATTGGCCATAACAACATCACGTGTATCACTTTGTAGGTTTTTGATTTCCTATTCAAAAACCACTCTATGGATACTGTAACAACAACTGGAAAATAGTTCAAGCACAAGCACAGACCAACCAATAGTTTAAGTAACCGTAATTTAACGGAATAGTTTAACACAAATGCAAACATAACGCCTACATGTGATTTCAGGGGCACCGTGCATTATGAAGACATGCAGCCGTTGGGTTTGGCACAACTGCGCCTGTAAAGAGGCCAAAGCACGCAACATGTCTGGCAACCTCCTCACCTGAGGGAGACATGGCACGCGCACCGGGCAGATGAAATGTAGTTTGTCATGAAACCATTTCTGGTTTCAGGTTAAACCAACACCATTCACACAGTGTGAATAAATTAACTCTGGAGGTGTATCTTTTTAAGTTTGGACAGAGCCAGACAAGCTGGCCCGATACCGATACTGATACCTGAGCTTTGGGTCAGCGCATTTCCCAAAATATTGAACTGTCCCTTTAAAAAAAAATATTGAACTGTTCCTTTAACTACATTGCCAAAACTCCCGTTGTGTTTGTAGTGCAGACAGCTGCTGGCCGAAGCGGGTGTAAGACAAGCATCTATCTGTATAATTAAGCAGGTATGGCCTCATGGGGGCACAAACACAAGCCCTCCAGTTACCAGCCATACTAATATTACAGGGGCAAGACTCCGATTCACCGGTTGTTTTCAGTCCCGGGGGTAAAAGAGTAGCCGTGGTCGACGCTGGCATCCGCACACAGAGACCCAGCCCCACTCCGAGGAAAGAAAAGACTTGCTTTCTTCTGGGTAAGAGCCTTTAGTGGGCTTGTTTCTCCCCATCAGGCCTGCCAGAGAAGAATCCATCTCTTGTCCAGATAGGCAGATAACAAGGCCCCGGGACTCCTCCACCCACACCCACACACACACACACACACACACAGAGTGAATGTGAAATATGATGTGGTCTCGAGAGGGATGGACAGTTTACTGGAGTGAAAGGGCCCGACATGAGACGAAGGTTTGCAGCTATAGGCTGAGCAACTGTTACATGCTTCCTTGAGGCCCGATGAAAAAGGACAAGCTGCTACGAAGGTTTCAGAAAATAACTTTGTGTCAGAAGACTCGACTAGTGAGAGTGAATCTATCAGGCTACACCAGCTGATGCTCGGTATCACCTGTGGGGTTTATCTCTCTCTGTTGCCTACTGGAGTACAGAGACGCAGTGTATTCATTGGGGCTGTTAGTCAACTAATCTGTTGTTTTGGTCCTCGTCAACATCATATGTTGACTTATATCCAAGAAACATATGATCACAACAAAAGCTATTCAGGCCACACCAGGCGTGATTGTCAGCAGTCAGCACACACAAACATGGCTAATACAAATATGACAAAGTCACGTGACCAAAGGTTATATTTGAGACACACACGGTCTTTGTCAATGGCCCCGTTTGGCAAGGCGAAGATATTTTGAGATATTACTTTCAAGTGGATCCATCAAGTAAAAGGTTTCGTGTTTAAGTAACAAAGTCACAACCGGTTCAGTTGCACACGAGTTTGGTGTGATAAACGTTAGAATGAGGACCAGAGAAAAACGCTCACGGGTATGTTATTTAGCTGTTAAAACACCTTCCAGGTAGCAGGGCAGGTAGTGTAGAGTTTAGCAAACAATGAGCTCTAAAACACCTGCAGAGCTAAGTGATACTTCTTCACTGCAAGCAGCAGCTTTCAGAAGGTGGCACCCTGCTAGAAGAAGTGTGTCACCACTGGAATGCATGAGTCAAGACCAGTTCCATTGAACAAGACCATTAACCTGCAATAATCTGGATAAGTGTTTGTCCACCAGAGCATTAAGTTGGAATGATGCGAGACATGACAGATAGCACAGCACGTACAGGACGCAACTCATGAGTCACAACTCATGAGCTGTGTCTTCCCGCAACACAGTTTGACAGCCGCACAGGAACAGCTGTTTGACATCGCTAAACTTGAATCAATAACTTTAACGTAAGTCCTCCGCATACCTGCATTTTGAAAATGGTTAGTCCTTCTCACAGCCCCACACACACACACATACAGGGGAATGTTAGGTTGAGGGTCAGCAGACTGGCAGAGTGCACGTACAGTCTCGCTGGCCTATGCCTGACCTGCAAGGTACGAGAAGAAAGGAAGCCCTTAATCCGGAGCTGTGAGAAATCACCAGAAGCAAATGTAAGTCAGACGCACAACATCAGCCAGTGGCTTTGCCGTTAGTCCTCCAAATGTGATCTGCATAAAGCCAAGCTAAAAAGATTTTTTTTAATTTTTTTTTTAAAGGTTGTGTAGAAAGGGAAGGGAAAAGGTGACCGAAACCAATTCCTTAATATAAGCTGCGTTCAGAAAATGGGATGGATTCAGAGTTGCTCCTGAAAACAGTAACCCACTAACCTTAAATAGTATCTTAATGGCTTTTCGCAGGCTGTTTGGTTTTATGACGCGTGTCTGACTCAACGCTCCAAACCGACACGCTAATCGTTGCGTGACCTTGTTCAGTAAATGACACAGTTGGAGGGAGGAACATGGAATTTGTCCTCCATCACGCTGGCTTCCTTACGGCAAGCGCTCGCTGCGGAACACAACCCTGAAACGGTTAACACCGCGCCGTCAGCATCCAGTGGGCTCCTTTTAAGGCCCTCGCTGGCTGCAGACTACAATATGCATGTCGGCTTGACATCAGCGGGCTTGTGATGAGTCAACCACAGCAACAGACCTCGAGGCCAGACCTGACAGTCGGGGTACATCCAGCAGCTCTCGACGCTGCAGGAGCTGCCTCCAGAGAACTTCCTTCCTTCCTTCTGTCCTTTCATCTCGCTGTGAGTTTCCAAACCTGTGGCACTTTGCAGGGTCATGGGGGGTCAGCGCTGGACAGGAACTCACTATGTCTCCCTCTGAGAGACAGTCAGCCAGGGATCAGAGTGACTCAGCTTCACTTGTACCTCTCCATGTCCACCTTCCGCAGACCCGGTGGACGGCTTTGGAGGTACTCAAACTAAATAAATTGCGCTCTTAAGTCAAACTGGCCTTGTTTATTTCATGCGGAGCAGTTTCAGTGCAGAGACCACTTTGTGACAAGAAAATGGCTTTTTAATGGTGTTCTGTCTCCAAAAAAAAAGAGGAACAGGGAGAAATAGCATGGATTGGGCATCACTGAACTCAGACTAATACAGAAGGAGACTTGACTCTTCATTAAATTGCAGCATGAAGAACTGCTGCATTTTCAAATATTTCAAAGTTTAAAAAGGCAAGTCTAAACAAAGTTTACTGAACTGCACATTTGATTGACAGACAACTGTCCTCACATCCGAGTTGACAACAGTGACCACAGCCTCCTCCAGGCACACATCCGCCTCCTTCTCCGCTCCACATCCTGATCTCTTAAGAGGTAAACAGTGAGTTATGAAAACACATGTGGCTTAACAGCAGGGGCGCACATCCCAATTAGCATCTGCCTGAACTGCAACACCCTGTGACCTAAGAGAGAAGATGCCCAAAGGAGGGGGTGGGTGAAATACGATGACAGTCAATATCATCAATCAATACAACAAATGCTCCGTCACTCGGCTGAGACAAGATAAGGGTCTCTGTCCTGCCAGGTCAGGGACCTTACCGCTCCGCTAAGCCACAGGCCGTCTCTTGTGGATGAGTGTCAACGTGAGGTCCATTCTGGGTCAGCTGGAATCACATCTATTGCTGTTGTCAGTGTCAGTAAGCGGTCACACAACAGACTGGCCACAAAAAAACAAACGCATCAAATATTAACTTAATGTATATTATGATGCCAAACGTCTAGAGTAGAACACAAAAGGCCTCCGGTCAAAAATCAGGTGCATCAAAACCACATCGCTCCTCCATTTGAACGGCAACATCATCACAGCTGGCCTTGTTCCTCCTTCCTTTTCAGTGTGAGACTTTGATCAGAGTAGGAAAATAAGCTGCTACACATCTGAAAAATTTGCTACATTGCCTCTATTAGATGCATTGCCTCTATTAGATGCAGACATCTATTGTACTTTTAACACAACCTTGAAGCGACTTGTGTTGTTCTCTTCTATTATGCAACATGTGTGTGTGTGTAAAATATGATTCTAAAAAGGCATATATGGGGTTGCAAAAAGAGAAAAACACTAACATAACAACAGGTATAGTCTCTCGTGAGAGTCAAGCCGAGGACATTTTAATTAGCACATGTACTTCAGTGTAATTATAACTGTGCCGTTTAAAAAAATACATTTTCCCCAAAGTACCCTTCATAAGCATATCAATATTTTAACTTCAATAATACCCGTCTGTTATTTGTCCACGAGATTAAGACACACTCCGAGGGGCAACAAACCACACAATTGTGTCCGAGATGAGGATATTCCAATATGACAGAGGGGTAAATATTGCCACCATGCAACACATTCCACAGGCTGTCTCTTCCACTGTGGGACAGACGGATAGCTCAACTGAATTAGTTGGCAGATGTCCTCTGATGCACCATTTCAGCATCGTGCATGTACAGTGCAGATTTTTTTTTTCTTCTCCCAGTCAGATTCATTACATGACCGCGTAGGTAAAATCGTGAGTTGCTCCACTGAAACCAGCAGACCGTGACATTCCCAAACACGCCGAGGTGCAGTCCGCGGAGCCCCGGTAACGTTACCAAACGCCTTAGTCAAGCGATCGGGAGGAACGAGGTCTCCTCTTACCTCTCAATCCAGTGTGTTTGTTTTTTTCACTCGTACATGGCGGGAATCAATCCATGTCCGTGTGTCGCATCCTGATATATCCCCCGTGGAAAAAAAAAAAAAAAATCCACAGTAGCGGTTTATTGTTTAAGTAGGTAATGCTCGCTGAGGCCGGAGCAAGGAGCCACACAGCAGAGGAGAAGGCGCGACTTGAAACTGACAGAGAGGGATCGGGCGAAACCATAACCGCGGCAAGGTAGGGGGGGAGCCAGGAGGTCTATAAATAACAACACTTTATCGAAACATCACAATCTCATTTATGTATTTGAAAATCATCCGAAAGCAGAATAATGCATTTACCACCTCGTACTTTACTAAATTTTCACTGTTATGTTAGAATATGTCTGGATTTGTGTGATCATTCAAGGTTTAAAACCCCCACTACTCATTTGAATGAGCCCGCGTGTTTTAACTCAGTTTAATCCGATTGGTCTCTTCCAACGTGACGCAGCAGAACGGCTGCCTTCACATGGTGTCAGAAATATTAAAACTGGTTTATACAACAAAGAAAGGCGGGCGGCATTTTACATGATAGCCGAATTGCATAGATTTGTATTGTATTCTCCTTTATTGTCCGGTGTTCCCTGATGCCTTGTATGTGATAGTGCAGCCTAAATTATGACTGACTCGACTTGACATGACTCATTTAGACAGGTTAGTGTCAACAACGGTTCCTAAAGAGAGCATAATGATGAATTATTAATAGTAATAATAATAATAGCGCCGCACATTGAGTGCCAACCATCAATTAGACATTAATACGATCATTTGATGTGACATTTGTGGGTCTACTTAAACGCATATCACGTATTTTTAGTCCTGTTGGTATTGAAATTAAAAGTAATGCATGGGCTTCTGCATTTGAGGAAGGTCATTTAATTGGTTGCAACAGCCATTAATCTGATTTCTAAGTCTCAATGAGATTGTTTTCTCTGTCTGCAAGAGTATTTTCTTCTGTATTGAATCTCTAAATCTCTTCCCAATGAATACCAAAGCCCATTTGTTTGTTTTCTAACAAATCATACATGGATTGGGCTGTGGTCTTCAAGCGGCTGAAGTTTGCCTCAGTGGAAAACCACTTAAGATTACAACTTGGGATAATAATAATGAACTTCAAACAATCACTTTCAAATGGCAAGACATCACATGGAAAACAGTATAGTGAGTCTTTGGTTACTTCCCACAAGCAGAAGTATGCATCACTGATGCACTGCTTTGTTCCGTCTCAATCAAGAAACAATCCAAGACTTATATTCATACTACAGAAACGTATTGTTGCCTACAAATCAACGGCATAGCAATCCGGACAGCAAATGCAAAGGACCTATTAAAAGCTGTAATGATTATCCTAAGTGTCTTGGCTGATTCAAAGGAAAGGCCAATGACATGCAGGCCACTTCATAAAACCCATTCAACTATCAAAGTCACTGATGCTTTAAACGTGCCACTGCCAACATCTGGATCTCAGCCAACAATGGGAGAATCTCAATACAAGACTACGTTTGACAAGGTTCATTCACTTTGATCAGAAACAGGCTTTTATCTGTGTTTTCTACAAAGCAGGAAGGAGGAACCTTTCTACTATCAGCTGTCTGCACATTACAGAGTGGGTCTCTCCCTTTCAAACATCCAGCAAGACGGACACCTTCCTGTCTCCTCGTGTTTCTGGACAGATAGGCCTGGCTGATTTTTTGAGAGTATACAGTGACGCATTGCATTTTTCTCTTTCACAAAGATGTTGTGTCAACTTCAACTTGAAGTCAGCCACGTGGAAGGATGAATGCTGTATTATTTGTGTTCATTCGACAGACCGTATCACTTGGTAAGAGATTTGAAAATGTTTTCTGCGCATAACATTGGTCCTGCCGACATATTTGAAGGAAAAAGTACAGGGAAATTTAATGGAATTATAGACAAGAGAAGGGAAATGTATTGAATTGGGCAGAATATGATACTACAGAGTATGGTTAGATCATACACGATTGGTTCAGCAGGGAAATGGCTTTTGCCTCAAATAATCTCTGCGTTTTCTAAATTATGTAATGCTTTCTTTTAGGATGGTAAAAAACAACTTCTCACTTATAGCATATAGTGAATTTGGCTCTGTACTGCTGCATACCTGTGTAAGTGCACACTAGCTCTATAATTTCCTGCGACTCAAAACAAGGATTTCTTCAAGTTATCATTAAAAGTATTTGTCAGTCTGTTAGAGAGTTGAACAATGAAGAAAACTTATTGCAGTTAAGGTGATGTGCCTACTAAAGCTCTATCTCGTGTAATTGAAAACATGAACATTGCATCACATCCTTCACATGCTATTATGATACTAATATGAGGTGAAAACCTTGTGTTGAATCACAACAGCAGCATTTTGACTGTGAGAGGACTTGCAGCCAGTACAGCTTGCTGTCTCCACCACCACAAGGACGTTCCACATATGAAGTGTCCAATCGGAACAAGCTGTCCTCGTTGGATTTTCTAATTAAACAAACCTCAGAGGACGCAGGATGTCAACCCGGTATGCTTGAGAGGAAGAGAGAGAGAGAGTGAGAGAGACTTGGAAGAGTGGCAATAAAGAAAAAGAAAAGAGACTGGGAAAAAAAAGGAGTGGGATCAGGAGTCGGCAGCGGGATGGCTCGCTGCTGACTCACAATACATCAGAGAGAGTTTCGCCACATTATGAAACCGCTTCCAATTGCGCTGAGCACCGGTCCACCACGCCTCTGTTCCTTCACAGAGGTTTGTCATCAGCCATTCACTGAGGATCAGTGGACACTGACTGAAGCCTGCAGACAAAGGGTTATCTGCCTATAAGGTGGTTGCATGCATTCCCAACATAACAAAGGAATTACACGTGATGTCATCCTTGAAAACTTCAAAGGCGGCTGCCATCTCACATTATCAAATACAGATGACGATGGACTGCATCAAATCTCCATCAATTCACCTGTGATGAAACGGCTGAAAGAGGACAATGAAGGCAAAGTACTCACTGTACAGAGGGAAGACAGACACAAGGTATTCCTCTGGCTCGGATTTGTTCTCTTCCTATTTTCCTGCCTCCCTGTCCTCGTCTCTCCTCCCGCCTTCTCCCCCCCCCCCCTTTCTTCTCACCACAGCAAGATGCTGCCTGGACCAGTGCTCGTTGTCATGGTAACCAAGACTGGAGGGGATTCTCACGTGACCGTATCTCTCCCCGAGCACTGATTGGTCTGACGCATTTCAGGGAAAGGAGGGAGGGCGGGATGGATGGGGAGGAGGGGGGCGAAGCGGGTGATGTCACTCGCCCACCGGTCCACAAATGGGAGGAATCCTCACTCATGGCCGTCTGCAAGCGCACTCAGACACAATGGGCGTCTTTTTAAGGCGGGGTAGAGCTGAAGTAGAGCCATTAGATGGTCAGAGATGATCCTACTTGACTCAGTGACTCATGGGACCTCTGGCTGGCTGGTTTGAGGTGTCTGGCTCGGCTCTTGCGCAGCTGTCCCTCCACTGTTTGCTCTCATCTGTGATGTGGCCACTGAAATGCGCTCCGGCTCTCCAAGCTGCCACAGGCCCGAATGCAGAAATAACACACGAGTGTTACAAGACATACGAGAGCCCCCATATGTGGCAGCTTGACCTGATGGCCTACCACACTTCAACCTCTCCTCCAGGGGCTGCTGGGGACTATTTATAGTGCTGCAGAAACCAGGCCGATGCATAACTGCTGCTATCCACGCAGTAACATTCGTGCTGCACGCAAAGACAAACAGGGAAACAATGGAGGCTTCGGTCACTGAAACAAACAATCCACAGCAGACTGACATTTCTGTTCCCCCAACAAGTAAAACCCTGAATAGATTTCCTGAGTTAAGAGATTACGTAAATAATACACGCCTCATACGTAAAGCTTCGACAGCGACAAAGATGCAAAAACCAAACCAGCACCACAGGCATGCAGCAGCTGAAGTTACATAATTGCATAACGATAAGCGTCCTGCTGTCATTTGTTTCTCAAGCGTTTTATAGACTTGAAAGCTGAGGAAATACTTGGCACAAGAACTGCAGCAATGAGAGCTGTCGAGTAAAACTTTCCATGTTCATCGAAGCAATAAAATATTTCAGAAAGAGAGCTTGGGTGTTTCACATCCCATTTGAGGGAAAGAAGTTCTCTTTCAATTTCACGCTCTTTCCCAGTGATGACATGAGTAATCTTGGTGCAGGCTTGTTGTCCAGACTGTTGTATAACGCTCTGGGATTGGTCCAGCTCAGCCAGACATGAGAAATGATGATCATGTTCTCAAGGATCCGATGTTTGTTTCTTCAAAGCTGAAGTCACGTGTTGCAAAACTATGTCTCACTAATCCTGAGGGGGCGCAGAGTTTTTGTCTTTGTTTTTGTCTATTCCTCTTGATATTCGGTCACAGGGAAAATGTAGAGAGTTGTTTTGTGTGTAACCATTCATTTTTTCATTTTGGACAAAGAGCCAGACTTTTTGTATGTGTGTCATCATATTCAGTACCAAGCAATTATACACACCATTAAGAAATGCACACATTCATCTGACATGTTTTTTTTTGAAAATTTTGAATAAATAATACTGTGTGATTTATTGTGTGATTTAATTAAAAACACCCAATTGTTTCTTCTTTTCCATGCAAAAAAATTCTCAAATAGGTTCTAATACATATTTCCACAGTGGACCTAAAACAAGTTACTGCTTGATGTCTTGAATATCCATATTTGCTCTTGATTATTCTCCTATCCCCATCTACTGGAGCACAGCGACGCCATCGTAGAAGAAAGAGAGCTATGCTTTATGCAGACATGTTTCTTCTAATGCCATAACTGGCCAGAGAGCTTCATTAATAAAACATGCACCGCTGTCTCCAAGCCATCTGCTCCTCTACACCCAGCAGGCACTGCACGCATACATTTGATTTTCAATTAAAAATGTTTTTTTTACAAAATTAGATTTTCCATATAAAGTTTAAACACAATAAAATAAATGTCAAATTACAGGTTTCAAACGTCAGTAAAAGCATTCACATGCATACCAACATGCATCGCTACATGTTGGTGCCTGCATGTGTGTGTGATGGTCGGAGTCATGACAGACTGTAGATACAAGCAGGTTAAAGCAAGCTCCCCGTCAGGACTGGCACAACATGAGAGTAAATAGGCCGCAAGGAATGAACAGTCGTTAGCCAGTTATTACCCCATAAGACGCGTATACTCTCTCTGCCCTCTCTCATAACCATAAGAGCAGTTATACTAATAGACGGTATTATCATGGTCACGGCCTGCCATCAGGAACCTGTTACGGGTCGGTAAGCAGGAGGAGGAGGAGGAGGAGGAAGGGGAGAGAGCAGAGGCACTACTGCAGATCAATGGGACTCTTGAGCATGTGACACTTTCCCCCTGTAATGTTTATTGTTTCTAAGAAATTGGTCTGTGGTCTTCATTGTTCTCCAGAGCACATACAAACAGAAGTCTGACATTGACATCATATCTGAGTAAAGACTATCAGCAATTTATCAGCTTCATGTCAGATATAACCACACATGCTCAAAAAAAATTGTGTCGTAAAACAAGGTTTTGGGACAAATTAGTTGCCCCCTGACATCTGATGTCAGCGACATGTTCACAATGACAATGTCTAGTAGCTCCACCGACCCATAGAGGGTTAGCATGCTAACATGTTTAGCAGATCCACCGTCCCATAGAGTGTTAGCATGCTAACATATTTAGCAGCTACACCATCCCATAGAGTTTTAGCATGCTTACAGGTTTAGCAGATCCACCGTCCCATAAAGTGTTAACATGCTAACAGGTTTAGCAGATCCACCGTCCTATAGACGGTGAGCATGCTAACAGGTTTAGCAGATCCACCGTCCCATAGAGTGTTAGCATGCTAACATGTTTAGCAGCTCCACCGTCCTTAAGAGGCTTTAGCAGGCTAACATGTTTAGCAGCTCCACCGTCCTATAGAAGGTTAGCATGCTAACATTTGCTAATTAGTACTAAATCCAAAGTACAACTGAGGCTGACAGATACTTCACAGGGTAAGAGCAGACTTTAGCCTGAAGGTGGCGCTACGGAAAAAGTCTGGGGATCACCAAAGTCCTTATTTTCTTTGGACTAAAGATCTGTAAAACACAACCCATCCAATAGTTGTTATTAGTAATAATAATTTATTCCGACACAAAGTAGTTTTCTTGCTGCTGAGTCACTAATGTAAGAAACAGGATGAGTGGATGATGCAAGTTGACCATGTCGCTCTGTAACACACACACACACTGACACAAGCACAAACTGTAGCACTAACTGAATACATTTTAAAAAAAGCTCACAAATGTATAAATATATATTTTTTAACAAAGACAGAATGGCATAATGTGTCCAACTAATTGTTTCAACCCACAAGTGAACACAATATGAACTATCACGGCCAAAACAAGTGATATTTGAAAAAAGATATTCCCAGAATCACATCAGTATTTTAGGTAACATGCATCCAGCTTGCGCTGCAACTTGAACATTTGATTTGATTCAGAACAATGATTTCTGTAGTAAGTTCCCCCTGAGCATGATGGGTTGAGGGGGAAGTGAGGAGAAGGAGAGGCGTGTGTGTGTGGACAAAAGCTTCTAAGTGAAAACACAAGACAAAAGACAAATGAGGTCAGATTTCAGGAGGTCTGTCTGTGTGTTGTCGGTCTGAGCCAGTCTAAATCCAACTGTATGTGTTTAAGAGACCTCAAACCAGGCTCTGTGACGACTGGAACAGCAGTGGTCAGGGTGCGCCACGCCGGACACATTTCTCATACTCCATGCTGTTTACTGTGTCTGTGCACTGCTGGACTGGTTGGCTTTCAGTTCAAACCTTCCGAGATGTTAAATGAGTCAAAAGTCAGGGCCGTGACCCTATGTCCCCGACCCCTTCGTGACCCTCAGCAACACTGGCGCTACTGATCTAAGTATACGGCTGTGACCGGATTGACTCTGGGTGTTTGAGGGTTAAAGGTAAACCGCTGTAGATGTCTGAATTGGATTGGCTCTGAGTGGTTCCCATGCTGAGCAGTCAAGGTGTCCAATTTTTATTTTTTTTTCCGTTTGCTTTGCACAGCACACCATTTAAGACGCTTGGCGGTTATTCTTAGAAACAACAGAGAGAGAGAAAAAGAATATCTTAAAGGACCAGTTCACCCAAATTACAAAGCAAATCTCACCTGGTAAGTCTTTTAATTTTCTTTTTGTGCTTTCACACCAATACAATACAGCTGAATTTCATTTGGTTTTAGAATTTCGAATAATTATATTTAAAGAAGACTAGCTTTAATAAATATTAAAACGGGCACAGATCAAATGATCTGCATGCCACTGGGGTAAGTCAAAATATGTGTTATTCTAAATGAACCAAGCCATTGCTCAGTTTGCTGTTCATACAGAATACATTTTTTGACTTTCCTAAAAGCTATATTTCTGCACTCGGCTATCACAGTCACTATAGTGTATGCAGCAGCAGAATGAATCTTTCCATAGTTCATGTGGGAGACCAACAGGATGCACCGCCGGTAATTAACGGAGTGAATCTCTGACTCAGGGAACACAATAAGAGCTGGACAGCCTTGAGTGTTCGGAGGTCAAATAGGATTTCTGATGCGCTCTCACAGTGTGCCCACCAACAGCCAGCACAATACTGCCACACAGCAGTTTCAAACCACTCAGTGGAGAAGATACCAAATCACATTCCATTTTCAAATGCATTAAAACAATGAATGCCTGTCAGCTGCAACGTTGTCTTGATGAACATTTAAGCCAGTTTTCGCAACGGCGTTCCAAGGACTCTCCTCAACTAACCAATCCCTGACTGGCAGATCACTGCCCTTACCCTCGGGCTGGCACAAACAATGCTGAACATGACTGGTAAACTGTGAGTTCCTGTTAAGTAAGGTAATGACAAACATATCACGACACGGCTTGTTAGGGAAATATAGTATAGTATACATACAAGAAAAGGTTTGAGCTTCTTTTGTATGTTTGGAAAAACATAGAGAACTTTCAGTTCATTTCCGTGTGTATATATCCAATGAAAATACAAATCGTAAACACATTTGCTGGTTCTGTCTAAACCCTGCACCCAACAGGCCATAATGTCTTCCCACACATCGCACAGGGAAAAGTAGTTGTTGGGTGTTAGCGCTGCTCATTTAGGCCCTCATTAGAAGGTTAAACACATACTGTTCCATTCACTCTAATGACTGCGCAAGTATGCTGGGTTCCTGTTTTACTCGTACTGTTTTCCCCTTCGACAGAAAGTAATCCTAATATAACCTAATCTTAATTTAATAGGATCAGCCATCAAGCCTGCCTTACTGAAGTCCATAAACTGGCAGAGGAAAAACATGCCAGACGCGACACAGCATGGAAATGGATAATTGCACCTAAATCCAAGGAATCAGATGGTTTAATAAGCTGAATTACATCCACAAGGTTTTACTGTACTCAGCCATGACTGTTTACTTGATGGTTCGGTTGACTTTCAACATCAGAGCAACAGAGAACCGGTCAACATGATGCATGTGTTGCATGTTAACCACATTACAAAACTTTATTAGTTATGATAATGGATCGTTTTAGACGCCACGGGTTCAGTTATGTAAGAGTAACACTCGGCTGATTAAACTCACACTCTCATGCTTTCCTGAAGGAACATTTGTATCATATCATATTCATGAGTAAGCGGCACTTCATTCCCGCACATTTGTTTGGCAGACACACAATATGATGCTCTCCTGCTCAATGTATGAATAACATATTCTAAATATGTATGTATTAATAATCTGGCGTCAAAAATAAAATGCATGGTTTTGTGTCATGTCTCACAGGCCGTTAGGCCGGAGGGGGAAAAAAAGTCATATACTTTCGCAACAATGGCTAATTTACATGAATAGAAATACAGTATCTTTGAATGTGAAGTATGCATTAATGTGCCATCAGTTTTACCTGCTGAGCACGACCAAGAGGGTGTAGTTAAGCAGCCCCCTTATCATAACATACAGTAATACCGGCTGAGTGTGCTTGTGACACAAGCAGAATTTGAATTGTAGTCTGCTCTGCACTGCCAAGGTGCCCTCTTTCTCTTTCTCTCTCTCTCTCTCTCTCTCTCTCTCTCTCTCTCTCTCTCTCCCTCTTTTCCATGCACTCTATCCCTCCCCTCCCTGCAGCCATGACGCTGCTGTGTACTTACCAGCCTGAGCAGACCATCAGTAGTCAGTAAACACAGTCCTGAGCAGAGCTTTCTTCTCCAGCCAGAGACAATGCAGAGCTCAGCTGCGGTTTACACAATGACCTCAAGGCTCGGTAAGAATCGCTCCACACATTCAGCACACAGGAGGCCCGCAAGAGGATCGTGACCATCTGTAATCAAAAACTTGCGCTTATCGTATAGGACAACGTAAGCTGGGCTGAAGTGCTGTTTGCTCGTTCTGCATCAGAGCTGAAATGTTCTTGACCCACAACCTGACCTTGACTCAAAATGTGAAAAAAAAAAGATCCGGCCTGCGCTGTTGATCCAACGTACCGTTTTGGGCTTTGCATTTTAATTGCAACTCATATGGGCAGATGTTGAGTCAGTAACTCGACGACAGGCTGAGGTCATGGTTTCAGTCGATCCTTGAACTTGATACGGAGCGGCCATGATGATTGGTCACGTTCTGCATCTTTCACAACGGGGCTGCTCACAATCACAGGCCAAGGACAGAAACCAAATCTGTCTTCATGTTGACATTGCAAACAAACACACAAGGAGACACACACACCCACACACACACACACACACACACACACACACACACACACACACACACACATTTGGTGTCTCCTCTTATCAATGATCACTGTTGTTGCAGGAGGCCAACAACAATAGCAGCTCTTGTCTTGTAGCTTGAAAGAGACACACACAGTATTTTACCTCCTTCAGCTCGAATCAACACTTCTTTTAATTCTTCAATAGCTGTGACCTACATTCAAGGAATGCCCATCAGTTGTACAATGTTCAGAGGCTCAAACTACTCTGGGATTGTGCCAGTATTAGTTCCTGTTATGATGATTTTCTTTCTCAGAGCCTCCTGCTGTCAGCCCTCCGGCTCGGAGTCAGTTTCTGGGACTTAATAACACAACGGGAGATGTCTGCAAGAGGGAGGCGGCTGTAGGGTTCAAGTTATTTAAAAGTTAAAGTACACAATGAGGCCTTACATTGAAGATCCTGTGACTACCACCACACTAATGCTCTCTGCAGTGTAGTCAACACACTGCTTATGTTAGTATTGAAGTGATTTTACTGATGCACCTATACGAGTGGTGGAATTTATTTTAGTACATTTACCTACATTTGTCTGGCAGATTTAAATCCTTTTCAGATAACCATTTTCACACCCTTCCTGTTCAGTGAACATTTAAAATTAGAATATATTTCTCATACTTTTTTAAGCTAAATAAACTATGTAAAAATCCTCTTGGATCGGCTAGTAAATGCATCGTCACAGAGCCGGAAAAGTGAGAGACACAGTGTGGTATTAGTAGTTACTTAAGTAAAGGATCTGAGTACTTCTTCCTTCAATGCACCCAACGGACATGTTGTCGAGGTGCAGATGTCATGTTCCCAGCTCTAATATTGACATTTTTCAGTTGGTGGAGCTGTTGAGTGACAGGCTGAGCGGACCCGTCAATGACTCTCCTGACAGGGTTTCTAACACAATGCATCGCTGGTGTCTTATAGCAACACATTGATCTTTCTCCATTTAGACATGAGTTCTTCACCCTGGGGCCAATTCTCAGACACCAGTCTTTTTGATGGTCCGCTTCTCGATCTTGTATTTGATTATACTGGTACTGTAGTGCGGTTATGTACTAGTTCGTGGCGCAATGTATTATAAGCTAAAACAGTGACACAGTGGACAGTGACACACTTCCTTGTGTCTCTACAAGGAAGTAAAGACAGCCATCAGTCCCAAAACCACATTGTCTCGTTCTCTTGTTCTCAAGCCCTCCAAATTCTCACACTCCATCTTATCAAACCAGATCCCTGCCCTCTGTGTCGACAGAAAAGAGCAAACACACAATTATCGTGTGCAGCTGTTCAAATATTGTGACATGTGACCTCTGGGCTGGCACAAAGAGCGCTTGTCATGAGTGGGACTGGGACACACAAAGGCTGGGAGAACGGGGAGCTCATCTCTGTGCGGCCGGTCGCAACCTCTCGGCCAAAACAGACACACAAACACACACAGCATTGCATTTATTGTGCTTTCTGCTAACTCCATGCACTCTGATAAATAGCCACACATGCAGAAACTTCACACACACTAAGCGTCTGCCACACAGTACTGTTGCCACTTTACCGCCCACAATCAGGCAAAGCAAACACGGCGATCAGGAAATCGGAGGAGAAGCATTATCTACATAAACCATGTGTTGAATAAACATGACATTGAGCGCTGGATTTTAAACAGAAATCGTATCAAAAGGAAGAACAAGTAATTGAATTCCTTATCTTGTGAAAGAACAAACCTGCTTTTGTTTGGCTGGTCGCCCCGCTTCGTCACTCCTTGACAAGACGCTCACAAGCCCAGAGCCAACAGTTGAGTTTTCTGTGCTTTGTAGCTTCTATCACAAGCGTAGCCGGGATTAAACGAACAAAGTCCCGGTCTCTAGGCTCTCCTGACACTTATTAACATAATCTGACATTAAATCCTTCCTCTCAAGGCCTAAAACTGATACTAATACTGAGATCTGATGGGATTATTTCAGGCTAAATGAAAGAAAACATTCAACTAGCTACTGGACGTAAGGGTGGTTAACATTTTTAGAGGTAAATAGACCGAAGAAGACTCCTTCATAAAGCCACGGCGCTGATGACCTCCAGAAGGTGTCTCCAGCCGTCCAGCGGCTCTGTGACGCTGTAATTAGCACCAGCTGTGCGTTGAGCTAAATGCTCAATCTAACGTGCTCACAATGGCAATGCTAACACGCTGAGCATGCTAGTTTGGCATGTTGGTGTGATAGTGTTAATTAACATTGAAAAGGAGTAACTATGTCAGAAATTTTGCAGGTGATTTGGTCATAAAACGAATTAACATTTTTACTTGATGATGGCACTTCATGAAAGGCTCGGGGATCAGCCAAGATTAGTACAATTCACCCTGAGGGGAAGATGAACGTCAGCGCTGAATTACGCGCCAATCTTTCTAATCGTCGCTCACACGTCAACCTCCTTGTAACGTCAGGCGTCAAGTCATGGATCCCTAAAGTTATTAAGAGTCATCCTCTGGGAAGCATGAATGTCCGTACAAGACGTCATTAAAAACCAAGCAAGAAGAGGAATGCATGGATTAACACTTTAACAGGCAAGAGTCTGAAATATGAAAACATCTGGGTGTTAAATCAAAAAGCTTCCTAGTTCACACAAGTTCAGCCAGTCAGCACAGAGAGATGCTCTCTATTTAAATCTAGTCATGGAGAACAATATTTGTCATACTTGGCCTAAATGGGAGCTTTTCTTCCTCCATTTTAAGTGCTGAAGATGAAACACATGCTCTAAATGAAGATAAATGCTTTTCACACATCTACATTACAGATGTAAACCTTGGCAGGATTACAACATTAATAGCTTTGTTGGGAGTTAAGACATCCTGTAAACTTGTAATGATTCCTTTGCACGCACGATGCAAACACCATCGCAGCCAAATGCATCTATTCATGAAATGGAAAGCAGATCGGCAGAGAATGCAGCTTTTCAATTACAGTGAGAGAGGAGAGAGAGATCACGTCAGAGTCCAGCTATTCCCATGGCATGACCTCACTGAAGAGGCCTTGACTTGTGTATGTCATGTACGCTTTTCTTCTTGGCCTGATGAGGCTCTCCAGATTTGGCTCCTCATGAGGCACGGAGGTATGAAATAATACTTTGATCTGAGGGGATTCTGGCACTTGGGTTGCTGCAGAGTGCCTGGATACTTTAATATGTAACATGGCTCAGTGAGGCCATAAAACAAGTCTGTTTCAAGTGAGAAAAGGCCCGTCTAGAGATAATAAACATCCATGGAAGGTTTCAGTTTGTCTTTTACCTTTCAAAAACACTTGGAAATCATATTCATCATCCTGACATAAAAGAGAATTATAACAACTCTAAATATTTTTGCATTGTTATCAAGTTTCAGAAATCTCCTTGTATAGTTATATAGTGATACATACCCATCAAACTGCATATCTGTAACTATGTGTTTGAAAGCAGGATACTCTCTCAACATATTACACAAAACAAAATAGTTTTTATCCAAAAATGAAGTAGTCTGAATTAAAGAAGATTTAATTTGACATATTGGAGACCTTCTCATTCGACATGATCGCTCTTATGAATGTCATACGAATGAGCGGTCACGATTATGGATAGTGGATGTTCTCATTTCAGCTTTTGAAATGATGATAACCTTCTGGTTATAAATCCACAGTACAGTCATCCAGTATAGTCCACTATAGTTTTGAGTTAAACTCAAATCTAGCAAAAATGAATCAAAATCTGTCAATGCAATCTGATGCAAAAACATAACTACGCCAAACTGATGCAACGCCATCAATTTATCATCTGAATCAACCTACAATATCATTCTAGCACACATTCTTAGTAGGTATTAAATCCCCCAAATTGTGTGTGTGTGTGTGTGTGTGTGTGTGTGTGTGTGTGTGTGTGTGTGTATGTGTTGTTCTGACATCAACTCTGATCTGTCACCCCCCGTCCCAATAAACGACAGAGCTCATCATCACGAGACTAAAGGAAAGGTTTCGTTGCGTGTCAGTCTGTGGATGCCGCTGGATTCAATGTGAGAACATAATTGCGGGGCATACGTCGCGTACACGAGCTGGATGTCACCCATGAGAACAACGCTCTGCTCAGCTGGAGCAAGCGTGCCATCATTTTGCTATCCAGTCAGGGTGTGGAGCAGAAAGTTGGGCAAGTCTACATCCCGTAGTCAGCCGTACTGTGGTGTGAGCCACCGTGGTAACCGTGCACTCTCGGACAGCGGCCCCGTCAGCGGCTTGCAGCTGCATTGGTCTCACGGTAACGTGTGAAATGCTCTGCTCTTCTTCTCCAGCCTTGAGAGAGACAAGAGAGGAGCCTCAGACAGACAGGTGTCAGGGCGGTCGCGTGACACCCGGTATAGCGACTTGAAGCTGAATACGGGACAATCAATACATGGTTGTAGAGGTGCAGGCAGCTCAGTGTTGAAGCCTGAAATGAACCCATTGTCCCCTCGCGGAGGAAAAATCCACTGAAGCCAAGAATAAAACCAACCGCACCCGGCGCATCCAACCACACTCGACAGGACTTTACACAGAATACATCTGGGGAAAAGAAGATTCCCACAATCCATGTGGCAGGTTGGCCCGAGCTCAACCAGTTCAGGGAAGTGCAAGTACAGAGATGTGGATTATGGAAATAGAATGAACATCACTCTCTGCACAATCCCTGCTGTTCTCCCGCAGGGGGCTGCTCACGCTCAGCCCTCCGCCGGTCCCTCGGTTGTTGAACCTGCATGAGTGCTCAGCTGGAATCTTCACTGTCAGACGGGCTTTCTTTAATCCAGTATTCAATTTGGACTTAAAAATACATTTAAAAAAAACAACTGCCCCCTGCAAAGCGTAAGCACGTGTCCACCAGTGAGCCGTGACATCGGGGGTCCAGAAAATGAAGAAATGTGAACGTCTCAGCTAGAAAAGGACACAAAAGGCAATGTCAAAGTGAATATAATAATGTATTGATTTGGGTAAGGAGTCACTGTGTAGATAACTATTTTAAAGTCAATAAAATAAAAGAATCACATGATTTCATTGACATTCTTAGATTGCTTTTCAAAAATCACTTCAACACTGACGATTTAAGTCAGGCGATTAATATGCGATCAATACAGATTTTATGAAAGTATTACATATTTAATGAATTCCTTTGTCACAATTACAAGCTCACATATTGCTTTCAAAGACAACTTCGGGGGCATTTCGAACGTTCAATATATGTATCAATACAAAGTATTATAGTACTATGTCAAAACCACTGGTATTAGCTTAGCAGTGATATTCATCAACATCATTATTACTACAGCGTTATTACTGAGGGTGTGTTTCATAACGTGGTGACTCTGGTTGTTGTGTGACTGACACACCGCCTGTCCGAAAGTTGATCCCGGTGGGATTGGGAAGAAGAACCAGAAAGACAGCTGCAGCGAAGACTTGAGTCCATTCGGGACTCTCTCCCCTCTCTGTTGTGTGGACATGAATCATATGTCAAAATGTGCATTGCATCTATTTATGAACTTCTGACCCCGTGTCTGACCTCATACCAACACCCCCTGGTGTGTGTACGTGTTGAGGTGTGAAACTCACAGGTTTCAGCGCTGCCTTATCCTGTTTTCTGCCTCTCCCCCCATCGGACCTTCCTTCCACAATCACACAGGAAACACATAACTTAAAGTAATTAAAGCTGCATTGTTTTGTTGAATCTTTATGGCCACTAGGGGGCAGTGGAGCAAGCTATTAACAATGACATATTATCGTCTTATAAAGTCGGTATGGCAAGCAAACAGACTCGTATTTACACATTCAGCAGACGTGAAGCAACTAGCATTACATTATGTGTTCCTTTTAGCTCTGTTTTTGGTCTCCGCCATCTCTTGAGAAGAATTACCAGCTCCTTAGCTGCTAACAGTACAAACTAACAGCAAACTTGCAAACAGTGTTTAGCTGAGGGGGAACTCTCACCTCATTGGCAGCTGTAACCGCTGTATGAGCGCAGTGCAGAGAGTCAGCCGTAACGAACCTTTTATACCACAATCAGTGGACCCCAGGGTGCTGATTTGGACCAACTGCAGCTGAACGTAGCATCACATGTGAGCCGGTTTAGAGACAGAGTCTTTCTGCTTTCCTGAAGCACTGCCTTTTGTGGCGAGGTTAAGTTATGGTTACGGGTCACAGCCACAATTGATTGGGGTTAGGGTACGGTTACGTTGAGAGGAAGACATTGGAAAAGTCAACAGATTGGGGTTGGGCCTCAGGTTGGGGGGGAAATCCAATGGTGATACAGACTTTGAAACAACCATGGCTCTGGTCCCATATCTGCCAGATTTGGAAGTGATGCTGATTTTGGTAAATAATTGTAAGACAGTTATCAAAACAGCACTTGGACTGGCTTCAGTGGCTGTTGGCTTGTCATTCATGGAGAGTCCTGTCAAAGGTGTGGAGGTGAGCCGAGGAACGTTGGACTCCTCAGAAATGTTACCCGTCTCTTGTCAGATTTTGGCGATCTGTCACTGAAGGCCGCTTGTTCTCATTTCACGCAGGCTAACCTAGCTTATATTACAGAGGTAGAGAATAGAGGTCAGATGAAATGATCCACAACTTTGTCAATGTTTTCATTATTTAATAATGAATAGGCAGAGAAATGTTCCCAAACCTGCCACCATTCCAGCCACAGTGGCCTTTGACCTCTTTCTTGCCACAAGTCACCCACATTGGAAGCAGGTTAGCGTGACCATATGTAAACAAAGGACAGGCAGCAGACAACACATCTGTCAAGTAGCAGATCTGTTGGAAATACATCTTTCCAACAGATCTGCAATCTAAACTTCAACAGATGTGTCTTCGTCTATTAGCAACACCAAAGCCTCTGAGAGAGAAACTCTGAGCAGCTTAGTATTGTTTGTTTTCTGTCGTCGTTGGCTCGTTTTCTGGCAGTTCACATTTATGGTTGTTTTCTTTCTTGCGTGTGTCTTTGTTCTAAATCAAAAGTGTTTGATATCATCAACAATGTTTCTGTGTATGTTGCATGTGTGAATGAGCAGGAATCTGATACAGGAGTCAGCAGCGGATTCACATGTGGTGTCCACATGTTCCCTGTGTGATCCAATGAGTATATAGCTCATAATTAAGCATCGGGCCACCATTTTAGCATAATAGCAAGCTGGTATTTTTGAAAATGATGGAATATGTCTACTAAAGGTCCTCACGTGTCTTTAACAATAGTCAATTCCCCAAAGAATAAAGGATGAAAGGGGAGCACCTAACGCAAGGCCTGTAGAGTCAAATAAACATCTGACAGGAGCCATGACGGACTCAGTGGGGGAGGGAATCAAAACAACAATGGCCGACTGTCCACATAGTGATGAGCTCATGGACATTGCAGTGGAGAGCTCTGTATGTCTGTTTACTTGCAGCAAATAGATCAAATCAGTGTATTAAGATAACCTCTGCATTTTCCATTTCATTTGTTGTAAATCTTCATTTCAGCCTAGCTATCCATCAATTTATATTCATTTATGTTAATGCATACTACCTGAGGAGAGAGGGTTACCGATATGATTCATTATTTTAACAATTCAGTTAATTTATATCCAGGTCTGTATCTGTTCCATTTTTAGGAGGTTGGAAATGTTTAAGTCAAGCCTGACATGAAAGAAGGATCCGAGTCACTCCCACACAGCCGGGCCTACAGATTATTACATATTCCTGGGTTGGGACTGGTACTTGGTGTTGGCCGATATGCAAAGACCAGGTATTAGCCTCGGGACTGAAGATGTCCCATCAGGTCATCTCCACTCCCAGCCCAGGAGGAACATGAAGACCAGTGACAAGCTGTTAAAGTGGATTGAGTTTTTACTAACCATGCACTGACCCAAGATAATCCTCTTCACATGAGAATAAATAAGATGCGACCGGTGCAGTTGTCCGTGATGGGTAGCGAGTTGTTGGATGAAATGAAAAAAAAGATGAATGTTTCTAACTATGTTTTAAGGTGGATACATATTTACAATAGGACAGTCAGACCAGATGAAATACACCCCTGCAGTGACCATCTGCTGTCCAAAACAAAGCTATTAAAGCGCTAATAGTTTGACAGGATTATCTGATGATTATTGTGCGAACAGACAAAAAAATGTATAAAAAAATAATAAACCCCAAACTGACACTCTGAGAAGAGATAAAATACATTGTCTGAATGTGATGCCCTGCAAGTCCTTTCTCATTCCCTCCATGTTCATGTTTGACAAACACACTTTCTCACTCGCCTCTATCCGCACTGCTGCTGCACTGCTGGACACCTGCAGGAGCAGTACATGAAAAATGTGCCGTTGTGGTGCATGAAACGGGTAAAGTGCGCCTGGTGGAATGGTTTCACTGTTCATCCTGCAGAAGGCTCCTCTCCCATACACGCTGGCACTAGCACAGCCCTGACTGATCCTGCCAGAGCTGCATTCTGCTGCTGCTGACTGCTCCGAAAACATCCAGAGGCTGCGGTCTGCAGGACGGCCATGCAGAGAGATCCAGTGTCTGCCAGCAGGGATTAACGCTGTCAGATGATCAGCTGGAGCATGCCGGGCGGCCTTATAAACAAAATACCTCTGCCTCGGAACCCCACAGCGTCCATCACTTTCGTTTAAAAGTGTGCATTTTGTACACCTCGTTGCCATAGAATGATGCTACGGGCTGCGTTGAACTGTAATTTCTCTGGAATCCAGAGTATTTAGGACAGTATATTATCTTCCCCTTCATCCATCTCTACTTTCACTGATGACATGTCCTCCTCATAAGACAACACAACCTTTTCTCTATGTTCGCTGAAGAAATGGAGGCGAGAAAACATGAAAAAGCACAATTATCTACTCAGCATTATTTTTGAACTACAACACTGGGAGAGCCTTCCACCCCACCACTTATCACAGCACAATCAACATGTTGAAAGTATCAAGCCTGTGGTCACGGGGGTTGGGGAGGGGGGGTGTAGAAGAAGGCCGGCAGCAGCTGACTGGCAGGATCAGTGTCTGAAGTCAGAGCGGAGGGCAGCTGCCGAGCAAACGGGCACTCTCTTATGAATGACAGCTATTCACCCCTCCTCCCATGGACATCACATGAGCGCTGCCTCCTACTCAGCACGGTGCGGCACAATATCGCACAGTGTCCCGATACAGTAGAGCCTGGTGCGGAGGGAGGGCGATGGAGATAACCTGCACCGCGACCTTGAGGACAGAGATCTGGCGACAGGAGGCGAGAAGAGTTTGTGTCAGCGAGAAATCACCAACACGAGGCACCACAGAGGGATGGATGCGGCACAAGCAGCTACTTTTGGTTCTGACCTCGGAGAAAATACTGTTCTGCGTCATGAACAGCGAGTAGGGCATCAATAGCCACTGGCCAGAAGAAAAAGAAAAAAAATCGTCATTTTTTTAACCCTTATACTTCCCTCCTTCCCAGCTGCTTAGTCATGTGTTATGAAAACAGACATCACTGGGGGTCCACTCCTCCTCTCTGTTACGTCAGACACGTTTGCTTGTGGTACACACACACACACACACAAGCTGCTCAAAATGTAACCTTTACCTCACAACCTTGTCTTTCTACACCACCAGTCAGGAAATCGTGCTCTCACAAGCCCCCCTCCCACCTATGCTGTGTTTCATGACGCCAACGGTAGACAGAGAAATGAGAAAATGACCCAATTACGGCACGAAGACAACCGGCACGGGGAGGGCCGGTGAAGAGGGAGCAGGGGAGATGATGATGGGAGAGAAGAGAGAGAGAGAGTCGGGGTAGTGGGGGGGGGGGGCGTTTAGACAGTAAGAGGAGCTGCAGTGATGTCATCACCAGTGGACTTGTGGTCATAAAGATGGTGGATGAATCACATATTAGTGGACAAATAGGTTGAGTTTGGGTGAGCTGCGACTGCTCTCTACTCCCCCTGGTATAATTGACAAACACACACACACACACACACACACACACACACACACACACACACACACAAAGTGAGACTGTAAAAGAGCAGTGACATCCCTCGGGGACGGTTGGCACATAGCTGGATGCTGCAGAAGATGCCTGGTTGCTGCAGTGTCTCGGTTAGCCAACCTCTCCTGCTGCCATTGATTCACGAGCAGCAACTCAGAGGCAACGCAGCATGCAGAGGGTTGCATAATAATAATAATATATATATATATTTTTTAAAGCTGATAAACAAGGAGGGCTGTGATCACATCCTCCCACTACAACGATGGTTACGTCTGCAATGGACGCCACCGCTGCAAGCCACTAAAATACTCTCTGCTGCTGCTCATTCATCCTCATCAAACATCAGGAATGTCTGTTTCTGACAGCTATAGGGACATGTGCCATGGTGGCCATGTGCGCGCGCGCACACACACACACACACACACACACACACACACACACACACACATAAAGCAAACAAATGTCTGCAACTAGACTACATCAACCTCGGTCACCCCTCTGGGGAAAACAAGCCTGCACCTTGGTTACTGTAACAAACACTGTGGGAAAACATCCCTGTTGAGGAAACTCTTCCTATCGCAAATTCCTGAGGTGTAGCACGAGACAGTGAATGGCAAGCTGATAGCGGTCTACTCACAAGTGCTTCTGAATCTGTGCTGGGATCAGTGAAAAGGCAGATATCCTCTTTTCTCATGTGCCAAAGGATTTGTCTCACACTTGTCCTCCTCCCTGCTCTCCCTGTCTTCCCGTCTTCCACCGGCAGACTAAAAAAAAAAGAAGCAAAAAAGGAGAGTGTTGTGAAGACAGAGCGAGATCTGCAGTGCTGGAACTCTGTCAGTATGCTAATGCTTGGTTGGGTCTGCTCTCCATTTCTCTCCTCCTCCTCCTCCCTCCCTCCCTCATAGTTTTCTCCAAGGTCAGTGGGAAGAATTGACTGTTTGACTCCTCCCATAGTGAACAAGTGCTCGCTCCCCTTCACCCTCCTACACGCTGGACACCCGGGCAGTAATTACCATCATGATCCAGATTAACTCCTGGGTGTGCTCTTGTTGTGCTGCACTTGGTTGGGCCGGACTCAGCTCGCAGAGCTGGGTAGGGACAACACACAGACAGGATTACTGTGTGTGTGTGTGTGTGTGTGTGTGTGTGGGAGGGGTATTAAGACCCCACAAGGAGGGCCAGAGGCAGCCAGACAGGACGAGACTCTCTTAAGCCCTGCAGGAGACAAGACACTGAGCTAACTGACAAAATAGAAATACCAGCAAGACAGAAGCATACAGGCGTGTCGAATTTGACAGACCTTTTGTGAAGCAGAGTTCGACGAATCGATAACGCACAAATAAAAGTATATTCGCTCATATCCGTGGATAATAAACACCGACGTTAAAGGTGATTTGAATTGACACTGGTCTGTCACAGGCTCTTTAACACGTGAAGGCTTCGCTGAACTGCATCTCGAGCTGCAGCGCTGTCCTCTGTGCATGGACACTGCTGCAGCCTCCAGAGCCATGGTGGAGACCAGAGGTGATCAGCTCGGGACGGTCAGGAGATCAGAGCCGAGGAGACACAGCGGCGGCAGTGATCACCTCAGCAGTCGCCAATTCTTGCTCTTGAAACGGATACCAGAGAAGGTTCTCTAATTGAAATATACATATACATTATATATATATTTTAAAAACACAATCAGACAGTGAAAAGCATCAATGCGGCGACTATCCAAGTGTGTGCTCTGTCTAATATTTGCTCAGTTGTGTGGGGTTCAACCCCTGTAGAGGGAGTTGGGGAGCTTTGCTGACTGTTCAGCTGCTTTACTCGGTGGCTTTGGATCCTGTGATAGGATTAGAGGGGAGAAGCATCTGATGAGATCAGGCAGAACTCAATATATGTCCACAAAGTACTCCTTCGGCACACATAGAAGTACAGTATAAACTTACAACGGGACTCGCAGATCATCACAGTGATTGACACTAAAAACACTGCATTGTTTTCAGTAAAAGTGCATACTTTACCACGGTACACACAGCGGTCTCATTCATATTCATCGATATAAACAGATTATTGCTTGTACTGTAATATTAAGACCAAAGCGTCCCTTTTTTGTATATCAGAATCATCGCTGAGCAACATGGTACCGTCCATCCTAGACAAGGAATTGTGAGCATGTCACTTGACATGCTCACAATTCCTCTAATAATACTGATACAACAATGAAGAGTACATATCAAAATCTCTTTTCAGACTCAGAAACATCCTCAGGAATTGGTTACATCATCTGCAGCCAGGGAGCAGTCTTTGTTGTGAAAAGAGTGGATTTGGTTTTCCTGTAACGTGCTGCCACCCTCTGGTGATTTGAAGCAAGTACATGCAATATGCCTTGAAGTTGAATGCATGACACGAGATATGATGATGCGTGCATGGTGTGTTTTTATAGCCATTTAACTACAAAATGTTATCAAAATGTAGCTCACCTTGAGGATGGAATATAATTAGATTATACCGGTTCCCCGATTATGTCTGCCAATGCAATGAGCATGATGTGTGAGAACTCAAAAGATAAGCGTGGCGACACGTCAAATCAACTTGTGGTTATGAACTTCAAATTTGAGGACACAACAAGTGACAGTTTCTTTTGTATTTCAAACATTTTGTAACAGCATGCTTCAAAACGAACAAAAAGAAATACAATAATTAAACATGCGACATCAATCAAACATGAAGTTGGTCCAGCCAACAGATCTTTTTTTTTTTTTTTTTACAAAATTTAAGATGTAGAAATAGATGAAAAAACATCAACACCACCAACAAAAATAAGTATTATCATAAAAAGGAATTAAAGATGAACACAGGTGGAAGGGCTGTTGTTACAGTACAAAACCAGCAGATGGAGGCATACAGTGTGAAATTGGTAACACAAAACATGATCATAAGAGGCGATATGGAAAACCAGACACTGCATGTGGAAGGAGACGCCATGCGATGACAGCGTTTGTTGTTGTTTGTTTCCTGAATGGAATTTCATCCTGATGCTCCCGTGAGCACCAACAGATCACCAGCCGAACTGTAATATCATCGTTTATAGAACGGACTATAGTTGTAATTCAGGCTGAATCATGACCTTCGATACACCGACAGTACGACGGTTAAACGGGACAGAGTACATCTCGAGTACTGAACGGTCCAGGTGAGTCCAAAAGGCACAAAGAAAAGATGATTTGGTCCGTAGGATGTTTCAACTCGCTCTACTGAAACATACTCCCAAGCGCTGCTTTACGCAATCCATCATTTTCTCTTTTATTTCAATTAAATAAAATATTACTTCATTCCCCAAAACATCACAATATGTCGGGGGAGGGGCATGTAAAAAAAGCTTTAGGTGACCTAGAATGATTTCCAACCAGCGATGGCTGAGATACATTTGAGAGGAACAAAATGGCATGAGGCAAGGTCAATCCAAAGACATTCAAAAAATAAATAAAACCCACAACATTGGTTGAAGTAAACCATAAAAGACAACAAATACAGTACACTTTGTTTCCTTCCTGTGCGTACAAAAAGGCAAAGAAAATGTTGAATACTGCATGAAACAGAGATGGTGGTTCAGTACATAGCAAACACAGGTTAATGTAAAAAAGAATACTGGTCTTTGTGACTCCCTCATTAACCATTCAAACTGTCTTCTCACTGATTTGTCCGCAACGAATCTCTTTTGAATGACCTGAGCTGTACCAAGTAGTCTGCATACAGTGCATCAAACTACAGCCAAATGCAATACACCCTTATTGTCAAGTACACACCAAAAATCTTCACTTCTTATTTGGAACACATTTGTGTCTGTATCTCGAACAAGTCATGTTTGATTTCAAGGCCATTTTTGTCATGTCGGTCCATCCGTCTGTCAGCTACTAAACATAAATAAAAACACAGGACATGAATGCAAGTTGTCCAGAAAAACAAAACAAGTATTTACTGTAAGTCAAGAGAATATCAACACCAGACTAACTGTGCTACTGCAGTGAGTACGGAAAGACTAGGTAGTGTTAGTAAGTATTATTAGTCTCTATGGCTGCCCCATCGTGCCGACTGTCTGAACTGGCTCGCTGTGAACTTTGACCTTACTGCAGGCTCGTACAGTAGATTGGGTCGGATGAACTACATCACAGTGTCAAGGCATAGCATGGCTCATCATGGCAGGAAACATGAAGTAGCACCTGATGGTGATAAAGAGGTTAAGGGCCTGCATCGGAAAACAACAAAGTACCTGTATGGTAGTTTAAGTAATGTAAAAAAAAAAGAAAAGACATCACTGTCTTAGGGGGTATTACTGTTTAGTAAAGGCAGCATGAGAATGAAACCGTGACACAGAATACTGAGTCTAAATAAATGCAGCAAAATATCAAATAAATTGGACAGAACATGGCGTGTTCACACGTCACGTCGTAGGTCCAGCAATACTGTTCAGATTGTTCTTCACTTCGTAACACTGTCTCTGATTTGACATACTGCAGTGGATCTGATTCTGTACTTTGAATAGTCCAGGAACTGCGTCAACCATCCTATCCTTCAGTTCTCGAGTGAGAAATCTCTACGAGCCACCTCTTCACTTCAGTTTAGCAGGATTATCTATCTGCTGTATACCCTCGGGGACTTCCATGGGAAGCAGTTTTAGATTAGGCGAAGCAGGCAGGCAGGGTCAGTGGCGTGACTGGTAAGAGCTACAGACTGGAGGCCGGGGCTTCAGCTGTGGTAGCTGGGCACAGCTGCTTGTTTCTGGGAGAGTCGCAACAGCTCCTCCCGGATGGCCTTGATCAGGGAGGCAGAGGAGTGTGTCGGAGGAGACGTATCCAGGGGAGGTGGGGCTGACAGATATCCCACCCCCGGAGTGTCTTGGTGGACAGGCGGCGCAGAAGGCTCCCTGATGCCACCTCTGGGCGTCTGGAAGACAGAGGAGGACGTGTAGTCAGGACAGTCCAGGAACTGAAGGCAGAACGGAAGGGCAGAGAGAAGGATAGGGGGAAGTGGAGGGAAACAATTGAGAAGAAAATAAAAGGAAACATTTCAAGTGACAGAACAAGAGTTTGTGACAGAAGGGGGTATATATCAAATATAATACATACATAGACATTGATAAAAAAAAAGAGCTTAAAGGATAAGGATGGCATTACTTAAGCAAAAAAATCTCTCTTAATACTCTCTGCTTTCGTTCGTCTAGCTTGTCTGTTGCTCTCAGCCTCAAGCCCATTCGTTCCTACTTAATATGTTTAATAATAATATGTTAACATGAGGTCACAAATACATAGTTATATTTTGATAAAAAACATTACACAAACCGGATTAAATTGTGCATTTGTTAAGGACCATTTTCAGCCACGGATTAATATACATTTGGTGCAGCGTGGTGATGTATGTGGTATGGACTCAGTGCCCATTTTCATGGTAATTAAAGGAAATGTCTCCCAGTGCAACAGTGTGGCAAACTGATGTGTTTCTAATAGTTTCTGAACAAACGCAGAGCTGTATGGCACCGAGGAATGAGTTGCTGTGTATCAGGCTTTAGATGCACAGACAATATTTGTTCTTCGGATCAGTTCTTTGTTAGTTTTTGGTCTTTTCATCGGAATTGTTGACTTGAAGATGAACGGAAATGAACAAAAGACAAGACTTCGGTCTTCATAGAATTCACTCACTGCATCTTTTTCAGGCTCTGCCCTGGAGAAATTGTCGCCATGGTAGTGGTTCCAGCCAATGCCGCCGTTCTGCCCTGGAGCCGGCCTGCCCCCTGCCGGGTAACCATTCATCCGGCTGGACAGTCCCACCTGGGTAAGATGATGGAGCTGGGCGCCTACACACACACACACACACACACACACACACACACACACACACACACACATCAGAGCTACAGCAACTGACACTCAATCCTCAGCTGCCCCTTTAATAAACTTTGATGCAATCGCCGCAGTCTGGGAAGCACTCCGTCTCTGCTGTGCTGCACTCTGTATAGTAAATGCCAGAATCCATTGCTATTAGAGTAAGTCACATGATGGCAGCAGCTTCACGATAACTCCTTCAATAATTTAAGAGAGAGACAAGGCTCTTTCAGGTTGACAGGTCTATGGGGTGGAGGTGTGTGTGAGTATAAAGTAGTGGCGTTGTGGCCTACATCCAGAAGTGATCTTAAATAAACTGTCTACAGACAGTCTGTATCAAGACAATACATACGTTTATCAACCTTCAAGTGGGGACAAATGTTGTTATTCCATATGAAAACATATTTTGTACTTAAAGATGTATCAAGTGGAAATGAGAGTCAGGCGTGTGCACAAGATGGGCTTTGTTTACATCTGAATCCAACAGTATTACAAGTCATAAAAACAACTTTGGACCCCGCGTGTGATTTTCTCTTGTACCTGTAGTTCCCCCCACTGGTCGGGGTCTGGCAGACGAGGGCAGCTCATCAGTGTACAGGCCCCTGCTGGAGTACAGGCTGTCAGGCTGGAGCTGCTCACACTGCCCTGCACTTTCTCCTGGTGGCAGATAGCTCGAGCCAAGGCCCTGCCTGAAACACGAGATATGAATTTGTCATTCACTTGGACATGTATTGTGACATATTGGAATTTCTTCACAGTTGCTACAACATGAGATCAACAGTGCCATGAAAAAAATAAAATAAAGGATACGTCTGTGTCTAACTTAACCACAGCACCGACAACATGGAGGTCTGCAGATGCAGATTTCACTGACTGTAGACCAATCACCTACACTCTGGTTACGTCAACTTAGAAAATGAATAAACAAAAACAACAACGTGCTGAACTGATGTCAATCCGGCATTTAGTGCAATATGATAGACCTAGTGGACAGTTCCTATTGCGTGTTTATATGCTTGACCATGCCAAAAACATGGCCGTTGCTCACCCTGATTGAGTTAAGTGGTACAAAACATAACTTCAAATTGGTCTCATCTCATTGCTCATAATGAACGTCTATGAGTGATGACAGCCGCTTATGATACGTCGGTGTTTTTGGAGCCAGTTCATAGACAACTGTTTGGACTCGATCTATAAATGCAATAAAATAAATATAACTCCTCCTCTGCTATTTATGAGCTCCAACTCACTGAGTGACCCGAAAGGGAAACATTCCCACTGGTAAAGTGGTGAAAATCAGGACTGATCAATAAGAAATCACTTTGGTGTGGAAAGGGGTGAACATCAAAGAGGCATATTATTTATTAATTTATACACGAATACTCAATTTTCATCGCTCCCTCTACTAACCTTGGTGTCAGGCCTTGGACAGGAGGAGGAGACAAGCTCAGCTCAGTGAACCTCTGGGGAAGAGAAGGAAAAAGTGGGTATAAATCACAGCTTGCATACTGTATCGAGACATAGAGGATGCAAATACTGCAATTAAAGCAAAGACAGCACACAGTGGATGTTGATAGCGATAGCAAAGCAATGCAGTGTATTATGTGCACTATGTGCATTTGGGTCGTGGTGTTGTTTTTTACCAAGCATGGTTTTGTTTCTTTTTTTCTTACAGCTGACCTTTTGCAGCGTAACAAAGCAATAAACATGAAAAGCAGAACCAGCAAATAGCTTTTTTGGCTCCACTGCTCACTATTATATTTGTTACCTGGGTGAAAACTGGTGTTGGACATTAGGAGAAAGAGTAGCTGCAAAATGCATTTAAGTATACATTTTAACAACACAAGGGAGAAGTTCAATTAACCTTAGTGATCGTTAAGCTAGAGGCAAGATAAGTATGTGTTAAGTGTTACTACAATAACACATCATATCATAACTGTGAAGCTGCCTCAATGCTAATGTATTGTATAATAACATTAGCAGCTTCCTGTCATACTTACGTATTGTTCTGCCACCTGTAAACTACTTTTTATCTGCATATAATGCCCGTGGTCACTGAAAAACCTTAATTTAATTTGAGCTGAGCTCGAGCCTTCAGTGTGAATTTCAAAGAAGGTGATGCTATAGATAACTACGAGATAACGTCCATTGGCAGTTGCCCCCATAACATGAAACACGAGTAGTGTGCAGCACATGCAGTCTTAATGACTTTAGGTTGAACGTTAACCAACTGCAGCAATGCATAAAAAGGGTTTTGTATAGTTATGATTTGCCAAAACCTCTCTTCCAAAATGTAGTATTAGTACAAAAAGAAATACAAACACAGAGCTTTATTCCAGCAGCCTTCAGGGCATTATACGACTGCACCGTCTTTGAAACTAACCGACACTAACAGGAGATAATGCAGATCAAGCATATCCAGGGTATATTCCTGTAGAGTCTTAGAGTTGTAGATAGCTGACAGGGGTTGCAAGGTCGCAGCTTCATGGGGGCGACAGATGGAGGAATACTTAACTGATTAGTTTGCTAAGAGGACACGATTAAACATGAAGCTATAGGCCTCATGCTGCGGATGAGCTGGAAAAAGCTTGAGAAAGGGAGGAGATAGTGAATACAAAGGATGTGTCTCTTTCCTGTTTTGCTGTTCTTTTATTATGAGCCGATCCCGCTTTAGTCTCTCTCGTGATAGAATACATTTTGCAGGAACTTATATGAGCGAAAGCACAGATGCAAACACATCACGGGAAAGCAGCATGATTTGATGTTGACCGACTGGTTAATTCTCCTTTCAAAGCATCCTGCCAATTGAAGAGCATGGGATGGGTACTCACACTAGGAAAAGGACTGAGAGCTTGGTAAGAGGGACCCCAAGGTCTGGGCCCACGGCCTGGAGGGCTGGAGACAGGCGGGTTGATGTTGACCCCAGGGAGAGTGATCCCTGCAGTGCTGCCCTGAGAGGTGGGCGACACCAGGGCAAAGGCGTCGTCCAGCAGGGAGTGCATCTGCTGTCGCGCCTCCTCAATGGATGGCTGTGGAGGCATGTAGGGGGGTGGGGGAGGGGCATGGCCTGGAGGGGAGGAAGAGGGACCCAGGAAGACGTCATCGGTGGGGGAGGGGCTCCTGTGAGGGGACCCTGGGCCTTGGTCAGGGTCCGACTGGAACAAACACGACACATTTACAGACAGTTAGAGGATGTACTGTTTTTGTAATTGTACATATGTAATAATTATCCAACACTACTCACTACGTAGGCCACATTGTGGACTCCAGGACACTTTCTGTAAACAGCATCATTGTCTTCAGTGATGAGGTGGTCTTTGTCTGCCTCCATTTGTCCTCCACTTATCTGCTCCTTCATTCTCTGCTTGGGAGAGCGCCTACCACGACCACTGAGAAACAAGAGAAGAAACCATGTCATCGCACAGAAAGAAGTGTGCACCTACTTATGGATGAGAGACTTCTGCACATGACAGCTGGAGATGTAACCATTAATAGCGTCCTCTTCAGCTGCGCTGTAACATTACAGCAGTGGTGCTGGGAGACCAGTAAGTATGGGTAAGCTTCCTTTTGCACATGATACGGTTGGCGGGTGTAGCTTGGAAGAATGAAAATAGTTCCTGCATGAAACCCTCACAACAAGGTCTGTGGATAATCTTGAGTTTGGTCCTGCAAGCCAAGTTCCATGTGGTTCCATTATATTTGAGAGAAGGCCGACATCTCTACAGCCAATATCTCCAAAACTAAGCAACTCACCCCAAAACAATCTAGATTGGTGAAGCATACAGCATACAAGAATAAACGTGGGAGTAAAAATATGTATTTTGGATTTTGGGGTGAACTGTCCCTTTGAAACCAGGCTAGATGTAAAATGTAGTTAGCCATACAAACTCAAATACACATATCAACTTGTCCACTGCAAAATAAAACAAGTGCAATGAGCCAAACCTTTTCTTGGATTCCATAAAGATGGGGGGCATTTGGGCATCTGGGTCCAGGATCTTATCGATCTGTATCTGTGCTTTTTGATAGATGCGATCCTGGTCCTTCGCATCTCCAAGGCCACTTGTCGCATCATCCATAGCAGGGAAGTCGTAGTGGCCCTTTCTCTTGGCACGCAGACGTATCTTGTTACGATGGTGCTCAATCTCTGACTTGTGCCGCAATGCTACCTGGATCTGAGAAGACAATTACCTTTATTAGACACTTTGAGGAGGATGACATTATTTCATGCACGTGCAGAGCACACTTCCAGTGACAAATCAAAAGAACTACATCAGATAATAAATAATATAATGTCTATTTGAACCAGTATAGTATATATTTAGGGACTTGAAAATGCTGTCATCTGCTCCTATAAGGTCTTTTGTATTAAACAGATAAAAGTAATTCAAATATTTCATTCCTCTGTAACTCACAAAGAGCCAATTTTGGGCTTGAAACATTGTAATGTGCCTTTGTGTTAAAGAAGAATATTCAACAGGAGTAGATGATAGTGCTGCCAGTCCTTTGATGATTCGCAATGATTTTTCTGCACTAGTTTGATGAAAATAAGTTTCTTTAGCCAAATGCACAACTGTTTTTTAAATTTTTTTCCAATATTCTATTTGTGTTGTAAATGGGCAACAACTGCATTTCTGTGTTGAATAATGAAAATAAATTATGATTGAACCTTTAATAATGCTTAAAAGACACTTAAAAACACTCAAAAACATTAGCAGATTTTCTGTCATATTTTAAAGAACCAATGTTTCATTCTTCAGAATTAATCTATTTGCAAGAAAAAGAAGAAAAATGTTTTTGCCAAGCAAGGAAGTCAGAAGAGCAAACCTCTTTGTTGATTTGGTTGGTGTCCGACACTTTGCCGTTCATGGGCGGGCTGTGCAGTGGTGGGACAGGCATGGGCTGCATGGCAATAAGTTGGATTTTGTTTGGAAGTCTCCTGCTTGCATCTGTGGCACGAGACATCCGATCAACATGTTCAAAGATGGAGGCTGAGGACAGCTGCTCATTTGTACCATTCATAGGAGGAGGACCTGAGGAAGCAAGCAAGGAAGTACAAAATAAAAACAGAGGTCATAACTCAGTCAGCTGAGTGTGGTCATTGCAGGGCTAAATGTTAATGTGGAGCACAGATGACTACTTTGTTAAGATCGGTATGAAAACATTTTCCTTTTTATTTGAGGACGTGACTATATCTGAAATATTGCCTGAAACAAAAGTGTGGCGTAATGTTCGTCTAAACACTGATTTTGATTTCTAAAAGCTAAACTTCATTTCAAACAATGGCGTTGCCTTTGTTTACGAAGTTGATTCTCTCGACACTGTGACTGACGGCTCAGCAGACAGTGATGGATGGTGAGAGCAAGCCGAGCACAAAACTACCACAGAAACAAACGGACAACACACAGACACAGCTGCTGGAGGTCAAGCCTGAGGTCTATGGAGACACAGACGGAAACAGGACAAACTCTTACCAATTCTATTCTTGCCTGCAAACCGCAATAGAAAAGAAAAATAATTTTAATGAGGTGAAAAAGATCAAATAAGATAGAAGTGGTTAAAATAAGCAGAGGGAATTGAGCTATGTCACCAAGAGTGCTGTTTAAACTTTCAAAAATAAAAATAAAATCATGTGAAAACAGCAAGTTGGAGGATGCATTTCTGTAGCTGATAAAAGCCTCTCTTGTGAAGTTCATTAATCAGAATCTTCTGGTGAACACAGGCGGAATGAGCAGAAAGATAGACGGTACATTACAAAATACTGAGAGTCTTATATACAACCTGCTTCTAAACATTGTAGCAGAGCATATACAGTCCCAGGCGGAGATTTATCCATAACAAAACACAGCCCATTCCTCTGTGTGTGAGTCAGGCGAGAGTCTGTGTGCCTGAATGCCTCTGGCTCCAGCACGTAGTCTCTGACTGGCATTGCAGGCTTGAATCTATCAACAGGCTGTCAGATAGAGTAACTTCAGCTATTTTTCCCCTCCTATTCGTCTCTCAGGACTTCTTTCGACCACCGGATAGAGTTCCTACCAGGTGTTTCTTTTACCACTGTTCCCGTCTGTAATCTTTATGTCACTGCTTGGGTTGACGCTGCACTTTTTCCCAGCCTTTCTCTGCATCCTCTTTTTTCACCCTTTTAGTCTCCCCTGCCCCCGATCTGGCCCTTGTGTCAATCAAATCATGCCCGCTGGAGTTGGTCTCTTTTTGTCCCTTTATGCCTGCCCAATCCCTCCTCATTCCCCTCCCCTCCCCCGTGTTAGCTCTCTCTATGTTTGGAGGCTTGATGGGAGTGTTGCCAAGGCTACTTGCCATTTAAAACATTGATGGGGACCTTACGGGTCTGCTTGCTGTCGTTGGGCGTGGCATGGGCTCTCAGGTTCTCCTCAGTTGATTCCCGCTCGCTGGAAGGGTCACTTACCACAGAGTCACCGTCAGACGGTGAGATCCTACAGGGAACATACACACTTACATAAATAATAGAAGTCCGAGAACATACTAACATGCTGAAATGCCATGCATAATCGGAAATAGTGCTTTTGCAGAAAGATAAAAGCTGAGGAGACTTCTAAGAAATGCTAATCTGATGTGAAGCTTGTAGTGCCACATGCTAAAAAATATTCCCACTGACGGAATTATTAAATTCCTGATGAATTTGTCCTGGCTGGCTAAAAAGTGAGGAGAAACAATCAATATCATCCCCCCACTCAAAAACAAAGTATTAGTATTGAAGGCAGAAGTTAATGCATAAAGCAATAACTGCTGTGCCATTGTGTTTCATATTATGTCCATTATATATAACCAGAGTAGTTAGCATTCTGGGACATGTTGCTAATATTTATTTATGTTATTACAAATATCACAATGACTGTAGATTTCACATAAATAGAGCATGTGTATGTCAATTTATATTACTTGAAATAAGGCAAAATACAATCTGCAAACAGAACAGACTGGGTTATACCTTGAATTGATATACTGGAAGTAATAAAGACAGCCTGCCAGAGTGAATGATGACTTTAAATGTCTGGTGCATCAATAATTCAACAGATGATCTGTCAAAAGCTTTTTGTCAGGTTGACTGACTGTCCCAACTGAGGCGGGTGGAAAATCAGCGCGATGGGGTAAAAAAACAAAAACAAGTCGACGTTTAAATAAATTTCTTCGTAACTTCATAACATATTGGGATAAAAAGAAGATAAAAGACATTTCTGTGATTAAAACAAGTGTTTTTGATAAGGTGGTGGAGCAAAAAAAAAGAGAAAAATTGTAAAACAGCACACAAAAATATGATAATTGTTTTACTAATTGTTGTGTATGACAGCATAGCCCACACAGACAAAACCTAATGTCATTTAATGTTCTCATTTATGCACAAATATTTTCACTCACAATTAACTGTTTCTGGAGTCTAAGTTTCTCCTCCTGCCCTGTACCACGCGCAGCACTGACCTTTCTCGTCTTCGACCGCTGCGGGACGCCTTGGTGGAGGTTTTGGACATGGGTGTGGGGATCTCCCCGTTCTCAGATAGACTGAGGCCGTCTTTAAGGGACAGGTGGAGGGGGCCGGGGCCAGGCCCCTGCGGGACTGGCTCCTGGATCACCATGACATCATCCTTACTGTGCTGGCCAAGGTGCAGCTTGGCAAAGTCAAATCCTTTCACACTGGGAGCCTGCAACTGAGGACAGACGCAAAGGAGAGTGAATATTCGGTTTTAGGACATAGGAAAAAGAAATAAAGACGGAAAGCAATACAGCAGACGCTACATGGGAAAGAGATCTTAACAAAACTGTTAATCTATACTTAATGACAGAAACTTGTTTACTACGTAGTATTCATCATCTTTAAATGGAATCATTCAATATGACACTTTTGGTATCATGACATTAAGTTCATTCAATCCATCCATCCAATTTTTTCAATACATTGTATTAAATGTGTTGGTCAGAAAGGAATTGTGTCACCCAGCCCTACTTCCATAAGACAGAATTAGACTGAATGACTGATGAATGGATATCCAGGAGGGAGACTCAGACAGGCATTAATTAGTAAAAAGAACGAATATGAAAAGAGGGAGAGGGAGTGATGTGGGGGAAACACTGAGCTGCTTGCTTTCCTTTGAGGTGGTGGGGGACAGAGGCTGAAGATGGAAGCAGTGAGATTGTTTGAGTCTAAAACCCTCGAGACTTTCCAACAGCAAAAGAGTGAACAGAGGATGTCAGATCTCAGTTTGTGTGCTTGCAGTTTTTGAAACTCTGAGCGTCTGCCCCAACATGCAGAGAAGCGTGACATGACACGCTGCTGGTAATTCTACGTACACTCACTGACTTTATTCATGCAAAACGTCTGGCTTAAAGAGGCTTGTTGGTATTAAACTGCTAATCTAGTGTGATTCTCGCCAGTATGAAACTGCTAATCTGGAAAGAGAGAGAGAGAGAGAGATAGAGAGAGAGAGAGAGAGAGAGAGAGAGTGAGAGAGAGAGAGAGAGAGAGAGAGAGAGAGAGAGAGAGAGAGAGAGAGAGAAGGAGAGAGAGAGAATATGTTTGTGTGTGCTGCTCTCTGCAGCATATAAACAGGCCATTATTTGAAAGGGTTAGCATGATAGAGTAAAAGCTGTTTCATTCGAATTAACACAAATACTGAATGAGAAAAAACACAGCTAGTGACATCCCCCATCGACTCACTAACTAATACTCAGTCTGGTCTGATGGTAAATTAGGGAATCACTCAGAACAAACAGACAATACATGTAAAACCATGTCTATTAATCTACAATTTCACAACACAGTGATCTGGTATTCTCATCAGGATCTATAGACTATAAAGACACCATTACCAAAATCACAGCGAAATCCACCGTAATCTGTAATACTGGATATTCTGTGGTCTGGAGATCATAACCGGGTAAAGCAGGATCCTAATGTCTATTAGTGCAAACAAGACTATCTATGACTACTGAACAATATACCTCGTCTTTGGTTCTCCTCCCTTTCGGTAACACTTTCATTTTGTCTTCCTTCTTCGGCTCCCTTGTTTTCATTATTATTGATTTGCTCTCTTGTCTTTTTTGTTCTTCTTGATTAACTCCTTTCTTTTTAAATTCCTCTTTATCCTCATCTTCGTCTTCTTCTTCCTCCTCCTCCACTTCTTCTTCTTCTTCTTCTTCCTCCTCCTCCTCCTCCTCCTCTTCTTCCTCCTCACTGCTCATTGTCCGTTTGATCTTGGGAAGAGCTACTGGTGTCTAAGCAGAAGCAATGGTGGATAGCATACATATTTCTAGTGATGCTATTTACTGTGTCTGACATCCAAAATGTAAAACCAAGACTATGAACTATTGATTACTGTGTTGTTCTTCATATAACTGTGCAAGATTGAAACTACAAACAAACACACATAAACTAGGTCCCTTTTACATCTTCTAGAAACCACCAGACACTGCTATGTACCTTCCCTCTTTTAACCTCCTCCTCCTCCTCTTCTTCATACTCCTCTTCTTCTTCCTCATACTCCCCTTCTTCCTCATCACTAAAATCTATTTCCTTTTTCGTAGGAGGGAGAGTCTGCTGAAGAGAGGTCCGTGATTCTCCGAAGGAGGTAGTAGACTGAGAGAGGGGGAATGATGTTGAGTGACAGATGATTGTGTTAAGCAGAGCGGGCAGGCTAAGTGATAGTTACTTCGGCACTTTAGATCCGTTGCGTTCGCTCAGTCTGGAGAGTTAAGTTCACAGCTCAACTCGATATAAAACATGTTAGTGGAGGGAAAAGGAAGCCAGACACACACAGAACGATCGGGAAGCTGAGAAATACAATAATAAACCTCCACAACAGAAAAAAAGTCTATTTTAGTCCACGACATCTGATTTAGTGATGAAAGAGTCAGTTGGACCTGACTGCAAAGTGGCAGCTGAGACTGAGATCCAGTTACTGCTGTGCCTCAGAGAGTACAAGGCTCTCTGGTATTGCTGGTGGTGGGTGCATTAGTCCTTCATGTCTCCTTCACATTAATGTAACTATCAAAAATAAAAGCCACTTTTAAACTGTACCACCACTTAGAAACTTAAAACACTCCGTCACATTTTGGCTTTTAAAGCTTTGGGCTTCTTTCGGCATTGGCATTGCTTTCAAGTATCACAATTAATTAGATGTTGGATGCACACAAGAGCGTTATTCAGTGTCACATAACCCTTTCTTGGTTTTTGATTCTTCTTCAGGGCAAAAGGAACGTGTACTTTAAATACAAAAGAGGCAATATTAAGACAGGAAACAGCCTCTGAGCAGCCAAATAGCATTATTTATATTTCCAGTGAAGGCAGACTGAACAAAACTGAAATTAAAATGGGACAACTGAAGGCCAGGGTTGTTGGCGCTTTAAGTGAAGAAAACATCAAAAAAGATTTGAATAAAATAAAAGAGCAGCCAAAGTCCATTAAATGCACCAGTAGCATCATGACTTCTATTCCGGCTCATTTCCTCTAATAAGTCTCTCTCATAAAAGTTTTACTAATCTAAAAGGAGAAATGATGACGTCCAGATTCTGCACAGTCCTACAGCACATTCATGACAATGACTGATACACCTAATTAATCTGAAGTTCATTTGAATTTAAAAGTGGTCTGGTCTTTCTGGCTTCCCACATCGACTCGTTGAACCTTTCTATGCAGAACTCAGTAGTGTTTTGTCCATTAACAGAACTCAACCGAATAGTGTGTTAATAAATATGTGTTTATCAACCACCTGTACTGCAATGTTTCTGTAGGTAAAGAAGTAATATACTTTCATCTTATATATTTATATCCAAAATGTACACGGAACTGCTGTCACTTTTTGTGATATTTACGAGTAAGCTCGCTCAGAATCAGCATGACCAGGGCATCACTCCAACCCAATGTAACACCACTAATACGTACATCAGCTGTTCATACGCAGCCAGTAAATTTCATAGGTGACTGTTGTGCAAATTTCTGTCAACTTAAATATTTCTAATATGTCGTAAAAAGAATGAATTGCACATCTTGAAAGACTTTAAAACCCCAAACACAACGAACGAGACGTGACGACAGATGCTGCGCAGCACTGATCCGACTTTACCTTCTGTCTCTGCTGGATGGAAGTCATGGCGTCGGGCTGGAACTCCAGCTTGTCCGTTCGACACAGTTTCCAGTACAGGATGGAAATGATGACGATGACAACGAGGAGGGGAATCACTACCCCGATGACGATCCATGTGTTGGTGTTCTCGGCGTCAGAGGGTGATGACGCCATCTTCTCTACGGCTATGGACAAAGTGGATGGAGGCTTTTGTTTTTAGTTTGGTCTTCAAACACGAATATGCACCATAAGAACTTTATTTGTGTATGTGGTTCAATATTTCAAGCTTATCCCTGTGTTGCCTTAAAGCCCGCACACAAACATCCTGAGAATACAAAGCTAAACATGCAGTATATTGGCTCTTCTCTCAGTGCTGTAATCTTTAATACAGACCTTCATTAGTTTTAATTAACACTCATTGCATCCCCAGGGAAAGTAGCGTAAGAAAACACAGTCAGCACACAGAGACAACTCCCTTGAGGGGCTTTCTTTAGGCACTCATCCCTTGTTTAGATTCTTAATGAGGAAGACAGGCTTGTGGTACAGCGTGTACAAAGGGAGGTTAGTTAATTAGCTCAAATGTTACTATAAACATACAAAGGAACACATGGAGCCAGCAGCTAGATTGTATTCTTTTTTTTATTACTGATTAGGAGCTTGTGAACAATCCAGTCCTTTCTCTTTCCATCCCTTCATTCCAACATCTATTCAGCTCAACTCAGTTCGGTGCCACTAGACCCTACATAGTGTCTTTGCCAAGTTCAATTCACTTAAATACATCTGCAGTGCAGGGATTGTTTTGCAAATGTAGTTTGTCTATGTCGAAGGACATCTTGTTAATCACTACGTCACTCTGCTGCCCTTGAATGTCAGTTATCTAATATGCAAGTGGTACTCACGCTGTGCCAAAATGCCCTGGACACGATATCCCAAGACGATGGCAGCCCTTTGAACGTCCAGGCTGTTGAGGAGGTTGGCTGCTTGAGCTGCGGGCGTCCTCTGACCACTCGGACTCTCCACAAAATACACTATCTCCAAGGGATGGTCGGCACCCTCCAGCCGGCTCGCACTTACAACCTGGGAGTGGGGGAAAAGCCCAGTGTCATTAGTCCAACCATTGTTTAAGCTGATGCAAAAATACCTTTAAACACATGGACATTTATAAAATAAATATCCAGTACCTATTAAGATGCAAAGCCAACCTTCGTAAACAGAGCAACTTTAATCCATCTCTGAATACTGTTCTTCAAGTCCTGAGCTGTTGTTTCTGTTGCTGTTTTTATCATGTAAAGTGACTTTTTAAAACACTTAACAAATAAAATCATCATTATCATTGATTGTTATTATTATTAGCACATTTCGTGATAAAAGTGAGCCATTTGTTCAGGAGGCTTTAATCTGACAATTGATGAGTAAAAAAATGAATGTGTTCAGGAGCTCTAGTATGTTCAATTCATGAGGAAAAAAAAATCATTTATTTTTTTTTGTTTGCATTGTCTTGTATGTGGAAAGGATACAACAGCCCCATATGCCTGCTGGCTCTCTTACAATTACACAGAGCAATCACCAGGCCCAGAAGATGGCTGCCGATAGAGTCAACAACTCTTTTAGACAGTCGGAAGGGATGGTACCTCTTTTTCCAAACATTAACATGTCCAGATGGAGGAAAAAGTCAGCCAATAAACCTCACTACTTATTCACATTTCTCAGAAACACAAGCTTGAAAACCTCTTTGTTTGTGGTTTTAAACAATTACGCTTTTGAGTGTCAACTCGAAAATGTGGTTCCAAAAATTAACCATGGATTCATCGAAGATGATGCACTGCACTCTCAACATTAAAAATTTATATTCTGATGAAGGCCCTAATGAGCGAAATGTTGCCATTTTAACAAAAAAGATGACTTTTTAATGCAGAGTGTGGTGCTTCATTTTCTATGGCATCCTGTGACCTTAATCACTTTTGGAATTTTTGTGACTACAGAAACCAAAATTCAGGCACAAACTACTTTAAAACGTTTTATATAAGCCCGATAAAACATCCAAGAGATACTACATTTTTGAAGATTATCTCTAAATCTGTCTGTTTGGCATATAATTATTATTCTACTATATCCACTGCTGTTAATATTTTGGTAGTTGTAATTTCTTCATCATGCTTACTACTCTCATTATATGAATAATTTCTGTCATATACATTGAATCTGTTGTAACTGTTATGTCGTTTATTCTGTACACATGACCTTCGCTGTTGCTCTCCTGAAGATTTCTTCCCCTTTTCTCCCTCTTGAAGGGTTATTTTTGGGAGCGTTTTTTCCTCGATGTGAGGTCCTAGAGGATGTCGTATATGTACAGATTGTAAAGCCCTCTGATGCAATTTTTTCAGATTTTGGACTATACAAAATAAATGGAATTGAAATTTAAGTACTTTGTCTTTAAGCACAGAAATAACATGTTAAATATTGTTATTATAATAGAGGCATTTGTGTATGTATGTATGTATGTATGTATGTATGTATGTATGTATGTATGTATGTATGTATGTATGTATGTATGTATGTATTATGTATCGTAGACCCCTTTAACTTAACTTGCCTGTGTAGCTGTCATTACATTTGCTGCAAGGCATTTTACAGGAGGTGTTTCCATGATTTTGTCCATCGTCTTTACACACACACACACACACACACACACACACACACACACACACACACACACACACACACACACACACACACACAAAGAAATAGCACACTCATGATATATACCGGCTTGTGTTCTGTAGCCCCATTAGTGTATTCATTGTTTAAATATTTTTCCCATGTTGTCTAATATGTCTGTGTGTGTGCGGTCTCCCTCCGGGGGCCCTGAGGCGCAGCACAGTCTGCTGTCTGCATTACTGGAAAGTGTAAAGCGCAGGTCATGCCTGGGCTGACACAGAAAAACGGCGGGGCAGGCTCTCTTGTCCAGGGTCTAATCCAGTCCATGCATGGTTATTAGAGTGGAAAGACGGCTGGGTGAGTGTGTGTGTTATTGCACGACCTCAATTCAACCTCCTCTTATATCTGTCTAGGCAGACTCATAACATATTCTCAAAGGTGACAACATCACACTGCTTCTGTCAAATTCTGTCTTAGACATCTGTTTGAGATAGTGTCTAAGTGTCTATGTGTGGTTGTATGTGTGTGTGTGTGTGTGTGTGTGTGTGTGTGTAGTTGTGTGTGCGTGTCTATGTGTTGTTGTGTGTGCAAGAGAGCGAGATAAAGGATTCTTCTGAAGTTTAGATGCTCAGTCTGAGTCACCTCACTCTCATTATATTCAACAGACACTCAAAGATAAGTGTCTTTGAAATGAGAAAAAAAGGCAACAAAGACCAAAAACACGCAAGGCTTCGATGTATAACGTATTCATATTTGAAAGATAGAAGGGATGCCAAAGTCTAAAATTAAAGACTGTATCTTATATAGCACAGAGACAAGACAGAGGCATGTTTTGCCACCAATATGGTCATCTGTTTTTCTAAATTGCACTGTGGGTTAGATGAGACAACAATGGAGGCAGAAAGGTCAGAAAGAGTGAGGCTGCTGTTCAGCCAAAAAATGATACGTATCACTCTGACGGCCCCGCTCTTAAAAGAACACCATAAAGTATGTGCTCAGACTTTATGAGGTCAGTTCAAAATATACATCTCTCGTCTCCCATAACAAGTCATCTGATTTCTAAATATTTTCCCCATTTATGTCTCTGTATCTCTCCCTCTGTAATGTCGAACCTCTCAACATAAAGAAGCACACTCTTCATCATCCCAACTGCAGGATGCAGACACAGAAGAAAAAAAATGAATAATTGATCCGCTCTTAGTAGGTCTGTGGCTTACAGGAGACATCAAGTAGCAGGACTAGAGAAATGAGGAAGAAAAAAAGGAACAAGGACTCATGAGGTTGTGGTCTTTGAGTGGCTTGCCCCTGGGCTGAATAGGATGCTGTTGCCATGGAGACAGAGCACCATCCTGTCCCCTCAGAGATGAGCAGGTGCGGGGCAAACCCACAAAAGCAAGTGCCTGATTAGTAAAGCAGTAGGGCTTTCAGTGGTTACAAACACTGCAGCGCTCACATAATGAGCTCTCAGTACTCAAGACAAGGTGGTTGGAGAGAGCTTTCCTCTGGGAATCATAATATAAAAAGCTCAAGGAAGGAAGCTTTTTCAAGATTTAGTAGGTAATCCTTTAACAAACTTCCTGTTAAAGAGTTTTAAAAGGTTTGTTGGGTAATAAACAAGAAATTAAACTCAGCTTTATTTTGTATACTTTCCAGAGGAACGACACTATCATCATCGTAACAGTCTAATGTTGAGTTTTCACATTTTTATTTATGATAAACAAGTAAAAAGTATGCCTGTAACTTGATTTCAGCAACTAATAACTATACTTTATATTTTGTGAAGTGATGTACTCTGGTTGCCTCCCCCCACCCGCACAAAAAAAACACCTGACATGAAATTACTCCACACTTGTTTCTAATTTCTTGTGAGACGTCATACATTTTTCTGTATGCATTACATACATATAGCATACTTTCTCCAAAGGCTATGCAGCTGTAAATAACCAGTGAGTACATTATTGAATACATTCATAAATAGATTCAGTACCTGAACACTGCTGTTGCCTATAAGGGTAGCTCTCCTAACACGTCTGATTAATCCTGTTGCCTCCCCGAGCAATATGGCAACCCGGCGCTCCATGTTGGCTTGGAAGGTCCTCTCACCCACTTTCTGGTCCAGCACACCCAGGAGCACTGTGTACGCAGACACCAGAAAAACTCAGCACAATTTATATCAACTTTAAGAAGCTGTAGCATGTTTTCACCACGCCATGAACTGAAACAGGTACCTGTTCTAACCCAGGAGGAGCGAAGCAACTGGCTGGTGTTCAATTCTGGATAATGGAAAGCTGGTAGAAAAAGTGTAAGGTTTCACCTAAGTTAAGTGTTGTTGATCAGAATCACAAAACAATCATAAAGCACCAGCTAAAGTAGAGTAAAGGTGACATACGTGAAAATCAAAATAGTTCAAATAAAGAGAGGCAACTATGTGTTACTCACGCTCAGCAATCTGCAGTACAGGAAAGCCCATGTAATAGCTGAATTCCACCATTGTGAGCTTCATCAGAGCATTGCTGACCTCCGACCCCACCAGATAACCCCTTGAACCGTGCACTGTGAAGGTCAAGTCCACTGGTTGTCTCACCAGCCTTTGTTCCTGGTATTTAGGAGCAGCCATGGTGATGTTTACAATCTAAAAAACAATTAGACAGACATGTACTGTTCAGTGGCCAGACGATAACGCAACAGAAAGTACGAAACAGTTTCCAATCTGATGATGATTTTGTTACTGGAAAAGCTTGTTTTTCCCTCTGTAAGAGTTAAAGGATGTTCTCAATTGGAAAACCACAGGTTTCAGTGAATAGAAAGTAGAACACAAAATTGGGCATTGTGGCCCAGGGCACAGTATGCTAGTTGTCCATAAAACGTTTCCACGCTGCAAAAAAGGGCTTGATTTAATACTTTACGATAATACAGGCATCAGTGTAATAGGATTACAAAAACTCGACCGAAAGCAACTAACCGCAGAGCTAAATAAGCTCTTTATTAACAAACAGTAATCTTCTTTAATACTCAAGTACGATCCAAGTGAATTATTCTAGCGTCTTGTTTATCAGTGATGGTAAGATGGAAAATGAGATTGGAAGGATGATTAGTGTGGACAGTCAGAGTAAAGAAAAAGCTGAGTTTTAATGTGTCTATAGTCATAACATCAGTGCAGTGACCTGAAAGAATGTGGATATAGCTGGCAAAGAAATAGCAGCGATCTACTGGTGAAGTGACTGGAGGCGGTCTGGGGTCAGCTCAATCAGCAAATAAGCAAATCTTGCATGTAAAGCATGAAAAAACTTTGAAAATCCTCTTTCAGACAGACTGAAAACAATATGTTTAGTAAATCTACAGCTCCCACTGGAGTTAAGTAGCTGTGGCGGACAAGGGATATTATTCAGAGGGTTAATAGCATGGTCACTGGGTCATCCACCATTGAGGTGGAAAGTCACAACCAAACACATCCTAATGAAAACATCTCAGTAAAATGCATGAGCGAGGCTAATCAAGCTTCCCTGCTTTCTGGTCCCACTCACATGCACTGTGAAGTTGGTTGACTCCTTTGAGCGCCGACGCACTTCTGCAAAGGCCATGGTCAAACCTTTCTCGATGCTCTCACTGAAGTTGCAGAACCGCACATCAATGTCGCTGGGAACAAACTGCAGCACTGCACGGGATGAAGCCATGGGGAGTTTTAGATCAGGTTTAACAACTGAAGGTTATCACAGACAAGAAAAAATCTTGACAGCTTGTTGAAAGGTCATTTACCTGTATGGACTTGATATTTTCTGTCTGGTGTTGTCCAGTTGGGAGACACAGACAAGAATCGGCGTCCTGACCTTCGCAGAGCATTGATGACAGATATGGCTGTGTACACGACTGGACCAGACACCACACGAAAGACAAACTTTGGTGGGGGGTCCACAACCTTCAGAGCCAAAGCAAGAATATATGACATAGTCAAATCCCTCGATGTAGTCATTCACTCACAGTTAAATTACTTGTGTTAAATAAACAACTGGTGTTTTTGAAGGTCATCGTGGTCTTGTGGATCTTGATGTGACTACTCCTGCGGTTTGTTTATTACAGAACCGCTGATAAAATACTCAGGAAGACCCACACCCTCCATGACAATGTCAAGGGATTTGTCAAGATATGGAACCCGGTCTTGGACATGGTGGACTCCACCGGACTGGATTTGCTCTGCCAGAGTAAAAAATCTGCTCCTGATGCAGACTTGAACAGATGGTAAAACCAAGATGTACTTGATGTGGGAATGTGTTATTATTTGCTGTGGTTGTTAATTCAGTACACACACACACACACACACACACACACACACACACACACACACACACACACACACACACACACACACACACACACACACTCACACACACACACACACACACACACACACACACACACACACACACACACACACACACATACACACACACAGACTCAAACCAAATACAATACATACATATTCACACAAGTTACATATAAGAAAACAACATACACACATATTGTATGTGGGGACCTTTACACGACCATCCACCTCAGAATCATTTTATTAAGTGTGGCTTCAGCCGCATGGGGTCAGAGACCCCATGCTGGAAGCACACTTCATGTTCTCCTGCGGGCTTATTATTAGTTGGAATGCTTCGAGCATTCCAACTATTGTTCTTCGAATCTTTAAAAAACTTATTATTATTAGTTGGAATGCTTCGAGCATTCCAACTATTGTTCTTCGAATCTTTAAAAAACTTATTATTATTCTATTTCTTCCGTACGTATTTTGGACCTCTTCAGCTCCTTCATATTTTCAGCTACAGAAAAAAGTTCAATTATTCAAATATTCAGCTTCTTAAGCACACGTGTGCAACTTCCTTTTCCAATTTCAGACTTTTCAAATTTTTTAATTATTAAACTTTTTATGATTTTTTTTAAAATGGGACCCAATGGGGAAATCTTCAAATCATCTTCAACTTCAAACGTTTGCAGGTTCTTCATACGTTCAGCTAGAGACACAATTTCAAATTTCAAATGTTGACAAAACGTTCAACTATTATTCTACGCTTTTACATTTTTCATATTTTTTCAAATATTTAAATCATTAAACTTTTTATAAAAATAAAAATGAATGGTTTCCAATGAAAAACGTTTTAAAACTTCTTCAGCTCCAAAAGCCTAAGGCTCTGCCATGCTTTCAGCTAGAGACACCATTCCAAGTTTAAAATGTTGCCAAAACTTTCAGCTATTACCGCATATCTCCACTTATTGATATATTTTAGACTGTCATAATTGTCAGCGTTTTAGTTTTATGTTTTTTTGCCGCCTTTTCTCTCTTTTGCATGAGTGTGTGTTGCGGAGCTCAGTGCACGTGATGTCATACTTAGAGGGCAGACCCACGTCAGATCTTGAAGATTTTTTTTTTTAAAATTTGCCGTAAACTCCGTACCGTGTACTCTTTGGGCATAATTTATAGCTCAAAACGTTGGAAATCTTGTCTTCTGTCATAAACTGCGGTCGATAGGAATCCAACACATTCAGACGTCTCGTAATCGGACTGAATGTGAGAGCAAGTCCACCTCGCTCTGCCATCCGCTTCAATGTTAAATCTCCCTCCAAAGCCACGTCTCCCCTGAAGCTCGTACCTGATTTGTAAATCGCCCGTACAGACACATGTTTTATCGTACAGACTCACCAGTCACAGTATCTGTTCATCAAGTCCTCCTAACGCTTCATATGCGATATTGAAGCAATCGGGGCTTTTTAAGTATGTTTTTTGGGTGATTTTTGGATAGGTGTTTCCCAGCATTGACTCCATATAATCATCGGCAGTTAGTAATTGTAACTGCCGATATTTGAATTCATCACCATGGCAACCTCTGACATGAGGGCAGTTCAACAGACACACAGACACTTACACACGCACACACACACAGGACTTCTCTCTCTGTCTCCCTCCCTCCCTTTCTCTATCTGTTCATATATATATTCCACTATTTAAGTGTGGCTTCAGCCGCATGGGGTCATAGACCCCATGCTGCAAGCACACTTCATGTTCTCCTGCGGGCTTATTAGTTGGAATGCTTCGAGCATTCCAACTATTGTTCTTCGAATCTTTAAAAAACTTATTATTATTAGTTGGAATGCTTCGAGCATTCCAACTATTGTTCTTCGAATCTTTAAAAAACTTATTATTATTATTCTATTTCTTCCGTACGTATTTTGGACCTCTTCAGCTCCTTCATATTTTCAGCTACAGAAAAAAGTTCAATTATTCAAATATTCAGCTTCTTAAGCACACGTGTGCAACTTCCTTTTCAAATTTCAGACTTTTCAAATTTTTAAATTATTAAACTTTTTATGATTTTTTTTAAAATGGGACCCAATGGGGAAATCTTCAAATCATCTTCAACTTCAAACGTTTGCAGGTTCTTCATACGTTCAGCTAGAGACACAATTTCAAATTTCAAATGTTGACAAAACGTTCAGCTATTATTCTACGCTTTTACATTTTTCATATTTTTTCAAATATTTAAATTATTAAACTTTTTATAAAAATAAAAATGAATGGTTTCCAATGAAAAACGTTTTAAAACTTCTTCAGCTCCAAAAGCCTAAGGCTCTGCCATGCTTTCAGCTAGAGACACCATTCCAAGTTTAAAATGTTGCCAAAACTTTCAGCTATTACCGCATATCTCCACTTATTGATATATTTTATACTGTCATAATTGTCAGCGTTTTAGTTTTATGTTTTTTTGCCGCCTTTTCTCTCTTTTGCATGAGTGTGTGTTGCGGAGCTCAGAGCACGTGATGTCATGTTAGAGGGCAGACCCACGTCAGATCTTGAAGATTTTTTTTTTTTAAATTTGCCGTAAACTCCGTACCGTGTACTCTTTGGGCATAATTTATAGCTCAAAACGTTGGAAATCTTGTCTTCTGTCATAAACTGCGGTCGATAGGAATCCAACACATTCAGACGTCTCGTAATCGGACTGAATGTGAGAGCAAGTCCACCTCGCTCTGCCATCCGCTTCAATGTTAAATCTCCCTCCAAAGCCACGTCTCCCCTGAAGCTCGTACCTGATTTGTAAATCGCCCGTACAGACACATGTTTTATCGTACAGACTCACCAGTCACAGTATCTGTTCATCAAGTCTTCCTAACGCTTCATATGCGATATCTAAGCAATCGGGGCTTTTTAAGTATGTTTTTTGGGTGATTTTTGGATAGGTGTTTCCCAGCATTGACTCCATATAATCATCGGCAGTTAGTAATTGTAACTGCCGATATTTGAATTCATCACCATGGCAACCTCTGACATGAGGGCAGTTTAACAGACACACAGACACTTACACACGCACGCACACACAGGACTTCTCTCTCTGTCTCCCTCCCTCCCTTTCTCTATCTGTTCATATATATATTCCACTATTTTCATATCTATTCAGCTGTTTTGTTATTTTCAAGTATATTCAGCTTTTTTAAGCTTTATTCAACAATATTTTACTATGTTCAGTGTTTAGATGATGCACTTTTCCTTTCAACTTTTCCAATTATACATTTAAACAAGAAGGATTTTCAACAGTTCAGTTTAATGCTTTTGGGCTTCAACACTTTTCATCAGGTAGTTTTCTTTACATGTTCATATATATTCCACTATTTTTATATATATTCAGTTGTTTTGTTATTTTCAAATATATTCAGCTTTTTTAAGCTTTATTCAACAATATTTCACTATGTTCAGTATTTAGATGATGCACTTTTCCTTTCAACTTTTCCAATTATACATTTAAACAAGAAGGATTTTCAACAGTTCAGTTTAATGCTTTTGGGCTTCAACACTTTTCATCAGGTAGTTTTCTTTACATGTTCATATATATTCCACTATTTTCATACATATTCAGGTGTTTTATTCAGTTGTTTTGTTATTTTCAAATATATTCAGCTTTTTTAAAGCTTTTTTAAGCTTTATTCAACAATATTTCACTATGTTCAGTGTTTAGATGATGCAGTTTTCCTTTCACCTTTTCCAATTATACATTTAAACAACAAGGATTTTCAACAGTTCAGTTTAATGCTTTTGGGCTTCAACACTTTTCATCAGGTAGTTTTCTTTACATGTTCGTATATATTCCACTATTTTCATATATATTCACCTGTTTTGATAAATATTCCAGTATTTTCATATACATTCAGCTGTTTTCATATATATTCAGCTTTAAGCTTTTTTTAAGCTTTATTCAACTTTATTTCACTATTTTCAGCTACATTCAGCAATTTCTTTCAAATATTTCAGCTTTATGCTTCAGCTTTTTGCATTCCAACGCATTTTCCACAGGAAATGCAATTTTCTAGTTATTCTTCTATTTCTTCCGTACGTATTTTGGACTTCTTCAACTCCTTCATATTTTCAGCTACAGAAAAAAGTTCAATTATTCAAATATTCAGCTTCTTAAGCACACGTGTGCAACTTCCTTTTCAAATTTCAGACTTTTCAAATTTTTAAATTATTAAACTTTTTATGATTTTTTTTAAAATGGGACCCAATGGGGAAATCTTCAAATCATCTTCAACTTCAAACGTTTACAGGTTCTTCATACGTTCAGCTAGAGACACAATTTCAAATTTCAAATGTTGACAAAACGTTCAGCTATTATTCTACGCTTTTACATTTTTCATATTTTTTCAAATATTTAAATTATTAAACTTTTTATGAAAATAAAAATGAATGGTTTCCAATGGAAAAACGTTTTAAAATCCGCTTAAACTTCTTCAACTCCAAAAGCCTAAGGCTCTGCCATGCTTTCAGCTAGAGACACCATTCCAAGTTTAAAATGTTGCCAAAACCTTCAGCTATTACCGTATATCTCCACTTATTGATATATTTTATACTGTCATAATTGTCAGCGTTTTAGTTTTATGTTTTTTTGCCGCCTTTTCTCTCTTTTGCATGAGTGTGTGTTGCGGAGCTCAGAGCACGTGATGTCATGTTAGAGGGCAGACCCACGTCAGATCTTGAAGATTTTTTTTTTTTAAATTTGCCGTAAACTCCGTACCGTGTACTCTTTGGGCATAATTTATAGCTCAAAACGTTGGAAATCTTGTCTTCTGTCATAAACTGCGGTCGATAGGAATCCAACACATTCAGACGTCTCGTAATCGGACTGAATGTGAGAGCAAGTCCACCTCGCTCTGCCATCCGCTTCAATGTTAAATCTCCCTCCAAAGCCACGTCTCCCCTGAAGCTCGTACCTGATTTGTAAATCGCCCGTACAGACACATGTTTTATCGTACAGACTCACCAGTCACAGTATCTGTTCATCAAGTCTTCCTAACGCTTCATATGCGATATCTAAACAATTGGGGCTTTTTAAGTATGTTTTTTGGGTGATTTTTGGATAGGTGTTTCCCAGCATTGACTCCATATAATCATCGGCAGTTAGTAATTGTAACTGCCGATGTTTGAATTCATCACTATGGCAACCCTTGGAATGAGGGCAGTTTAACAGACACACAGACACTTACACACGCACACACACACAGGACTTCTCTCTCTGTCTCCCTCCCTCCCTTTCTCTATCTGTTCATATATATATTCCACTATTTTCATATCTATTCAGCTGTTTTGTTATTTTCAAATATATTCAGCTTTTTTAAGCTTTATTCAACAATATTTCACTATGTTCAGTATTTAGATGATGCACTTTTCCTTTCAACTTTTCCAATTATACATTTAAACAAGAAGGATTTTCAACAGTTCAGTTTAATGCTTTTGGGCTTCAACACTTTTCATCAGGTAGTTTTCTTTACATGTTCATATATATTCCACTATTTTCATATATATTCACCTGTTTTGATAAATATTCCAGTATTTTCATATACATTCAGCTGTTTTCATATATATTCAGCTTTAAGCTTTTTTTAAGCTTTATTCAACTTTATTTCACTATTTTCAGCTACATTCAGCAATTTCTTTCAAATATTTCAGCTTTATGCTTCAGCTTTTTGCATTCCAACGCATTTTCAGCAGGAAATGCTCTTTCTAGTTATTATTATTCTTCTTATAGTCAAACCACTACTCCTCCCAGAGCGTTGCCAGCACATGCGTAAAAAATACATCGAAACGTGCGGTTTGCGCGGGAATCGTGAGGTATGACTTTTCTAAGAGATTCGCCCGTACGTTTTCCCGAAAAATGCAAAAAACGTCAAAAACTGTCAAAAAAATTTCACGAAATGTTCGTAGAGGGTGGCGCACCAATTAACAGAGTGAGAAGAAGCGACAGAAACTGCTAAAAAAATAAAACGTATTTTGTCTTTACTCGCACAATGTTCACTCTTCATACACCATTGTTGGATAGAAACGTTGGAAATCTTGTCTTCTGTCATAAACTGCGGTCGATAGGAATCCAACAGACTCAGACGTCTTGAAATCGGACTGAATGTGAGAGAAAGTCCACCTCGCTCTTCCATCCGCCGCCATGTTAAATCTCCCTCCAAAGCCACGTCTCCCCTGAAGCTCGTACCTGATTTGTAAATCGCCCGTACAGACACATGTTTTATCGTACAGACTCGCCAGTCACAGTATCTGTTCATCAGGTCTTCCTAACGCTCAATATGCGATATCGAAGCAATAGTGGCTTTTAAAGTACCATTTTTTTAAATAGTTTGAAAGGAGTTCCACAGTATTTAGGTCTATTAAGCTCAGCGTAAGGAAGTCCCTTTGAAGTCATCACCATGGCAACCTTTGCTCTAGCGACCCACAGGTGTTCTCGTTAGGGCAGTTTAACAGACACACAGACACTTACACACGCACACACAACACAGATGACTTCTGTCTCTCTGTCTGTTTGTCTCACACACACACAGACACACATACACACACACAAACAAACAAACACATACACACACACAAACAAACAAACACATACACACACACACACAACACAGATGACTTCTGTCTCTCTGTCTGTTTGTCTCACACACACAGACACACATACACAGACACACATACATACACGCACAAAGACGTTTACGTGTGTTTTATATTGTGTAGTTGTCAACACTGTGATCATTAATAAGGTCATATGATATTTCATATACGTTTGCGTGTGTTCAGGACGTTCAGTAGTTTATTTCCTTAAGTCCACAGTCCAGTCTGCCTCTAATCAGTCTGCTGGCGCTCACTTGGTCACCATGACGACGGCAGCACACAGGTGCTTCATATCAGCCAATCAGTTTAACACACAAACCAACTCAAGTGCTTTGGAGGAGAGACGGGCGTCAGAAACAAAAGCTATATATTGCGACGTCTTACGGCAGTAGTAGCCACACTTTCAAAATTTCTTGCGAAATTTTCTAGTTTCATATATAATCAGCTGTTTTCATATAAATTCAGCTGTTTTGTTATTTTTAAATATATACAGCTTTTTTAAGCTTTATTCAACTATATTTAACTATTTTCATATATAGTCAGCTGTTTTGATACATTCAAATATATTCAGCTTTTTTTCAGTTTTTTTAAGCTTTATTCAACTATATTTCCCTTTTTTCAGCTACATTCAGCAATTTCTTTCAAATATTTCAGCTTTATGCTTCAGCTTTTTGCATTCCAACGCATTTTCCACAGGAAATGCAATTTCTAGTTATTCTTCTATTTCTTCCGTACGTATTTTGGACTTCTTCAACTCCTTCATATTTTCAGCTACAGAAAAAAGTTCAATTATTCAAATATTCAGCTTCTTAAGCACACGTGTGCAACTTCCTTTTCAAATTTCAGACTTTTCAAATTTTTAAATTATTAAACTTTTTATGATTTTTTTTAAAATGGGACCCAATGGGGAAATCTTCAAATCATCTTCAACTTCAAACGTTTACAGGTTCTTCATACGTTCAGCTAGAGACACAATTTCAAATTTCAAATGTTGACAAAACGTTCAGCTATTATTCTACGCTTTTACATTTTTCATATTTTTTCAAATATTTAAATTATTAAACTTTTTATGAAAATAAAAATGAATGGTTTCCAATGGAAAAACGTTTTAAAATCCGCTTAAACTTCTTCAACTCCAAAAGCCTAAGGCTCTGCCATGCTTTCAGCTAGAGACACCATTCCAAGTTTAAAATGTTGCCAAAACTTTCAGCTGTTACCGAATATCTCCACTTATTGATATATTTTAGACTGTCATAATTGTCAGCGTTTTAGTTTTATGTTTTTTTGCCGCCTTTTCTCTCTTTTGCATGAGTGTGTGTTGCGGAGCTCAGAGCACGTGATGTCATGTTAGAGGGCAGACCCACTTCAGATCTTGAAGATTTTTTTTTTTTAAATTTGCCGTAAACTCCGTACCGTGTACTCTTTGGGCATAATTTATAGCTCAAAACGTTGGAAATCTTGTCTTCTGTCATAAACTGCGGTCGATAGGAATCCAACACATTCAGACGTCTCGTAATCGGACTGAATGTGAGAGCAAGTCCACCTCGCTCTGCCATCCACTTCAATGTTAAATCTCCCTCCAAAGCCACGTCTCCCCTGAAGCTCGTACCTGATTTGTAAATCGCCCGTACAGACACATGTTTTATCGTACAGACTCGCCAGTCACAGTATCTGTTCATCAGGTCTTCCTAACGCTTCATATGCGATATCTAAGCAATTGGGGCTTTTTAAGTATGTTTTTTGGGTGATTTTTGGATAGGTGTTTCCCAGCATTGACTCCATATAATCATCGGCAGTTAGTAATTGTAACTGCCGATATTTGAATTCATCACCATGGCAACCTCTGACATGAGGGCAGTTCAACAGACACACAGACACTTACACACGCACACACACACAGGACTTCTCTCTCTGTCTCCCTCCCTCCCTTTCTCTATCTGTTCATATATATATTCCACTATTTTCATATCTATTCAGCTGTTTTGTTATTTTCAAGTATATTCAGCTTTTTTAAGCTTTATTCAACAATATTTCACTATGTTCAGTATTTAGATGATGCAGTTTTCCTTTCAACTTTTCCAATTATACATTTAAACAACAAGGATTTTCAACAGTTCAGTTTAATGCTTTTGGGCTTCAACACTTTTCATCAGGTAGTTTTCTTTACATGTTCATATATATTCCACTATTTTCATACATATTCAGGTGTTTTATTCAGTTGTTTTGTTATTTTCAAATATATTCAGCTTTTTTAAAGCTTTTTTAAGCTTTATTCAACAATATTTCACTATGTTCAGTGTTTAGATGATGCAGTTTTCCTTTCACCTTTTCCAATTATACATTTAAACAACAAGGATTTTCAACAGTTCAGTTTAATGCTTTTGGGCTTCAACACTTTTCATCAGGTAGTTTTCTTTACATGTTCATATATATTCCACTATTTTCATATATATTCACCTGTTTTGATAAATATTCCAGTATTTTCATATACATTCAGCTGTTTTCATATATATTCAGCTTTAAGCTTTTTTTAAGCTTTATTCAACTTTATTTCACTATTTTCAGCTACATTCAGCAATTTCTTTCAAATATTTCAGCTTTATGCTTCAGCTTTTTGCATTCCAACGCATTTTCCACAGGAAATGCAATTTCTAGTTATTATTATTCTTCTTATAGTCAAACCACTACTCCTCCCAGAGCGTTGCCAGCACATGCGCAAAAATTACATCGAAACGTGCGGTTTGCGCGGGAATCGTGAGCTATGACTTTTCTAAGAGATTCGCCCGTACGTTTTCCCGAAAAATGCAAAAAACATAAAAAAAATTTCACGAAACGTTCGTAGAGGGTGGCGCGCCAATTAACAGAGTGAGAAGAAGCGACAGAAACTGTTAAAAAAATAAAACGTATTTTGTCTTTACTCCCACAATGTTCACTCTTCATACACCATTGTTGGATAGAAACGTTGGAAATATTGTCTTCTGTCGTAAACTGCGGTCGATAGGAATCCAACAGACTCAGACGTCTTGAAATCGGACTGAATGTGAGAGCAAGTCCACCTCGCTCTTCCATCCGCCGCCATGTTAAATCTCCCTCCAAAGCCACGTCTCCCCTGAAGCTCGTACCTGATTTGTAAATCGCCCGTACAGACACATGTTTTATCGTACAGACTCGCCAGTCACAGTATCTGTTCATCAGGTCTTCCTAACGCTCAATATGCGATATCGAAGCAATAGTGGCTTTTAAAGTACCATTTTTTTAAAATAGTTTGAAAGGAGTTCCACAGTATTTAGGTCTATTAAGCTCAGCGTAAGGAAGTCCCTTTGAAGTCATCACCATGGCAACCTTTGATCTAGCGACCCACAGGTGTTCTCGTTAGTGCAGTTTAACAGACACGCAGACACTTACACACGCACACACAACACAGATGACTTCTGTCTCTCTGTCTGTTTGTCTCACACACACAGACACACATACACACACACAAACAAACAAACACATACACAAACACACACACACACACAAACAGACACAGACACACAAACAGACACACACACACAAAGACGTTTACGTGTGTTTTATATTGTGTAGTTGTCAACACTGTGATCATTAATAAGGTCATATGATATTTCATATACGTTTGTGTGTGTTCAGGACGTTCAGTAGTTTATTTCCTTAAGTCCACAGTCCAGTCTTCCTCTAATCAGTCTGCTGGCGCTCACTTGGTCACCATGACGACGGCAGCACACAGGTGCTTCATATCAGCCAATCAGTTTAACACACAAACCAACTGAAGTGCTTTGGAGGAGAGACGGGCGTCAGAAACAAAAGCTATATATTGCGAGGTCTTACGGCAGTAGTAGCCACACTTTCAAAATTTCTTGCGAAATTTTCTAGTATTCTTATATTATATAGATACATAGGATCTTTTTACATCAAATTGTGCCTATGTTAACCTGAAAGATTCTTCTAAAATCGCCGAAAGAAGGCTACCATCTTGCCTGGTATGACTTTAAAATTAATATAATATCTTAAATTTACCTGCAGCTCCATAGACTTGTTGAATTCTCCTTTCAGTATGTCTCTCACTTGAGATTTGGCATATCCAACAGTGGCCCCGGAAGGAAAACCTTCAGAAGAAAGCATAAGCTTGTTATCATGGCTTATTCCATTATAGCTCTCATAAACATATATTTTAATTTCAAATTATGGCTTTCCGTCAAAATTTGGAGTACGTGTGGACGACATTTGTTCTTTTTTTGGAAAATAAATAAATGTTAAACATACCAATTTTTACTAAATAAGCAGGCCTGTCAAGTTTGCAGAAGTACGGTCTTAACATTGGGGCTGTTGTTGTGGTCCTTGCGCTGGTGGTGGAGATGATGTTGACACTACTTGAAGCTTCAGTGGGAGCAGTAGATTTAGTTGTGGCTTGATGAGAAGTAGTGGTGGCAGCTGTGGTTTTGGGTACAGCAGAGTCTGTATTAGCTTCCCTGCTAGTTGGGATCAAGGTCATTGTGACTGGGATGTCTACTTGATCTTCAGTCACCCCCTGATCACCCAACACACCCGGAGGGCCCAAAGTGATGTTAGACATGGGTTCAGTTGAATCTAAAGTTATATTGAGAGTTTGTTCAGTTGTGAAAGTAGGGTCTTGGGGAGGTAATTCTGTCATATCAGCTGTGGTGTTGGCAGGAGGTTCAGTGGGAGCAGGGGAGAAGGCAATTGTTGCAGTTAAGACAGGAGTGGTGTGTATGGTACTAGATGGGAATGTCTCTGTAACAAACCAATGGACATCTGTCAGAGAGGAGGACAATATTTCATCATCTGGCAGCAAAGGTGTGGCAGTGGGTAGCATAGCTTCTGTTAACACAGTGCTGTCCGGGCCAACAGTTAGAGTATGTGCAGACCAATCTGTGGTGGACACTTGAACAACCTGGACAGAAGAAGATAGATCAAAGAAGTAGGATGGGACTTTAGACGGATCCAGAAAAGTCTCAGAGGCATTGACCCGCTGAGGACTCTCCTCTGTTGTTACTACTGGGGTTGGTTTATCTTGAGGCTCAAACCCAGATAGATCACCGGAGGACTCATCCTCAGTCAATTTGGTATAATTTGTAACGCTGCCTGTGGGTGTGATGTCTGTAGCACTGATGGATACCACAGTAACGTCCCCTTTGTGTTCAACTCCAGGATCCGAACCGTTGTTCTCCTTGGTCAACTGAGTGACGTAATACTCCAAGCTGTTCATGTCAGGTAAGAGAACATCTGTTGGTTGAATTGTGAAAGTATCGAGCCAATCTATGTCTGATGTGTAGGGTACATCACTGTTAGCTGAGGGAGTAGGGTCCAGTGTATAATGAATTGTAGAAGACAAAGAGGAAGGATCAATGGATTTCAGTGGAACAATGGTGCTGTAGGTTGTGGTGAGGCTGGGAGAACGTGAGGCATGAAGAGGTTGCAAAGACGAAGGGGATATGCCTACTCTGGAAGGGAAGGATGTGTCATAGCTCTCTGTATAGTCCTCCAGATCATACGAGTCAGAGGGCACCTTTGTGACCAGAGAGTAGTCCTCCCCATCTGCATTCAAGAAGGACATTGTCTCCAAGTAGTCTCCAGACCCCCAGTCCACTTCCATGGTGTTGGTAGGGTAGAAGTCCTCTGGAGGGACCTCAGAGGGTTCAGATGAAGGTGATGGCGGGTGGGGGGCGATGAAAGGCACATTGTAGCCAGGGGCCAGAATCTCATCTGGGTTTGGTAGCATGTTTATGTCACGTGTTGGTTTGTTGTCCTTCAAGGGGACACTGCTGGGGTTCGGCTGGTTCACATCCAGGATTCTACTAAAAGATGTATCTGCCGCAAAGTCATTGAAAGACAGTTCAGGGGGCTCAAGAGGCTGAGCAGGAAATGAGGTCATGATTGCTTCGGTTTGATCCTGCTGCTTGTTGATTGGTTTCTGCTCAGAATTAGGATCTAGTTGAGGTGAAGTTGACCTTGTAAAAGTAGAGGGGCTTAATGATGCCATAGATATATTTGACTGAGGCTGCAGCTGGGATTTTGTAGGAGTTGGAGAGAGAGAGAAAGATTGCATGGACGACCTTGTCCTGGCCAGCTTCCAGTCCGTGAAGAATTTAGCTGCCTCAAATTGTGAACTAGAACCCAATATAGGTTCGGAGGGGCTTAATGATGGAGTGGCCAGAGGATATGGTTCTTTTGGAGGGACTTCACTTGCTGTGAAGGATTTAGAGTTTTCAAAAGCAACACGTCCCCACTGAAAATGTGGGATGTCGGCAGTCCTAACAACACGGTTTGGTTGAGAAGTGGATGGCAGGGCACCAGGTGAGTCTGAACTCTCAAAGGCAGTATAATATGACGCTGGTAAGGCTGATGGGTTGAACCCCGTTGATCTTTGACCATGTCCAGGAAATCCCACGGGGTGGTTTGTGGAGGCCAACGGAGAATCATCTGCAGAGGAACAAAGAGAATGCGTCAGGATTCACTACTGACTTCAAACAAAGTAAATTACAGGGATGAGGGATATATCTACTGTTGGATCCATTCAATCGGATTTATTTTCATCCCCACAGTTGATTATTACTGAAAGTTAAATCTTTTTAGCAAACACAGTGTGGCCAAATAGTTCAACAGAAAAGCAGGATAACTGAACATGAACTACAATGAAATGAAAAGTGATAAATAGTACAGTAAGACACTTCATTTCTTCAGATCTGCAGGAGCAACCTGCGGGTTTAGATTGTTACCGTACATGTAACCTTGGCCTATATTTATGTAGATACAATCAATACTATATTGACAGATGATTTACAAAGAACAACTATTGATACAAAGTGAAATGTGAGCTCTGTAAAATAGTGACGTTGGTTTACCAGTGAACACTAATTATTCAACGGGGCTCATTTTACCGTTCATCAACTGACATTTACTACTTCACATTTGCTAAAGTGGCTACAAAATGGAACCACTCATCCTGAGAAACATGTCGATAAGGGAGTAAGAAAACGGTCACAGGCTAATACACTGCCAATGAATAAAAGAGGATGCTAGGCTACAACGTGGAGTCATAATAAAAGCTGACAATGACTGTGTTCCAGTTTTGAACAAAGGGAATATCCTGACATGAATGCACTGACCATATGCTCCAAAACGAATGAGTGGTCGTTTTGGCTCCGCACCTCGATGACCTGTGCTTTTTAGCGATGTACTCTAGGAAGAACATCTATCTTTCTCGTTAGTACCCGACCTTGGAGTGATGGATGGGGCAGTTAGTTTTGAGGTCATTGGAAAGGGAACTCTACTTCTTATACACAACATTGAGATCTTTAAGGGTGACATTAGATCATCAAATGTGGCTTATGCAACACATTTCCGATTTGATTTGAGTGCCAAAAGCCCGTCTCTTCATATTGCGTAACATAGTGTATCATGCATAATTCATTTTGTTAAGGGCCATCCTTGATTACTCTGCATGTATCTAACATAAAGTATTCAAGGAAGACTTGATAAGCTGATGGTAAAGCAACATAGTTCCTATATAATTCATGGTAATAGACTTCACAGTTCAATGTAGGCTGTATAAGTTAGCCTCTTTATATGCCTAAACATGTTTAATATTCAAAGCCCAAAGAGAATTGTTGATAGGTCTGATGAGAGAAACCTTTACCTCACATTAAAGGATGCTATCTTATAGTTATTTGGGTTATAGCAAATCAAAATTAACCATAATGTATGTATGGAGAGAGTTTACAAACCTAAACAGACCAAATCACGGTGAAAGCGCACAACAATTCTGTTTAGCAAAGGTCAACATGGACCACATGCCTTGAAAGTAGGTCTTGAACAAAGCAAGACTTTAATGGCGCCATTATTTCCATAGCCAGAAGCAAGTCACCAGAACTCTCTTCACAGTGACTCAGCAGCTGCTGGTAATGCTGCTGCTCTTTGGAGGGGCTGTGCAGAATCATACACACTTAAAACGCGGACGCAGAATCAGCGGAGGGAGAGGACTATTTTTACTGCTGGGAGCACAGAACAGATCATGTATAAAAAGCATCAACAAAAAAAAAAAATACTTCTGGAGAGTCATCTTCAATTTACTGCATCGCTTCATACAACAAGACTGCCTCTGGCTTGGCCCAGGAGAAAACTCCCAACTTAATTATAACCTACACTGGTACCTTAATTGAGTCAGCATGCTATTATAACAGAGCCCATTGGAAAGGAAAGCCAAGACTTTCTTCTCTGAAGGCTGGTTTGCGCTGCACATCCTCCAATACTGCCACACAGCTCTTTGTCTGCTGTGCCAAGTGTTTGAACGCCCAGGGATGTATTACGCAGCTGGGCAGATACACACGAGCACGGACCGACTCTCAGCTTGTTCTAAAGCAGACCCAATGCTGAACCGCCCACTAGTTGTCTGTTCTATTCAGGCTTCTTTATTGATGGCCTGATTTCTCGGTTTTGTGAGGAAGTTATAAATAATCACAAGCATGGAGACAACATTTGGTCATCTGTGCTCTGTCAATTCTTCTAGACAGGATTCAAACACATTTTGACCCATGGATTTCCATGACTTTAAACCAAATTTCCATGACCAAACATTTTGTGAAATTACTTTTTCATGGTAACAGTGAATACAGGAACAAGTGAGAAAATGTAGTATTTCAACTAACAATGAGAATGAGAGCATATGTCTGCTTATATTTTGAGTGTCTTTCTTTTAAAAGCATATTAATTATTTTAAACTCAGCAACATGAACATAACATATAATGTGAATATAACATGAACATGAATATGAGAATACAGCAACATGAACATGTGAATATAACAAATTTCCATGACTTTTCCAAAATTTGTGGGATTTTAGGACTTTAGGATTTTTCCAACCTGGAAATTACCTTTTTAAAATGTAATGGCATTTGCTGGTTTTCCATGAGCGTACAAACCCTGTCGAGAGCCAAGAAAAAAAACGAAAAAAAAAAACTCTTTGATTTTAAGTTGTCTTTCCATTTGGTTGTAAATAAACATTTTAAGTGTTGCAGATGGTTAAAAGAACAGAAAGACTATGCAGACAAGCTCTATAGGAGACCATGTTTGTCTGAAGAACGTGCTGATGTTTGAGTTCACACTGTGGTACATGACCCCAAAATGTCATCTCATCTCAGCATACCCCTTCAGTGACAAACAAATTGTCCTACATGTGATTACAAATGAATTAAACATGCCTGAATGGAGGCAAAAAAAAAAAAAAGCTAGTTAAGACAAAAACTATTATTGGCAGGTAATTGAGTATAATTCTGGTAATTGGACTGACCATGATTGATGTGAAAATAATGGTGGTAGTTCAAGACAAGGACAAGAAATACAGACGGATATGGAAAATATAGTGGAACCAAAAATCATGTTTACAATGAAGCAGTGTTTAGAATAATGTAAAATACAGCTTTGTGAGGTTAATAATATAGATGTGGTATAATTCCATGTAAAATAAAAAAATGAAGATTCATGTTGAACCAATACAGACTTTTTATTTTTGTAAGACTTGGCCAGTTATTCTTTGCTGCAGCAAAATGAAGCCAATGTGGAAGTGCCAAAACTGCAGCTCTTTGAAGGGCATGGTCCTATAATGCGGAGGCTACGTCAAGGTAAGACAGCAGCCAGGCACAGAACGGGCTGAATTGGGGCTAACATTACAGAAAGCAGGAACTGACAGAGGCCTGCCACCTGTCCCTGGAAACACAAGTGTGTCACACTCGGCTGGTCGTTCATTGTTCGGCCTGTCTGTGAGACTAAGCAATGAGACCCCCGCAGAGGGACAACTTTAAATATCAGGTCGCAAGAGTGTTAATGTCAAGTGCTCAGCTGAAGTAAATTGAACAGTCATCTTTTCTCCTTCTGATCTCACTCACTGTCACCTTTTTCTCTTTCTGGAATACATTAATTATGTCCCCCAATAGATCCTCATTTCACTGATAATAGAACAATCTGTGAGAATTAAACAATATATGTGGTTTATAAAGACTAATAGCAGCATCTTAAATAAATAATATTTTCCTGCCTACTCACACAAACAGTTATAATATCCTGCGTCATCTCCTTGTAAAACACATGAATGAAAATATAAAAGGCACAGTCTCATTGCTCTGACAACACTGAAGAATTAATGCAGTGAGTTTTCATTTATTCATTACATGAAAAATCTCAGGCTAATGAGATTCCATTTCAATTCATCAGACCAGGATGTGTCTTTTCGGCTCGACTTGGTCTAATGAATAGCTGCCTTGTATAAGCACTGAACGACATTTGCATTCGGCCAAATTGACAATTTAAGAATCCTGCAAGTCTCTCGTCATTTCACTCTGGCCCGTCTGCTTTGGCTTATAAACAGGTGGTTATCTTATTGCGTTATTACCTCTATTAATTCACATGATGCACAGAAGCGACTGGCAAGTAAGCGGAAGCATTAAATATTGTTTTTGCCTTTACTGTTATCTACAAGGTGGTAGAGTATTTTTTTCTGTAAACTTAGTTACACATTTCCATCTATAACAATGTTTCAGTGAAAACCCATTCGTCCATATACAAGCTGATGATATCCTTCATGTAGCTTGTTGGGTTTATTCTGCTTCTGTTATACATTTAGTTGCGGGCTTGGATCCCTGCCAACAATCATGTAAAAAGGATTCTAACAAGAGAAGGATTATTACTGCTGTGGGCTGATCTGATGTTTAAAGTGTTTACAAAATCCCCACAATAAAATGTAAAAAAGGAAAGAACAGAGTGGACCGATGGTACAAAGTCTGTTGAAGGCAGACACGATGGGCATCTGATAAAGAACTAACCCACTTACCCAGGATGGATATTGGCTGAATCGTATGAGATCACGTATTGGATCATCACATCTCTCCACCAACCTAGATGTGTCTGACTGGTCAGATTGGATTAGCAGAGGCACAGTGTGTCTCAATGCTTTTACACATGACAGTTGAGATTGCAAAATAACATTGCGTTTCAGGTTTGCTCGCTTAATTTTACTTTAACTTAATCAAATTAACCTTTACAGAATGTGGAGAGTTTGTTCCTGAAAGGTCACTCCCAGTAGGGGGATACTATTGTGTAGTCAAATGAGTATAAAATATGTTCAGTTACATCGCAGGCAAGAAATGTTTTGCCTTTTTTTGCATTACAGCTCGTTCTTGTTTGTATTGAATTCATATAATGCTTCAGGACATATGTGAACATGAATATCAATGTTAGAATATTTATGTTGTGAACCTTTACGGAGGATTTGAGAATTATGTTTACAGAACTTTCTTTTTTTGATTAATTTTTCATTTAGTTTTAAATATAGTTATAAACTGCACAATAATTATACTTTCTGCATGTATGTCTGATTTATGTGATTTTTTCAATTACTAGTTTCAATGCATATCCTAAAGGTTAGCAAAACTTTGATCACAAAAAACGACGACTTGAACAAAGCCTGTAACAATGAAGACAAACAAAACATAATCCTCAAGGTAAGATAAAAGGTGCTGTCCTCTCATGACTATTGTACTGATCCCAAGGCTGTACAAACATGTTAACCTGATAATGTCTGTCTGCAGACAGCACTTTGCTGATGTCTGGAATTGAATCAGTGAAAATACCTTTCCATGTTCTCCTTTACTCCACCAGACTACATAGAAAAAAGCAAGACAGGCAATATATAAACTAAATAGATGCCCTTCAACAAAGTGAAATATTTGGACATGTGACGCTTGACAGGCAAAACTATTATGTTTACAGCAGCATTTGCGTAACTGGAAAAGGACGACAAATGTGTTTCTGTCTCCATCTGCTTTGATGCAAGTAGCTGGGTGGAGCCCAAATATGAATTGCCTGGTGACTGAATGAGTGTGCTATTCTTTTAATGCTTCCAAGCAAGAGGCATGGAGCTCAGCACAAACAAACTGCACATGAACAGAGAAACGCACTCTAAAGACATGAGGTTAAACAGAATATTTCAGTACTGATTTGGGGGGCAAAATAACCTGCCTTTAATTATCAGAAAAAAAAATTCTATAGCAGGCGAATAAAAGGCATCAGCCAAGCAAGCAGTGTTGTGTGTGCAGTGCACATGCACTCGCCATACAGAATAATGCAAACAAGCACACATACATTCCTGTGTGTGTCGAGAAACCTGAGATAGCAATTACAGAGCCCTCTAATGATAGAATTTCCTATGTTTGCCAGTCTCCTTATTGCAAAAAAAAAAATGTAATGGTTGTATAATTTGAAAAAAAGGAGAGAGAAGAAAGGGTCTTTTGGTATTAATGCTAGCTAACTAGAACCCCACACATGGTTCTGTTTTCAGCTAAGCCCTTTGCGTGACTGGCTCTTTTCAGTTGGCAGGCGGCAGTACGCTGAGTGCAGTCGAACAATCAAGATATGGCTGTGTTGACATTCAGTTTATCGGGGAAGCTTTTAAGATGGGAAAGATTCCATTGTTTTTATCAGTGGAGTTCAATTAGATCAAGCTCTGTGCCGAAGCTCTCTACAACACCCCTACCCCCCTCACTAACCCCCTCCTCTCACCTGTCCTTGAGATTATTTTTTTTATAAAGGGTCATTTATAACATACCAACACTAGTTGCTCTCCTGAGCACTTACGTGTTGTATCCATCCTACATCAAACACTAATAGATTAAAGAACAGATTTAAGTAATAAAGTGAATGCTATAAATATAAAACAAGTTTGCAAGCTAATTCAAGTCTTTCCCATGATTTGAAAGGTCAACAAAGGTCAAGCACAACATCTAGTTTTACAGCTGGAGAAATACATACATTGTACACGTAGTTAGTTGTCTGATGTGGCCAAAAATGAGCATGTGAATAGATCACGGACCGAGGTCATGCCTGCACTCAATATTTATGCGACCCTTGTTTTCCTGATGGAATACTTTTCAAGATAAGAGAAAGGGGAGAGTAAGAAAAAGGGACGCAGGCTTAGGGGAAGAGGAGTAGTACAAGAGTACAATTTAGAAAGATAAAAGGTGTAACAGAGGCCAAATGAAATGATTAACTGAGTTAAAGGTTAGCAAAAATGATAGCTGACTTTCCCTACCAATTTCAGTGAGTCTTAATTTAGGACTTAAAGCTCTGCAACTGATTCACCGAAGCTTCCCCAGAATCCATGGCAATGATGCTATGACCAATTTCAAATAGTGCCAGACGGACACACACTATTTGGGTAAACTCTTCACTTTCCGCAGTCCTGATTTCCTTTGAAAGACAGGAAGGCAAAGACTTGTAACCAGAGAGGCCCAGAGGACTGTGTCACTCGGCACCCTCCTCTACTTTTCATGAGTCCTCCCAGCACAGGCCACTCTCAGGCTTTAGGTTCTTTGAGAACACACACATGTCTACTGAGTTTGGTTTAGCTGTCTAATGTTTGTGAGCAGAAAAGAGAAATATCTGTGCTGGGGTAAGCGAAACACTTTGTGTGAGGTTTCAAAGTAGTTGCTGTCCTAAACAAAATGATTTAGCCTGGATTAGCTCAAAAGAGGCCGTGCTGAACCACACCATCTGCTCTGATAAATATATCAATAATCAGCTACCGCACATCAGAGCACAGAAATTTGGGCTGAGCACAGAATGGCCTCAATGCTGCTCCCAACACCGGCAGGCCGCTTGTGCAAGAAACTATAAACACAATCTAGTCACAATAAAAGTTTACAACTTCTGGCACCTTAATATGTGATGCAATTGGTCAAAAATGTATAGAAAATCAATATAATAAATAATATATTAACATATATCCTGATCATAATTGAGTGCAAAAATGTAAATTAAATAAATTCAAATATCATGATTCAAATAGTAAACAAATAATTACTTTAAACTTATAAATACATTGTAACTACTTTTGGCAAAAACAAAACACACACAGAAAGAAGCACTGGTGAGTTGTTTGAGTACTTGACTAAATAAGGTTGTTGTCCACACAGTTGATGCAAGGTTTGGACACTTGTATGATGCTTAAACTTCCGTGGAAAACTGCCTTGGTAAAACACTAGAAAGGGTACACAAAATCACTACCAGATGTATCCCCCCTCACCCCCACACCTCCTTCTTCCTCAACTACGGTACATTCACAGTCCACTTTACAATCTTCTACCAGTATTAAAGTTATTAGTACTAAACAATTCTGATTTCTATGATGAATTTGACTAGAGCCATCCTCTGAAAAGCTGAATATAATCACGTATAACTATTAGAACAGAAAGGTATGGACACTGATTATCATGTGTGGAGGAATAACATTGAGATGCCGTTTTTAAAATGTGCCAGTCGGCTTTCATTGACACACCCTTTGACCTCATAGCCAGATAATGCTGGGAAAGGCCAGTGGACAGAAAGGCAGGGTCAGGCACTGAGCTGCTTTCCAAAAGATCTTTCTGGTTAAGCTGCAGGCCGGGTCAGAGCAAAAATACACACTGTTTGACTTTTGATTGGTTCTTCTACCTATTGATCTGCAACTGGCTTCCAGCACTAATGAATAATGAATGGGCATATTGTCATCCCACACAGATCAAATTTCACATGGCAACAAACTGGTAATTGGCCAGGACTTGGCTGGCCTGCAGCTCGCTGTGTTGAACTTGCCAACTACTGCAGTGCAGAGAAAGAGACTACTGAAGCGAAACTGCAAGGGTACTTTATGATATCTCATATAACGTTTCAATGATATGCTATATGTTCGTAAAGATCTTTTATCTTAGATCTAGGGGTTTAGATGTGGAACTATTCTTATTAATTTTCCCAGAACTTAAGCAGATGATCAGAACTACTAAGAGAAGTACGGAAGTCTGAAAGAGGAAGATGACTATAATGTCGGAATTGGAGAAACGTAGGATTTGACCTAGAAACTATAACGTGTGCTTTTCCGATTCTGACAGAGGAAAGCTGTGACGAGTGATTTCACTGTTGAACTACACCATGGAAACACAGTTGTCATTCTGTGCATGAATTATTTATAAGCACCTCCTGTCGTACAATAACTAATATACCCTTTTAGGGTAGCACATACAACCATAATTATAAAACTGTAGTTTTCTGCAACAGGCAAAGGCTTCCTCTGCAGATAATACTGATTGAACTAAAAGAACAGGTCCTTCTTGCTTCTTCCAACAATGTGGGCTTGTGTGTCTCTAAAAGTAAAAGTCAAGAATCTTATACATCAAAATAACTGCTGGTTTAAAGAAACAGGCCAAATTAAAACCAGAGCAGCAATGAATCCACACTTAAATAGTGCAACACTAAGAACCAAAGAAGTGGCCCTGTGAATCTTAAATTGAAGCTGTTGTCATGATCAGCTAATGACAACAAATGGCAATTTCAGCTCAGCCCCTTGTTACCTACTATTCTCAGCAAAAAGATACAAAAGTCTGCTTAAGTAGCTTGTAAAAATCTACAGTGTGATACGTAATTCTTAAGTATGGCAAAGTCTATGGGGCAACACACTAGTGAAGATTTGTTTGTTGACGTAATGTAGCAAAATCTTCTGTTAGTACTGTGTTACAAATCCTAATGTGCTGAACAAATCTATACCATTGCTGCACACCTGAATACACCACACATGTGCAACTGTTGTATGTAATATTTTACAAACAATAGTCTCTGATTAAAAATGTTTTATTTTTACAATTATTCTTATTAAATTGATGTTCTTATTGAGCGGCAATAATTTAAAGTGCTTCCAAAGGCCCACAGTTGTCTTAAGTCGGTCCAGTGCAGTGTTGTGACGTGATCATAAAAGTACTGCATTAATCTTAGTGTGGTTATCAAAACCATGAGGAAATATCAATAAAAACCAGCCTCAGAAGACATGTTCTCATAAGAGATGAAACATAAATCCAGCAAAAAATGTAAAACCAGAGCAAAATGTGACGCCCATTCAACTACATAGATTGAGATATTTTTTTAAATGAAAAAATCATAGGCAAATTATTGACAAAATTATCAAAACTTCCGATTTTAATAAAAATTCAAACCATGGCTGGGCTGTATTTTTTTGATTTGTGGTCTTTTATTTGGGCCTGACCAATTGCAGATACATTTGTGGTAGCCCACATTAATGCTTGTCAAATTAAAACAAGTTGTGGCTGTTTATTATAAGAGTTTAAGATTGACTAATTCCTGATTTCCTGCTCCAAGCTTTGGTCCTGGCATTTACTACATAATCCTATTACATGTAATAGCATGAGTTTTTGGTTGCTCCTAAAATGTGTTCCTTTCACTGGGTAGTGTGTAGGGGGATGGGTGTGTGGATCATGTCACCATGTATAAATGTAAGCCCGGGGAAAACACCCATCAAGTGGATGGATTTAGGCCCTTTCTCTTCCCCTAATTACCAGAAAGTGGTTTAACGCTACAGACTGTTTACCGGAGGGCTCGAGTCACTACACCTCTTGTGAAAACCCAGAATCAAACACAACAGTGTCTTCATTATGAATATCAACAATTCAAATTGAGGTAGTCGTCCTGACATTGTTCACATGAAAATCAAGACATTAATAAGTTCATGTTGAGGTAAACTACCCGACATAGACTTTGCCGTTTCAAACAACATTCACAACTAAACTTAAGGCAAAACAAACCGCAGGTGATATGTCATCTATGATGTCTTTGTATTGAGGGGATGACAAGCTTTAAGTAGAAGAGTTGGTAACAGTGGCCTGAAGGTTAAGACAGCAATCTTACGACTGGAAGGTTGTTGGTTATGTTGGCCTGTAGCAAGGCACATAAACAGACCTCCGGTGCAGCTGCTCAGAAGCTCTCCAACAAGACAACGGTTGTTCTAAGCATCTTCGAGATGTGGATGTGTGTAAACGTGTCCGTTATTGCTGAACATTAGCATTCATGCTCAGCTAATCTACCGAGGGTAAATACATGTTAAAGACAAAAATATATAGGAAGATAGTTACATTTTGTAATTTGCTGCTACTCTGCATTGGACAAGCATTACGGAGAATGAATGGATGGTTGGTTGTAAGCTTCTGATGTTTCTCTAACCCAAATCAGGACAAGAGAAGCCAGAAACTAATCCATGAAGACAAAGATATTGATTACGCCTTTGTTGGATGGATCCTGGATCCTATTAACACATTTAAAGTAATCTCTTAAGTTATTAATCGTTTGCATTAACCACCTTACAAGTGCAACTTTAAATGAACGCTTCAAAGCTAACCGAATATTGTACAAGATGATGTGACACAAGGAACAAAGTAGTGGATCATGTTGTGAGTCAGCGAAAAATGCTCTCTTACCTGCAACAGGTGAGTCAGCTGCGATCACTGACACCAACACCGTAATCCCCAGAAACACTGCACGCAAGCCATGGGCATGCATCAGAGCCTTGAGCATCACCAGTAAACCCACAGAGGAGACTAAACCTGCCATGGTACGGCGGGGGTATGGTCAAGGCATTTCATCCAATTAGGAAGAGAAGATTCATTCCGAAGAGACTATCGAGGCCTTGCTTCTTTCGGGCTGCCTGGTTTGGTCTCCTTTAGTTTAAGGCCCCTCCTTCCATAACATGTGCTCGCAATGAAGAATCGCTGTTGAAGACAAAAGAGCAAGAGTGTGACTCAAAACAAAGCAATGACATTTTCTCGTACCACTTGAGCAACTTTTTTAATCAGCCATTGACTGGAAACAACCAGGAAGCACACTGAAGGAAAAGCTCTATAGCGTTACATTCCCAATGCACACAATAATTATAATACTAATGTAATAACAGAGGCACGTGGGTCATTCTTCAGGAATTGAGAATGAATGATTCAGAAGGAAATAGCCATTGACAGTTTAAATGTTGTTATGATCTACATTCTGCATAATCAATGCACTGGGCCTTTTGTAAACAAGTCATGTAATGGTACACTTAATTTAGATTGGAAAATAAAATGTTCTTGTTTTGGATTTGAAAAACATATCTATATCTATCCTATTTTAGTGTGTGTTCTCACTCAATAATTTTTATATGAATATATGTTTTTATTCATATTTTCACTAAAATGAAATAGCATGAATATATATATATATATATATATATATATATATATATATATATATATATATATATATATATATATATATATAATTATTATTATTATTATTAAAGAAATCGCAGATTTGCGTGGTAAAATGGGGGGCGGCGGGGGGTACATTGTGGAATAAACCTGACACATTTAAAGCACATGGTCAGCGGTCATCAACGCTAATAACATTAGTCAAACAAACACAAATGAAGTAGTATCACCACATAGAATAAAGTAAACAACCTAACTAACTCCGATTAGACATACAGACACGGTGAAACAAGGCAGAGGGAAGCAGACGGACTCCATCCCGGCTGTGAGGCTAGCTCTCATTCGCTCTCATCATGACATCGTCTCTTGTCCGACATCCCGACATCTCGTTACAAGTTTAGCGGTCATGTGGCTGGTGAGGCTCGACAGACACAACACATTATATCTCTCCTCTCAGTGTTGCTGTACAATGCTACACACGGGCTAGCTAACATACTTTTGGTCCAACAGCTAGCTTTGAGTGCACAGATAACAGGATTTTTTTCCCCCTTTCCCCCCAGCCATTCCTGTCAGCCCGCTCGGAGCTGCGCATTCAGACTTACCAACACAAAAAGGGAGCTCCAACTCTATTAAATCCTTTGTCTGGGTTACGAAAAATATCCTTGGGTGAAATACAATTCGTTCAGAGGCTTCGTTATTAAAACCTCTCCGTAACCACCTGCCTGCGTCTGAAGTTATTTCAGTGCAAACGGACTGTGCACGAGCTCGTCGCTGGCTTTCATCTGACACTCTTTTGGTAACAGTTACCTTCTCCCGTCCCGAGGATTGGTTAGTCCCGCCCCCCGGCTGATCTGATTAGTTTATGATTTATCGCTCAGGCTCTCATTGGCTTCGGCTCATTTCTGTCAAAGTGGACTTTTAAAATTAGGTTGGTCCTCCCTCGTCTGGCGTCTGCGGCTTCCACGGCAACGTTGCCTCATGCGATGATGCACTTAACGAGGTATAGGCCACGGATGGACGTGTCGATGCCAGGCTTTTTATTGGCTGAATGGAGTTCAGCCAAAGACGAGTCATGCTGAAAGAAGTCATAACCCGAGTTTCACAGAGGCACCGTTTACCTTTTTGCAATGAGTCATGTTTGGTGCAGCCGAGTGGTTGTTGGGTCCTGTGCCTTATCGATATACAATCCCATCAGCATGACTAAATCTATGTAAGGACGTTCCTGACACAACAACGATGCACACTTCGTCTGCATGATTTCCGTCAGGAAGTAAATGGCCCAAGTTGCGAAGAGCCTGCACGGTTTTCATCGTGCTGGTTTTCTGGTTGGAAATAAATGGAGACGTTCAGCATAACCCCATCACGTCAGTGCCAAGCAGAATGGACGTCAACATTTTGGTGCACACCGCCACCTGGTGGTAGAATAGTGTGACTAACGCTACTGACGTTTAATCATTTTGGCTTTCTATATTATAATTTCCTTCTGAGCATTTAGCTGGTAGTGCGGGTGTACATGGTATAATGCAACATACAAACCTAAAGGATGTCTCTTGTCAAAACATAAAAACACCTTATTTACTTATATGAAAGCAGCTGCAAGCCTGTGGTGGACTGTAACTAACTCAACTGTATTTAGTTTTGTACTTAATTATTAGCAGGTTTTGCTACTTTATTTATACTCCCCTAAATTCCAGAGGCCAATATTGCATTGTACTGTTTCTATTCGATTATATTACTACTTTATAATTAATGCATTAGTTCGAACAATTCTAGAATATAATATATAATACCCACAGTGGCCATGTGTCTCTTTAGTATTCAGAACAAAAATAAATGTAGCATGACTTAAGGTAGTTTTGTATGTTTCAAGTATTTCTTAAAAAGTGGTATTTGTATTTTGACATATGCGGTGAACAGAACATTCTTGCACTACAGGATTCAATCTCTTGCTTGGGGCCACGTCAATGGGCTGTATAAGTAAAATGAGTGAAAACGCATGCGTGCATATAGCGTTAAATGTCTTTTTTATTATTATTTTCACATTTTGGAATTATAATGTGGAGTATGTTTGCATTATTGTCTAATTTAATATATTTTCTGATGTATTAAAAAAGTCGCACACGCGCACCCACACACACCCACACACACGCGCACACACACACGCACACAAAGACACCACAGAAAGCAGGAGACTGGTGCCGTGACTTAACAGTTTAATGTAAATCCAAGACAAAGTGTGATTACATTTCTACACATATACAATATGCATATGTGAGCATACAAATTCTCATTAATAACTCGATTCACCTCGGAGACCGAAAAAATGATCAAAAGTAACAGTGAATAACAAGCTATAACATAGTTCACCACAACGCGAGCCCCTTCTCACCCTACAGTTAGTAAAGAGGACAATTAAAATAACTATATTCTTCTATTTGACGAAGCGGTTTGTCTGTTAAAATCCTCCTGTAAAATTTACAACGCTATCATTAGTTTTTTCGAAGCCTAATATAAATTCACTCCATTTTTCTACAACGAAAATGATTAAGAGAAGCACACAACATCATAATGGTAACACAAGCGCTTAGTAGCAAGTACTCAACTTCTTAGGAGGTTTAGTTAATCCTTCTTCTTATTGTCATTATTATATTTATTTAAACATTCTATAAAGCCAGTAAAATATCCATTCTCATAACATCCTTAATAATATTAGGCTAAGGAACAGGGTATACATAGAACGCTACAGATCAGAAGATTGAAATAATGAGACATCACACCCCAATAAACAAAAGTAAATAAGAAAAGACAATTAACAGAGAAGTATACTAGGAATACTGCAGCACACATTAGCTTTATCGACAAAGAATGAGATTTTACACCATTGAGAAACCATACAGCAATGAACATAAAAGGGGGTCAGGGTTTGATGCACTCTTAGGTCTTTAGAAAATGCAAATAAACTGATAAATCAATTAAGCAGAAATTGAGCGATTTACAATTTTGAGAATGTACCAGAAGGGAACTGTGACTTTGACGTGACCTCTAGCTTTAGAGTGATATTTTTGTAGTGTAAACAGGCAAATCTGGGTTTGAACGTAGCTTTGATCTGCTACTTCTAGATTCCGTTAACACCACAAAAATGTGTCTCTTTGGCAAGAAATTTCTCTGAAAGTAAGATGGTAAAAGCTACATTTTTCAGTTATGTAAAATAAGACCAAAGATCTTACAACACAGCAATTTAGGGGATTTAAAGTGATACAAATGGATCCATATCCTTGCCTGGTTTTACATAAATTAGAATAAATTAAGAGAGTAGGAAAACAATCGTATTTCAATCAGTTTTGGTTCTTAATTCCATTCATTTGGCATCAAACCTTGACCACCTCACCCTGAATTCCCCCAAGGAAAAACCAGCAAAAGGAGCAGATCTCCTCAACGAAAAGTAAAAAAAAAAACAACAAAAAAACATATACTCTCATCCAAAAGGGCTTTAAGAATGTTCTGTGGCTAGATTATGAATTAGCTGGTGACAGAGAGTACTTCAGCTCATGATTAATCCACCTAACACCTTTTCCTGACTCCTGTACTTTGGGAGGCAGCTGCGACTTTGCCAAACGTTTCTACTGAAGCTTGTGCGGGTTGATGTTGTGGGTTGTCTGCTCTCCAAGTCACCTTAGAGGAGTTTGTCTGAGGACGAATGTAGCACTGCGCGCCCTCAGCGCTCTCAGGAATGTTTCCCAGTGTTTCCAAAGCTCCAGGGGGAGAAGTAATCACAATAACACCATGAGCAAAGCTGGAAGTTTGAGTGTATTTTATAGGAGAACGCCGGGCTTCATAGAGAGTGAGACACTGCCTTATTTAGTTTTTAAATGTCACCATAAACCTTTGGAGGTATTGTTGGCTATTTGGAAGGCAGTACTCTAACAGTAAAGTCGCTAGCTGGGAAGGCTATGCTCACCTCAACAACACAAAACATTTTTACACTCTACTTAAGCACATTTTGGTAATTGTAAGGTCACTCGATCTACGTTAATGCTCACATTTCTGATTCCGCCCCCCCCCCCCCTTTTTTTTTTTATAAAACACAAAACATTGGTTATGTGAAACAGAGTAACAGACAAAGGTATCATACACATCACGTCATTTTCCACAATGTTCCGCATACAGGGCCTCTCTTAATTGGATCTTTCATTTGAGAAAATAGCAATTATTTGACACCCCCTAATCATGAGGATAGTAGTAATTTTACATTACTTCTCATACATAGGATTTTGCTGGAGATCAGATCTATAATTATTGCATCATGCATGGCCACTTACGGTGTAGAAATTAAATGAATGGTCACCCACTGAGAAAGATCTAAAGCCATTTTCAGATGTCGCAGGTCACACATTACATTCATTTTGTGCGGGTGACCGTGGTTTTAAAGGTATAGTTGGTACATTTTTGATTAATTCATTTTTACAGGTCATTCTATTCCATGGCACGCTAATGTAAAACAAACTTTTTAGTTTACAAATTCATTTTCGTACAACACCAATAAAGCTACAACATCAACAACATAAAAACAAAAACGGAAAAACAAAACAAAACAACTGGCTTATCAATTTGGAGAGAAGTTTGATAATTATTGATCATTCAACAAAAACAGGTGTGAGGAGTAATGAAAGTGAAAGCAAACAAGCTTCAAAACTGACTGCAGCTCTTCCTATAGTGGAACGTCCAGATTCTTAACAAATTGATTACTTTGCTGTATGCTTTAAATACGTTAAATTGTCCTCGTGAACATGCATTTGCTCGGGAAGGGGGGGGGCGACGACGACGACAACATGTCCTCAAAATTACCCATATAGCGTTTAAAGATGAGACCAAAAGTTATTGCCTGACGGCTGCTCGAGCAAAGTTGAGGAGGATTGCTTGTACTGTGCTGTACATGATCGGTCTGTTGAATTCTTTGGTGGGAGAAGTGAAAAAAGACCTAGTGTGACAGCGCTATCCCCCGTGCTGACCGAAGAGAGGACAGGACAGCAGTGGAGCATCATGGGTAACGCCAGATTCCCTCAAACAGTGGAATGTTTCAGTAGTCTGTCTCATAACAGAGGAGCCAACAGATTGCAATGGATAATCCTCTCCCTTATGCATGTGTGTGTGTGCTTAGGCCCCAATGACCTCGAGGACATTAAGTAAATCAAATAAAAAGACAACAGAACAGAGAAGAATGATGTAACCAGCAACGTACTATGTAATCACATCTTTAACTATCCGGACCTCAGGCTTGCATGCTGGAGCTGACGGGGAGTGGAGAGTTGAGGGGAGAGGGGAGTACCAGGATGACAAACCACTCTGCGGCCCATTAAGTGATGTTTTTACGAGATCCTTGTATTTCTAACCTGGCCGTGGCCCCCTCAAGCCAAAGCGTCTATATGTAGGGGCCCCATTGGGTTATCATCAACTCAACACTTACTATCACCAGCAGTGTTGCAACACTTTACACAGGTGCACCCACCTCCACGGAATACTAAACATTACTGTACATCAACCTCCAGGTTACAAAATAGAAATGAGCCTGACATATCATAAAAAGACACATCCACAAGAATTATTGCAACAATCTCTAAAAATAAACACAATATGTACTACAGCCATGTCAAAAAGTTCAAGATAATGTTAAGTTAAAAAAGAAGAAAAAAAAATCACTTCAAATGCAAGTACTATGGCAAACCATGAAGGAGAGGGGAAGGCTTTCACTAAACCACCAGTAGTACTGATGTGCGTATACGTTCAAGAGGACAAATGAACAGAGGAGATTATTTGTATCATTGGCTACAAGAAAAAAAAAGAAAAAAAGAAGAAGAATATGTCTGTTAAATCAAGCAGCAAACACACAAAGTGACAGCCCTATTGGTCCTCTAAGTGTTCAGGTATCCCGTTCGGCTGGCGTGGCGATGTCTGCGGTGTACCTGGCTCGAAGACAAATGGACAGTGGCAAATCGTCCACAAGGTGCCCTTCCAGGTGTATGCTGTGGCATTTCCCTTCTGTTCTGTTCTTGCAGCTCTGAGACGCGACCCAAATTTCAAGCGCAACAAATAACTTGCAATTATGTTGGCCGAAGGAACAAACAACATTAGAAACAAATGACAACAACAAAAGAATCCATGTCAGAATTATAAGTGTGCATTCAGGTGAGGCAGTGCCCCCTTTTTTGGCGCCTACCAACCACCTGAGCTCAGTGTCACTATCAACCTGCTCAGTGCCAACTTGCTACCATTTTAGTCCCGTTTAAGATAGAGAGTTTCACCCTGCCCTCCACAGTCCCTACCTAAACTGACCCTATTCCTTCAAACAGCCTCTTCCCTCGTGCCCACGCAGTATCTCTCTCAAACAACCCTCCATACTCTGCCTCTCCTCTGCAGCCTGGCTCTCCCGAGCCTCACAGACCCCCCCCCCCCTCATGGCAACAATAACTTTCTTTCAGGCCCTTCTCTCGAACTAGCTTTAAACCTTAAAAGAACGACCTCTACTGTGTCTCAAACATTGTACTGTAACTCATTCCCTGGACATGAAAACTGAGCGAATATCTCTGCTCCGTTGTCGCGATGCATGAATTCCCTTGTGTGATTATAAAGAAAGAAATATATTCCTAGCTAAAGCCACAATTTGGGTGCCACTGTGATAGAGGTTTACAGCTACAGCTATACTGTACATTTTCATATTTACATTAATATCCAGAGCAGAATGTAACAAGAATTTATCTATGACTTTGGTAAGTACCCCAGGCAAGTTATCTCATGCACACATAATAAAATAGCTCAGCGTGATATCAACTCTGACATTAATCTTCATCATCTATAGTACGCTGTCATTAAGGACAAGAAACAGCAAGGGCTGAGCCTACACCTGGAAGAGAGCTACAACTGCCCCGACTAGGATGCCAAACCAGGGAAACATGTCTCTCTACGTATAGCTAGAGTCTCTTGTGGCTTTCAGGATTCAAGCCAAGTAAACTGTGTCGTTATATCTGTAAGGCACTACGAGGGAACAATGGTCAAAACCTAAAGACTGAAGAGAGTTTTAAGGAGGTGGACTACACACGCATGGCTGACAGTAGCACACACAGACAATCACGTTGTACATGCCTATGTTATTATAACCACTTTGTGCAATCACATTGAAAAAAGAGGAACAAAGAAATCTATTGGTATCAGGAAAACAAAAGAAGGTTTTCTTCTTAAAACAAACAGGTGCAGACTGCTACATTCTAAGAACGGGGCCCAACTAAGACACCTAGCTAAAACTGAAGTATCGTCATAAAAGTGAAACATAAAGGAACAGAATATCTATAAATACACTAAAAAGTTTGTTGTCTTCTGTTGGTTATATTTCCAGAAGCCTCCTCGGCTGGAGAAGGTGGAGTGGGGGGAGTTGCCTCTCTTTTCTCCCCACACCATGAATGATTTGGAAATATTAAGACAGTTCAAGGCCATCAATATTTTTTTTTTCTTTGAAGAGCAGCAGGTTTTTGTATTTCACCTTCTCCCAAATGTCTTGGGATTCCAAACTTCCAGTCAGTAACCCCTGTTCAACAGTCTCTTCCCAAATTTAAGAGGGGGTAATAAAAGAAAACAAAGCAGAAAGCCTCCACTGTCCCAAAAGGCCGGTTTCAAACTTCCCTGTAAAACTAATGAGACATTACTTTCCTCATAAAGAAAAGTGAAAAATAGACAAATAAACACAACAACTGGCCCTTTCAGGAAAAAAAAAACAAATTGAAAGAAAACATCTTGAACTGTACCCCTCTGAAATTCAACCCCATGTTTCCCTTCTCGAGAGGCTGTGAATTCTTTTTTCTTCTTCTTCTTTTCTCTCTGTCGTTATATCTTCAAGTTACACGTGACAGTTTCATGAGGATTGCATGTTCCTCTGTCTCTGTTTATGTCTGAGGTCGAGGAGAGGATGTTTAGGATGTCGGCGGGGCTCGGGGCGGGTGGGTTCGGGGGCAGCAGCAGCGCTGGGTCAGGCGCTCCAGTGTCAGTCAGTGTCTTCTCTAGAGGTAAGGGTACTGGTTGACCTTGGTGGGGCTCAGAGGGTATCCAGTGTAGACAGCGGAGGCAGGCGAAGCGCTGATGTAGGCCTGGTGGGCAAACTGGGCCTGGTACTGGCTGTGGTGCAAGGTGGGCGAAGGCAGCACGCCGTGGCCCATGCTGACCGGGACCTGGTGGACGATGCTTGGTGGGTAGCTTCCGTGCTGGATTGCGTGGCGCGCCGAGCCCTGTGTTGCCACCAGGTGGGCCACGGTGCCGGTGGAGCCCAGAGCAGCCGAGGCTGTGTAGGTGTAGAGGTGGGGCTGGCTGGGTAGGTGTGTGGCAGCCAGGTGCGAGTGGACATTGCCTGTGTGGGAGGGGCTATTGTGATGGAAAGAGTACGGGGCCTGAGTGGTGATGGTGGGGGTGATGTAGGCCTGCTGGCGCCGATGACCATTTCGCTCAGCTACCATATGCTGCTGGGCCTGGATGAGGAGATGATAGACGGTTTTAGCCACAAATAGGAAAGACTTTCAGAAAATGTATTGGATCATTTTGCTGATTATTATTATTATCATAGTTTGACATTTTGGGAAATTAGCTTATTTGGATATGGCTGCAGAGCTAGCTGTCATTTTCAAGCTAACAGGCCAATGTTTACTAAACCGACATGAGGGTGGTATCGATGTTCTCAACAGAACCTGAAAAAACCTATTCCCCAAATTAATCTATCCATACTTTGTGCTTACTATATACTAGTGGTTCTTATAAGGGGAGTTGTGAAGGGACTGCAGGGGGTACGTGAAATCTAAAAAATATGTACAAAAATTAGCATCCATTCCAAAATCCTTTAAAAAGAGTTATTAAAGAAATAATCAATGAAGTGTAAATTCATGAAGATAATTGTATATATTCTCTTAAATCAGACATGGATGGCACAGGGCTGTGTATTACATATTTTTTTCAACCCAAAAAATGATTAGCTAAAAAATATATATTTCACAGAGAAAAAAGGTTGAGAACCACAATATAGCTTATTCCACTTAAACACTTCCTACGTATTTATTCCCACGCTGACGTTCATCATACCTGGCTGAGATTGAGAGGCTGCTGCTGGAGGGAGTGTAGTCCGGAGCGCTGCTGTCGGTAGGACCCGCCTCCGGTCACGACCCCGTGCAGGTGATTATTGCCAGACAGCACTCCATTGGAGGATTTGAACTTGTAAACTGCATTCTGATGGTTCATTGCTTCTGCACAGGAGATGATACACATTTGGTTATTTGGGAAACAGTAACTCCAATACACAACGTGCTTGAGGCTGTGTTTTAGGTGAGGGAGGACGCTCTCTCGGCCCCTTACCTGGCATCAGTCGCTCGCACTCATTTGGGACCTCACTGCTCTGGGTTTTGAAAGGTGGAATGATGATGGTGCGGGGGTTCCCGTTGTTGTAGTTGTCCAGGATGGTGGTCTTTGTGTCGTAGCTGTTGTTGTTGGGGGCTCTGGACTCCACAGTGTAAGGGCTGTTGTTGCTGGAACAGTCGGAGTTGGGTGAATCGTGGACCGTCACGCAACTGATGACATTCTTCCGCTGCTTTGAAGATGATCTGGAGGAAACAGACGGGAGGAAAGTCACGCTCTGTGACTAAGCAAAACTCGAGGCAATCAATATTATGATATATGCTGGTTTAATGGTACAATGTCTTCATTGTGTTTTTTATTATCAGATTACTTGTTCTCTCTTTAATTGTACATTGTAAGCGGCTGCCAAGAACTGAACCTTATTATGTGCATCAAAACATACTTTCACAGTTTATTAATATATGGTTAAGCTGTGAGCTGCTTGGCTTTCTTTATCTTCCTACTCTGTGATTGCTTAGTTTGTATTTGAGTACAACATATCACGTCTGGTATCTTGTCTTTGGCACCTCTTTTCTGTTCTGTTGTCAGATGATGGTAATAAAATTGATTTGATCCATGGTCACAAAGTACCACCGCCACAGTGATTACCACTGGCCTTACATGGCCCCATTAGTATTATATGACTTCAGATCAAATTGCTTTTATGGTCATCTGATACTAGCAACACAGCGAAAAGTCATTTAAAATGCTTTATATCATTCAAATGTTAAAAACCAAAATATGTGATCACTTGGCTTCTTAGTTCTACTGATATGGTGAAAACACGTCTACCCTGCTTAGTCAAAGCAGACACATTACATCTGTCTTGGCCCTTAGTGATGTGCTTTTTATGAAGGTTCAAATATCAATAACAAGCCTGCAAACCTCTTACCCGTGTGGCAAATCACTGTATCAGGATAAGCAATCAACCGAGCGAAGCAGAACCACATTAATCCCTTCGAACCCAGAACTGACCTCTTGTTTTGTTTGTGGTCATCTTCCTCATCCGTGTCACTGCTGATTGTGATGATGCTGACTGCAGGGCTGGGCGTGTCGGGGATGATGATGGTCTGTCTGGGGACGTGGTGCTGGTGCTGGTGGTCGCGGGTGGTGCTGGAAGCCTGCTCCGCTTCGCTAACCCCCCACCCGCCGCCCCCACAGCCCTGCGGGGGCAGGCAGTTGGAGGCCGAGCCGTTCTGTAGCACGGCGCAGCGCGGAGGTGTGTTCTCCTTCACCCGCTTGGAGCGCTGCGGGGATAGCACAGCCTGAGAGGACGACACCTCGTAGGCTGACATGTTCCTAATTGAAAGACAGAGCAGAGCGTTAAGTGTCACATTAGGGCAAAATACACATCCAGAGCTGTGAGACATCATAATCTTTTTGTGATTGTCTTCAGCTGCCATTAGAGGATTATTTACAATGAGTCTAGAATCAGCTGTGTGGGAGTACCTGGCAGACATCTGGTGCTGTTTGTTCTTTTTGGAAGTGGAGTTGTTATTGGTCGAGGGCTGCCTCATAACGTGTGCCACTCCCACATTGAGCGTCTGGTTGGATGGGAGCGTTACGTGGCCAGCCAGCAGGGCTGGCTGCTGCATGATGGGATTGTAATGGCTGCCATGTGGATGAGTATTCCTGTAACATAACACCTTTTATGAGACCAGAACAATAGGACACGCTGAAAAATACATGATACATCACGATAATCAAATCCAACACCGGTGAGGAAAAGGAAAGACAGGGGGAAGTATTTCCCACAGAAGCCAGCGGGTGGCAGCAGGTAACTTTTCAAAAGAGAACGAAAGCAGAAGAGGGAACAAGTGAGGGAGAGAGCAAGGAGGGAGGGCAGAGGAGCTGACACCAGCAGCTGTGGAGCGATAGCTCTGCAGAGGAAGTGCGACACTTTCCCAATCGTCTCTCAGAGGACAACAGAGCTGCCACTGGACAGGAAGGGAGGGGAGGGACGGCGAGGTGAGCGCCTGGTCACAGATGGACAGCTCCCAATGAATTTGTGCATACATGGCCCCAGCAGTCCTGCGCATACACAAGCTATACCTGTATCCCCCTTATCTCCCTGCAGATCTGCTTCTGCCATCTATCCATCCATTTATCGAGTGACAGGCTGTACTAGACCTGATGTCTCTACATGTACATATATCCCATCTCCCTGAGGGAAAGCTGCTCTTATAAAAGCGCCACGTGGGGACTGTGATTCATTGACAATAAAGGACAAGCTGTCAGGGAGATGCAGGCTCCTCGGTCAATCAGTCTTATGCTATACCATCTTTCTATAGCACGTTTTGACCTATAAAAGCCATAAAACCACTGCTCGCCTTTGAAATCAATTTGTCTGACTCTAGTCTTGCCCCGAATGGTATGTGTATAAACTTGATTTTACAAAAGTGCTTTGTTTTTGAAGCTTTAAAGTGCCACATGTCAACCTGTTAGATTTATTTATCCGGCTAAATCCCTGGGTAAAGACAAGTGGACTTGAAAAGTGCAAGCCACAATATTCAGACATCAACGGTTCAGACGGGCTGCGAGCAGTTACAAGAAAGAAAGCAGTGTTGTTCACCTCCAGTTGGCGAGAGGCTGTGCGCTGCTCATGGAGTCGGGGATGACAGTGGCATGCTGGACTGAGGTGTGGGTGAGTTGCTGCCAGGCTGGAGGCAGCAAGATCTGCTGGGTGCCGCTGGGCCAAGCCTGCTGAGGGAAGAGAACACAGAGTGGGGGATAAACAGAGTGTTGAAAGGACAGGGAGAGGAGATACAGAAAAACAGTCAGCTGCCATGTAACAATGAAGCAATGAATTTTATTAATTTGTTTTCTAAAGTCTGTCCGGGACTGCAAAGTCACCCATGATGGAGTCTTTTCATTTAGGCATAATACATGAAGGGACAAAGGGAACTCATTGAACTCATTCATTAGTTCTGAGAGTGTGTAATAAATTACAGTATCTTTTCCAAAGTGCATAACAGCTGGTCTAAACCAGCTACTGGGCATGTAAAATGAACTCCGCCAGCTTCAAGGAGACATCCATCCACAAAGGAGATAAGACCAGGAATTAATAAAGATGTACAGCAGCTCCTTTCTTTGTCTGCTTTCGTATGTGTGTGTGTGTGTGTGTGTGTGTGTGTGTGATCATGTGTTTGACTTGAGTCAAATCAACCTATGTTCTAATTAAATTTGTAGGCCTATTCAAGCAGCTGTGAAAGAGGCTACTTTGTATTTCTGATGCAGAACAGGAGGAGTATCCGGCATTATGTGCCCCAAGATGGGCCAAGATGAGTGTGCGTGCATGCATGCATGAACGTGTTTGCGTGTGTAACCCTAATAGTTTAATGCAGTCCTATTGATTAGCACTTTAATGTCAGGGCTAATGAATTGTTCCTTTAATACCTTTTGCACATCAATTTACAACGGCATCAGTATGTGCCGCAGCACACACGTTTAAATAGAGGAATAAAAAGACACAAAGACAGTCAGGCAGCGAGAGGGAGGGAGAGAGAGAGAGAGAGAGAGAGAGAGAGAGAGAGAGAGAGAGAGAGAGAGAGAGAGAGAGAGAGACAGAGAGGCACCATACAAAATGCAAAGCAGATAATCTGTGCATTTGCTACGGTAACTTTATTTTTACCTTCATCTTTTAACTTTATCGTAACCTTTATCTTTGTATTCACATATTTGCTTTGCGCTGTCTGTTTCCATTATATTCTGACACAAAGTAGCTGTTCTGTTCTGTATTCTGGCTGCAGGCTTGTGGAAGTGGAATTGTTTTTGTCTGAGGCAGGTTGCAAAGTCCAAACCAACAAGCTTGTGGTTGAAGGGCTGCAGGGGGCATCTGCAGGCCAGCGGTGCTGCCTTGTCTGTGCACTGATGACTGACATCTCTAATGGAACATTCTGGAGCTGGAGATGGTCTTTACATCCAAGACCACATCCAAGGCCTTTTATCAACATGCCATTAAGAGACTATAATACATCCATCCATCTCCCGCTCCTCCTACTCGCTCTATCTCCATTCCCGGCACTCTACTTGCCTCTCTCGCTCGGCGTCTGCGTTGTGTAACCAGCCTGTCTGCCCTGAAATGGTAACCCAGTTAAGAGGCCATTTCTTTCTTCTCAGAGTACACCATCACTATCAGCGACCCACCGCCTCCCACCTCGACCTACACTCCCCGGGTGAAAACCCTTTGTCACCTCGGGGCCTTGAAAGCCCCAGTTCTCACTCCCCAATTGTTTCCACATTTTCTGCATTCCTGCTCCAGATAAAGGTCCTGCTGGTCTCCCTGCTTCCCTACTTAGAGCCTCCTTCCCTCTCCCGCCTCTCTGCTCGCCCAGAGTGTTCAGGGCTGAAGTTGCACGGGTCCAAGGTGGGCAAAGAGTATGGGCATGTGTAGCAGTGCGCAGTATGGGTGAAGGCGCAGGTGGCAAGAATTAGACAGACACCACAAACCCAGTTATTAGGTGTGCTGCTCGCTGGCCTATATAAACCATCTGCTTACGTTATCTATTGCGTGTCTTTGTGTGCAGACAGAGGTGAATACCTGCAGAGCCGGGCACCAATGTGTGATGCACACTTGATACAACAGGCCATGCAATTTACATTTCCCTTAAAGACACAGAGACGCTTTAATTCCTTTGGCCTCTGACGCAACTATCATATCCATGGATCTGGTGATGCTGTGAATTCTCCGGTCATGCAGAGCCTCAGCCAAGCTTCCCCTGACCTCCCAGGATCCTCCGAGGCCTGTAATTTGGAGCGCCTGACTTGGAAGCAGCCCTGGAGCTAATCACCATTTGGTATCTGACAGATTAACCCACCATAGAAACCCAGGCAGGGACACACACACACACACACACACACACACACACACACACATGCACAGTCTCCCTGCCTACTGCATGATTAACTGGAGATAAGGGAGCGCTTCAAACTCCCTGGATTCACAGGGATATTTAAAGCCTTCATGGAAATTTCCATAGGGAAAGAGGTGGTGTGGTGATGGAAGTGGTCTACACTACAGGGTGTGGGTGTGTGTGCTTGCGTGCGTGCGTCTGTGTGAGTGGGTGTGTATTTGCGTGTAGGTGCGTGTGTCCGTGCACTAAGAGAGTGACGCACAGTCACTCCCTGTTACTTCGAACAACTGTATATTAGACGCCGAAGCGACGGCCCCACTGTGCAGGCTCCTGTGAAGGCCTTCTCTGTGTGAAAGGCTCCTGCCTTTGTGTGCATCAGACCATGGCAGCCTCAGCCTCCAGGAGAGCGGGACAGCCGAAAGAGCGAGTGAGGGGGAGAGAGAGTAAGAGGAGGGAGAGACAGAAAGAGAGAGAGAGAGAGGCAGGGAGCAATGCACAGGAGAGCTTGGCCTGAATGCGCTCAGGAAAAAAAAAAAAACACAGCTGCCAGCAGGGGCAGGGTCAGGAACACTGAGTGATTTCCAGCCTCCATCGATAGGTACTATTCTTAGTGAAGGCTTATGAAAAAAAGGATGCAGAGAGCTATGTTCAAATGCGAGCACTTCCAAGTCTGAAAGGCACTGTTAGTCTTTGGAGCCAAAAAACTCTATTAGTTCCTTCTCTGTGGTACTCTACCTGTGTAAGCAGGCCAGGTTGAATCTGCAGAGGCTGGGCACCAGGGGCCTGCGTCACTATGGGAACAGCATTCTCCATCCGCACAGAGTAACTGGTGTGCTTGGAGGGGGACGCCTGCAGCCCTGTGCACACAAAAAAGCACACGTACAGGGGATGTCAACAAAACAGTCCCTGATACAAAAACAACAACAAATAATCATATGCATTTCTGCAGAATTAAGAGCGAGAGATCACACAATGTGTTTTATTTGCACACTGATTTATGTGCATTCAACAGATGTCAAAACCCCTCTGCTGTGTTCGGATATAGAAACGGCACTTAAGAAAACACAAACAGTAGTCATGGCAATAGTATAAAAACTGCGTCTAATAATGGATTTTTTATCACCCATTCCATAAAAAGAATAAGTAAACAAAGAGAATAATGCCTTAGAGCTCTTCTGCCCTCCCAGCGCTATCACAGAGGAGACGAACAGGGGACTGAGTAAGCCTTTCACAAACATATTCAATTTCTTTTCAAATGATTAATCGCCTCATCAAGCTATCCTGGCATGACAGTTTGTATGGTACGATTGAAAACTACCTGTGGGGTGCAAGACCAGAAGAGCAAAACTAAATGACCAAAAGTGACATCCAGAGTCTGTATGTATGGTATAAGATACATATTTTGTTGTGTTTTATCCTCATATTATGTTCCAGTGCTGGGATTTGATGTTTTACACAGATGACCACAAATCCCACTGTATTGACTCACACGAATGCACTGACCGGTCAAAGCTTCTTACCTTGGAAGCCAGGTGGGCAGACGATGAGCGCCTGCTGGAAGGGGTCGGGCCGGGCAGCGCAGAGCTGAGGAGCCCCCGGCTGCAGGGGCATGCTCCTCTGGGCCACGGCTGCCATGGAGGCCGCGGAGGGCTGGTAGAGTGCAGATTGGTAGTTTAGTATGGAGACATCAGGACTTGTAAAGGAAAGGGTGGCATTGTTGGTGGAAGAGGGAACCAGGTTGGTGGCCTAAAGGAATGATGGGACCAAAATAAAAATCATGAGAGTGGAAGAACTGATGGGAACAACAGGGAAGTGGAAGTGCTCCAGGGAGGGAAGGTTGAACAGCAGGCACGAAAGAAAGATAACAGTTTTCTAAAATAAAATATGCACACACAAAGATGCAAAACAACCACCAGCTCAAAATAAGATGAGAGCCGATGGAAGAATAAGGAAATTAGACGACTGATTTGAAAGTGTCTTAAAATATGCGGACTGTTTGATTAATTAGAGAGAAGGGAAAGGCTGTTAAGAGAGATGCAATCAATGCTACAATTCCGAGAATAATCAACCATCAATGAGCAAATTGCCACCCGAGCACATTTAGACTGAGATTTTGATAATCGTGTATCATTTACAGCATTTACGTCGAGACTTCTGGTGACAATATACTGAACATAAATGTATTATATGACTCAGTACACAGTTTTGCAACAACTATCCGCACAGCAGCATATACATCGCCCGTATTATTCCTCTTAAATGATGAGCGTTAATGGCATAAAGAGCGCATATTACAAGACTGTTAAAATGTAAATGTAACCGAATTATAATGAGCCGAGATAACGAGCTGCAGCTAAACTTGACATTTCATGTCACAGCTTCCCTATCTAGCCCCCAAATCAATATGCCTGACAGGAGTAATATTTCACAGCCAGCAGTCATTATATAATTGTGTAAGCTTAGGTAACTCCAGCATGTCTTGACAATCAGTAAGACATGTGGAATACTCAGATTGCCGGTGAACATCCTCGATACAAACAAATGCTTTTAAGAGACACCGTTTGCTCATCTCGTAAGTTGTATTGCTCCACGAGACACTGTCTAATTTTAGCCCTTTCATTAAGTGCACATAGGGGCGGAGGGAAATAGAGAGACAGCGCTTTCATTTTTCATTTGCTCTCTTTAGCGTGTTCGATAAACACCAGGGGAGGGAACATAATCAATACGGCACTGTGGCATTCATCATAAACAAGCGCGGAAGCAGCAAAACACAAGCCAAAGATGCATTCCAGCCTTTGCAAATGAATCGAGCTGAATAAATCACTAACTTAAGTCTGTTTATATGCCCTGAGAGGCAGGAGCAGAAAAGACAAGCTGAGGGAATGTTAATCCATTTAAATCACAGCAAGACGGGGTTTTTGTCGCATGCTACACAGTGTGAGCTGGCTCGATATAGTTGGTGATAAAGAACTTTGTTTACTAAAGAGAGGGGTGGGGGAGAGAGAGCAGGAGTCGTAACTAAGCACAATCTGGAAAACCTTGCAACGCGAAGCTTGGTGATTCCGGCGTAAGCCAAAAGTCAGCAGTTTCGATTCACAGACCGTACGGGAACGAAGCGGTAAAGCACCACAGGCTCAACCCCGGGAAATGGGAGGAAAGAGGAGAAGACAGAGGAGGACAGGATTGAGAGGAGGGAAAGCGAGAGGGAGCCTGGTAAAGGGATTCTTAAGGCCTGAAAGCCCCAGAATGCAAGGCAAGCAGGAAGTGGGGCTTGTCATGTGTGTAATCAGCACTTTGTGACAATCCCACAGGACCTGGGGCAAAGACAGAAATGCAGGCAGACAGATATACATGCACCAAAGCAGAAAGGCAGGCCAGTAAGCATGGAAACAGACAGGAAGAACGGACAGAGAAAACAGAACAAAGAGACAAACAGCCACTTATGGGCTGCTGAGCTGTTAAACTACTGACAGTTGGGCGTTTAAAATACGATTATTTGGTGAAGACTGGGTATGTAAGCAAGATTCATCATTCGTGTTGTTGCCTGAGGCAGCTCGGCTTTAATTTTCCATTGTGATATGTTTACATTTACTTGATAAATATTCCACACCGCATTTCTTATGCCATTTTTATCTCCAAAGGAAATGCTTAAACCGAAGCTAAAATATCTCATAGCACTAAAAAAGTTATATTGTCAGAGGTTGCCTGACACACTGATGAGTGAGGCTTTACCTGGCTGTGCACAGTGTTCAGCTGGTTGTTGAAGGTCATGGTGAGGTTAGTGGAGGTGCTGGGGGCCACGTGGGTGATAAAGGGTGTCTTGCTCTGGTTGACTGTGTCGTACATGTTGACACGACGCTTACAGATCTCCATGTTTTGGAAGCACGACTTCACACTGCACGGACAGAGAGGGAGGGAGAAGGAATAAGTGCTGCGTCCTGTGACAGCGGCAGATGTTATTTCACCGTTTGAATGATGATTACACAACAACAGGGCCCGTTTGGGCACGTACTGTGTGCTGTGCGGGAAATCGAGCAGATGCGACATAGTAACAAAGGGGTGGTTGAGCGTTTCGATAGGGGTGATCCTCTTGTCTGCGTCGATGGTCAGCATCTTGGTTAACAAGTCGATGAACTCCCTCCTGTCAGCCTTCTCTGCCAGCATGTCGCTCCCCTCCAGGTCCGACGTCATGTTCACCTGGAGGCACGGAAACAGACACACATGCGTCTCAGCATAAGGCCCGATTGAGTATTCAAGGACTCTCGTCTTTCTGCGGACGACAGAGAGAGAAAAATCCCACAGCCTATTCCCATAGAGGGGCCTATTAATACTCACAAGGCCTCATCAGTTAGGGTGTCAGTGTGAGTGTCACAGAACCCGGCGATAACCTTGCACCTTAGTGACATTATAAACATTTGCACTGGTATTTCTAGCACCCCTTGAAATATCTCCTGGCGCCCTCGCTGAGATTTTTATCTATTCCTGAGATGTGAAAACAAACAAAAACATGAACCAAATAAATGTTGCCATTGGCTAGTCGTTTCACAAAGGACACCATTTTGTGAGAGCCTCTTAGAGAGCTGACATGAGACAACTTCACTTAAATATGTTTTGAAGCAATTCTGGGAGACTGCCTCGGAACAGTGCGTCGCTTCATCTGTAAAGCAGCTCGTGTTGTGGATGAACACAGGGGCAAAGCAGCAGATTTTTGTTCTCTAATGAAAACCTACACAACTAGCAGGGATTAAGTTGTTAGGCCGGGAGACTAATTCTGGGGAATGGGTTTACGTTGATGTGGGGGAAGGTATGAAAGAAGTGGGACGCGGTCGCGATGCAGCTAGTCTGGGGTAAAGCGAACAAGCAGATCGTCAGGAAGTGCAAGGACAGAGACGGGGACAGAGGCACCAGACAGGCAGCCTTGTTTATTGTGACTGCCATGCAGAGGTAGCAGGGCTGTTTTTAATAAAGACGCAGCGCTTATCTGTAGGCCTGCTCCAGGGGCTATCAGATGTGCTGCCAGTCAACGCTGCAAATCTGATTCAATTCTCTTTCTCTATGCAGGTTATTCAGGCTCTGTAACCATTCCTCTCTGCTTGCCACCTCCGCTGGCTGTGATAAAGGAATAATCTGCAGAATGAGGTGAGACATAATCACGCCGTCCTCTGCGAGTTGAAGAGATGACTTTGGGAAATGTACACAGCTTGGTTGCACATGGATAGCAGGTGGGACTTGGCTGAGGTGGGCCACAGTAATCAGACTGGATAAACGGAAGCCCGAAGAGAAAATATAATTTTCTGATCATCCATTAAAGATGGGTATTTACCAGATAAAAAACGTCATGTTCACGCTGATTTTCTTTCACTCACAGCGAAAAAGATGTTCTACTCTTGAATGAAAATTTAAAAAGGCCACTAAATAAAAAAAACAACATAAAAACAACTAATATGGCCAGCCGTGCGTGTTTTGCATGTCAACGGCTCTTTATGGAGCCACATCTGTGCCGTGGGGAGCACTGACATGCCACTCTGGAGTTAGGGCAGGGATGGCAGATGTCGAGCAGCGAGACAGACCGGGCTTCGCCTCAGGAGGCGTGGAGCTCAGCATGCAGGATGCAGGCCTGTCTTCTGCACAGCACCACGGCGTGTGCAGATTTACCCATCAACTTTACTTCTCAGTGGGAAGAGTAGCAGAAGATTGTGAAAGTGTATTTGCGAGTGTATGTAGTACAAATAAATGAAAAAAAGACATGGTAAAAGCCATGCTGCCATGGCTTTACTATTCAGATATTGAAGGTTCGCAGATCAAAGTAAATGCATTTCGGGCAGGCCTTCTTTCCATCTACATCAGGCCTAAAGCAGGAGCCTGCATTTGCTCTAAGTTGGTCTCTGATTTACTCAAATTAGATATACTTGTGACTAAAGCTTCCCCACATTTCCCACGACTGAGAGGAGGTTCATTATCTCTTCCTGGCACCCAGCCTCTCTGTCTTACAGGGCCTTCAGCTACATCATCCATTATACACGCGGAGACAGATGTCCACAATGCTGACTTGTTTATACGGTCGGGACAGTGAGATGGGGCAAAATAGGCAGTTTTCTCCCACATTAAGCTAGTGCAGCTCTGCTGTATCGCCTTTGTAGTGAGCTGAATCAGGCTGCTGCAGTGAGAGGAAGATGGGACACAGAGCTTGAAGCGTAGGAGACAGAGATGACCCAAGGGATATCATACCAGTGCAGGTTGGTTTCATTAAACTGCATGTGTGTGTGTGTGTGTGTGTGTGTGTGTGTGTGTGTGTGCTGTAAACTCAACAAGCCCGGGCAGCGATACTATCTTGTCCCAGCCGACAGCATGTTATTCCAGACAGGCCTGACAACGGCCCTGGGCGCTACTGGACAACCATAATTGTCTCCATCACTTAAGTCACTACTTATCCACATGGACAGTCTCCAGAAGCTGCTCCTGGTCGGGCACCAAGTCGACCATTTTCAAAAAGAAATAATTCACCTGCTTAACTCTTATCTCTTGGCTGGTCTTTATCAGAGGAAGGATCGAGATGCATGATGACATGAGAGTACTGTCACAGATTCGAGGGGCCCTGGGAAAAACATTGTAATTTTCCATCACGCTGCCATATCTGTCGGCAGAACCGGTATTTGGCCAAGTAAGGGTGAACAAAACAACACTTAATATCATCTCCCTGTCAGGCGCGTCCTATCAAAATGTAATGGCTACATGTGAACTTTCCCACCGTGGAGAGACCAATTCCCTCGGAGTCGTAGAGGAAAAGGGACATTAGATGTTGCCGCGTTCAGTAGCAGGGCTTTTCCATAATAAGTCTCGTTATAATACGAGTCACTTTCTGGGGTTAAAACAGCAGCTTCTTAACAAGCAGATTCCCACAGGTGACATGTAGGGCTGCAGGGAGAGAGGGGCTAACCCGCTGAGTCATGAAGAAACAACATGGTGCGGGTCCCACTGAGCTGCTCTGGAAAACTGGTGGGGAAACTCTGGAATGTGTGTGTCTGTGTGTGTGTGTGTGTGTGTGTGCTCAGAAAGAGTGGAGAGAGTGAAACATGTTGTTCCCTTGTCCTCTACATGCTCACCGTACTATTGATGTACAAAGTAAAGACCTCGCCGCAACACTCACTTCAGCTTCAATAAGATGGCAAACTGTTTATATACATTAACCACCCTGACCACATGCTCAGCTTAAATGTCTGTAACTTATTAGATAGCGGTTTGGGCAAAAGGAAGAGCACAGGCAGAGTTGAAGAGGGGTTCCAGCGAACAGCTGCTTTCATTTCACTTTGTAAACTTCTATATAGAAGCGGAGCTACACTGCATCTGGAGATCAGGCCTTGGCAGGATAAATATTTTAAAGGATTTCAAATATTTGATGGATAATTCTCGGGATGTGTTGGATGAAACTAACCCCGGGACCTGAGTGGATCCATCAGTCGAAGCTTCAAATCAGTGACAGGTGGATGTGAGTCAAGCAAAAGACAAAGCAAGGGCAAATCATAAATCTATTGTACAATTTGTGGGGGGAAAAGTTGTGCTTTGTGTTACTGAAACCGGCATACCTGCGCCATATCATCCAAGCAGTTGAAGATGTACTTGCGAGCCTCCTTGGACTTGATCCCCGTTTCACCCTCGTGGTCCTCTGGAGTCTGCGGGAGACAAGAAGCAGATGTTCCTCTCAAATCCCATCACACTTCCCCTCTGTAAACGCACTATCTACATTTGGCTCATTACAGCCTCTTGTTGTTTGCGTGCAGCAGGACTCGGCTTGCCCTCCGAGCAACCCTGGGGTAGCACACAAACACTCATCTAGCAGTCAGGCAAGATGGGGGGAGACGGGGGAGGCGGCATGTGGAGGCACACACTACATCACCCAGATGACATGCAGAATGTAAAGTGCACATGGACACACATTCACTTCAACACAGGTGATCACGGTTTCTCAAAGGTTTTAAAAATGTGCACAAAACTAATCGGAGTTGACTGTAGAAGCCCCCTCACTAAACACATGATATTTTTTAATTACAGTCAGCAAATTGATGCAGCTGCTGTGGAAACACATGGCAAGGTCAAATTAAAGCTGAGCAATCACTCTTCAGAATGGAAAAACGTCGTCAGGATGCTTTGACGTTTGATTTTCCACAAAGCAAAGAGACTAGTTACAGCAGTGGTGTCTGGTCGGTGTCTTCCCGACAATGCTGCTGTCATCTCCTAACTTCAGGACCTCACGGACCCGCCTATTCAACAACAATGTGTCATTCAAAAGCCCCCCCTAAGCCAAAATGCTGTACAATTTTGTTTATTTGAGGAAAAACAGAGGTGGCGCAACTTTTACCTGACAACTGCATAAAACCCATGAACAGCTTACTCAAGAGCATTCACAACGTACTCAATGTTGCAATATGAATTCATTTAAAGGGCAATTATCACGGTGCATTAATGGGATTCAGAAGAGGCACTAGGCAAAAGGCTACCCTAGACTCAGCCGGATCAGACACTGTAAAGACATTACGACCCTGCAGGACAAAAGTTCAACTTAAGTTAATGAGGGTAAAAAAGGAAAGGAGCGGACCTCATCACTGAGCGGTCTACATGGAGGTACAGTGGAAGGGGTCGGAGCAGCAACCCTCTGAGCTGGATTCATCCGGCCGGGCTTCCATTTGCCAAATCCTCTCACAGTGATCCACTTTGCTCTCATTACCCTCTGACTGTCTTTATAGCCAGGGTCGTCACCGCCTCACAGAGAGTGTGCCAGAGTGTCGTAGAATATTAATGACAGATATTGCTGGCAAAAATAGCACCTGCTCTTCGAAGCATTTTTCTTGATGCTACCAGGAGGCTTTTGGGGGTGGGTGTGCATGCATCTCCATCATTCTAGCCGTACCTTAAGTCTCCAGAGAGGATAGGTGGAGTCGGGGTCTCTGTTGAAGAACCTGGTGGTTTTTGTCCCCGCACTCAACAGATACTCTGCAGGCAGACCCTGCGTCTGTGAGATGTACCGGATCTGCAAGACAGAAGATGAAAAATGTATGTGAGGCCTTTCACATCAAATGCATTATTGAGCTATGCGTTGTATTGAATTGAAGAGGCTGGTGGTCACCAAAGACCGCCCAAAAAAAAGGCAAAAACTTTGGGATTGATGTTCTTTTGGCAGTTGGAAGATCTATGCTGAAATTAACCTCTCCAGACTCATCTGGCTGCAAACTCAGCTCAAGAGTCTAAGATTGATTTGAGACTTGTAAATGAGACACTTTGCAAAGTTTTCGGGCTAGTGAAAAATTAGACGGGCTTGTTCAGTGATGGAGCACAACTTGCTCAAGGTTTTCCCACTGAGCCTCGTCTGACTGATAGAGAAGGGGGAACGCGGCAATGTCTTGCTCTGGAGCACAGGGGCTGCGCTAATTGGACAAGTGGCTCTGTGGCATCTGTTCAGATAAACATGGAGGCTGCGCAAGAATCATCAGGGGCTGTCAGGGGGATTGGAGAAGTACCCCACCCTCCCAAACACACACTGGTGGAGCGAGAACACACGCAAATGCATACGTGTAAATATGAGTCCGATTTGTGATTATGTGAACAGCCGGAAACGCACGATTATCAGTTGCTCAGCGGTCAGCAGACAGTTTAGAGGTACCAGCAATCATTGTATGTTACCTGATCAAACTCTGAGGCTCCGGGGTAGAGGGGCCATCCCAGGAAGAGCTCGGCTATCACACAGCCCAGGGACCACATGTCTATGGCCTCAGAGAACGGCAAGCCCAGGATGATCTCTGGTGCTCTGTGTATGGAGAAAAACACACACACAGCATATTTAGAAATCAGACATAAATGTGTAAGACCCCACGGAGCAGCGGTATGCTGTGACTGACAAGGACTCAGATGAATGAGCCCAGCGCAGTACACACAGGTCAGAAGAGAAAATAATCTAATGTGGGAGTGAGCTGGAGAGTCTTCCAAAGCCAGGAAGATCTGATTGGAGAACATACACACAGATGATTGCATTTCGTTTTGCACACAAACACACTTTTCCACACCAAGACTGACAATCAATCAATCCATTAATCTTCCATGTCTGAAGGCTGTTGTGTTATCTTAACATTGATCTCTCAATGTAGCCTTGTGCGGTAGGTTGTCATTTCTTCTCTTCACTCGTTTAGGCAGTTTTTCAAGGTGCCACATGGCAGATAGCTGATTGATAAACACGCAGGAGCTCTGCGTAGAGGTAGAAGAGTGTGTTGTTTACAGAGTTCCACGGTCCGCAGCCACAAAGCAATGTGGAAGCAATTATGCCGTAAAAAATGAAAAAACATAAAGATTCTGTGGCGCGTGCAATGAGCTTCATCCTGGCTTTTAGTGGGCTGCACTTGAGTTAATAATGCTCACGCTTAACTCCTAGACACTGGCTTTACTAGTCATACATACACTCTAACAGTGATGCTCAAAGAGACCGTTTCAGTGGAAGAGGAGATAAACATCTATGATTTGATAAAAGAAGAAGAAATATTGCTTCAGTTACATGAGCAGCACTGCAGTCCGAAACAATTGCCAACTTCCATTCAACATGTTTTATAACCTGTCAGAAAGACTAATACACTTCTCGTGAGCTCACGTCTCTGATGGGGCTTAAAATAACCAAGAACGCGGTGATTCTGCTCTCGAACAATCCAAAGCCCTTTCAAGAGGTTTCCTGGCTGTCATCAGCACATGGACGAACATCTTTTGGCCTTACATGTTACCCATTGGTGAAAGTTAGCCACTCCATAACGTAAATCTAGACTGAACTGCTGAATCTGAAATCCTTCTCTCGTAACATGTAAACAGCATGACACACAGATCACAGGATCTTAAGGCCGATCTTGGAAAGTTTCTCATCCATGGCTTAGTTCACAATGCTGATTGCTGTGACCATGGTAACTAGGCTGGCGCGCCCCCCCCCCCCCCCACCCCTAAGCCGGGGAGGGCTCTGGCGAGGTCGCAGAGAGAGAAGCGGTCCCGATGGAACTGGAGGTACCAGGGGAACAGAGAATATGGAAAGCAGCATGGGGTCCACTATAGGACTTTATACGCTTGTTTGGGAGCGAAGCGGTCCGAGGGCAGCAGGGGGGATTTGGAGGAGAATTAATGAACATACCTCACATACTTAAAAGCTAATTTCCAACTGTAGCCCCCTGCCCTCTATTCATTGCTCGCTGACACACACACACAAAAAAAAAAGCAAAATGAAAAAAGGGCACAGGCGATTCATTGTATACTGAGACGGGTCGGATACAGAAAGACAGAAGACGCCACAAGTATAGACGATGAGGTGCTGGATAAGAAAAATAAAACCCAGAACAAGGCAAAGGGAGTTCAAGAGAGGCATAGGCACAAATAAAGCCAATGAGGGGGAGCAGTGAAGAGCTCAGTGAAGAGCTCCTGTCACAGAAGGTGGTTATTGGGGTCTGGAGGGCAGCACTGGAACAGACACCAAGACAACACGCTAGCAACAGTATCTTAGGGCACCATTACACACCAATACAAAGAAACCTTCACAGACAATGAGCCGAGACGTCTGTCAAGAGGCTGCCAAAGAGGCATAAAGGAGTCTGCTTCTCGGCGATAGCAGAGGGGAAGAGCGAGGTCTGCCGAAGAGATGGGAGACCCGGACCGTGGGTCAGCATCGTGCTCCTCTCAGAAGAGCTTAACATAAAGGAGAGGGAACTATAACACCTGTACGCACATGTGGACAGGTAGACCACCACACAGAGAGGCCGACACACGAGTAAGCTACAGGAGCCGTCTTCACGGATGGTTGAGAGTCCGTCGCACCATCAACAGGAGCTGTGCTCAATCAAACATGAGGAATCCACACGCACATGCTCATGAACACACTTAACCGTCTCGTTATCCAGAATTTCCTTTGGAGTGGGTCAATTTGAAGTCCCCAGGAAACTGACGGCAAATCACTCAAACTGTTTAACGACAGCCGCTCCTTGACATACACAGTGCAATACAGACGTTTGTGAGGATTATGTTTTATATTTATAAATTCAAATATCACTGCTGGTACTTTCATCTCATTGCTTATCTCTCTGTCGGTGCAGAGGTTGATATTTGAAACAAGCAGCACTTTCACTATAATATCACATATATTGTGTTTTCTACCTATGCAATATTTTAACGATATAATGAAAGCAACACGCTGCAGCAGCCCAGCAGTTCTGCGCCTCATTTGTCATCTGAATAGGACTCATCCAGACACTAAAACACTAAACATATACCACCATATTTGTGTGAATACCTTATCTTTGTCTTTGCAAAAAGCAAAATGTATATGAGCCATCGTGAGCTGCAAAAAGAGGCTGTTCTCACAACACAAAGCTCTTTTTTTTCTTTTTTGACTCAGCTGCGAGAAAATTCTCCCCATCAAAAATATGAAAAGATGAAAGCCACAGGAAACCCTTTCATCAGATGGTCCTCCAGATCGCTGTGACTCCAGCGGACACGTGCAGACCCCAGGACCAACCTTTCCCTTTTTTTTAAATTTTTTTATTACCAAGACACTGACCTAAGTCACTTCAAACACGAGTCACCACCATGGTATGTAATTCTCACAGGATGTCAGAGAAAGGTGGCTTTCATAGCAGAAAACTGAATGTACTTTCATTAGAGCAGAATTAGGTATTCAGCTTTACTGCAATGTTTCTATTCATGTGTGTATAGCTGTGTGCCATGACTACATGGACTTTGCCCTTGAGTGTGATGGTGAGATTTGCTAGTGTTGATGTTATGCTTGGATCCATTTCAGCCTGAACCTTCCTGGGTTATGCTCCAGTGCTCCACTTAGGCTGTTCTCATGGCTCCTCCGCCGCTCACAGAAAGCTCCGCCCGTTCAGCGAAAGTCAGAGAGAGAGAGAGAGAAAGAGAGCGAGCAAATAAAGGGAGGAAGGAAGAGAGAGGGAGTAACATCGTTGCTCATGATATGAAACCACAAATGCAAATCTGCCCCTACCAGTGCACCGCTGCCATCGCATGCAAAGCGCCCCACAGCTGCTGCTGATGCAGGCCTTTCGCTGGCAGTGATAAACAGCACACACATCTGCGTAGCTCACAAACCTTGCTCCTTTCCTGTCCCCCTTTCCTTCCTAAAGTAGCAGAGCACATGAGAATGACAATTTATGCAGATAGGGCCATTTCAGTTCTTGACGCTAGAGGGGATGTCATAGCTAATCTCTATTGAAAGTTTAAAGAACAGCACACCAGCAGCCAGATGTTAGGTTGACACATTGTGTTATTTGACTGCTTGTTTAAAGGAATTCTGGGGTGCATAAAGACTTAACCTAAATGCTTAAATTGAAAACAAAAAGGACAGCAGAAGAGTAATGTTTTAAAGGAAATGACTGTTTTGTCTATCAGTGATTTTTGTGGGTCAAAGACAGAACAACATTCTGTGGTCATGCTCGTGCCTCTGCGAGGCTTACTTTAGGCAAACTTAGCAGCATGCTAACATGCTCATGAAGGCGAGGTATCGTGCTGATGTTCAGCATGTAAAATGTTAGCATGTTATTAAGTATGGAGAAAAAAAATAACCAATTAAAAAGGTGACCAAACTCCAGTCCAGTGCCCCATCCCTCGTATGGCTATAAACTACTTCCTTGCCTCTTGATAATTTCTATACTCAAGGTGTTTGGATACACCGTCTGAGTGTGATACATTTAGCTGAAACTGCCAATTTTTCACCCTTTAAGCTGCACCCCACCTAACTCATCTCCAGTTGGCATGGCTACCACAGACAGTGTCCCTCAGAGGGTGGCGGTGAGCTTCTCGCTGCAGAGCATAGATGTCAAATAGAGCACAGACGGTGTGCAAACCACCGGCTAGCCAGAGGCTTTCTCTGGATCTCAATGGGGACCCAACTGCATGAGAGGCCTCAGTGTTCGGGCTAGTGGCTCCGACAGCCCTGGCCCTTGACAAAAGAGAGAGGGAGGGTGAGATGGGTGAGGGAGGCCGAGAGAGAGAGAGAGAGAGAGAGAGAGAGAGAGAGGGGAAGGGAGAGAGTCTGCATGCTGACATCCTCCCAGCTGGCCTGGTCATTGATGAGCCCCAGTCCCTTTGGGAGCCAGAGATGGCACGACTCATGAATGGAGCCTTTCTTCTGCCACCCCAGCCCACCCCTGCACCTCAGCCCCTTCACCCGCCCCCTCTGCCATCACAGCCAACCCTACACCTAACCCAGCCTTACCATTCACCCCCCCCCCCCCCCCTCCCACCTCCCCTCCTTACAACCCCACTGCCAGCAAAACCCCCTTCAAACCCCTCAAACTAGGGCGCCGAGGCCCGGCAAGCGCTCCCTCCCCTGCTCGCCTGTCCGCCCTCTGCTCTGTTGAACTGTGCCTGCGCTTGGCTGGCCTGCCAAGCCACACACACATGAACACACAAGCAGACACACAGGCACAGGCACACACATTGCTGACATCACGGGCTGTGTGCATGTCAGTATGTATCCATCAGGCTGACCTTCCCTTAGCTTGGCTCCAGACGGGAGACTGATGGATCCCTGGACCCCCGCAGCATTTAGAAACACACACACACACACACACACACAGACACACACACACACACACACACACACACACACACACACATTAACACAAATATAGAGGGGTCAGCCAGTCAGAGGTAATGGGTTTGATCTCTTTCCGAAGACTTCATCATGCAAGTATGTTTTATTCAACAGGCTGGAAGAGCAGCATGTATACTGGAGGTAAATAAAATCTTATTCTGGGCACCATGTGACATAGTGCTGGTTGGAGAGAGAGACAGTCGTCCAGTGCTAAAAGGGAAAAGCACTTCATGAGAAAAGAGCCTGCCATTAACTTTTGTCCCCTCTATCTGCTTCTACTCTGTCCCTTTCCGGCCTTCTCTTTGCTGCTTTCCCTCGCTCCATACCACGCTCTGCCCTTCCTTGCCTAATGTAAAAGGCTCGGGTTGGTGCTGTGAATGACTCCCTTCCTCCCGCCGGCAACTCATCTACATATTCATGCCCTCAAAAGTTCCTCCACAACCTCTTTGAAGACGCACCATGGAGAAACACTTTTCTAGATATATTGCATGGTGGTAGCTGACTGTGAAATCAATGTGCAGAGCTACATCCCCTACCGTGCACCTGTGGCTCGCAGGAGCCCGCCCCAACCCCAAAACACTCACACACACACACACACACACACACACACACACACACATGCCCACATATATACAGAGCACACTATACCTCTCCAACCGCTCCACCTGCTCCCATCACATCAGAAAATGCTTCACACAAGCAAAGCATGGCAGTACTCATGCAAATGCACATGTATCAAGGCAGGGGCTGTAGATGACATTTACATTTAGAGACTGTGAGGTCCAGGTGGAGCGGCAGTGGAGAGGGGGACGGTTGTATCTGGACAAGGTATTTTCCCAGTATCCTTGAGATATGTTGTCTCGCTTTCTTAGCAGGGGAGACATTCCTGGTGCTCAAGGTCCTGAAAACAGGCCTTCCTTTTCTCTTTTTCTCTTTCTCGCTTTCAGAAAAAGGCACAGCGAAAGCGCTGACGAGGCTGTCACTGTTTTACTTGTTAAAGTACCCGTGTTGCTTTAGCAATGCATTACAACAAGGCACATGAAAGCCGGTAGAAGGAAAGAAGGAGAGGGAGGGTGTTTCATACAAAAGGGAGGGGGTCGATATTCCAGAAAACTGGTCAATGGGACTGTTAATGCAAAAAGCAACGGGGAAACTTGCAGACACGTATTCAACATATGCAACCTCTCCTTCAACGCAAGCTGAGATTGCGGCACCTCAAATGCATTATAGCAGGCTAATGACATATGAGTGGCAGCTGCATGTATGAATGTGCCAATTCAACACAAGCTGAAGTACAGTTCAGCTGAGCAGCCTTAGAGGGAGTAAACTGTAACAGAGAGCTAACATAGATAGCATTTTATTGCTCAAAAGACGTCTCTGTTCCCTCTCCGGGTCTCACCGCTGCACATTTAACTCCTCAGTGGCCCGACAGCCACCCCCGGTCACCTCGGCACATGCAGCACATGGAGCCCTGTTGTTGAAGCGTGGTGCAGTCAATATTAGCACACGGGATATGCCACATTCGCTCACATGGCATCACCTTATGTCCTTATACACACGTTGTTTTTCAAATGGGGCTGTGTTCATAGCGTTAGATAACGTATCAGATTTACTGTTAGGTAACACAGAACATCAAACACATGTTTTATTGGCCCAGGCGATACATTTGCTGCTCTGGAGACTTTATCCCCGCTCGCAGAAGCAGTGTGGTACCCTTTCACACTTGCCCTCTTCGTTCCTCTCCCTCTGCTCGCAAAAGCTTTCATTAGCAACGCTAACAACTACAAAAACCAAACAATGAGCGCGGCTCAGTTGTACGTTTAGACGTCTATGCAGCGGTTCAGTGCTCCTGGTTGGTAATCACCTCTTTCCTGTGGTTATTATTATTTTCCAGCAGTCGGCTGATCCTATAACTAATACATCTCATTTCCACCTGCAGCCAGCGGGCTCTCCACCGCTCCCCGCACTACCCTCTATACCCCCAAACCCCATCGCCCGGTGCAGGGGTCAAAGGGACAAACCTCTCTCTACGGGATGAAGGTGGAAGGAGAGGGAGAAGCGACGTAAAGGAGACGAGACAGAGAAAGACAGAGAGGGTGGGTGGGCACAACAATGGAAGATGAATGCACTCTCCATCAACACCCCCCCCCCCCCCCCCACACACACACACACACACACACATCGGGTCCCCTCTGTCTCTCTTGTCAAAGAGAAGAGTGCCGGGAAGGATTTGCGATCGGTAAATGATGGGTATCTGTCACACAATGATGCTCTCTGCTCAGCAGACAGCCTGGAGAGAAGATGTAGGGGATGCAGAGAGGGAGCCTCAAGTCTCTCCAGCCCTATTAGGGTATTAGACTGACAGTCAGACAGTATTAGGCCAGTCTACCAGCCACTGGCCAGACACTGACCCAACCCTCAGGCATCTGCAGCCCTGCTCCATGAAACTTTAGTAAAATCTCTCAACAATTACTTGAAAATGGGTAAATAATAACTCATCCTGACACAAAAAGAAGAGAGACACGTTTTCTTGTAAAATATCAAAACTGTTGCTGCCCCCCTTCAGAATGAAGCCATCCCCTCATTCTCTGTAAGTCACTACTCTCCACCGTCAACAAGCCCAGAGGAAATATGTGGGTCACGCGGAGCGCTGGCTACGAGTGGATGAAGCCAAACTAAAGGCAGAAATGCAGACAGACGATAACACATTCTAACATGCAGTCACTCAGCCAACCAGCTGGCAAGCCTGTCACCTCGGCCGAGGCGTTCGAACAAAACAGACAGGAAAACAGCAGAGCGGGCAGCGAGAGACACTCCACAGACGCCTCCGCCAGTCAGGCCGATGAGATTGGGTCCGCTCGTGGCAGAGGGATGCGAAAACCAAAGCCTTGATCACTTCAGCAGATTAGAGTGTACGAGGGATTCAGTGAGCTAGACTTAAATCCTTCATCCAGCACAGTGCAAGCTGCAGCAGAGCAGCCTGTATTTATATATATATATATATATATATATATATATATATATACAGGCAACTGGGGCGACTGGGGCTTAGCGGTGAGCAGCAGGGTCGTCCTTCAATCATAGGATCGGCAGTTCGATCCCTGGCTCCGCTCGCCCATGTCGATGTGTCCTTGAGCAAGACACTTAACCCTAAATTGCTCCCGTAGCTGCGCCTACCGTGTGTGAATGGTTGGAAATACTGATGTGGCACGTTGCATGGTAGCTCCTCTCAGCACGGTGTGAACGGGTGTGAATGGGTGAATGACGTCATGTAGTGTTAAAGTGCTTTAAGTGGTCGGAAGACTTGAAAAGCGCTATACATGTACGGGTTTGTTTACCATATGTATATATTGAAATGTTATATCACAGCCTTTCAGTCCGAGAGTCCAGCATGACAGTTATGTAAACCGTTGGCAGAACCAATCACAATCTCATCTGCCTGCTTGACTGACTGTCTGTCTGTCTGTCTGTCTCTCTTTCGGTTTGTCTGTATATTTTCTGCTGTCAGGTTGTTGGGCTTTATCGTCGTTTTATTGTCGAGCTTCCTCCGGCAGTTGCTTTAATCCAATACAGTCCAGAGCAAGAAATCGCAAGGCTCTGCATTGATATGTCCCATTCTGTTGATTTAGGGGGACTGAGACAGAGATCAAGTGATAGTGTGGGGGAGAAGTGTGTGTGTGTGTGTGGAAGGAAGGAGGGGACCACAATCAATGTGGTTGGCTGGCGGATCCTTACATATTGGGTATGTGGTAAAACAACAGACGGCGAAAATCCATTTGAAATGTGGCGCCTGAGAACATATAGCGAGGAGCCAGGGGGGCGCCGTCCTACCGTAATGACATACGTCTCCCTGCCATTCGAGACGCGCGCAAAACACACGCGCACCAGCACAGTTTCAATCATAAACGCTGCTCTGGTTGACTAGTTCCTTATTTCTGGGGCAAGTGAAAGAGCACATGGGGGAGAGATTTGCAAGGCAGACTGCAAAATTCCCCTCCATCATACCCCCACCTTGCATGCGCTAACATACAGCACGGCATGCATTACACTTCTCTACCTCCACCCATCCCCCCCCTCCCACTCTCTATCACCATCCCTTGTTTGACTACCGTCTTCCTTCCTCCCACCCAGTCGGGCAGTAATACCATCTCCTGCCTAATCAAATTCTAGTCTGTGTGACATGAATTCTCTGTGCCCAAGGCTGCGCTGCCTCACAACAAGCTACAGGGCCTCAGAGAGCTGTAACTAAAGCTCGTACAGGTCCTATACAGCAGCTCCCTATCTCTCCCTGAAATTTAACAGATTTCCCAGCCTTAACCTTCTTTATTTGCTCGCCTCAGAGTGTGTCGGTCGGTTCTTTGCGGTGTACGCGTGCGAGTCCCTGGAGTGCAGCCGGCTCGTGCTTAATTAGAGACGGGATGGGACAGACTGACGGAGGCTGATCACGACTGTCAGCCAGATGTGGTCAGATCACAAAGACTGACCCGCCCCGTCCCCTTTGTCGCGATTAACATCATACACGCACGTCAGCGAACACATAAGCACACAAGAAAATGTGCTAACACCCTCCAGAGTGTCCTTCGGGAAAGGTGAAGTCTTCGATCACGAGTCTTTCCGCCTCACACTCGTGTCCCTCTATCTGCCCCAGCATGCCGCCTTGCCTGCTGGGCCTTCAGACACTCTCAATGCCGTTTGTCACGCAGCATTCTTTCCTGACAAGAATTAGAAATGTCATCACGTAGACAAACAACAGCAGGACTATTAAGGCTTTCGGGAGGAATTTGGACAAATAGGCCATTCCCTCATAGCCTGCTTGCCAAACGAAGACAGATAGAGTTGTGTGTGGCGTGTTTTTGGACTTGCAAGTGAGAGCAGCAGTTGCTGATGTCAGGATCAGTCTTGGACGAGGCAAATCCATGTCATGAAGGGGACAGATGTGTGCATTTGTTTCAGCCACATTAACACACTGAGGACAACACTGCTGGTAATGTTTTCAAACGCACTCGTGGGTATGTGCATGCATTGATTTATAAAACCAGAGTCAGATGATGTTAATCTTACTCTACTTCTCTTAAGACACAGCCATTCAAAACTCAAAGCCATTCTCTTTCCGAGTCACATATGAATCAGACACACAGGTGCACAATACGCTATTTGGTTTCTAACTATGTGTGTTCACGTTACGTTACGTTAAAGCATGGTGCGATGCAGTTTGAACTCCATTTTTAGAGCGAGCAACAACAATAAGAGATGTCTTCAGTTCAAAAACAATCAGTCACAATGACAGGTAATTAATTTGGCCAGGCAACAGTGCCCTGCAGTCATTTGTAAAGAGAGTCACAGTTAATCACCTCTTAATGACAATACCCATTCCCTGCCTCTGTCATATAAAGAGTGATCATATTCGGCCGTCCCCTATACGGTGTACCATGACAAACAATGAAGGCATGCTTGGCGTTTAATATGCCATACATTGTCTATTGAGGGAAAACAATTACTGTACAGCAACAATCAATACGGCTTTATCCTTTTCATGTAGCCATACTTGAAGATTCAATTATTCTGGACAAACAGGCATTGTTATTTCTGCTGCTGTGGCCTCATTCAAGAAAAAAGCAGACAGCTTTGACTCCATCTAAAACGTAATTTGACTCGGATTGATCTATTCTGGCTATCACATGGCTCTGTCCAGGGGGGAATGAGATACATTGATGTGTCTGATTAAGGAAGGGAGTGACATAAATGTATTGTCATGGCTTTGTCTTGTAAGTATCACTGTGGGGGACTTATTAAGAACTGCGGTTACTAGTTGTGAAAAGCTTGATAAGAATTTGAACTGAAATTAGCAATCATTTTCATTATCCATTACCGGTAATGTGTTGTTTTTTTGTATCAACTCATTCATTGTTTAGATTATAAAATAATGAAATATGTATAATTTCCCACAGCTCACGGTGATGTCTTGATTATTTCTTGATCAAACGTCCACGAAACACACTCAGCCGAAATCATGAAACGAAGCGCTTCACATGAGACGGAACGAATGGAAAGCACCTTGTGTTTTTGTGGAGGCTTGGTAAGTCAAATTACTCTTAGTCATTAGTTTCTATTTTGCCCTGAAGTTGAAAAGCTATAAACTAAGATACAGACAGTGGGAAAGGTTATGTTTACGAGCCACACGATAAAGTCTGAAAAGAAGTGATAGCACCACCTGAGATTGGAGACTGTTGCTCTTGGGACTCTAATGACAGACATGATAGCTCAGCCCTTTCAAGGATGCTGCAATATTTTTCCATGACAAGACATACAAGGGAACCGATAACAAAAATGCTTTCATCATGGTCTGCATGCGATGAAAAACATTCCACAGAGATATACATGTCCTGTGACCGCTCTGTAACTGATGGTTGCCTTCCTTAACCAGCCAGGTGTTTTCCTGTCTAGGCTTACCTTGCCCAGAGGGAAGACCATCCCCTCTCACTGAACACACACACACACACACACACACACACACACACACACACTCACAACAAAGGCCTTCTGGCTCTGAATATTTCTTTTTGTTGTCGAGTTGGAGGCAACAGACAGTTTTAGCGCAGACTGTGGAGCAGCATCACCGGAGGAGCTCGCTGGAGTCAATGTGAATTTTAAACCAGTACTAAACATGACACATTTACCATTTCTTAGGCAAGAAATCATATCACACTGAAAGCTGTGTATAGAGGATTTCTCTCTTTCTCGTCTATTTGTCTCCCTCTTTTTCCGTTTTTTCCTCCCCCTTTCTCCCCTTTCTTCCGCTGTGTGTGAGCGCTCTGAGGGTGCTGCTGGAGGGAGTCCAAAAGGACACAGTGTGAAATGAACACAGCTCTGACCTCCCAGACACCCCCGACACAGCCAATCAGATCACTTCTTCCCGACACATAGGGCACCGTAATTGGTCGGTGGGTGGGAAATATGACCAGTAGGGATTGCAGTGGCGGGAAAACAAGAGAGGGCGTGAGGAGGAGACAGGGAGGAGTGGTGCTACGTCTCCTCCATGCACTTTAACCGACCCTTTGCCCAGAACAGGACAGGAAATCTCCAGAACAAAAGCTAGCTGTCATCTCCGCCTGACAGGCTCGCTCTGAACAAAGCTGCTCTCAGCTGACTGGCAAACCGACCAATCCTTGAGGGAGGTAGCTTGTTGTAATCTGGTTCTGTCTCAAATTCCAGACGTCTCTGGTGAGCGAGGCCTACAAGCGTGCCCTGAACCCTCAAACAGGAAATGAGTCCGAATGTCGTTCCTTTCCCTGAGATGAGGCCTCGTCTGTGGCCGATGCAGGCTTACAAACAACTCTGCATGCGTAAATACAAACATGCCCAAAAGCCACTGTACACACAAGACAGACAAAAACACATAACTGCAACCACACGTTGTCTCTCTGTGTCCTCTCTTCTCCTTCTTTGAACATGTAGGTATGGATGTGTGCACACACAACCTTCTCCCAGACATCTCTGCTCACAGCTGCATGCCCCGGGCCTTCGCTATCTCCCGCCCAAACCCAGACTCACATCAGCCACATTCCAGAGCCTCCCAAAGCCCCGGGGGGGCAGCTTCACAGCTGGGCACCGAGCTGGGCCGCTCCCCGCCTCCCTGGCTCGACTTTCACCATCGCCATCCCCTCCTCCCTCCTTCCGCTTCACCACCTCACACACCCTAAAACAGAACATATCTTTCTTTCATCCCTGCATCAGCGGATCAAATGGACGCCGCGAAAGGGGGAACTTGCCCTGCCCTCGCTCCCATCGGCTCAGACACAGTTTACATGCTGAGGTTATACAAAAGTGGCTGAGGCCCGCAAAACACCGGTGGATCAGGACGACCAAGAGCGGCCGGAATGTTAATGAGGTCTTTCGAATTCTGCTGCTATCGAATGTCGTTGTATTCTCCTGTAGCAGCGGTTTCTTTTAAGGTGTGCCATGTTGACAGGGGTAAAAATACATGTCAGCAGACAGACTACATAATCTCATGAATTCATCTGTGACTGCGAGGCTATCTGGTGAGCCAGCGAACAGCAACAGCAGTCGACGTATGAAACAGAGCTCATATCGCGATGAATAAAAAGGTAGGAGACACGCCGTCTCTTTTGTACCTGTTCAGCAGTGACGTATGAGGCTGGATGTCATTCAACTATCAAGTAAAGGTGAGAATGAGCTGATAGTTGAGTCAAGTCACCATCAAAATGTACTTTCAGAAGTTATTTCCTCAAAGAAGAGCGAACGAGCACAGTTCCCACTTGTTCAAAGCTTCATTTAGGAGAAAAGAAACTCATGAAGAAGTCACAGCGACATGTGCCTGTTCGTCCTGCCCACGGGATTCTCACCGACTCCACAAAAATGACAAAATAGTATATGCAGCAGGCCAATTGGAAAAAAAAAAGGCAGACTACACACACTTGCGGGTGTTTCAGTGTTCATGCATATGTGTGTGTGCGTGTAAATAGTTAAGGCCAGGCTCTGTTTCATCATTTCAGTAAATGTCATGCAGTATATCAGTCTAACTGTATACGTCTCAGCCATATCCACATCTGTAATAGAGAAAACCCATCTCCTCCACTGTGCTCAGAGATATCAAATAACACACAAGTGTCTGCACAAACGCACACACACACACACACACAAAAACACACACAGACACCGTATCTCTGATGAGCTGACACAGAAAACTAGATCTATTAAAGGGGAGGGGGAGAAAGAGAGATGCTGAACGTGTGTGGGGGTGTGATTTCAGAAATGGACACAGGTTGCTGTAGACAAAATCATACACGCAAACGCACACACACACACACACACACACACACATACACACAAAAACAACCCTAAAAACATCGCCCACCACAATGGCAGACGCAAAGTGCATCACTTGCCTCGAAGAGACCTGTTTATTTCAGACCTGTGACACAAAAGCCACGGCGGCGTGCCGGCTTATCTCTCCACATCCCCTGAAACGTGGCACAGCCCCCAAAGAGCTCCCCGGCGCTCCACATGCCACTTTCAATTAGTTCCACAAAGAGAGTCTTCCTCTACCAAAAGGAAGATGGGAGCTCATTACCGAATTCCTCTCTACTCTCGGCTTTGAAATATAGATCAGGAGGCTACGTCTGACTGCTGGGTCCCAGGATGTGCCACTTGCCGACCATGCCACACCAGTCCAGAGCAGATGAGCTCAGAGTGCCGTCTCATGGATTAGCCACTCCTCAGGTTTAATAGCCCCCACAGCTTACCCTCTATCTCTCCATTAGCTCCTCGCCTACCATTTGCGTTCTCTCATCTTTTTTTTCTTCCTTTCTCTCTCTCTCTCTCTTTCCACTAAACAGACTCCCTGAAGCCACAGCTATCAGCACCAAAACCCACAAATGGGAAAATACCAGTTCTAATAATCTGATGAGAGCGTAAGAGAGAAGCAGCGAAGCAAATGTGGTTATCATACCACACAGTGGTACTATTATAGTAAGCGTAGACATGGAGGCAGTGGCTGATAAGGCGATGCAAATTCATTCAGGTATTCTAATGAAACTAAAGCTTAGCAAAGCTGCAAAGGTGGACTGTTGCGTAGGAGTTAATTAAGGTTAGGTTCGACACACTAAAATCCATAGACGCAAAGATACTCTGTGATAATAAATATGACACGAGTGCTAATACAATAATGCCTGCCAATTGTGAATTATTCAGACACGGGGTAACAAGGCTGTCATGAAAAAAGATGGCGGCTGCATTCAGTCTCTGGGATTACACAGTTGGTGGGAATCTGTTTCTTATCTGGAGAAAGCAGAGAACACAATAGCACTGTGATGCAGCGATGCTAGCTAATGGTTTCCCCTCAGGACCGAAAAAAGCACGTTCACCAACATCGACTGTTTACTTTTTGACTGATAATCTCATTAACCTACACACGGGCCTCCATGCTGCTGCGCCACATTGAAAACACTGCATGCATGTGTGTGTGTGTGTGTGTGTCCAGTGTGCACGAAGCCAGCGTGTCATCTCTACATGCACGCAGTATGTTTACACCTTCAATTAACAACTTCCATTAGCGCTGCCCTCTGCGGAATGCTACCAGCTTTATTTACGAACAGAAAGTTAATGAGGAGCTCCCGGATAAAACTCGGGGATGACCATTAGGGATCGAGCAGGGAAGAGACACAGGACCCTCTGATACTTGAGTCTTTGGGGGGGGGAGAAAAAAAATGAAATCATTGTGTTGTACCCTCCAGTTAGTCAATTTCCCCACTGTCAATCAGCCACAATGTACAGAGGTATCAGACACGGGGGTTGAAGTTTCCGTTGCTAGGCCACTGATGGAGATTCAGTGTAGCAAGGGGGATGGAGGGAGGGGCGGAAGTGGAAGTGGTAGGAAAGGAGGAGTGGGTGGCTGTAATGGCAGCGAGAGAAGAGGAGTATAGGGTCTTGATATTCTCTCTGATTCGCTCTCTATGCAAATCACAACAATCACAGGAAATGCCTGGGCCCCAGCTCCAGCTAATTGCCACGGCAATAACAAAGGAGGGCTTCCTTTGAGCGCAGAGGCAAATTAAACATTAGTTTGGAGTTTTCTTGGAGACCGAGGGATGTTATAATTACCCAGAAACCAACACATCAGCACTTTGCACGCCACGCGTCCCACTCGCGTTGCCTGGCGGAGGAAAACAAATGTATCTCATATTCTGGGAGAGAGGCGTTTGGTGGAGGGGGTGGGCAAGTTGGAGGGGAAGAGCACCAGGAGGGAGATGGAGCAAAGGGGGGAGAAATGGAGGAAAGAAGATAGTGAAGGGCATGGAGAGAGATGAGAGCAGAAAGCAGGCGATGGGGGAGGACAGAGATGGAGAGAGACGAGGGGGGGATAATGAGGGGAGAGGAGGTGGAGAATGATAGCCTGTCTCTCCAAACCACTCCATGCTGGTAGAGAGGCATCAAAATGTACACCCACCATTAGCATATTGACCCCACCCCTCTGCTCTGGCCTTTTCCCCCTCATTATCATCAGGCATGGTGCATGGGACACAGGAAACACAAACCTAGCTTATTTCCCATCCCACGTTAGCCTAAATGTCACGCCAGCGATGAAATGAGAACACGGAACAAGTGGCACTGTCTGCGCCATGCAAATGTGTGCTAGTTTGGCCGTCTAGCGGGCCACTCAAGGGTTAAATCCGCGAGCACTTCATTAATGTGGGTCGGTGCAGTGGAGCATGTTGCGGGCGAAACAAACAAGGCTGGATCTCGCTGCGATATGCAACCATGGAAACTTCAGGAGACGTCCTTGGCTCTCCTTGCATCCAGGGGCGGGAGGCCGAGTCCCTGCCCCAGTCAGGAGGGCCGACAGTGGGCCTTGAGCGATGTTATGTGTCCTGGATGGCTGCGTCTACGTTTGATCTATGTCTCAGGGCCTGACACGTGCACCCAGTCTGTCTAACCTAAATGTTCACTCAAAGGGCCCGTGTCTCCCTGCAGCCAGACCCTGCCCTCTATCCTGTAAGGCAGTTCCTCTGCCTCTTACCAATCTGCTAGATAGCCAGCCTGCCTCTCCGTCTTCCTGGTGGTCTATTTGGCTTATGTCTGTCTATACGTCTGTCTGACTGTTTGTAGGTCAGGCCTGCCTGCTTGCCAGAACGTCTGCCTTCCCTCACACTGTAAAGAGGCATGAGCTCATGCGAGCCACTGACCATGCCCTGGAAATCTAATCATCCAGCACAGTTGGATGTGTGTTTATGCTTGTACGCACAGATGTGCATACAGGAGTGCAAACAGGCGGCCATGTACACAAACAAAAGGAGTCCCATCCAGCTATGATAGGAGTTTTCTTTTCCTTTTTTTGTAAAGCAGAGCCTGGCTTTTGTGTGCTTTTGTTAGTATTCATGCTCTAAAAGCACAGGTTGTGTGTTCTGTTAGTCACACAATGCTAACCCCTTTCTCACTCTATGCACCCAATTACACACACACACACACACACACACATACACACACACACGCACACACACACACACACACACACACAAAAACAAATCCCTCTACATTAGCAAGCCCAACTCATAAAGCACTCACCCTCTAATTGGCACGTAGTAATTTTGCTAGTTCTTATAATAAAAGAAACTTTTTTGTTTATGTAATAGGGCTTGTTATTTCCTGCCTTTTAATATCCCCCCTCATTTAACTGAAAGCTATGTGAATAACAGCCTGAATGGACCACAGGTCCTCAAGGATCTGTTACTTTTGAGGGAAATCAGGGCTGTGATACTGTGTTTGCAAGCAATCCAGAGCGGTGACATCAGTTAATTACATAAATTGGAGCGGGATCAGGCAAGGCATGAGAGAGATTATGACACAGGGCAGACTGAGCGGCTGGAGGGACACAGCGCAGTGTTTTTGACACCAGCGTTCAGGGGGAGAAGGGATGACATCACTGTGTTGGGGTTATGTAAAACACTGGACTTGCTGTACGACTCCAGCCCCCTCAGAGAAAAACATTTAGAAGGAAATAACTCCTCAGAAATGAAAGAGACGGCGTCTTTAGCTTCACCAGAACGCTGCACTCGGTGTTCAGGATAGCCGTGGTGCATCGGGAAAAAACGATCAAGGAGTCAGTGAACTTTTGCATCACTCTATATTCATGTGTGAGAATGAAGAAAATTGCAAACAAATTCACCAGCATATCCAAGAATACGTATCGCACTGATACCCAGGCCTAAAGATATGTTCAGTGTGGTTAAAAAAGAGAGACCTGCTACCGCGCCAGCACTAGAGGGGGTATGAGATCTCCACCTCCTCATCAGTAGGCCTAAAGTCTATCCCATAGACGCTCAGGAACCCAGAGGGGAGATCAAAGCCTGTGTGATCCAGTGGCTGTTATATCACCCCCGGCCTGCTCTCCCACTGCGGGGCCTCCTGTTACGGCGCAGGCAACCGGGAGGAGAGGCAATACAAAACACTGACCTGGGCCCGTCAATGCATGCAACCTTCGAGGATCTTTAGCGAGGATTTAATCCCACCCCCATCTTTCTGCAGATACATTTACATTCCACTTTGCATCCCATTAATTTCCATTTGACCACACTTGCATGTTTTTGCAGGCAACATGAATAGTCATGAGCAGCACATGCGCTCACAAAAAAACTAAAACATTGCAGCCTGAAGAAGTAAAACGTGTTGAATCTTTTTTTCAGTCATTCTTCACACTTGAGGGAGATAAAATGTAGTACTGTACATGTGTTTTAATTCCAACTTTTATTTCAACGTGTTTGTCAATAACATTTTTTTTTTAAAGCAGCCTGCTGCTCCCTGCTGTCTCCATTGTCCACCTTGTTATGAACTCTGATTTCAAATCAGCGCAGCCTCCCTCCAAATGCCTCGTGTGCTCCGAGATGAAACACGGACCCAGCCATGATTGAACCCTGATTTCTTTTCTCAGTGGAAAGGCATCTCAACAGGCCCGCTATTGACCACATCCACCAGGGGAGGGACTGGGTCAATGTAACAGAGAGCAGGGGACCATTTTGGACCACTTAACTATAATCAGTAAATGCACCCCAGTTGCAATTAGCACAGGGCCACCCTGAGAGTGTTCGTTTTGCTCACAGCTCTGTCTGTGTTTTATTCTGCTCCACGGGAACCTTGTAATGCAAATAGCACTCCTCACTCCCGGCTTAACACGGGGAAAGGAGGCGGGAGGTGTGTCGGAGCACGCTGCTGTACTTACTTGGAGGGTGTTTCAGACAACACAGTTACTTCACTGTCTTTCGAACATATATAACCTATAATATATATTTCCCTATATAAAAATGTGCTGAAAAATACACCTTTTAAAAAAATCTGGGCTCATGTGGTGGGAGAAGACTGAGGGTCACCGCCTGTTGTGCGTAGGCGCAACATTTGTGACCGGTGATTTGCTCTGGTCCAGGGTCTGCCCTTTTTCAGCTGTCTGCAGTATATTCAAAAGGTGTTATGACTTCTCTTCAAAAGCCTCCGCAGTCGGCTTTATGCTATTTGACCCACAAAATGGCTTCTTTACATAAATCATGACTTGTAGGGCTTGCAAAGGAGACAGAGAAGCTTTTTTAGGCTGGAAAAAAAGAGGAGACATAAATGTGACAGGTAGCTGGTGCTATCACACTGAGCCTCTCCACTGCAGCAACACTCTGCTCCACTCATTTATGATTCACTGCACTTTGTCATCCATTCTCCTCCTCCTCCCGTGAAGAAAGGGTGAACAAAGCAAGAACGCAGACAAACAAACAAACACGCATTTATTTTAAACTAATGCTGAATAACAGGGCGCTGTAGTTGTGATTGATTTGAGCTGCAGTGTGCATCGACGATCCAAAAAGAGCGAGAGACATTGTTGAGACCCGAGCACATAGACGAGCACGAGTTCAAGGAGCCTGTTAAACTCTTTCCTCCTGCGGCAACGCTTGCCTTTGACTGATTCAAGAGCAGCAGCCTTAACACTGTCACAGCAAGGGTGTCTGTGATGTGTGTGGGTACAGATACTCGACTGTAGGACACCTGTTAGCACACACACACACACACACACACGCAGACGCACACAAAAAGGGGGGCACAGGACCTGACCTTCTTTCCCTTAACCACCTGTTTACTCAAGAGCTGTACTTATCCATATTCAGACTTTTTCCACAACTCCTCTGTGCAATGTACCATGCACATATTCCGTGCATGTGGATGACACGATTTCAGTTAGCTGTATATCTTTTTCCATGCTTTTATTTTCACAGCATCTCACTGGTCAAGGATCTGTTGGAAGTTCAGAAACATGCTCATGCAAAGCTCCTGCTCAAACACCGACAGCGACTGTATAAAGAAATACAATCCTGGCACACACAGCGTCTGGGAGCTCGCCTCCCTTATGGCCAGCTGAGAGGGATGAAGCTCTGTGATCCTATATGTCCGCTGGATGTGATGATTGAAATGCCAGGCAGATACGCGTGAGGGACAGAGGTCAGGATAAAGGAAATGGAGAGAGGAAGGGAGGGATGGACAGAAACAGGAGGGGAGCGGGAGGGTGGGAGGTTAAGGGAGGATGACGACAAACGGAAAGATGTAAAAAAGAAGCAAAGAGGGGAAAGGGGGACAAGGGGCAGGGATCACTAATGAAAGTACCCTGCTGTTTTCTCAGCTGTCCCCCTCGGTGCCCTGAGCAGTACCGTGTGCAAGGCCAGAAATGTCTTGCTATGCTAAAAAGGCCATTTCTACCTCTTCCTTATTCTCTCAAGCGCACACTCAGCAGGAACGGGCAATGAGCACACCTAAAAACCCCATCTTTGTGTCTGACTTGAAGCCTTATTGTCACCATGGTGACACTGAACAACAGGGCCGGTGTGGGACTTTGGGCCCTTGGGTTGTTTTTGTGCTCCTCCAGCACCGACGTGTGTTATGTCAAGAGCCTGGCACACATATTGACCCCGGATGGAAGTGGAGAACGGGCTTCTGAGGGCATATTTAACAGCAAAGTCACACCAAAGACCTTAATAAGAAAAAATTGAAAACTACTCTGGAGTTGTAAGAGAAGAAAACCTTTCTGCAAGAAAAGCTGCGACTCAAAGCCAATAATAATAACATTGTCATGGGTAAAAATCTATACTTTTCTCCTGCGCTGAGATGGAGCACAAACGCACAATGCACACAGCTGGTAACAGGCTGCAGATGAAAGCCAATTTGGTTTCTTTGTGTAACCGAGAGCTTCAGTTGGACCACAGGTCCCCGTGGAACAAAGACAGAAAGAAGCGAGGGAGAAAGAGGAAGAGATCGAGAGTGAGCGAGCTGGGCAGAGAGGAGAGGGGGAGACGGGGCCCACCTGGGCAAACAATAGCAGCGAGACGAGAGTGTGGCTCAAGGGCCCTCCCTGTCCCTAAAGTACACAGCTGTTGGCTGGGGCAGATCAAAACAGCCAAGGTTTAATTCAGGTGTTGCACCTTCAGAAGCACACGGACCATTTTTGGAACAAGAGCGTTGGTTGCTATGGCGACGGCCTGCAACAGATCGAGAGAGAGACTTTTTTTTGTTGGGGGGGGGCATGTGAAATGATGTGTGTTAATGTTCTTCCTTAATTTTGTCAAAAAGCACAGAACAGAAAGCGGCGAGAACAGGTTTCTATTAAAAAAGGTGCAAGGACGTTTGAAAAGCACTTCCTGCTCAGATGAGAGTATTATCCCGTAGTTTATCTGCGCGTCGAAAAGCCACTTGTGCAGGATCCGGGGTTAATGAATTTTGTGTAAGACGTCTATACTGAGCCTTGATTTCTGCGTAAGGGAAAAACACATTTTGTATCACGGAAAGCCTTCGATGCTGTTGATTAGTCAAAGTGTAGTGTTGGTGAATGAACAATTAAATCCTGCTTCAGGGATGGTATGAATGTAGACATGTACAAAGAGTCTGCTTGAAGCCAGTATGTATATGTAAATGCCGTCATAAATCGAACCAAAGATGGGGGATGCGTGCAATTCCCTTTCGCTGGGTACAAGGACAACACTGTGGCAGGACCTGGAAAGATGAGACCGGGAGCACACAGTTAAAGTAGGAGCTTTTAATAAGGTGCAGGCAGATCTCATCTCTCCAGACCCTGCATCACTTGTGCCGTCTGCAGGGGCACCGGCTTGTGCGTCGACAACAACGGCGTCCTTGTTTAAAGAGAAGCCATCTGTCTGATGATATATAGATTCTGCCTGTAATGAAAGGCTGTGTGTCGCTGATGCTGCCTCCCTGACGTCACGGCTGTGTTTAAAGGTGAGTTATGTGTCCAGTCCACGCTGATACCACAGAGCCCTGTTCTCTCAGCTCAGTGATAGCCGGTCGGGGGCAAAAACCCAGAGCCACGTTGCTTGCGTTTACTGTCTATATGTGTGTGTGTGTGCAGATTCCCGACATGCTGGAAATGAGTGGATCCTGTGGGGATGGTGGTTTGAGGATGTGAACAGGTTGTGTGTATATAGGGACAGGACATCACCTCTGTTATCAGCCGGGCACACACATGCGCGCACGCCAAATTGCCTGGTATGAATGTGAAGCTACTGTTCACATTTAAAGTGATTAATTTGCCTATTCTTCTTTGGTTTCTTTTTTTTCTGTTCATTTTTTATTGTAGTCTTTCTGCTTTTTTTTTCTTCTTCTTATCTAAAATCTCCTCGAAACGTGTTTTTTTTTTTTTGTTTCTTTTTTTCTCTCTCTCGGTTTCGTCTGCGGGCTGATATATAGCGTCTTAATTCTCTTTGGTGCCTCCCAGCTTGTGCACTCAATAACCAGCTGAACTCAACAGACAATCTGACGCTCTCCGCTCATAAAACACTGGGATTAGTCTTCAAAGCTCGGTGGCAAAGCACACAGGAGAAGTTCATTAGTTTGCTTCTTTCTTTCTTGTGAAATTTAGCAATGTAGCAGTTGGATATAAAAGTAAATATAGCAGTTGTTCCCCATTTGTGGCTGCCTGTCTGCAGCCGTGATGTCTAAAGCAACGGGTTTGCACAAAAAGTCGGCTAAAACACTCTTGGATGCTGCCCCATTCCTAATGCTAACCCTTTTAATATTTAACCAGGATCCAATACAGGAGTAATTATTTTTCCAAACAAATTACGCCTGAGGCCAAAACCGCCGCAATCTGATACACCACAGCGATACATTCTCTGTCACAAGGCACTATTAGTCATTTTAAATTATTTATCAAGCTTGGGTGAAATAGGATTTGCTTCAGACCTGTTTTATGACTAGCATACTGCTCGACAGACTCTTGAGTGGCCTTTATATTCCAAAAAAAAAGCAATTTCTATGAAAAGCTGCTGTGGCTCATCTTCAGAAAACCCAGGATACGTCCAGATGTGGGGAGTTGACTGAGACACAGGGTCAATAAATGAATGAGGATGCTGACGTTTTCTGTGGAAACAGCCTTTTCTAATGATATTAATGACCCAAATGACTGCACAATGCGAACAGATAGCGACATCAGCTCCTTTGTGTTGATGAATGTCACTTCACATGCCTCCTTTACTCTTTTTACTCCATCTATTCTTAAATGGTTAAACAACTTCAGGCTGGTGTAATGTTTCTCCAGAGCTGAGGTGGTATTTTTTTTTGTTGCTATGCCTTAGTTTCACTTTATTTTTCGTAATTCCCTCTTCACTAAAGCAAAAATATTTCTCATTTCTGATCCTCACTGATAAACCATAAATGTGTCAGGCGTTAATAATTGGAATCTAAAAGTCACACGCCGATGTCGCTTTATGACTTTGTGAGTGGGGCTGAAAATAGCCTGTGTGGTAAGAACAGAGCCTCATTTAATTTAGCCTTTTGCAATGAAAAATAGCAACATTTTTATAGAGCGACAACTGTCACGATGAATGTGAGCTATGTTTAACTGGGATGTTGAGGGTCTTCTATCAAACACGATCAACACATTCAAAGGGGAGAGAGAGGCGGGACACAAAAGCAAGCAGATAAAATCGTTCAAATGTCAGTTAGAGGAAAATCAAGTTATTGTGTTGAGCCAGGGATGATACTAAAGAGAGAGAGAGAGAGAGAGAGAGACATGGGAGGGAGGGGGGTGAGGGGGGAGTTATCAAAGCCTCTTTTTTCTCTCTACACAGGAGCCCCAGCTGGTTGGCTGAGCGATATAGAGCTCTGCCCACTTGCCTGCTGCAAATTAGCCAAACTATTTACCCTTGTATATGCACATTAGCAAATTCCTCCAATTGAGAAAACAAATGCATCTGTTTTGTTCTGTTGAAAACTTCATGGGAGCCTGCATGGGCCTCTGCACACCAGGCATTCACTGTCAAAGTTGCAGTCAGTCCGAACACACGCACACATACACAAAAACACACACACAGCCAACATGGAGCCAATTGCAGGTCCCTACCGGGCCTCCCCGATCCCCCAAACCCCTCCCCAGCTGGACAGCCTCAGCTTGGATCAGTTTCTCTTAGTGTCTCTCCTCTCTGTCTCTCTCTCTCTCTGTCTCCCTTTCCGACCATCACTGTTTCTCTCTGCCTTCATAACTCTCTCCCTCTGTGATTGAACAACTCTGAATTTCATCAATACTCTCATGACCGCCCCGTGAATGCAGGGCTCCCAAAATGAACATTTCTTTTCTTTCCTTTCCGCAAGTCTTCATTGCCCTTCTTGCATATTTTCCATCCTGGTGCTGGCTTTTAAATATTCATGCAAGTGGATGGAAGAGGTGAGGGGTGGGGGGGGGGGGGGGGTTGACGGGAAGGTGAGAGGAGGTGGGAAAGAAGAGAAAAGGAAGGAGGGCGGGAAGGAGCCGAGGCAGCGCGCAGCGGAGGGGGCTACCCCCTTTCTGGAGCTCCCTGTGGAGGGATGGCGGGCATACAGGAATGGAAGAAGGGGGGTGGGATCAGCAGGGGCCCTCATGATTTATTTAGACCTGGGGGCACCTGTGCCAGTCAGCCGCTGATGGCAGCCATCACCCTGCCATCCCACTGGTGCTTGACTCCGGAAAAGAAAGACAAATCTGTGGCGAGCAGGAAAATTAATATACGACTACTGCTGAGGGAAATTTCACCCGTCCAGTTAATGATTTTCAGACTCGAGTGAGAAGTTTTTTCTCTTCCATTGTTCATAGTCGTAACCCCACAGTTGAGTCTGGACATTTTAATGACCTTCCACTCCATTTTCACCATTAGCCTGCGCTCTTATGCAGCAACTCTACAAACACCTTTAAGGTTGAGCAAGTTCCTTCATACATTTACTCACCCACCCCAAAAGCTTAGATGAGGAAGAAATGCTATGTTTCAAATAAGCCAATCAATATAGAGCAGCCTCCCTGAGCTCAAGTGGGCGGCTCACTGTATTTTATCAAGGCAGCTTAATTTCCGTCAGCTTAATATCCTGGGAAATGTATGGAAATTGAACTGCGGAGGAGAACAAAGACAAGTAGCCAGGATGAAACGATGTGGTGAAACTCAGAAAGCTCTGTCTTATCGTAGGAGCACACAGTCCCACACTAGCAGGGGAGCGCAAACACACACACACCACACACACACACACACACATAGGGCGGCTTGTCAGAGTGCATTGATTGCTGCTAGGTGGCCAAGTTCACTTTTTCCGTAAGAGTTAAATAATTCTCATTTGTTATTTGCCCAAATGAAGCGGTGACTGTATATGTTCCTATGCATATGCTTGACTACCAGTAGTTAATTAGCTTAGCTGCTACATGTCTCCTGCTTACCGGCTGCTCCGGTGAGACACATGGAGAAGCTGCCCAGAGGCAAATTATAAATGAGAAACAGGTTATTAGGATTCTGTCATGCATACTAAGGTGTTATGGTTGTCATAAAGAGCACAGAAGTGAATACAGGGAGCAGTAATTATCATTTTAGGGGCATTTCTTTTTTATTTCCTTATAGCAGCCAATGATTTTTGCAATTACTGTCAACAACAACAAGATGGCCCAGGCCCTGGGTGGCCACGCGCTGGAAATATGAGGCTTAATAAAAAAATAAACGGAAACTAACCAGAAAGTCAGCAGCAAAGTCACAACGTGCTGCAGCAGCCACCCAGTCAAGCTGAACTTAATGAAAGCTCATCTGCATTAGTAATAATCTGCCAAGGCTTGGGGGGGAAATAGCGCTGTTCCAGGTGCTGGTGAGGAATGCAAAACAACGACCTTCTATACACCCCCTCCCTCCCCCCTCATCCACCCACTCACCTCCAGCCCTCACCCCTCTTTTCCCCCCATTTCCCTTCCAATGGAAGATACTTTCTCGAGGATCTTCACATAAACAACTCCTACAATGCTAACAGACGCAGCTGCCGCGGAGCGTATCTGCCTTTCCGTCCCTTTTCTAATCCATCTTCCCTCAGTGGCAACCTGATCCTGGCGTTTACCTACACCTTTCTCCCCATCTGCGGCGCACACACTTTAACACACGCTTCACAGAACAGTAACTAATAGCAACCTCATTCATTAAAAAAAAAAAAAAAAAAAAAACCTTGATGTTCCGCACGGAGGCAGGGTAAATGTGCTGGAACGCCTGCCCTGTCTGTCTGCTTGTGAAACGCTAACAACAGATAGAGAGATAGACAGACAGGTGGGGTAGGGGCTCGTCTTACACTCAGCCGCCTCAGCCCGAGCAGTGACTGCACAAGCCCTGATGGAGACAGATACATATTTCATCAGTTTTTAAGGCTTTGACATAAGCCCGGCGGTGTCGGAGATCCCACTGTAGCATCCGCTGCACCCATTTTTACTGCCAACATGAATAAAAAAGCCACTGGTTCTAAAAGTAAAGTGCGGAGAGTTCCATAATCTGGGCTTTTTGTGAAGTTTCCATCTGAATGCATTAATGTCTCTTCTGCCAGAGGCCTTTCGCTGCACACTGATAAGCATCAAGAGTACACAGACATTGGCCACTTCAGATCACTGGGGACATCAAGAAGTCCTTTCCTCCCTTTCAGACACTGTCGACTTTTTCTTTTTTACAATGTCTTATAGACTAATTCCTCAGCCTCTGCTGCTGTAGTAGTGTTTGTGACGTGTAGGTTTCTCACACAAGTCTGAAGTCTGTGATGTGTGCAGGTGCAGGCTGTTCTGAACAGCCACACGCAAAGGTGTTGTGAAAAGAGAGGGGCGAGAATGAATTATTTAAATATTGGGATAATGGAGCACGCTTTCAGACAGTCTCAGACAAGCCGTTCATAGTGTGGCACTGTTTGTACGCACAAAACTCTTCAATCACGCGTAATGTCTCACCTCTACACACCTGGGCCAGGATGGAGGTGAGGTAGATGGCTCGGTTCCAGAATTACAGAAATTGTCCGACCGCTGTCATGTAAGTTTAGGCGTTCTGCGAGGAGTTGTTTGTGCTTTGCATGAACCAACCTTTTAAGTGTAATATAATAGCGTGGGCTCCAGTTAGGCTCAGCTTGTAGTCATGTCTGAAAGTCACAGATACGGACCAATCACCAGCTTGGGGTTCACAACCATGCAGAGCGCTACTGGATGTACGGGAAGGCCCTTTGCGATAAAGACAAGGCCTTTGTGCGGTCCAGCAGACAGTCACGCGGGAAGAGCGCGACTTCTCGTCACATCACTGCCTCGACCAGCAGCCGCCTCACGCCCCGCTCATGGCAGCTGCACTGGCTCAGGAAACTTTCCATGCACTTAAATAATGTCTCGATGCATTCCACCCATCTCATGGCCTTTACCTGATGAGATAAATAGGACAAACATGCCCAACTGGGACTAGACAATAATCCCTTTATCGGGCACGGGGTAGGCTCGACTGTCCGGCTTACCTGTGACATCATAAGCTATGAGCGAGACGCAAAAAGAGTAGCAGGAAAAGAGAGGATAAAAGAAGTGGGACCGGGAGTGGGTCACAAGTTGATCTAATGGGGATGTGAACGCCTCAGAAATATTAAGAACAGGATAAAGAGGCACCGTAACAGACTGCACAGGTAGGTAAGTTAGATGCATTCAAATGATGGTGGGAAGGCTGTATTCGAGTCCATTGGCACCGAGTTTAGAAGTGCTACAGACAGGCCTATTTGACAAGGATAGATGAGCTCAGCTACATGAGCCAGTATTCGCTAAGCAGTGAAGCGAACGAAGTTGAAACTCTAAGCGCCCTGAGAGCTGTTCTTGCAAATAGCACATCACTTGTTTACCTTGAATCCTGGTGTTTAATTTGCATGAGTCAACCTTGTGGAAAATCCATAAGTCATTTGCAAGGCTCTTACAGCACATGCAGTGCTATCTATGGCATCCAAAATGCAAACAGCAATGTTTGAGGGATATAAAAATTCCCACCAAATGGATGTAAGCAAAAGCGAGTGATAATGGCTCTGTGTGTATAAGGTCTACAATAGGCCTCTTTCTTAATGTTCATGATGTGAAAAGATCTCATGTCATTTCATTTCATCACCCAAAAACAAGGCTCGTTGAGAAAAACCTAAGCGCACTAAGACAAGAGTCAAATATTTTATTTAACAAGAATCAAAGTCGACAACGGGAGGATGTTTTTGCTATTGTGGAAGATATAAAGTAACACAGAGGCAGCAGGTTGGAGCTGGCAAATCCCACCTGCATGTAATCTCTACCCTGTAAACGTACCGTCTGCAGAAACAGAAACTATCCTGCAATCTTCTCATCCGAAATCCTCAAAGATGGTTTGATGTTCTCCTCTAAGCTTTTGAACTCACCATGAACTCCACCCGCAGCCCAAGTTTGTTTGCTGCCCAGACGGCATGCGATGCTGAGACACCCGTAGTGCTCATCTCCCATGAGCCCGCTCTTTGAATTGAATTGTGAGGCTTGCCTCATTCCTCACAATGAGACGCGGTAAAGCAAACACTCTTGTTGATGACATGCTGTACGTGCATGATATTATGCGGTGCAGAAAGCCCTGTGACATGTAGACCCCTCACACACACACACACACACACAGAACACACACACATAACACGCCACCCCCAATACCACAAACTGGTATTAGTGGCTGGTGGGTCATTTTCTGGTCAGCGTCAGCCATTCTTTCCCGTCCTCCACTCCCAAGAGGAAATAAAGGGATGATCGCTCCGCTCTCCTCCACTCGTCACTCCACAAGAAAACAAACAGGACCACTTTACGGCCTGCATGTTGACCTGCAGCCCAGGAGCAACAACAGGCTGCTTGTGGTGTTTACTTCAGGATGAGCTACTTAAAAGGATATAACGGTACTGTCCTGTTGACACAAACAATCCCATTTCAATGCAGGGACCTTCATGTATTGTAGTTTTAAGAGACCATTGGGCAGAAGTGTATACAAAACAGTTCACTAAACACTATAGCTCTGATGAAATAATAATCCTGTCAGACGTGATGAAAGATCAGGATCAGAAGATTTCTCAGCTTGCAGGTTTCTTTCTCAAATGCAGCAGTTTGAATTCCTGTTCACTCAAAGTTATCTCCACTGTTGATCTTGCCAGCTTCTTGTTTTAACAGGAAACAAAGGTCTCCGGTGTAGCACATTTAAAACGCCAGTGATAAGACGTAAAGTTGAACGAAGGATCCACTGAACTTCCCTCGGCAGACTCTTCACTGTGCACAGTTGCGGAGCCTCCACCTGGTCTTCGTCTGTGGGTGTATGTGTGAGGTTTTTTTTTGTTTTTTTTTAACGTGTGTGTGGCTCACACACACCTGTTCTCCCCCGGCACCAGGCCTGAGCCGCAAACAAAGATTCTCTCAGTACGGACATGGCACTGTTTGATTCCACGCACTGTTTCCCCGATGCTGCCTCCGCTGAAACCTAAACATGCTGTTTGGTATGGGCGAAAGAAGTCTGCTCAAGAAGTAGCTGGGACAAGAAAGAAAGGCCTTCCCAGAGACTCATCTGGTTCTAATGCAGGGCCCGCTGGTGTGGATTACAGGCACATATTACAGGAGAACTCAGGCTGACCTCTCATCTCTATCTCGGGGAAATGGGAGCCAGCTATGGTGATGGGGGGCTGAGGGTCCAGGAGCCTGGAGCCTGGGGTGCGGTAGGGTGAGTAGACGCGTGTGGGCAGGCTGCCACCCTACTGTCCTTCTTCAATGGGAGAGTTTTTACAAAATCAGGAAAGATCACTTTCTTCCTCAGACCCTCTACCATGACACTAAAACATGTCATTACTTCAAATATTTCCTGCAGTCTCACACATCTTCACCAGAGTTTCACCGAGTTCTGGAGCAACTAAACAGGCCTTTGATAATCTTCAAAGTAACATCACAACATGCTTGTTTTTATCACACTAAACACAATAAGCAGCTGGCTACTCAGCAAGCCTTTGAGTTTTACTGTCCTGTCCCACATTGGAAGGGGGGTTAACTACGAGGGTGAATAAGCTAACAGGAAAGGCAGAATCAGCAGCAGCTCATAAGGCTGGCAGCAAATCTGGGTGTTTGGCCAAATAATCAGCTCAACCAGGAAAACATTCCTATTAAAGCTGGGATAAATCAAACAAGATGCAGAAAGCACAATGATCATCCAAACAAAATGAAGAGGCACAAACAGTGGGACATATTTCTTTCTCACTGTGCCATTTCCTCTGTTCATCAACATCGTTACATACAATGCCTAAAGTAAGTCTTTCATATTTGTTTTACAGCAATATATTTATCATTTCAAAGCTGCAGCTCTTACCTGTAGTATCTGGACTGTAGATAAGTGGAGCAGACTGCTTTCGACACATGGCTGGCTGATCCAAAGTCAATGACTTTGACCCTGTAGGGCTGCCGAGACGGGTCCACGAGCATGATGTTCTCTGGCTTCAGGTCAGCGTGGATCAGCCCCAGGCTCTTCAGTTTCATTAGCGCTGTTGCCACCTGTTGCAGAACGGGTCTGATATATTTGAGCGGCAGGGGGCTGAACTTGTTCTGCTTGAGGAAGTCGTACAGGTTCTGCTCCAGCATCTCAAATACCAGGCACGTGTGGTTCTTGTGCTGGAAGCACTCGTAGGCCCTCACAAAGTTGTAGTCATCCGCACTCTCCGTGCTGAGACGTGCCAGGATGCTGACCTCGATCTGACCCTGCCGCGCGTACGACGGGTGGTTCTTCAGGATCTTGACGGCCACGATCTCGTTGGTGCCCCTCTTCCAGCACTTGACCACCTGTCCAAAGGTTCCCCGTCCCAAGAACTCCAGCACTTCGTAGGTGTTGGTCATGGAGCAGAGCACCTCATGCTGCACCAGCTGGTAGTCACCCTCACTGTTGGAGCCGCTGTTCTTGGAGGTGGCGGTGGAGGTGGCGGTGGCCACCGTAGCCACCGTGGCTCCGCTGGCTGCGCCGTTCTGTATCATCGGTGGGCCGTGCTCCTCGATGATGTGCACACTGCTGTTGTTGTCGAGCTCCTCACTTTTGCGTTTAAGCCCGCATCGCTGGTAGGTGTCAAGGAGACTGACCGTGCTGCGGCGCGTCAGGTTGTGAACACCGACCACGCCACCCGCACCGCTGCCACCGCCGCCGCCGCCGCCTCCACCACCGCTGCTGTTGCTGCTGCTGCCTCCACCCCCGCTGCCCAGCAGAGACCCCAGGGCCCCCGAAGTGCTGCTGGCTGAGGCGACCACAATGTGGCCCGCGCTGGCTGGGAAGATGAGTGCCTGCTCGTAGGGCAGTATGGAGCTGGCGATCTGCAGGGAGCTGTTGATGCCGAGGGGGCCGGTGGCGGCCGACAAGTTCTTGCTGCTGTTGTGGCTGTAGACTTTGCTGTGGGTGCCGTACCCTGTCATATCCCAGTTACAACTCTGCTCCACCTTCAGTTTCTTCACGCTAAAGAAGGCACTTGATTGGAGAGTGTGAGGGGAGAACACTTGCACTTGCGAGGCCATACCTGTGATGAGAGAGGAGGGGGAGGAGCAAACAGGACAGGAGGGGGATGAAAGTGAGAGGTTAGGAAATTGAGAGTGTCTGAAACACGAGTGGTAGCCAGTAGCTTTAAATAAAGACAGCTTGGGTCAGAGCAGGTCAATAAAACGCCAAGCGTAAATGCTGACGCATTGGCAATTAAAGCTCTTGAACTTTTTAACATCATAGTAAGCTAACAATCACTAAAATAGCGTCAAAAATGTCATTATGCATTTGTTGCTTTGGCTTTAAATTGTTTCTCTGCAAAACACTGTTATCTCTGCATCATTACAACTAGTGGGAGAGGAATTGTTTTTTTTTTTGTGATCACGATGTTATGTTATTTCTGATATTGTTATATAACGTAAATAAAAGTCAGAATGTTTAGCAGAAAGATAAGTAGGTTTAGATTGAGTAGTGCTTATGCAAACCCTGGTCCTTGCTGAGGAAATGCCATTTCCCCACTGTTCCCATCTGCAGCAAAGGAAATAGGCTGAGTGAATACTAAAAGAACACCCTTTCATGGGTCACTCCACAGAGACAGCAACACAAAACCGTACACAAAAACAGGCGCACAGAAAAGACTGAGTGATTGCAATTTCCTTCTCCTCCACACAACCCAGCACTTGCATTTATTGGTACACAATTACTTACTTTGGGGAAGGTGGATGAAGAGATTTCGGTCAAGTAACTATGAGAACAGCACAGGGGCACTGAACTCCCTCTCAACTACAGATCCTGAAGACAACAAAACAAAAGCAAAACTGCAGCGAGGCTGTGCTCTGAACTCCTGGGAACAAGCTGCCTCAGAATAAGCAAAAGCTTCTCCAAGCAAACAACGGCCCAAAAATAGTCCCTTTCTTTATCTCTCGCTTTTGCAAACAGGCTTGTTTGTAACATTGACATGATTATTACGGCGCAAGAAAGATTATACGAGACTTGTAGTAATGCTGTGTTGAAACAGTTTCCAGTAAACCCAAAATGAGTTTACTGCTAACAAACTAAGAGCTTCCACCTGGCTGTGTCAATGCCCACACAATTAGGCCGTGCTGTTGATGCTGATGCAGGAATCAAAGAGCGCCACGGTCGCAACTCACGCCCAAACATTAGAAAAATCCATGCATGCACACCGTCTGCTGCTGTGGATTTTTTTTTTTTTTTGCTTTTGTGTTTAATAGATATCTTGAAATCTGGGATGTTTTGTTCTGTTCAAAGATAATTGGAGAAGCATTCCCTTTCAAGGCGGGAGGACTTCTAACTGTGGACTCTCCTCTGCGGACAGAAAGCGGAGAGGAGGAGACATGCCTGGTCACTTTGTCATTATTAGCCCTTTGAGTAGTGATGATGATTAATTCAGTAGGAAGTTGGCAGTCCTCCACTACACTTTGCCTCATTTGTTTTAACCCTTTAACCCCCCTAACCTCTCTCCCTCCTCCTTTTTGACATTTTTTTTTAAGTCGCTCTGTGGCCTTGCTTGGACTTACTAGTTATCTGCGTGGTCATCTGGTCTTAGCCCTAATGCTGCAGGATTGAAGATGCAGTGCACATTATGAGGGCTCACTGTAAGCTTGGTGGGTGTTACGCAGTAGCTGATGTAGCATAGCCCACCCATGCTTCCTGAAAGACTTATTTAAGCCTCAACTATGACATCTGTACATATAATCTGAACAATCATCAAGTTTTTTGTTTTTTTTTGCTGCTTCAAGTGCCCACGCAGAGTCACTTCATGACCGGCGCTGTGGGCTAGTCCAGAGAGGTAATGAAGATCGTCCGCTAGGCTATTAGGGGCAAGGCTCTCTGCTAATCACATAAGCCCTGAAGGCCAGATGTCACTCCTTGGATTACCAATTCCTGTGCCTGGACTTTACACTAAAAATAATTTGAATGATGGGTGGCGTCACAGAGCAGCGTCAACAGTGTGTGACGGAGAGCCTGACAGGATAATCACAGGCACAGACTGATGGACACAAAGATAGATGGACAGACACAGAGCTGGCTTGTTCCTTTTATGGAAAATTCCAGCATTAAATATCTGCCAGCAGGATTATGGATAGCTCTGGGTTGTACAAGGCCAGATCGAGGCGTGCTGCTCTTTGCATTAGCATCACATGAATTCCTCCCCAACCCTGATCTTAGTCACTCATTGACTCTCTGTCAGTTTTAACACTTTGGTCAAAGAGTTCACTTGACATTGCCTACACAGTGCAATGAACTGGAGGCCACACATTTCCTCCTCAACTGAGAATGCCTCTAAAATAAAGCTGACCAAAATATTTGGAAAATAATCGGACATTCTTGAAATTCAGCTTTGACTTGTAAAGAAATTTTGCACAGCTGTTTTTTGCTACAAAACTCAAGGCTGCACAAACAGCGTCACAGTCTAGAGCCCTGAGCGGAACCCAGATAAGTCATTAAATAGACCAAGAGTAACAGGTCACATGGCTGGAACTTTATCTGACGACAACATACACAGACAACAATGTGACCAATTATACTTCATTGGGAAAGCCACTCCAGTCCTCATGAATCACTCTTCATCTAAACTGAAGTTCAAACATATTTATGATCTCGAATCTAAACAACCAAACCCACTTTACTATTGTCAGGAACAACACCTTCCCTTGAAATAGTCCTCTTGAAGTTCTGAACCTGCCAAGTGTTAAATTGTAAAGCTCCATTGTTGCACATTTACAATGTTGGAATGCCTTCAGTAGTCGAGGTTTTCCATTTAGCATACCTAAAGGCACTCTGTGTGTGCCGCATACTGCAATTAAGCATACCAGAGCGGCATTTTCCAATGTTTAGAGGCAGCGTGTTGAAATGGTAGGAGTCAATGTTTTCAGAGAGATTACTTCTCTGTCAGGGCTTTGTTAATCTTCTTTTTGGGAGGATCAGGGCCGTTCTGCATGCCATCCGAGGGCGAGAGATGGACTGAAAAGGGAGGGAAGGAGAACAGAGCGTGGAGAGCGGGGCCATGAGTGGCCCTCACATTCTAGCCTGTGACCTGCTTCTGTTTGCTCTCTTTTATTAAACCCGTCATTTATACTCCGCTGACAACATGACAGAGAGTATTGATGAGGACGCCTTTAGACACCACCAAACCTACCAAAGAGTCCTTTGTAATTACAAATAGTCTTTTAATTCAAAACCTGCTTATCATTCAACTCCACCCGGCCTCTTCTGAAAGGTCTGTGCTTTTTACAAATCATTATTTAAAACGATTTAAGGTCGAGATAAAAATAAATACAAAGAAAACCAGCCTTATAATTTGAAATATATGCCTGCGCCATCACCTAGTCAGGTCTGTCTGGTCGACGATCCCTGGCCTGGATATATTTGGACTACTTCCTGAGGCCTAATGGCTACCGACACAGACCGAGACGCTCTGATGACCCTGTCTCTTTACTGGACATCCAAGTGTCTGCAGGACTGGAAGGTGAGGGAGGGAGAGGCCCAAATTGCTGGCTAATGAAATGACTTCTGACTGTCTAGACAAAGCATTATCTCACCCTTTACTGCTGTTTTGGTGTAGGAGCGCTATACTTTCCGCACCTCCATCGCTTTTATGAACACCCTGACACACACAGATGGAAGACAAAGACCAACATCAAGTGTCTTAGTAAAGTGTTGAGCCACCAGAACAGCTTCAATTCACCCTGGTATAGATTCTCTAAGGAATGAAACGTCCAAAAGATATTCCCTCTTTTGGAAGTCTGGTGAACACGTCGGTCTGAACTCGCCAGTAGGTGCAGCTGGGTTGACTGCAAAGGCCACAGCATATGACTCAAATCTATTTAGTGCTCAAAGCAGTCAGTGTCACCCATCTGTACATGCACCTACAGATAAAGATAAACATCATGGCCAACGGAACAGCTAATGGACAAACTGGGACAGTGTCTTTGGGGTTAAACACAACAGTGAACTCACCACCACCGAAGAGGAACACATTGTCCACACAGAGAGGCCTAGCCTCGAGTTGCTGCCTCTTGACTGAGCTCTGCCCTCATCGGGGAGCTGGAGCTTCTCCCTTTCTCTCACCCCCACCACTATTTACCATCCTGTCTGCCTTTTTAGCTCTCTCATCTCCGCTTATTTATAGAATAATGCATCAGACCGGCTCACTGGGAGATACTGCCATGCAGGCTGCTCCATCAGCTTTTATGCTCTTCCTGACCACAGTATTTGACCAGTTGGAATGGGCACGCCGTGTCTCTCGGCTCTCTTACAAACACACAAAAGAGGGCAAATATCCATCTCTCATATTGACAGCGTGAAAGGAAAATGTGGAGGCCGTTTGACAGACACACACAGGGCGTCTCAGCTCGTAAAATCTGCAACATGCCCGCTGTAAACGTGACACTCCCTAAACTCTCCCCTTCCTGGACGCAAACAGCCAAAGATACAGCATGTTGTGTTAGCTGTGAGATAACGTGTTCGGCCAGCACTTGTACAAATGTCCGTGAATAGATACATCAGCAATGAGGGACGAGCGCACAGGAACACACCAATACAAAGAGGCGCATGCGGGCACACACGTTCACAGCCGTTGAGGTGGTGGTTGAGAAATATTAACATTTGTAATCTAAAGTAAAGCTGCTAAAGCTGGTTCCCCTGGGTAACTGTCGGTAGATAAGGAGGCTGCCATTAACGCTGTAAGTGTGGTCATAAAACGGCTGGAGTGAGAAAAACATTTGCCTTGTTTATACTGCCAGGTCAGCCTAACCAGGCGGTGAACCAAGGCACTGGGTGGAGGAGACGAGAAAGAGGAGGAGGAAGAGGAAGAGGAGGAGGAGGGTGGGGGAGCAGCAGAGTGCCTCTACTTGAGCTGGATTTTTTATTAATCAAATCACGAGTGTAGCAAGTATACAAAGCACAGCACCCAACTTCCTCCCCACCGAGGAAGAAAAGAAAGAGAGACAGACAGACAGATAGAAAGAGTCCTTGAAATAAATGCCCTCGCTGCAGCAGAATGTGGAACAGAAAAACTATTTGTTCTGCGCAAAGTTCTTGTGTGCGGCCGCATAAGAATGAGAACACGGTGTAAACGTGACCGACCATAAACCAACCGCACCTGTTAACGCGCGGCTGCACTACCGCTGACGTCCACAGCTTCGACTACCGTTGCGACCGCGCTGCAGGGCCATGCGGGGCCACACACCTGATAAGCAGGCGCTCTCCAGAATGCTTATCGTGTACACACAGCGAGGAACACCCCACCACACCACACTTCCTCTTATGTCATTAGGAGCAACAATGACAGCTGGACACAATGTACTATAATGAGATCAACATATGAGAACTGCAGGCAAGGAACAGTAACCTAATGCAGACAGCGATGGGGGAGGACACACAGATGAGTACAATGTGGGAAGAAAACACTGTACAATGGCAAATTGATTTGAGAGGGGCCAGTGCAGTATGGATTTAGTTGCGTGCCGACTGTGTTGCGCTGCAGCGTGCACCACAGTATGAGGTTTTTAGTGTGAATGTGAATGGCGGCCTTGTTTGCTGCCCTCGCAATGTGCCGCAACCTGAGGTTTTGAAAGGATAGCGCTTCAGCAAGTGAAGGACAAAAGCCAAAATACAAAAATAAATACAATGAGGCTGATTCACACGAGGACACACATGCCTGCAAACACAAACACTGGGAGCTAGGTTCCTGTCAGCTGAAGTAGAATGAGGTTTGCCGAGGTTTCCAAGATTATCTTTCTAAAGGGTCTAACCGAGACACACATATGATTGTAGTCTCTGACCAAAACCAACAAGCAAGGAATTAAAAGAAGAAGAAAATCCACCACAATTTCCATTTCATGTGATCCCTTACTTATCCCTCACTTACTTATGCATGGTTGGCCTAATATTTGTGCAGATTAGATCTGTTACAACCCCACTTAAATGATGATCAAACGCAAAGGCTTGAGTGAGTTCACAGTCTTCTCTCTCGACTACATTTTTGGAGCAGTATTTGCAGTTGGTAAACTATTGATTTGGAGTGCAAAGTAAGAAAAGTCAAACAGCAGCAGACATGAAAAACTGCAGGCAAAGACTGAGACAGTCGCGGGGAAAGATGCCAGTTGGAGGGAGCCCTGACACCCCCAACCCCCCACCCCACCCCACCCTCTGCCTTGTTCCATTGAGCAAGCACACTGTCGGGTGTGTTCTTGAACTCGGGGCTCTGCTTCTGCATTAATCTTCAAAAACATATACAGCTGCAATAATGCCTGTCCTGCTCCAGCAGACAGGCACCCAACACTGCACACACAGCTCCCTGCATGTGTGCAGATGTTTGTGCACGTGACAGGAGGCGTGTACTCACACAGACATGCAACTCGGCATTCCTCAGACTCCATGTATGCTCATGTGCAACTTCATGACTATTTGTGCCTCTTAGGACTTCCTCCACTAGTTTTCAAAGCTCTAAAATCATATCTGTGTTGTAACAACACGCATAAAACCATCACCCCAAAACACACACACACACCTGGAGGGATGAAACTGATGCCCACCCCTTCGAAACTCTGCGATGAACTGGGACGGAGGAACCAGTCCAACCTGATCGGGCACCTGGGAACCAACCACATACAGGCAGGCCCACCACTTCCTGTAATTTTAAAACACAGCTGTACCCAAACAACAAACTGCTACTTTAGTCGAGAGTTGTAATATTCATAAGAGAAAATGCTTTGCAGATTTCTTATTGTTTCCTTGTTTGTTTTACGCACATCTGGTAAAAAAGCTACCGATGCCTGGCTGTTACTTTCTGCTCTCAGTTACTTCTAAGTTGCCGGCTTGAAACCAGGGTGGCTCTGGGTGTTTTTGAATGACAAGTTGTGGCACACAGGCCGGTGAGTGTGTTTGATAATGATTAGTGCTGACACGGATGCATGAAGACCAGGTTTTACTGCCTCAAAGAGGCAGACAGAGGAGGAAACCGGCAACTTCTATCCCTTTCACATCAGAGCTCTTTATAACCCCCACATGCGGTTGGCCTTCTGCTCCCCTGTCTCCCCCACAGTACTCCACCTCCCAAAGCTATCAAATACAAGCTGGAGATGGTGCACATGCCTCCCCAGGCGACAGGACTGTGTGGTATTTCAGTGGGGTGTGTGAGGCTGCTGCTCAGAGCTTATTAAGGCCACAGATCAGACTAATTTAGACTACAGATGCTTTTTTTTTCTCCCTCTAAAATGCTCAACATGCACTCCTCCCTTCATACTGCAGGTGACTCATCCACATACACGCTTGACAAATTGTTCTAATCTCCTAATCTCTCTTCATCATCTTCTTTTTAACCCTCTCTCCTTCTGCAGCTCCTCTCGTTCTGTCTTTGACAAAGTAAGGAGGCCCACCATGCTATATATTCAAACAGCTTTTCAAAGATTATAGCACACACAAACACATGCTCACATACCAATTTAGCAAAGCATATGTGTCCTTAATCCAACTGACAGTGTGTCGTAAACATGGGGGTTGAGTCTTTTTGGCCACAGAGCTGAGGTAATAAATATGGCGAGCCAACTCAGCCCTCTGCGTCTGATTCAGCGTGAAAATCATGGCTTTAACCGATTATATTTACAGTGTCCTCGCAGTCGCAAATAGCAGCCAAAAGCAGGCAGGAAATGGATATTCTGACCGTCGGTTTAACACCCACACACTGAGTATATGAGGAGGACACATTTCTAATTTGGCTTGTATGAAAAGGTAAACACATTCAGGAGGAGAAGAAGAGTTGTTGGTTGTATGATCATAATCATTACGATATGACACACTTTGTTTAGTTAATTACATGAAACAAGATCCATCTAGAACTTGCCAGTTTGGGTTTGTCCCTGCGGTCTGAGCTGTTTCTAAACTCCCAGCTGAGTAGCTGAGAGGGGTTTTAACAGATGGACAGGATGACCTGCGGGAAGCCAGTAAATAATGATTCATCACCCTTTAAGATGCTTTACTGTGAGTACAGATGTAAATGCTAGTGGCGCGTTAGCCTGGCTTTGTTTTTGTCCAGGCTATTAAAATGTTGAAAGGATCTAAATGAGGTGTGTGTTACTGAGATGGAGGCCACTTAACGCTGCCATGTTTGTGTCTTTATGTTTAATGCTTAAAAATGCAGAACTCCTCCTCACACGCTGTCACTGGCTCACAGAGACCCAATGAGGTAAAAACTAAATAGTAACTTTTCAGGCCTGGACCCCTCTGGAGCAGTAAAGGAAAGTGAAAAGGTCCACATAGCTAAAGGTCAACTTTTGGCCTTTTTCTGGGCCAACTTCTGTAAAAGTGATGGAGGGTTTGGAGCATGTTTGTGTGTGTTAGCAGCTGCTGGGCTCCGTCCCGGGAGCCCGAGGGGTGGGCGCTTCGCAGCTTCGCAGGAGGCCGTTGATCGCAGATGTAAGGACGAGACACGTTAAAGGAGACAAGGGGTGAGATATAACCGCAACACAACCACCGAAATCCTTCTTTAGACCACTGACCCCCCACACCTCCTCACCATCCCGCCCCTCGAGGTCCCCTGACCTCTGTCGGTGCCCCTGAGGCCCATGGGCCCCCACAAGAGGGTATTCATCTCCCCACACCAGCTCCACTGACTCTCTCTTACTTTTTCAATCCCTGTCACTCCCTGTCTCTCTGCCATTCTCACTATCCTGTCAAATCGTTGAGCTCGTTGAGCGATTTCTAAGACATTTTGAGCCCTTTATGCACACTTTTAAGCAAGACCGCATTTCTACTTTGCTTCATGGAATTACCCACAATGCACAGTGTTGTGACGTTAAACACAGGGTTGCCAGGGGAAGCCCAGCGACTGAGACAAAAAGGTAAATAAAGAGGCATATGGGTGTTTAGCCTCGCATATTACAGTTACACAGAAGCATGAACATTAAGCATTTAAGACATGATACTGAGGAATACAAGCAGAGACTATCACACACCTGGTTTATTCATCAACATTTCCTTTTCACTTACTGAAGCCGTTTTGACAAAACCTCGTAAATAGATTATTTGACAAATACCTCTCGTCAAGAGCCTGGAAGACTTTCAATGAGAGAACTGTAAAATAAAACCCCACAATTGCACATGAGATGTTTTAGTGTTTTCACTGTAACATGATATATTGCCTCAAAGTGCTGTCCCATTCGTATTCATACCATTTCAACTCCTTGCAACCCATTCTCCCACTCGACCATTTACAAGGTGACGTCAGTTATGTCCCAGAAGGTTGCGGGCTAAAGGTTTTAAGGGGACATTGGGATTGGGCGTTCTGTCTCTCGGGCTGATTTGAGGGGTCGGTTCAAAAGGCTACCAGGCTGAGCTGCTGGTTGGTCGTGGTGCCCGGGGCTTTGGGGCTTTGAAGCTTTGAAGCGGATCTAAAAGGTGTGCAGCCTGTTTTTCATCCTGTAACACACTTAGGCCCAGGAACATAAACAGGTGTTGCTATTTATAACAATAATAATAATAATGAGGATGTTTAGTTAGGTTTAGCATATGTAGTAGAACAATCATACACGATGAGTTTATGAGGAACATTTTCGGTAGTATGGCTAAATATCTCAATTGTTTCTGTTTAGTGAGAACTAAAGTTTTTCAAAACAAAGCAAACAGGAACTATACAACAACTAAAAGTGCACTAAAATGCAATGGCTGAAAAAAGCCCTGAGTTAGAAATTCAGAATTAAATGATAGGCATAACCATTTCTTCAAATCTGTCTAAATATTGCATTTTTGAATTAAACTGCCATTAAACAACCATAATCCTTCACCTATGCTCCACCTTAATGTTACTAAATGTCTTCAGAGATGTTCATGCAGCTTTTCAAAAATATGTCTTGCAGTTAGGACATTCAGCATTTTGCCGGTAGTGGAGTGGTATTAGAGGAGCCACAAGATAGTGTAATTGAATCAATGACTTTTTAACATCTCTCTCTCTCTCTCTCTCTCTCTCTCTCTCTCTCTCTCTCTCTCTCTCTCTCTCTCTCTCTCTCTCTCTCTCTCCCTCTACATCTTCCTTTAAAAGCTCATAAAAGGATGGTATCCAGCCTTCAGTGGTAACCAAGAAATCTTTTTCTTTGTGAATATCAAATAGTTATAGAGACAATTCTATTACATTTCATGACTATAATTCCTAGACGTCTCAACAAATTTCGACACTCCCATCTCCTGCTCATCTTGATGTGTGACTTGTTAGTTTACTTTGTCATGACGCAGATTTTCCACAGACAATACGGGCTTCCTATAAGAGAATGCTAGGGTCTCAAAGGAAAAAAGACGGGAGGGTAACATTGACCGCCACTTTTTATTTCCATTTCTGGCTAACATGTTTCATCACAACTTCTTTCCCGGTGATATGATAATGAGAATCATACAGCATGTAGAAAAAGAGAAAATACAATGGTAAGATTAAGTACAAAGATGAGAAGTGGAAGGTGACTGGAGGTGAGAACATGAGGGCAAATACTGGACAGAGCGCAAGCCGGGGAGAAGCAGCGGGCTAAAGCTGCTCATTTCCATGCCTGTTGACTCTTTTGACCACCCCGGTCCTCATCAACTGCCGTCTCCTTTCTCTGTTCTGTGCCTTTTGCCTCCTGGCTCTGGAAAGAAATGGGCCCGAGTGCTCGTCGACTGAGCTTTGAAGTCCTTTGGTTATCAGCCAAGCGTAGCGCTGTACCTGCAGCCATCTGTGAAGGGGCCGCCAGCAGCCACCCATCGCTCCGCTTCCCTTCCATGACCGAGAGGGGCCGGAGCCAGGAGCGGTGATGGGGCTGGCATCGGCACTTAGTCCACGTTGGCTGGCCATGGCATAGTTGTGTCTATGTCCATGAATACGAGAGCATATACCCTAAAAAACGCCAACTTCATGAGCCCTAATCTTAATGATCCAGTCCTTCACAGTATATTTCCAGGTCTGCCTGTAAACACGCTCCATCCTCACCCTCCCTCCCTCCTTCACTCGGAAGACAAGTGTGGACGTCATGAAAGGCTTGATTAAAAACGGCCAACCATGTTTCACTCCGAGCTTCGTGTAATAGAGACGGTTAGGATCTTTTGTTTAAATGAAGAGGCTGTGAGTGTGGTGGTTGCCCTCACCATTCGGCTGTAGTACCTTACATCATCTGTTGTCTTTGCGCCACATTCTAGGCTTGGTTCAAATTGTATTTTTTTTTACCAGCTTTGGCGAGTGCACGTGCACTGTGACGTGTCAAGTTGAAAGGACAAAATAGCCAGTGATGAAAACAGCCGGCAGCGGCAGTTCTCTTCCAGAGGGTATGATGTCAAATGGACTGGTATGGGGTTGGCGGGGGTCAGGGACACTATCACAAACAATAGGATTAAGACCTGGGACAATGTGTGCCACAAACAAGCTGGTGGTTTGGTTTGGGGGGTTAGTGATGGCAATAAGACAACCAGGGGGGGTGACTGAGTGAGGCGGGGGAGTTGGGGGGATTTTGGGTGGGAGTTGGGGGGGATTTTGGGTGGGGAGGGGGTCATGATTAGGGAGAACAAAAAAGCTACAGTAGTTAGACATCTTCTCAAGCCAGCCTCCAATTACACACACACACATTCATGGGGCTTCCAATCTGGCCATCAGGCTGTTGCTAAAGTGTCACATGGGCACCATGTGTGCTGGCCAATGGCCTCTCGGCTTATCAACAAACAGAGTGGGATGGAAGGACAGATAAGAGATGAATGTGGGGGTGGGGAGGGGAAACGTGGTGTGGGTGGGGTTGGGAATTGGAGGCCTCATTGGCAAATGATTGCAAAGCGAGCAAGCGATATATGACATGTGAGTACAATGCAGATCATGTAAGCTGCACTGTGTGAAATGACGCACTTAACTATAATGTCTATATATACATAAAAATAAAAAAAAGTGACACGCTCAGCATACAAAGTGCCCTTTATGCTTAAGGAATCCCGGCGTAATTATTGCTTAGCAGGTCCAAGTTAACAAAAGGCCTCATTCACCCTGCGCTGTGTTGAGAAGCAGTAAAAGTGAACCTTTGTTTGAACCTGAGCTCTCATTGCAGATCAAAGCAATGGATGTGTCATAAGGTGCAGAGACTCTTAGCACGTTTTAGCAGATGCTACTCTCATCCTCACTGTAGAGCGCTTATTACATTACTTTTACCAAGAGGAGGTTATCGAGATTTAAGAGGGACACTCATCTATTTTTGTCTCCAATAGAAGACTGTGGGCATGTTTTTCTGGGTAAACTGAGAACAAGCTTTTCCAAAATGCTGCAAATCCAAAACCTTAAGTCATCATACGCATGAATGTGTACCTCTGCATTTAACCCCTCCGCAGCATTTAGGAGCGGGGAGCTGCTGTGAAGCGCCTGGCGAGCAACTGCGGGGTCAGAAACTCGCTCATGCCGCTATCACATATTTGCAACTTAAATCTATACATTACAGGCCAGAGAGCAAAGCAACTTTAAGAAACTCTAGTTTCCTTATTTAGCAGAGCCTGGAGTCAGAGCCAAAGGCAGCTGTTCCACACAAGCTGACGCTGTACACAGTGTGAAACAACAGTGCAGTGAGAAAAAGGGCCTTCACACATGCATGACAACCAACACGGAAATGCCTTGTGTAAGCAGTCGACAGGGTTGGGGCTCCATCCCAGCCAGCCTCCCCCTTCGATAAAAACCAACTCATGTCAGCAATTGATGTGGTCTCCCGCTTCAAGGGCTGCGGAGCCCGGCTTTCAGAGTTGTTTCCGAGAGAGGTCTGAAGCATATGGCAGAAGCACTAAAACAGGAGGCTTACTGACTGTAGAATTGCAATGTCCCCTTGCATCTCAATTGAATTTCCTCCAAGCTAAGAGAAAGAAGAAGAAGAAGAAGAAGAAAAAGAGCCAGAAGAATGATGTGCTGGTTTACTAGAGGCACTTTCACTCCAGAGAAATGTCCTGAAAAGACTATATGAAAAGTTGAGCCTGTTCAAATAGCCAGAAGTATTGTGCTGGTATTCAAGGCTGGGCCTCCTGTGTCAGACTGGCCTCTGCTAACCTGTCATTTCAGTTCAGGCTGACATCCACCCCCCTCATCTGTTTCCAAAACCTTCAGATCACACCTGTGAACTATTTCAGCACATCAGAGAGCCCACATATTCCCTTGTCTTCAACTGAGAGCTACACACACACACACACACTCACACACACGCACGCATGCACGCACACACACACACACGTACACACACACACCTCATCTCACACAAAACTTACATTCTGTCTCCCTCCAAAGCTTCAACTTCTTCTTCTAAATGCTTCAACAAATCAATAGCACAAAGAATCCCTGAACACTGGATTTATCTTCCTTTTCAGATAGGAAGCTTTGAATAATGCAAAAGCGATACTTGTAAAGACAGCTTATCCATTTTCATAACCCTTTCTGAGCAAACCGCCTTTCAAACAAGTCATGGGGCGACGCATCAGGTCAACAAACAGATCCAAACGGCCGCTGAGTGACAGCGAAAAAAACAAAGATAAACACTCTCAATGGCACCTACAAGGATTTGCACCTACGGTACAGGATTTAAATGATGAGTGTTCTTTCCTGTGCGCTATTTAAAATGTCGCCCCATCTCTTTTCAACTGTTTAGCTAACCTCCCTCCACAGGCCTCCCTCTTTCTCCGCCGTGGACGGTGAAGAGCTAAACACACCACCCTGCTTGTCATAACAGTCAGGAAGAGCGACCCTCCTCGGCTCCCCCCGACGCTGCCACCGGGCGCGGCCCCCAAAGGCCCCCGGGGCTCTTCCTGCAATTCTAATCAGAGTTTTAAAAAGCTGCAACCTTGGAGCCTAAGCCTGGGTCATATAGCTTGTGAGGAAGATATCAATCAAGTGGGTCCAAACAAGCGTGAGGCGAGAGGAGGGGGGACGGGACGGCGAGAGTTGAGGGCAGTTGCTGAGAAAGTCTGTCCTTCGCTGCTCAGAGGAGTAACTTCCCTTCAAACAAGGCAAAGTACATTCCCCATACCTGGAAACCAGGAGGTTATTCAAAGTTGCATGAACACATAATGGCCGTGTCGATGGATAAAACATTAATTTGCCTGCGATGCTGTGGCGCCTGTCACCGCTATCATCAGCAGCAGCAGCCTCTGAGTCATACGCTGTCTGTTTTTTCCAGGCGTGAATGAATGAATCCTCTCTGGAATAGTACTGGTTGACCTGTGAGAGGCAGATCTGCAAATGAAGTTGCCTCCCTGCCTGGTGCCCAGCTTCGCAGCTGTCTAATCCTCCTGCAGGCCTGCCATACAAATGGGCGAAGCCACACGTGTGCGTGCGCATGTACGCAGATAGAGACAAATTCTCACGCAGGCATGAGCACACCACAACACCAATGTGAAGCCAGCGAAGAGGGCCGGCAGGGTTTGGCCGCTGTGTGAATATTAGCTTTTCCACAGCTGGGGGCTGCTGGACCTGCTCTGTTCATCAGACATCCATCAAGGTGTCAGTTTGGGTTATGAGACCAGGTTCCCAGGGTGTTCAGGACGCTGCCCGGCCTGCCAGCAGGCCCGCCTGATGGCTTTCTGTCTTGGCCAAGACGGACCAAAGGCAAACACAAAAAAAGGAAAAAGGACAAGACAATGACCATTACAAGCTTCGTAAACAGTCCTGGAAAAAGAAAAGGCGCCACTATGCTTAAACAAAGAAGTCTAAATAAGTGAGGTTATAGTCAGGTTTAGAAAACACAAACAACCGCCTCAGTCTTTATCCTCAACAAGCTCAACTTTAAACTATCAAAGGAAATCATTTATCATATAGATTTAAGTTATTAGTCGCCCTGTACTAAAGGGTGAGTGATCACCATCGCTGTTGGCAGCCCCAAACCTATTTCCCCCCCGTTGGCTCGGGTCATTTTCATGACTGCTCCACATAGCAGGCCGGTCTAACACTGAGGAGGACAGGCAAGGTAATTAATTCCCCCTGCCGCCTCTTTTTCTTCCCTTCTCCTCCTCTCTGTGGCGAAGGGGAAAAGCCGGGGAATGTAATTTACACTAATTACCTTTTGCATAGGAGTCTCATTCCAACTTTCCTTTTCATGTTGAAACGCCGGCGTCTCGGGCGATGCCTGGGAACTTCAACACCCCTGAAGAGACACCCCTACAACATTGTAGTAGTTTGTAGCAACCTCATGGTTGTGTATCTTCTCCAGCAGCATAATATATAACCCAAATATCCATATTAGAGCCCACTTCTGCATGAGAGCGTCCTATAATGTCACTTTAATACGCGTAGTATTACTTTCCAATAGTTATTTTTCTCAATGGTAGTTTTCAACAGAAGAGAGGGGCTTCTCTTTAACACCAGCAGAGGGACTATCGAGTAGACAAGAGGATATCAAACATGAGGCTGCTGGAAAATAAATATTGGAAACATCAAGGGTCATCATTTGCTTTGTGCTGCTATTCAATTTGCATAAGCTTCTGATCAGCACGTGGACCTCTCTTTTCTTTGGAAACACTGTTAAAGGTCATCCGTCTTATTGCATGAGAGAAACGCATCTCTACAGGCTACAGTAACTACGTGTATTATTAAAGAGAAATTAAAGCAATATTGCTCATAACATTACAATAAACCGTTTAATACTAACGCCCCTGATGTATCATAGTATTTAACGTATGACAAAATTGAATATTCAACGTATTGGTACTATTAGTGTAGTTGCTGTTGTGGCACATCCACTGTCCCCCGATCACACACGGATCCCAATGGGCCGCTTGCACTGTTTAACATTTATAACCCCACTGTGCAACGACATTGCAAATCAAACACTCTGTTTATCTGTGAATAACTCTCTCTCTCTCTCAGATTGAAAGAGAGAAAAAAAAAACCTGTGTGACAGCAAACAATTTAGAGAAGCATGCGGTCGCATTCTCTCAATTGGATTAGTCACAGCGACAGCACTGCAGCGATAGCGACTATACCCTGTATTTTAAGCTTCCGGAAGAAGACAAAACAAGCCCAAAAAAAACGAAAACAAACATTTGAATCTATTCACAGAGGCACTGGGTGACCTAAAAGTCAGTCGGTGTTAAGATCGGCGTGGAATAATCGGACATAGACCCGGAGTGAGATAGAGGCGAGACTCGCACCGATCGGTCTCCCGACCTTCTCTCATCCCATCATCTCTATCATCTGTACCGGGAACACACACGAGGACGCAACACAACATGCAGACGGGCTGCTATGTGGGACACACGCGTGTCTTTGACCTTATTCCGGAGGGGGTTTGCACGCTTTATCAGCGCTATTTTAACGGACCCTGCTCGGAGTATTTACTCTTTAACTGTGACCAACCGCACTAATGCACAGAGCTGCGGGCAATGTGACAACCTACTTCTGCTATGGATTATAACATGCAAATAGCCCGCAGCCTATGTTTGGATGTCTTTGACAGAAAGAGGAGAAGGTGCAACGCATCTCTTTTTTTTCTTCTTTTTTTTTTTTACGTATCAGCCGCAATTACAAATCGTATCACAATTGATACAGTCGGCTCAGTGACAGAGGGGAGGGAGGGAGGAGGAGGAGGAGAGGAAGAGGAAAAACAGCACATTCTCAAAAGCCGCTTACCTTCGTATACAGGGGCCATCGGTGCAAGGGTTTCTGTTATTCATGGCAAAAAAATAAAGCGAGGTTTCTGATCAAAACTCAATGAAAATCTGCCATCTTGAAACACTGATGAGAGAGTCGCCGCCGCGGTCTCCTGCATTACTGGCCCAGTTCATTAGTGAGGGAAACGCTCATAATTCATATCCAGTCTTTTCTTCAAAACGTAGGATCCGACGCGAGGGCAAAGCCAGCGACGGGGGGAGCTCGTGCTGTAGCGATCCGAAAAACCACCTGCGGTGTGTGTTCCGGGAGGCTCCGATGATGAGCCGCTGGTGACGGGGTTTACTTCAGCTATTGTGCGACATGTCTGAGGAGTGAGGAGTCTCTGCAAAAGTTGCAGTGGTCAGAGCGCAGCGAGTTTGGTGTACAGTGAGCGAGTCGAGCGACGAGCGCGTCGATGGAGGCGACGAGGAGGAGATACTACGACCGTGGGGGTGCCATCATCGTTATTATCATTTACAGAGGGAGAACGGGACTGATTAATAGTAATGATTAATAAAGATATTTGTAGCCTTTGATAAGGGGGGCAAAGGAGATGAATAAAAAAGAGCTTTAGTATCAACAAGACAAGACAGGTTTTTTTTCTTCTTTTTCTTTAACACTTTTTCAACACAGGCAGTTCAAAGTGATTCAAGGTGAATAAATACATATTAGAACAACATTTAAAACAAAGCCGAAAGGATAATTAAATATTTTAATGTTGTAATAATAGATTTATAAAAAGATGCAAGATAAGATAACAGACCAAAAATACCGTTATAGAGCACTAATAATGCCTAATAATAATAATAATGCCTACCTCGCCTACTATCACTACTTCTACTGTATGTTAAGCTATTTATTCTTTTTCTTTTCATTTTGAGGAGGACGTTTTTTTTCCTTTTCACTCCTTTTTTATTGTGAAATATTAAATATTAGTATTTATATTTTGAGTTGGACGCCATAGATTGATAAAAAAACAAACATACAATGTAACGCAATAGTATAGCACTACGGCCACTTCTAATACAAACATATACAATAATACAAAGTATGATGATAATAACAATAATAATACTTTAAGAAAACATGTATTTAAATCAAATAAATAGGCTACTCACTGTTACATGATAGTTTATTTGGACATGATGTGACAGCTGTTATTCACAGCCGTGCAAAGTGCATCTGGGTTGGATGATTCTGCGGGTGTTTCGTCATGCCTGCGCGAGGCTGGAGCGCTCCTACAGTAGGCTACAGTATGACGACATGAGGTTTGCACAGCATGAACTGGAGCGGAATCGGATTACATAGGCTCACACAAATGTGAGTAATCTGTCATTTACGAGCGACCCCAAAATGCACTCGCAGCAATATGCCCACCAAACCTCTAAATTAGACGTGTCGATTTCGACACGTGGGAGGTTGTTAATATCGCAGAGTGTTAGAGCAGAGCTATTTCACCCGATAGTACAAAAGTGCACCAGGCTGAAAATAAATTGAACAGCTATACATGTCTCTGTAGAAGTGCTTTGATCTCGTCGCTGTTGGACAAAATAATCATACGTCCAATCAAAAAGTTACATTGTCTCACTGTGAAAAAGCAATCAGGGACGCTCTATCTTCAGCAGATGATGTGCATGTTCTAAGCCGTCCAGCTTTGCAACGAGTTGTGCAATTACTCATTCAGTTTAAGTATGTCACAGGGCCTTCAGCCTGCACACACATCACATAGAGCTGACCACTGCAGGTTTGAGTGGTGATGTAACTGCAGGGCAGGACATAAAATCAGGTCTTAGAAGCCGACAGGGTGTGCAGACCTGTATTTGTTTGGCCTTTAAACACCCAAGTAATGCAACGCTCCCATCAACAGTGCATTGTTTATTCATGCTACTTCCTCAACAAAAGCCATAAGCATGTTCCGAAAGGGAACAACTATGTTGTGGTAAACTGCTCAATATATAGAGCACATTGGAAATACGGCGTGACAGCTTATGCATGATTGAGAAGACACTGAATATACAGAATAAAATACAAAACAATATGTCTATGTCCTTAATTATTTCCAAACTGTCTTACAGTGCGGTACCGTTTCTTTATAGTATTCCTCCAAATTGTTTCTCGGTTCATTGTTATCATGTTATAGGTTTGAATTGCCCGTTGCATTGAGTCATAAACAGGGTTGTTGTGTGGATTTGGACAGTAAGGAAAATTGCTAACTTGGCTTCTTGATCACTGGCTTTACAGCAGGGAACGTCTTTCTTGCAAAGAAGTGTGCGTGGCATAAAGGCATTTAAACACGACGGGGTCCTCCTCGGGAGAATCAGCACATTTGATAACCCAGAAATAGAGAAATTATACAAATCCTTCAGTATAAAAACATCTGGTTTATTGTGTATCTGTGGTACGGCCAAATAAATGTTACCGCTATTGTGCCTCCCTCAGGCCTTTTAGTACAATTATAAAAAGGCACATTGGAGCAGTGAGATATATATTGTTAGCCCTTTCTTCTAAGTTTCCTCAAAACAAGCCTTTTAAAACCATCGTTTTAAAGATCTATGATCCAGTTTTATACTTACCATTCATTCTTATTGATAATATTTTCCCTGTGAGGTTAGTTGTAAGGATTCTCAATGTGGTGACACAGCTTTGCACTGTTTAAAATATTTAAACAATGTATTTGGAGATAAAACATAAGTCAACATACTCAAAATGTTTATTATAGTCATTCATTGCATAGCAATACTGCGTGAACTCAAGGGCAAGGTTTAACAAGGAAGTAGTTCTGCAAAAAGTATTTCCCAATGTTTGGGAAATAACTTAAAAATATGATTTCACCATTTTTTGATAAACAGATTGGTTGGGCCGTGTACCAAACAGGAATTTGTTATTCAGGCGTATTTCTGACTGCGTGTGTTGCTTTTCCAAACTAAGATTTGACCTCTAAAATGTCTCCACCCGGGTAAAGAATGGTATAGTCAACACGGGGTGCAACAGGTATTGAAACCCATGCTATGACGACCCACTTGGGCCAGTTGGTGTAATTAAAAAAAAGTCTGAATACAGAAATTTTGCCCTGAAGCTTCATTAGAGTCCAGTCATGGCTGTTGAAGACATTGCGTGTGACAGACCAACAGATGATGATATGTTGAACAAACAGACTGACCGACAGACAGATGGCGAGCAGCAATTACAATGGATTAATGCACCTCCCTCCCTTCCCCCAAGGTTACCTCGTCGGACAAATATGAGTCATAGGCCAGAACTACAAATCCCAGTGAGTGACCATAACAGGTTGATATGGTGCGTGTGGACACAACTATTCAACAATAAATCAGTTATAATAATGATTATTAAGCAGTAGGAGAGTGACTGTAAATGCTAGCCAGAGATATTTGAGGATTTCCTATCAACTAAGGGTTATTAAAAGTTGTATTATTAGATTGTAGGAATAAAGTCACAGTCGAGTTACTGCTAGCAGTGCAGGATTTGCAAATATAATAAAGCCCTCACTAATACAAAATGGTTCCCCACCCAAAGACAAACTCTCTCACTACTATCCTGCACCTCCTTCCTGTGACACTTTTCTGTACAATGCACCAACAGAAAGGGCACATTGTACACATTTAGTGCAAGGGTTTTAATCGACTATGTAAACAGGTACCAAAGATACACACGGCAGATACAATTAAAACCGTTGTAATCATACAGACTTACAGAATCTATTTACTGACTTTGGCTGACTTTTGGATGCTCCTGTTTGTGTTGACACAGCATGGTGTGACGGCCCTGAGCGAGTTGGCGACCATGACAAGATTTTAGCTGGTGCCCTTTGCATCGCAGCCATGATGTGTCGGGGTGATGCCAAGGAAATACAGGGCCTATTTATTAGGTTACGTCGTAATGTTGTTGTGGGCTCTTTTGGGGTCATATTTTGAAATAATAGTATTAGAAATGTGTTAGGAAAACATTTTTAAATGGTTTGAAGACGCTTTACATAGGAATCAATCACACACTGATGAGAGGAGCTACCATGCAAGGTGCCACATCAGAACTAGCTAACTTTCATACACCGTAGTCGCAGCTATGCGAGAAATTTTATTTTTTCAGTGAAAATTTCTTAATTTAATTTCTGCCCTCATGACCATGTGGACGGATGGCACCTGTACCGCCTGTGCTTCAAAATTAGAGGACGCGCACACTTTACCACATGGCCTGAGTTTAAACAGAAGCTAAGTCTGCTCAGTGTGTGGTTGTGTCTAGGGTACACAAAAAGATGCCTGAACTTTCATGAGACTTCAAACACAATATGCAGATAAATACGTCAGCTCTCTTATTACACAGCCATTGCCTATCCTGTACTGGAGCTTCATATACTGTTGGCCACCGCTCTTTCATTATCTCTTATTGCCTCGTACTTGTTCAGGTGTATCTTATATCCAAAAGTGAGTTATGTAGGTGGTCATACATAAATAAATATCTCTTTACATCTCTCATTATGTTTATTTGGACTGCATGTGTACTCCTTTGAAAATCCGGTTTAGGGGAAGTCAAGGAACCTAAACATCATGTGTTTTCACTCTGCCCCTCCTGCAGTGGTGGAAAACATGCTCAGTTGTTATTGACCTCTAACCTCTTGCCTAGCACCGAAATAGCCTCTGTGCTGATTCAGACCTAAGTGCTGTACGCAACTGGCTGGTCCCGCAGGCCCAATCATTACCTCATACATGTTATGATCAGCGGTTGTTTCTTGGTTCGCTGACATGGACGACATCATTGACTTCTAAATTGACATTTCCATGGGAAAATCACTTTTACCCAGTTAGTTTAAAGGAGGAAGAAAATTCCTGTTTGTTACACGGCCCAACCAATCTGTTTATGTGTAACATCAAAAGATGGCATGCATGAGCAACACTTGTTAATGATTTTCAGAGGTACTTACTGTAGGTCATAAAACATCCACCCACGAACACTGGAGCCCTAAAATCTGAACTTTTCGAAATTTTTATTGATGTCTGCATGTTATCGGCCTTGTGCTCTTCCATGCCAAGTCATGGTTGAGAAGTTGTGTTACAGTGATCTCATTACAAGACTTGAGTACTCGATGACAATGAGTCGCCATAATGAATTCAGTAAAAAGGCACCATATGCCAGAGTGTCTGTGAAACGACCTAAAACACCAAAAGAAAATACAACTGTGCCAATAAAAACATGCCTACCTGAGTTGTTAAATGACTGACACCGCTCTGACACAAACGCTGTGTTTTCTTTTGTGCGAAAGCCCTTTTGTGGTTTTTGTTGTTATGTTCGAGAGCAATGTTTTTCCTGCCTGTGAAACTGGTGGTTTACCAAGCATCTCAGCAGAGTAAACAGAATTTAGATTTGTCTGACAATGATTTTGGCGTTGAGTACCTTTTTGATTGAGCTACGGCATTTCTTTAACAACAAACAAGCCGCATGAATTACAACCCAAAGCTGGAAATGATTGTCCCATATGCTGCACACGCATCAACGCATGCAGTTCTGTTTTCAACAATCAAGCAATTTGTCATGCCTTATAAAATCTAGAGCACACAGACGAGCTTCTCTTTCTCTTTTGTACATTTTGAGTGTTCAGCAATATGCATCTCGCCAAAATTCTCATTGTGTCGCAACGTCCTGTCTTGTGTCTCTCTGTGCCGCTTGTTCTTTCTGCGCCTCATCCTACTTCTTCTGGTTCATCACTGTCACAACGTTGCCGAGAAGGAGACCCGGCCTCCTGGGTCACAGTGGAGAGGAACGGTGAGAGCTCCAGCGAGCCTTGGACATCAATGCTGGAACAAATGATAGAGCGGTTGCCTTGGAAACTAATCAACTAATCTGCATGAGACGAATGTCTCCAGTGTTGTAGCGGAGTCCAAAGAAAGTAGCACTTATCGTCTTTATTTCAAGTAGTGAGAGGTTTGCTTCTTCGATCTGGTACATGCTATGACTAACGCACTTCAAATATAATAGCTGAGTCATCACAATCATTAGAGTCATCCTTCAAAATGTTGACACATCAAGTACAAAAAGCTCTGTCTGGGGTTTTCTTCATTTCTTTGCTTCACATCCTGATTTTCTTCTTTTTCCTCCAGATGTCATCTATCTGCAGTACATGTAGTGTCATTCACAAACTAATCCCTTTCTGTCTTCCGCCTTAATAAAGTGATGGTTGTGTGACACTAAGGGGCGTTTCCTCTGTTATAGCAATTGATTAATAAATGTAATCCATGTCTTGCCTTTCCGGAAAGTAAATAACTTTGGCCTTGAGCTCACTGACAAAAAAAAATACAGCCAAGACCGGCTAAAGGGGGTTACTGCTCTTTCGATGGTCTGAGTTGGATTTTAATGGGCACTGCAGGTCAGATGCTGTTTAAATCACATCACTAATGCTGTTGGACCAGATGAAACCAGTTTAACTACCATTTGCTTGTCAAACTTCATGACCAAATGTGACTTCATTACAACATGAATGACGTTGTGGAAGTCGCAGTCAATGACACAACACATTGCTAATAACTGGTGTCTTCTCAAACGAAAGAGCCATTCCACTGATTTGTACACATAAAGGTCAGTTGAATCATCCCGGGGACGGGGAGTACCCCTCAGTGTGTGAAAACAGTTGTATAACGTCTTCTGTGTCCAAGTACAACTTGCTTTATAATCTGAAGGCATTGAATTTAAAACATGAAGGCATTCATAGAGCAGGGAGGTCTAATATACGATGTGGTTGTGCTGCATTGTCAGGATGTCTTGGCCTCTGCCTTCTTTTTTCATTTTTATTTCTCTCGCGAGTTCTCCAACTTTATGGAACAGCAGAACCAATTAAGCTCCATTAAGCTATTGAATGTCCAAAATAGCACATGTGAAATCCATCGTTTCTGTGTGATGGGACCCAAAGAACATTACCTCAACGTCCCATCACAGCTTTTGTCCAACCAATTAAATACGGGCCGGCAAAAAAAAGTGCAGACAACACAAATGGACATGCCATCTGTGCCGCTCGTGGGCCTCTGTCACAGTGCACAATATGTACACGCCATGTTTGTTTAACCCTGTTTTACCTATCTGGCTTTGACCCCTGTCAAATGAAATTGAAACTGCATGCCAGCAGGGGTTTGACATGTCAGACAAAGGGGAATTATTTAGGGGTAATACGTCTAAAGTTGAAGCATGGACTGACCAAAACCAACACCAGTATATCTGCAAAAAGTCTTCTCAAAGTTAACTAGTTTTCTCCTCCCTCTTTCTACTTTAACTCACATGTAACCCAGCATTGCACAATTGATAACACAACAGGAAAAAGGCAACCCCTACTTTGCTCTTTCTTTCTCTCTGAGCACAGTATTGTACTACAATAAATCTTATTTGCAAGCAGAGTGCTTGCCATGTCTAGTGTACCTTGAAGGGCCCCACCAGGTTTCAGCTCATCTATTGTGGGCCAAACATTAACCACTTAAGATGGAGCACTTTTCCTTCAGCTGGCTAGACGCAGTGTGCAGAGTGAGTGCTTTTGATCCAACTTACTCCACTGCTGAAGGTGGTGTTTTCACGTCTCTTTTGCACTATTATTATGTGTGCAAATGCACATAGGCACACACTGCATGCACAGAATGACAGAGTGAAAGAGAAACTCTGTCCAGAACACGTCTGTTTGTGAAACTGCAGATGCTGTGGAAGTTATGTAACCTGCTATCAAAATAAAATAAGATTTACATGCTATAGAACATTGGAGATGTGCATAAGAGTTGTATGAAAGCAGCTGTGCACCCAAGATTAGAAATGACAGGTTTCAGGGAAGTCGAAGTCCAGAGACAAATAGAGAATTACGCCCACACTTCAACTTCACTCCTCAGCAAAACAAACTAAAGGTTGTGTCCTTGAAACACAGCCTGTCAGTGGTTTCTCAAGTGCTGTAGGCCCATGCACTACTGTTTCTTTCCTGTCTGACATGCTGAACAGCACAAGCCATGCATGCCTTGGGAAATCTAAAAGCCTCGCTTGTTTTAGCACAAAGCATGTCTCTCCTCTTCCATATCCTTGAGATGAATGCTCTTACGGTCCACACACCAAAGCCACCAAATAATGAATTAATGATCATTATCTTGGATTGGCTTAAATGCTGAGCTAAAGCAGTTTAGCACACACACACACATACAAACAGAGGAGGTACCGGCGCATTTCCTCTCCCTGAGGCTGTGGGTTCAGCAGAGTGCTCCACAGTGCGGCAGGCAGACTGGGTTTCACACTGCTATGCCGGGCAGAGTTGAACCTCTAGTGAACTCCCCGATGGTGAAGACAGGGCAGTGACTGAGTGACTGAGTGGCTGACCCCAGCTATTGCAGCCCGAGACCGTCCCAGTGAGGTTTGGTTGGTGGTTGCAGCTCCAGTAACTTTATTGGAGATCACAGGTTAGAGTGACACCTGCTGGAGTTGCCAGTAAAAAGGAACGGGCGAACTTGCGAAAGCATAATGCTTCTGTGATTTGTCATTTTTGAAGTACAACGTGTTGAACCCACTGGCAGTACGAGCCAGATAACCCTGATAGCCCCACATACAAATATGTCCTCCTGATTTACTAAGCGATACAGAGGCATTTGTTGCTCTGAAAATAGAAAAGGGACGTAAGCTTTTACAGCTCAGGGCAGCGTATGGACAGCATGCCACATGTGCCCACTCAGAGTCTTCATAATAAGGAAGCTGATAGCATGATGATGTTGTCTGAAATACAATGCCTCATGGCATTACTACCGCTGCAATCCTCTTGTTCACTCCTCTCCTCTTCTAGAAAATGCTCCAGTGGTAGCTAATCACTTAAGCTCCGCAGTATGCTGTGTAACATAAAGCAGGGTCCATTCAGGGTCCCATGGTGCGAGTGGGACTGATGACAGAGACTCAGATGATCTCACAATCAGCGAGCTTCAACATGCTCCGCTAATCCAAATGCCTTCTTTTGCTTATGGACAGAGTGAGTCGCGGGTCAGGAAGACAAAGGTGAAGCTGATCTTTCTTTAAAGGAATGAATTACACCAGTTATCATCGGAGTAATTGAAGAGTTGCAATGAGATGCAGTGCAATCACAAAGTTATGTTTTGGGAGAATAAACCACCAGAGCTCTCCAAGTTTTTAAATTAGATCATGTCTGCAGACATTATGAGGAAGATTCTCCAACTGATAAAGTTATAAAACATGACCTCGCAGTAGCTATGTGCAAGAGGTCTCTTCCTGTTTTTCCACAGGACAGATAGGATGCTTATCCCACTGGGAACCAGCAGCTGATGCCTCTGCAGTGCAACTGGTGAGTAGACCTTGTGGTGCTAAAACGCTCAATGTCCTGTCCAGATTGTTCAGGAATGTTGGAGAGGAGCTCAGTGATCCATATGTTCTTTTCCTCACGGCACGGCTATCTGGACTCTTCAGATCACATCCAACCCTATGTGTTTCATTAGAGCTGGCTGTAGATGCTGCCGGTGGGGGATTCAGTCTATAAATCACGGCTGAGTTACTTATTGAAATCAGCAGCGGGTTTGTGCAGAGGTATTCCGCTGCAAATCTGAATCGACTGATTGCTGACGTGGGTAGTTGCACAGTTTCGTTGTCTGCCGATCTGCGGGAGGGTTTCATTGATAGGGACAACAGTTTGTTGGAGGATGTGTGTGAAGGTGTGTGTGTGTGTGTTTCATACATGGAATGCACCTCAGAGTACAGAGGGCACAACCAGGGGCCTTCACAGAGATACAAAGCAGAGTGCTCACTCTTTTCATGATTAAAATCAAATAGGAATTGCTCTCAGGTGGCATGAAGGAAGTCAGTCGCCCACTTTGACATCCTCACATCATACCAGATACTCATCGTATGTGCAAAGAGGTATACATGTATGTATATTGTAGCATTGTTAAAATGTTTAGCGAGCCATGGGAAAACTATTGAGTAAATCAGTAATAACTATTTTTATTGATCGCTCATCATCAGTATGTAATGTATATTTAAAGATGAGAAAATATGAACAACTTTGGTATATCATACTGCCAATAAAAAGCCTTACAACAAGTCCATAAGGAACAGATACAGTTAAAATGACATTAAATTGGGCTGTTATGGTTTGGTTTGGAGATAGCTTGTTGATCGGCATAGGGACAATGCTGTTAACGCTATTTGGCTTTTTTTAAAAATGTTTTCCTTTATTGTTAACAGGCGCGACATGTGAGTCTACACAGTTAAAGATTACCACATTGACCAATTAGATTAGTATTAATATTTGGATTTTTATAACATAATGAAATTTACTGAATGGCAATCATCTTATATGTCATTTTAATTGTTGTCTTCTAAAGTAACTTTTTGGTCTCCTGCCAATAGAAAGAGCAGGAAATATCAGCCATCTTCACCCCCATGAACCGAACATAACATCACATTAGCAAAATGGGTTTTGGGAAAACCGGTTCTGTAATTTCTGTCAGAGTGTATCAGATGAAACATTCACAGACGCCACGTTACAAATTCCTATCTTGTTTTATTGAACTTTAGTAAGGTTTTCCTGCATGTCAACACAATTATTGAGCCTCTTATTTAAGGTCCACCTTAATTTCATGGTTAAATAATAAAACAAAAAATGCCAAAGGCAAGCAGCCCTCGCAGTATTTTTTCTGCATTGGCACTTAAAGTTGCCAATGAACATAACTCACTAACACCGAGCTGTAATTGAAGGAGACAGGGTTGCTGGAGAACAGCGTGGACAAATACTCTGCTTTGTGTTTCATAAGTACAGGCATGCTTCATACAACCAGCAGGCTAATAGTCAAGGAATTGTTTTAGAATAATAGGCAAACCTTGAGTACCTCACTCTAATGACTCCCTTTACTTTGCATATGAAGTATTGTTTTCAGACACAGTTAGCTAGAGACAGGAAGAGACCTACAATGCCTACATGTTACTCAATCTAAGCTCAGGGCTTGTAGTTTCAAGACCCATCTGAAATCAAATTAATCAAGATAACCTTGTAAAGCTGTTCTTTGCACCAAGTCTGTCCTCTTTATGTCGATAGCAAAACCTCTGCTCCTGCATACACACGAGTTCATCTGTGCATCTGTTTGTTCAGTAAGTGTGCTAAAGAGGAGGAGCTACTAGTCTTTACAGCCCCTGGTATAATCAGGATTTCTCTTAGCTCACAAGGGGTGAAGCCCTGACAGTGTCAGCAGCTTCCGCTAAGGTGTCAAAAGACTGTGTGTGTTTCATAAAACAACAGCTTCCACCCTCCTCACATTCTCGCACACACACAAACAAAGCCACATGTGTGGATCACCTCGATAGTGGACACCAGACAGCTCTGCTGACCAGGCAGCCCCACTGACCTTCCACCTTTTACATGCCGTTTGACTTGTGTCGTCATTGGCCGACGTGGCGAGTGTTCCCTGTTTCATTGGGCCTCACTGGATGGCTCCCATCCATCACGGCGTCTAATCATTTCACTGCACACAACTCCTTCACAATTTGCTGTTTCCTTGATGAGCAAATGGGACTAAGTGTAATCATGAAACTATCCGCGCTAGTGGATCCATTTCCAGCCAGAAGAAGATTATTTTTGAGTATCGTAGAGGTTAAGGCACATCCCCTGACCTTCTTTTGGCATTTTCTGTTTTGTCCACTGTCAGAGAAATGGACCTACATACCGATACCACTGATAATCCCATCGATGCCACAGCGTGGAGTCTGATAGATAACATCTCACTCCACGACTGCCTGATAAACCACTGGAACTATGCGACTTAAGAGTTATGAGTTTTTATGACTTTAGATTGTGGCCCGCAGTGTACAGGGTTCAATGTACCAGTACAGTACGTACAGATACATATAGAGGGACAAGGGAACTACATATGACGTGAAAATGTGGGAATGTACGTGTTCGAACATCTACTGTGGATGCTTATGCTATTATCTCAGAGTTCAGTTTACAATAGGCCATTTAAATGCATTATTATACTGTACGTTTTGGGTCATAATCTAAAGTGCTGTCCATTTTTAACAATAAACACATCAAATGTGTGTCAATACACAGTTATTTGCATCAACAGCCACACCTTACATTATAAAATGAACGACGTGTCAAAGTGAAGAACACCTTATTATCAGTTCACTCTATTTCTGTCTTTCTCTACTTGTCCCTCTAAATATTGCTCTCTTCTAAAGACGTTCGGCGATCAAAAGATAGATGCTCAGTGCCTCCTAGCAACAGGAAGATGGTCTGCCCCCCTCAGAGAGCTCCTGTTAGTCTCTACCCTTGATTCTGTCCTTTACGACCACGCTGACGTCAAAGGCCAGGCCTCTGTTATTGTTTCCCGAGGATTGAAGTGCCTCTGACGCGAGAGATTCACACCAGCGTCGCGCTTCCTGCCGGGGGCCAGAGTAGCTGTCGTCTCCCTCAGATTGCCGGTGATGGCTGCAGTCACCGACGGCGCTGCATGTGACGAGGAGGCCGGCTTCGTGACAAGAAACCCGGCCTCCCCGGCTGTAAATTTGGCTGTTGCTGTTGAGGTGGATGATGTGCTCGGCGGGGAGGGAACGCATAGTGCTGTGTACGTGTTTGTTTGTGTTTGCTTGTGCTTGTGGGCAAGAGCATTGAGAGACACAGGCCCAGGTAGGGGGTATCCATGTGACTCACAGCGAGGGGAGAGGCTATGGATTAAGGGTCACATGCATCTTTTGTGTTGCTATAGGAAGGTAGGAAAGCAGGCATGGCATGTCTCACTCAGAAAACCTGGCTGATGACGCATTTGCCTCCCTGGCGCTTCTGTCTCACCTATGCCTTAATAAATCATAAGCATAACCTTTCTGTTTTTCCTCAAATTTGTCATCTTTGTTCTCCTGTCTATTGTCTCTTTCTCCGCCTCCCCCTCTCTTTCATGCTTTGTCGTCTGTCTTCTTTCTGTTGGAGGAAAAACATTCCCCCTTTTCTCCTGCCTCAGTGGTTCATTTCTGTCTTGTGTTGTTTGTGGAGGCTCAATGGAGCGTCACTTACTGGCCCCTCGACAGATTCCAGACTACACACTGCAGCTGCGGCTATAGAATAGACGTTAGAGCTGGCACTGCGTTGCTCCAAATTACTCGCTCTGCTTTCAGTGTTTAAATAATGGTCTTAGCACAGAGTTAATGGCAATAGTGGGAGGCCAAGTGATGAACACACTGTTTTCCGTGCAAAGTGTTCCAGCTAGTGCGAGCTGAGGATGGCCCGGTTCCCCGGGTTAATAGGGGCCGGGGAGTGATATGTTGTTTTAATGGAAACGAAGGCTACTTGAGGGAGGACATTACCGCGATTCTTCCATGTGTGATGTTTTGAAGAAGTGAATGTGGCCATTATTTCCTCCCGTCGCTTTCTCTTGTTGCATCTTTGGGGGATGGGTATTAGAGTGAACGGGTTACAGTCAGCTAGTGCCCTTTTGTTCACGGCATCAGCTTACATGCAAAAGGACAAAAAGCAGCACATGGGTCAATGTGCGCATGTGTATCTCGCTTTCTCTCAAATGTTCCATTTTCTGTTTTGTCATTCTCATTGAGAGACAGAAATAGACAAAGTACGGACATTCCTGTCGCTGTGCAGCCTCTTTCCTTTTTTTCTTCCCCTCACTGACTTCCAGGCCTGTGTTGCGGTAAGAGATTGTTTCATTAGGGGAATATTCATGGGTGGGGAGCGCAGGCTCAGTTATTGATGCAGCTCATTGGCTTTTTGTGAGGCACAATGGGCTCTCTTGATTGATTGCACTAGACGGCCGATGATGTGACACAGAGGAACGCCAGACATGTAGAACTATGAGCTATAGTCGGAGATAAACCTCCGCTGAGTGCACACACACAAACACACACGCACACACACACACACACACACACACACACGCGCACACACACACGCACCATCACCCGAGTACCTTAGCACACCGTTAAGAACATGTCTCTGTCGTGAAGACAGCTCTGTGATGGTAATGAGCAACATCAATTGGCCCTTTCTTAGACAAAACAATTAATATTAGATTGAGTTATAGCTAAGATTCTCACTCGAGCCTTTGTGGGGTTTGATGGTACAAAGAATCGGGAGCAGTGAAGGGGTTTCTGGGTGATTTTGGAACATTTACAGACTGGTTTGGCCAAACTCGGCTGGTCTGTTCTGCTCCTGGGTTCCCGAAAGCTTATCAGGACTTAAATTATCTTCAATGTTGGAGGCGCAAGACCAATGCTTGGTTTAGTTTTCCTTAATTTTTTGGAGGGCTTGCAACCTGGCGCTTACCAGATTTGGTTACGGATTTGTTTGGCTTGTGACTCGGCAGTGCCATAGCTTATTAATCAGAAGAGTGTTCTGCTCTCTGTGATAAGCTTGTGTATTGTGTGTGTGTGTGTGTGTGTGTGTGTGTGTGTGTGTGTGTGTGTGTGTGCGTGTGTGTGTGTGTGTGTGTGTCTGTGTGTGTGCGTGTGTCTGACTGTGTTGCCACCAGCCAGGATGTGGGAAGCGGGCCTGAGCTAATACAGACAATGCTCCACAGTGCAAACACTGACGCATACACACTCACACATTGGTTCACTTGTGACAAGAAGCTACGTTTCAAAGTGAGCACCAGCAGCACGGGGGCTTGTCCCTCAGCGCTATCCCTCCAGTCTCTCCTTCCTCCGTCTCTCTTGCCCATCTGGACACATCCATTAATTCAGTGGGCCAATGTGGCAGATCTGATGCTGGCATCCTCTGGCGGCCGCCTCTGCTCACTCTTTTTCCTCTCCGTGTCTGTGTGTGTGTGTGTGTGGATCATGTATGTTCACCATCTGGGGAGCTTACCCGGCCGTGCACAAATCAATGGTCATGTATTGATGCCGTTTTTACGAGGCACTTAACAATAAAAAAGCAATGAGCTATGACATGGATAATGCGGTGGGGCATCACAGGCATTGCAAAGCAATTATAACAGCTCTGCTCCTCTCTGTATGATTTACAGACATGCCTGCAGTCTTAAAAAGCGCTTTGATACCGACAGCATTTCCAGTAAGTGAAAGGAGGATTTAAAGAACTTTTTTTTTTCTCCCTCGCTCATCCCACTCTCTCTCATATCCATTTTTGGGGTTTTAACTGATATGGAGATGATATGATATCATTAATAAATGGAGTGACTTTGCTTCTCCCTGGAGCCTGAAGTGCATTACACTCTGCCGGTGGGTGTGTAGGTGTTTTAAAATGGTCACATATCACTCTTCACAGTCCATCAAAGCAGATACAGAGCATGTGCACCACTAATATTCCTTCAACCCGGTGATTGCATGATTGCGTGTGGGTTTGATAATGCTGTTTGTGGATTTGCCCACAGCTTGCCGACCCGCCGATCATAATGCCGGATTATTCATGAAGGGAAAGTGCAGAGAATTACTGTCAACTGCGTGTAATTATACGGCACCTCATATCAGCCTTATGTGGGCGACTCAACTGCAAAAATCACATGACAGCGATTAAACGCCATTTGATTAAAAATCATGTCTGCACAATGTTTTGCTGGATCATCAGTTTCACTATTTATTGTCCCATATATATTGTTTGTTTTATTGTTAAATAAACTGATTTTACTTTTAGATTCATCCTGTGAACTGCTGCAATGTTGTGAAATGTTGTAATCCTGTGATTAGATAATAGCCGTTATTTAAGTGAAGTGCACTTCCACTTTTGTCTTATGTCAACTTCATCAATGCAGATTAATTCTGGTCCAGAGAGACAGTTAAACATAATTCATTGTGACGATATGAGGGAATTTCATCAGGCTTATCAAGCTCAATATCGTAAAGTAGGCCGCATGACTCAGCATCTTTGATGTTAAAATTGTTCAAGTTGGAGTCTTTTTCTTAATGTGTTCAAATGCACTGCATGAACTCTGCCGGCAGCACAGTCCTCTATCCCGGGAGGAAGTGGGATTTATGATGACGGTGATGAAGCTGTGTACTCAGGGTTCGGGTAATTGACATTAGTGATCGAAATATGATCCTAAATTATTGGCCGGCTTTTAGGGAGAAAACCTGGCCCCATCCCTAAAAGCACCGATTCACCCATGGCCTGCGGAGATTATAGTTTCTTTCACAGGTTCCCTCACATGTCATACGCCATTTTTCAATGTCGTGCAGCACTGTGCATGTGTGTCACAGGTTCTGTGTTGAGGAGTATTTATCTGGACTTGCCCGCAGTTTAGTTTGTCAAATATATTTAGGCACCTTTCAGAGCCCAGTGAACATAATGCATTGTCTGTTTCATTGTGGCTCTACTCGCGTTTCATGCCCTCCACAGCGGATGGTATAACAAGGCTGGTCGCCTCTGACTGTATCTCATTTTCCACAGTTTGAGCAACAGCGTGGCTCATTTGCCACATAAGACTCCAGTGAACTGCGAAGACACGTTTGGTCTGCTAAACCTGAAGTGCATGTGCTAATGTTGTCTTTCAATCCAAGAGCAGCCAGTCTGTCATGGTGAAATCGAAGAGCCCTTCACACAATCCCTCATCAAGGAGACACGGCATGATTGCTGCGATGTATGCATAGCATCTTATGTGCGTAGCATCTTGTATGGGAGCTTGATTTCATTCAATTTACCGTGATGATGATTATTGTGATTACAATTTAAAGCTATCTGACTAAAATGCTCTCAAACTTACATTATGCTTAAAGAAATAATGTTATCACGGTGCTAAAATTGGGAAACGCTTTAATTGTATGCTTCTTAGAAAGTAGGATTCGCCAATGCACATTTTTGAAAGCTTCAGTCCGGTATGTGGCTACTTTTTCTCTGAGGACAAGTGTTACATCCACTCAGGCATAAATACACTGAGAGCCCTCTTCCCATCAGACTCCATTAGACAGTGTAACCAACAGCTGGCGTGTCTGTACTCAGTATGCTTTATATAGCCCCTGCATCCTGGTTCCAATCTGATCAGACCTCAGCTGCAGTCGGATAGAAAGAGACACTTAACCGCTATGGCGTCTTCACCCAAACCCCTGACCACTAAAATACCTATGGTCACTTCTTAAACACATCTGCCTTCATGTCTTTCCCTCTTCGCTTTATATGTTGTCGTAACCGGCTCCTTGGAGGTTTGAGTGTGTCTTAATGTGCGTGCGTGGTGGGTGGAACGTCTGGATGACGTCACACCGCCCGTCCTCACACAGCATGCAGGAACACCTCCTCATCTTCCTCCTGCTCTCACCCATCCTCTGTCTCCTCTGACTCTCGATGCCTCCAGGCTCTTTCCACTGGCCACAGGTTTGTTCTCCCTCTTTTCTCTTCTTTTGCGTTGTGTATCCATAGAACAGCGTCCCTGACCTTTTTATCACTTCACACACCTCCAATGTGTTACCGTCCACTTGCCCTTCACTGATGGAGTGCTTAAAAATAAGAAACTTTGCAGTCTCATTAAAAGGTAAACCCTTTATGCTCTGTGAGTTTTAGTTGATATGTATGTGGTCATTTTACTGTGACCGGTCTTTCCCATTAGACCTGCATGCAGGTATACTCACATCCAAGCACCTGACACAACCTTGAACTTAAGGTGCACGACTAGACGCAGTAGTGAGGATATGTATTACCTGCAAAGTATAATTATTAGGATTGTTAAATCCAGAGCATTAAAACCATATATCAAGAACCAACTGCCTGAGAGAAAGTACATGGACATTTATCTAATAGTATGATTGGAAAGGGCTCCAAGACGAGGCTGTTGGATGAGCCCTCCACTCTTTGTATGAGTCCTTCAATCTGGATCCTTCAAATCCAGATTGAAGACTTTTCTGTTTGCTGTTGCCTTTAATTGAACAATATTCAAGGATTTCAATTTCTGCATATCACTACTGCATTTCATTTCTTAAACTGCACTGCAACTTTTATTCTATTTGTTGCTTTTTTTTAAAAATGTTTTAAAGTGAATGTTCTTAATTGTTTTCTTCTTCATTATGTTTTGATGCTTTTATGTGAAGCACTTTGAATTGTCTTTGTGCTATACTGTATAGCACAAAGGCAATTCAAAGTGCAAGGCAAGTTTATTTGTATAGCATATACAAATAAACTTGCCTTGCCTTTGTTTTATGTATTTAATCTTTAGTGTAAGACATTTGGCTAAATAATAATCTGAAGGTAATCCGGACAGCATGGCGCGTTATTGGACTTCACAGATGATGATGTTGTTGTTTTTGGGAACCCTAAAAAGGGTTTATGTTCACTCCTTAGGATATTAAATCAATATAGCAAAAACCGAAATTCAAATCACTCTCCATCTCACATAATACGGGATACGTGCAACATGAAATGGAACTACAAAATACGAAAAAAGAGTCTTGGAAAATTTGTATAAAACCAACTGCGGCGTTATAGAACAATATTCGACATACCAGGTGGTCAAGATGAATATTGTACCAAAGCTGTTCTATCTGTTTCCAGACTCTACATATGATGATATCACAAATTCATCTCCGGGAATAAAAACAACATCACGGTTCCTGTTTTGGAAAGAAAAATAAGATAAGAAGTATAAACTTGAGAGGGAAAGAAGAAGCTGGGTTAGAGGGGTACATGACCTCAGGTTCAAACAAGGTATCGTTGCTCTATATATAATTCTCAAAGATGACACATGTATGAGCTTTCAAGTCTTAAAGGTGAAATTCGGTCTGGGAAAAAGAAGATGCATTTAGACGGATACACATAGCCGAGTATTTTATGAAAGAGGTGAAAACTGACCCTGAAATAGATGTGAATGATGTAATGAAAATGATAGTGGATGCATATCACCAGGGCAGATCTCGGGTCATCTCAGCGTTCAAAGCCTAAAGCGTCGTTCATATTCTTTTAGTGAAGCTGGCGCGAGAATCACGGGCCAGAAAATGACGTAATCATGACTGGTGCGCAGGGCGCGTAGGCCTGGCAGAAGTCACGCCTAAAAACACTCTTTACATGTCTAGGGAGGAGACAAAGAGGAGCAATTCGTTTTTAGATGCTTTAGAAACTGGAGGTCTAAAAAAAAAAACATCTTTGTTTGAGTGTATTTCTTCCAGCCAATCAAATTCTTTCCAAGATGTTCAGCCCTTGTTTCTTTGTAACGCATGCCTTTGTTTGTTGTTTGTGGTAACGTGTAACTTGTATACGCTTTCAAAAAATGATTGAAAGAAAGAAACACTATACTTGTGAAATTAAAATGGAACACCTTTTTATTTTCCCCAAAAGTTCAAATCAGCCCATTTTGTGATTATGAAAATCTATGACCGGGAATTAAGGAACTCACACTGCCGAGGCTATTATTATTATTATTATTATTATTATTATTATTATTATTATTATTATTATTAATAATATTAATAATAACACTACTAATAAGTTCATGGGCTTATACTCCCCCTCATCCTACTCCAATATTGTGCTAAAGGAGTGGATGGCGCTCCCAGAGGCTTGCTCTCTATCCCTTCCTTCGTCCTTCCACCCCCACTCCTCTCCTTCAGCTTTGTGCGAGTGCAGGAGATGCATCTCCCGGAGAGGTTTGTTGCTCATCTCCCCCTCTCCCGTCTCTCCCCCTCTCTCGTCTCTCTCGTCTCTCTCTCACTCACTCACTCCGTCTACATGTCTCTCCTTCCGTCCCTCCCAATATTCTTCTGTCTCTCCACCCCCGCCCCTGTTGCCTTGTTTTGAGAGAGAGAGAGAGAGAGAGAGAGAGAGAGAGAGAGAGAGAGAGAGAGAGAGAGAGAGAGAGAGAGAGAAGAGAGAGAGAGAGGATGTGTGGAGGGATGTGGCTCCCAGAGGCAGACTGCTCATCCCTCAATAACTCCAGCTGGCTCCCTGCGGTGCTGAGCCCTGTCCTCCACCACTCAATTACTCCCCTCCATAAAGACGTACAGATGGGCAGAGATGCATACGTGCGTGCACACACACACACACACACACACACACACAAACATACACACACACACACACACACACACACACACACACACACACACTTTGGTAGAACAGTGCATGTAGCCATGCCGACTTAAACACATCTGCACTGCACACAGTCAGAAAAACTCCTATCTGTCTGCTCACGGTAATCAATGCACACACACACACACACACACACACACACACACACACACAAACACACACACAAACACACACACCCTGATTAAAGCTCCCTTTGCAGGTTGTTCATTGCCAGTCCTCCTCTCAAAGGCTCACAAATAAAAGAGAAAACAAACCTTTCCCTCTTTTCCTTATTTACAGGATTTGGAGCTAAAATCTTCCATATTGTCCTCCACCCTTTTGTCTCTCTCTTACAGCAGCCCTCTCCTCTTCTTTTTCCCTCACTCACTGTGCATCCACAGGCGGTTAATGAGAACACAGCACAGATTGGCTTACCTGCCCGCCTTCCCGCCTCTGTTCAGCAGAAAACAGCTCAGAGTCTAACGATGACTCACACACAATACATCAAAATCACCAATAAAGCCTGTAACAACTTTAAATACAGATGCACGCACACACACGCATACACATGGGCAGAACCTTTACCACAGCTAATGGTCATTTCCACAGGTTATAATGGGACTGTCTTGGCTGTGCATGACATTTCAGACAGTGTACAGGTTCTTTCGTAGCACTGCAGTCATAATGGTGCTGATGAGATGAACTGTGGTCCTCACTGATGCCACTTGCATACTCAAAAAATAGTGGTCTCTATCCCTGCTTTGCTTTCTTGACTTTATGATTCTGCAGATATTCTACAAGATTACATTTGTCTAGCATGAGTTTAATTAGTAATTACTGAATCAAATTAAAAGTAAAACAAATGAGAAGCAGCTATATCTATATAGATATGTATAGCCCAGCTCAGAGGGCTCAACAGTAGTTGATCAAACTGGACATACAATACATTTACAGTAAATATAGCTAGAGCATTTAGCCTTTCTCTGATTTGTTGTGTGATTTTCTCATGATTACAGCTCATGAATTAAATTGTAAACATAAAGTTTGTCTGTCAGAACTGCTCATAAGCACAAGTTATGGGTTAGAAATAATAAAATGGTCCAATCTCGCCAAAATCTTTGAACCAAAGCCTTTCCGTTCCATTGATCCAGTAGCCATTTTTGACAACCACCCCACCAGACCAGCTGGAGCTAATCTCTATAATCTGTGCAACAGCACCAGAGTTTGGGATCTAAAGCGTACTGGTTCCTGTCTGTTGACCCTGTTGTATTGACCGATCACGTTCAGGGAGTCTTTGGTTAAATGCAGATATAAAAAAGGCTGAACGTATTGGCGGAAATGCAATCTCTGAACCCAACGGCTATCGTCTCACGATGATTTCGCTTTTTATTGCTTTAGAAGTAGCTTGTAAACTGGCTACTTGTGAAACAACGCGACTATACACGTCATCTATTATCATGAGCAGCACAAAAACGAAAGTCTTGGCCCGGATGAGATCCGCTGTTACACCGCTCGCGTCGATGATCGAGTGGAACGCCACCGAGAGCGGAGTCGACCGCCCAATAAGGAGAGGCAGGTGAGTTGAGATGGAAGCCAACTTGACCCAGCGAGGACCTCAAATCATCATCCTGATGCAAACTTTCAAACTGCACTGCAGGAATGCACAGCTGCGAATGGGCTCGCAGTCAAACATCATCGTCAAAAGGTAAATCCAGTCACGCCTCTGTCTGCATAACGAACACAGTGGACGTATCTTGAGAGTTGTAAGTCGTCGAGCGCGTGCGTTAGTCTTGGATCCTGTTTTTGAAAATGTTGCCGTGCTGGTCTGACGCACATGCTGCACGGAGAGGCCTCCACTTAGACAGCCTTGACTACAACACTACCATCTGCTCTGATCAGCCTGAGGTGCAGTCAAGCACATTCAAACATTACTGCGCAGGGCTCTTGTCATTACCTCAAGTCTGTGAGTTGTGAGTGTGTGTGTGTGTGTTTGTCACATATTGTGGGTTTTGACCTAATCTAACTTGAGCTTGATGTGTGCATTGAATGATGTGTTCCAGTGACTGAGCTCTGCATGTTTTTCCACATCTGCAACTGATATTTTAATGTCACATTCAAATGTGAGCTTGTTTTTTTTGAAGTGCAGCTGTTTAGATGCCTCACGTGTGTCGCTTTTCTCAAATCCAAGTCAAGCATGGCACAGGTGTACAGTGGAAAGTGAGAAAACTAAGCATCTTTCTCACTCTCTCTCTCTTGCTCTCTCTCTCTATCTCTGTCTCTCTCACTCACACACACACACACACACACTACAGTGCTGCGACAAGGAAACCAAACATCGTTCCTCAACCAGTCGTACACTTACATGTGATGCCTACCGCTGTGTCACTCAAAGCCACAGAATACCATCTATCGAACACAATAGCAGCTTAGTGTCAAACACAGAGCAACTGTAAACTGTGAGAGCAATATGTGTGGAATTGTACAGCTTATTAATGTGCACTCCTGCTGAGCTGATCCCATCATGATGTATTAACACATCATTCCACAAATGTTGTTTTTTATACATTATTCAGGCCATTTTGTTTACTGATTCTTACAGGGAGTTATTTGTAGTACTCGGGTATGCAAGAGATGCAGCAAGTAGAAAAGGCACAGTTTCATTGTGTTTATTTTGTGATTACGACGGATCTTTTTGCCACCACATGGTTAGGATGTAATCCGATACAAAAAGCATCTACACCGTGCTTTTCTCCGTTTGTTTTACGACACACTGGCCCTTGTCTCAGTTCCAGTTAGTAAGTGAATAAGCCAATTTGTCATATTCAAGACTATTCATAATGCAGGCAAACTATAGGCCATGGCCTATATTTGATATGTAGAAGAAGACATAGAAAAGGACACAGTGTGTGTGTGTGTGTGTGTGTGTGTGTGTGTGTGTGTGTGTGTGTGTGTGTGTGTGTGTGTGCCTGTGCGCCTGTGTGTGTGTGTGTGTCTGATGAATGCAGGACGAGACAGGGAGCGCTGTCTGTCAATTCTGACACATGCAGTTATAATTATCACACTGTCATTAAAATGACTCAGTGTGAGTGCCTGGCAGGCTGCTTTATTACCGAGTTTAATCTATGACCGGTTCACATCTCATTATTAATATGGTAATGGATCTCCTTGAACAGATTAAGGGATGGAGTGGTTGGTGGTGACAGTAAAAGCTATTTTAGATTTTAGAATCAGAAAGGGCTGCTGCTGCCGGATGAGTACTGTCGTTTAATGTCGAGTGGCTTTTTTCATGGCCGCGGTACACTTCTTGTGTTGTTTTTATTCACTTGTGATGTGTAAAAGTGCACTTGTATGTGACGTGTTGATACCTATAATCAGATTTAACATTTTTGCTGCATTTGAATGTGCTCATGTGTAAAACCTGGTGTTTGTGTCTTCAGCCTAAAAGCTTCATTATCTGTTTGTAAATGCCATCAGCGCGCCGAGCCTCCCAGCACACGGCGAGGAAACCCATCCAGTAATTGGCCTTTCATCGGTCAAAGCATCCACTGCTGCTGCTGCCCTCTTCCTTTCTCTCTTTCTTTCTCTCTGTGGAATTCCTAAGAACGCGGACGCAGTCCATTACATGACTGAATAACATGTCTTGCCACATCCCATAATGCCGCTCAAACAAAGTCCTGTGCAGAAGTCCTTATGCACACAGCCAAGGACTTGCGTGTCAGCGAAAACTGTGCCGATGCACATGAATAATGCACGGTGACGTTTTAGGAGTCCTTAGGAAGGGGGCTTTGCATTCCCCCGTGCAGATAAATCAGTCAAGTGTCATGATTTTATGTGTTTATGTGAGATGATGCTCATGTGGTATATCCACGAGATTAGATGCGGTAATTTTCCTCCTTTATTGGCTTTTATCAGAACACCTCTGCACTTTTACTTCCAGGTATTTCCATTTCATCGATGTGGAGTTGAAAAATACAAAGCCTTCGCCTTTCCTTGGCCACACATTCATGTTTTATCACAGATAGGAATAGACTGAGAAAGGTTTGATATGATCTTTAACATCTGCTGCACATTTCCATCCACAGTTGTCCTCTGGCTGTCTTTTCTTTTGTCTTTAACAAAGCATTTCACCCATGTCAAAACTACTTAAGTCCTTGAGTCAAACCCACCCACCCACACCCACACACACACACGCGCACACACACACACACACACACACACACACACACACACACACACACACACAGACTCGGGCATATCACCCCCTAAGGTGAGAGAAATCTTGCTTCTAACGTATTACTGCACTTCATTAGATTTGTTCATTAAAGAAGGCTCACTTGTAATGACTTTTTTGTACCATGTGACCGCCAAATAGATTACAGTATTGATAATTGCATTAGTTTTATGATGAATATGTAAAAAGTGGAAAAGGGGAGTGGGCGTGTTTAATATCGCAGAATTAATAACGTTTGATTTCATCTCTGCCTCAATTTCTTCACGGTGACTGAGACACACATTTTACTGGAATGATTATCAGGAAATATGTCTCCACTGAATGAATAACATTCAGGCTGTTATGAAGGCAGCTAAGAAGACAATAATAGAGACAGATGAACAGATTATGTCCATGTACATGTATAGATAATATAATATGTATACATAACATACTTTTATATTATGTATCATTGTATTCCAGTGCAACAGGATTTAATGGTGTGTGGTTGTGTCCCTGCAGAGAAAATCCTGATGTGATTGAGGGATCAATTCTCACCGGGTCAGACAAAGTGGACACGGTCCTCCTGTAGCGCCACTGCAGACATTTTATCCTGCTTTGTCATGACACATGCATTTTCCTTTCACCCTCTCCCTTTCACTCCGTCTTTCCATGGCTCGGTGTCTTTCCATTGATCCATCTCCAGGAAGTAAACATAGTGATTATGACTAACTGCTTATGAAAGGATAATGCGAACCCTTTCTTTGTGGGGAATATACACAAGATGTACATTCAGTCTAATTGTTCAAATTCAGTAAGATCAAAAGATCCATCTATATATATCTTTTATGCCGAATTTACAAGTATTATGTTGTTGAAGACACAATTTGTTTTTACAGATTAGTTGTCTGTTTTTGGTGTTGTGGCAGAAGTGTATAAACTGAACTACCAGCTTCATCAAGCGGTAAAAAATATGTTTTATGTATATTTATATATATATATATTTCTGTTTGTATGTCTATGCAGTTACAGAGATCTTCCTCAGCTGGTTTTCATTATTTCATATAGTGACCTCTATTTATCTCCAGTTTGTCGTTTTTCTCTTTGATAAAATTTCCACTTACAAGCTTTTCTATGCGAACTTACATTCAACATTCAGAGTTGTCTCTCATCTCTTTTTGGAACATAAAATAGTCAATTGAAGTTCCTGGCCAGCGCCTTAACCTCAACGCCACCAGGGTGTCCCATTATTTCTCTTTTGTACTTCAGCTTTCATCTCTTTTCTTCTTCAAATATTCCTTTGAACTTTTTTATTTATGTTTTAATTTGTTTTTGAATAACAGTGTTTATACAAGCACAACCTAAGTAAATACATATGTTTCTGAATGTACATTTGGGTTCCATCAGTATTTCGACCTGCACCTGCACACACATGGGAGCTCTTTGCTTTTGTCTCTGAGACAATCCCCTGAACGGCCGCATGCAAATAGAAAATCTAAAAAGGAAGCTGTGACCTGGAGTCCAGAACAAACCGAAGAAAAGGCGATGAATGGAGGAGTTGTGTTGGCAGTGGATTTGGCCGCGGAGACCTCTTGCTGTGTGATGGCAGGGAAAGCTGCGGCTGTGACAGACTGAGAAGGTGTTACTGCTGCTCCTCTGCAATTTCTAAGTCTATCACTCAGAGGGAAAAAATACAACCCATCCATCTGGCTTTCATGGAATATGATCCAATTTGACCGATCTTGAAAAATGCAGTCCAAATGCTGCTTCAAGAAAGGAAGGGAGGGGGCCGAACATGTAAAAACCCTCTCTGTCTGCCTTCCTGTAATTATTTATGTTCAAACAAGTTAGGGGTGATGGAGGACAACAAAACACTCATTTGACTGAGGCTGGACTTGTTTCGATGCAAATCAAGTGACATTCACACAAGAACCGCAACCAGATATTGTGTCACGTCATTTCAGGCATGAAAACAAGTGCATGTACAGCATGTCAGCCCATTCAGCAGAACAATCAGATGTTCAGACTCATTTCAGGACTGAATGACTCGTTAAGATGGACTTTTCTTCCTTTTTTTTTGGAGTGTAGCTTCACTCAGCCTCTAACCCACGACCACCCGCTCTGGTCCCTGAATACCCAGCAGTGCATTAACGAGAGAGATACTATTACTGTTGCAGTTCCAGAGAGCGGCTACATGGAGGGTTGCAAAAAGCCCCCACAGGTCGAATGGCGTGGACTTCTCTTACCACCACGCCAGTCCACAGCCAGCTCTCTCCAGGAGCATCAAGGTCACAACAGCATCCGTGTCCGTGTGTGTGTGTGTGTGTGTGTTTGTCTGACTACAAAGGAAGAGGAGAGTCATTAGCAGGGAAACAGCCAAAAGGGGTGAGGTTTTCACTCCCGTTTTCTCTCACACTCTCAATGTGGCTCAGAGCGAGGTCTTGCCATCCTCCAACAAGAATGGAAGTGTCTAATCCCCCTCGGTAAAATAAATTCCAATAGGACAAACTTCAGATCATTCTGTGTTGCGCAGAGTCAAGAGTGCCGTATTGATCCGCTCTGTCTGTGATGAATCCACAATTAGAGCCCTGGCAGGCCGCTGGGGAGTCTGTCCTCTGTTTGATTGAGCCTGCCCTCTTTGCCTTCACAGCTACAGTATGTGGATGAAACATTAAGCAGGACGGAGAGAGCTGTAAGTGTACGAGTGTGTGTGTGCGCGCCCGCTTGTGTGTGTGTGTGTGTGTGTGTGTGTGTGTGTGTGTGTGTGTGTGTGGCAACTGCGGCACGCAGGAGCTACTTCTGGCGTGACAGCAGCGAAGAAAGAAAGGAGCGAGGAAAGCAGAAGAAACGAAGATGGAGGCGATAGATGGTCAAGGAGACGTGCTATAGTATGTGAGGGGATTTGGGTAGTTTGTGCAAACGCCTCTCGGGAATCAGCAAAAGGAGAGAAAGAGGCCGACAAAAAGAGGAGATAGAGAAGATTGCAGAGAGTAGAGACGGAAATTATTTTATAAAGTTGTGCTGGATGTAGACCTGGTTGGAGAGGAACACCTCTTATGAATTGCGGGTGAGATGTTTGGTGGGTGGGGGGGGGTCAGCCTGTAGGAATGCCGATGTCAGAGCTCAACAGTGCAGAGAGGGCATGGGGAGGGTGGGGGGGGGGCATCCTGCCAACTGGGTCTGCAGCTTAATTAACTCTAAAGCAGGCGAGCTGCGGGCTGCCCCGTCGCCTTGCATATCAACGACCTGAGCGCTTTCTAAGCACCTTAGCAGACAAGCCCTCCTTTGTGGGCCGGAGGGGTCTATTCAGCCGGGGCCGGCGGAGCCCAAGGAGCTCCGCTGTTGTCTCTCCTCCGTGTGATGGGCATGCGCTGGCTTGGCTCACACAAACATTTGAATGGAGCTCGGCTGAGAGCAGTGGTTTGATTGAGCTGCCGGTTCTCAGTGTCAAAACGCAGAAGAGGATCTTCTTTGGGAAGCCTGCTTGTAGCAGAAAACTTACCTTAAAGCATTATTCTTTTGGCTTACGTGTGTATTTGTGAAAAATGTTGCTTCAGATTGTCAAATCTGAAGTCCTTTGATTTCTGAATGGATTTAGGACCTCTTCAGAGTCTACCAAAAATGTTTGCGGTTACAGTCACGGTGGACGATCAGTTCTTTGGTGATCTGTTCTTATCGTTGAGAAGGTCAAACCTGTGCCTCCTCAGACAAAGCTTTCTGTAAAGCGCAGCAGTTCAACACGAGCAGCAACTCAACTAGCCACTGACCTCTAGTGGCCTGGGAGGGAATTAATCACCCGTCTAAAAGTAATTAAGCCTTTCATAATTAGGATGAACATTCAAAATGATGGTCATGGGGACTCTAGTTTGTCATTTAAGAAGAGCCAAGCTCTCCCTCGTCATTAATAAACCTACCCTTAACATGCAGAGCTCAACATTTTAGAAAGAGAAGGTTTGTCTCTTCTTTCTCTGTTATTTGTATATATATATATATATATATATATATATATATATATATATATATATATATATATATATATATATATATATATATATATATATGTTTGTATTTCAAGGTGCCGGGCTGTTTCATGATGGCAGATCATACTCACATAGATACATAATCACTTAAAAACAGACACCTTCCACAGAGCAGAAGAGCAGAGGTCAGGCCTGATGCATTCAGCAGAGAGCTCGCCATGATCTGTGATGAGAGCAAGTGGGATTATTAAATTTGGACCTACTGGCTCCTTCAGGCTGGTTGGCTGGCTGACCTTGAGTTGCTGGCTCGCGGCTAGCGCGATGACGGACCGGGTTTGTGGTTGTTGGCCGGTCGGCGGACTTATTGACTACGTGCATGTCTGCAGGGAGGTCTGGCAGGCAGGTTGGAGGCCTGTTTTGCTACTTTTTCACAGATTGACTGATTGATACGCTGCTGGTTTGCTGGTAGTTGGCCAATCTCTGAGCCCATCGGCAGTCTGACGACGGATATATTTCTGGGGATCTTTTTCTTTTTTTTTTGCTGTGCTGCTTATTTTTAAAATTGATTAAGAACTCAAAATGCAAGACTGGAGCTGGAGTTGAGGGACGACGGGAACGACCGCTTTGTTTAAGAAGGACGCAGTTTACAAGCAAATTTGACTTACTAATAAAAAAGTTCGAGGAAAGCATTTTTGGCCAACGCACTCGACCTCTTTTGCTCTCTGGTTTACCTGCATTCAACCGAAGACTTCTTGAATGAGTTTAGCCACAACGACACAGACGGGAATCAGAAACCAGAACGCTTCCGATACCAAAATCCAGTCCGGTTATCTACAGATTCTACTCGTCAATGCAGAATCTCTTTACGGAGATGAGGAGTTGACTGGCTGACCAGCTGGCTGCGTACATGGCTCGCCGCTATAGATTTCAACCGGCCATCAATTCGCTGGCAGCTCAACACTTCACAAACATCTGCTATTGCCAACACAACACACTTTTACCGCCCTGCAGAGCGCTGCACGTGTCCAGTGTGCAAATGGACAAACGCCTTTTGTTCAATTACATCTTATTTTATCAAAGATATCTCACTTATTCACTCTGAATAATCTCAGGATTCTGATGCTCCAATCGAAAGCACTTTACCTCTGTTAATTGCATCTTTTTTTTTTAACTACAGTCATCATTGTGTATCCAATACGCCAATGTGCATCTTACCTATCAAACAGATCAAAGGAAAAATAATTAACAAATTAATGAATGCAGTAATTAGAGAAGGTTACGTGAAAGATTCAAATGAAGCTATCGCATAAATTCAGTTGGAAGACCATATTCTTGTATGCCTAAGCCCGTCATTCCTTTCTCCTACATCCGCCAATCACTTCTCACTTATTATTTTACCTGCTTTCATTTCTCGAGGCTGTCAATCACGACACCGGCTGTTTAGATCAGCTGGTCTCCTCTCTCCAATAAGCACAAGGAAACAATGACATTATTGGCCAACCATCTTGCTGCTGTCTGTCTCTCTGCCTTCAGTTCATTCATGATGCCGTTACGCACCCCTGCACCTCTCCATAGCCGCCCAGTCTTCGCTGGTCCATCAGCTTCATCAACTCATCATTCCATCAACATAATCATCATCATCATCAGCAGCAGCAGCAGCAGCAGCAGCAGCAGCAGCAGCACTACCACCAGGTCGAGACTCCACGGGGGGGATTTATCATGTTGCTGATCGGGGAAGACGGCCCTCAATTACAATCTCCCCCGTAGAGTCCAAGTGTCAAAGACTCTTTCAAGACTTCAACATCAGATCTCACCTGTTCATGATAAAACGATCTTTTCTTTATCTGATTTGTCTCTCTTGATTGGATTGCTTTAGTATGAATAAGTTCTTAGTTTGTTTTTGGTAAAGCCTAAAACTCATCTGAGCAGCACTTGCGATCAATGATTTTATCTCTCTTGAATAATCTATTTATATATTTTATATATATTTCATTTTTCTCCTCACTTATTTTCTTGTTTACTGATGTATTAGTGTTAGTATATAATGTAAATGTGCATCACAATGAAGGTCATTATGCACATTTAGGATTGAAGAAAAGGAAACAACACTTCCATGTGTGAAATGAAATGACGTCGTTGTGAAAATCTTCAAATGTTTGCATTGACAAAGCTCAAAAGACATGAGTAGAGATGTACAGTATTAATATCAATACCGTTCAATATCAATGTCTCCTGATGACATTGAATCATACTGTTATAAACCACAACATAAGTAATGTTGTCATGTACTGTATGTGTTTTGTGCCTCTGTGAATGTGCACAGAACATGTATTTGTTTCTCTCCGTCTCTGCTTTCAGCTGCTCCGGTCGGAGTTAAGTTTCAGTGCTTTAGCTGCCCGTCAGTAGCAGCTCTCATAGAGAAGTGAAGGCACAAAGACATGTACTGCTGATCAATTTAGCTGCTGCCTTGTTCCACACTTCATATTTTACATCAAGACAACAGGCTGTGCATAACAACGAATCTATCTAAATTATTTCTTTCTTTGAAAACATTCTGACTCACACATCCTAGGTTTCTCTTTAATCTTGTCTTTTCAGTTTTTTTTGTCTTTCAACTCTATTGCTGCAGACACATGGCCGTGTGTGTGTGTGTGTGTGTGTGTGTGTCTGTTTGTGTGTGCAAAGTAAGGAGATTTCTATAAAGCATCAATTTGTCGACCCGCTGCCAAAAACAATGCGACACTGATTTCATTCCTGTCACATTATGCGGTGAGATGAGCGGTTTTGTCCGCATATAGATTCACTTAATGAACACTTCCAGACCTAGAAACAGTGAGACTTGTAGAATCTCACCTAACCTAAAGAATAAGATGACTATATTGCGTGTACACACAGTCTCCTGTTTGCTCTCAGGTAGCAAGATGCATCGTGAGCGGCACCCCACCATGACAGCCTCCCAGTGGGGACGCCGGTATTAAAGTGCCACACTCGCCTGATCAGTCTGTGTTGATAAGATGGGGGTGCTTATGAAAGGCAGATTTCTCTCTTAAGAACACATCAAAGAGACCCGGCCCGCTCACTTCCCTCCTTCCACACTCTGCCGGGGCTGAATAAAGAAAACAAGGAAGACAGCAAGGTTGGGAGGAATAGGCGCAGCAAATTGGGTTCGCCATGGCTGGATTTGATGCCAAAACCGGACGAACTAAGTCAGAATTCAGGGATATATGCCAAAAGAAATTACTCCAGCTTTCAGTGAGCGTAATCCACCACTTCAGTGTGTATTTACTTTCCTATTCACAGCGAGGGAAGCTCACGGTCCCTTCATTGAGCTTCTGCTGTGTACGGTATCAGCTCGCAAAGCGTGAAGCAATCAGTGATTTTGTTTAACAACTCTTTCAAAAAAGGTTTATGTTTCTCTCTGAGGGATTTATTATTTATAAGTGCTGAGGTGAAATTTGCTTGGATTCAAACACTATCAGTCTGTGCTGGCTGCTTCAACTATTACAAGTCCTCGAGCAGGAAACTGCTGAATACAAAATCGAGCCATTGCCATTAACTTCTTCAACATTACAGAAAAAGAAGGTGGAATGATACTTGCAGTGGAGGCCGTGCAGCTGCACGGGGGGATCTGTTGAGGGGCCGTCGTAGAGAGGCGGCCCTCCAACAATGTGTGGATGGAAAACATGCGGCTACGAGGTCAATAGTTAGCAGCGACAACACAATTATATCCTTATCCAACATAAACTATAAAGAACTAAATACACTATGAACACTATTCAAGGTATTTCAATTGCCGATGATGTGTGTGTGTGTGTGTCATAATAATGTGCAATTGGCCGTCGTAACTACCTTACGCCTCTGATTAGTTGTGATCGATGGAGGTATGCAACGTTTACGACCATATATGGTATTTAATGAAGGCCCAATTCCCCATGGGAACTAAGAGCTCGTTATAGCCTCACTGTTTGAAAGCTGCTGAGTCAAGGTAACGTTGTGTGCATATTTTCTCTGTCCAAAGGATCCGCAAGAATAAACTGTAACTGTAGCATGAACATGATGCTCTGAGGACTGTAGTTTTTCATTCATAACGTGTGTGTGTGTGTGTGTGTGTGTGTGTGTGTGGCCCAGGAGCATTAAGAGGGCAGCGTCTGCAGGGGGCCTGTGGACGAGCATAGTTGTCTAAATCAGTACTGACAGCCTCGCTGCTCTTCTGTAAGTGTGAATACAAACCGCGTTTCCAAGGATTCTCTGATGAATCCGTTTCTGAGCATCTCCGCCAAAACATTTTTATGAAATCTCTGGAGTAGTAACAGGTTACCGTCACACCTCGGCTATGAATATTCAGCTTTTTAAACACCATCATGTTCAATTAATTGTTTCGCCAATTTGCCAAGAAGATCTTATGTCCAATTATCACTTCAGCAGTAAAAGGGTTTGAATTACAGACACATTAAATTCTTTTATTCAGACTCTCAACTCAATATTTCCATGTGGGATTGGTTCTCATTTAAAAGACTCCCGAGAGCAAAGACAGTATTGTGTCACCTTTTAACCTCCATTTTTATAGTTGTGAAAAAAAAATTAGAATATTCATTTTTGTTGGAATACACTGTACAACATCTTAGATATAGAGCTTTGTTTTAGACTTCATTTCCAAAAGAGATTTCTTAAAAACATACAGAGGAACTGCAGGGGTCATGAGTGTGTGTGTGTGTGTGTGTGTGTGTGTGTGTGTGTGTGTGTGTGTGTGTGTGTGTGTGTGTGTGTGTGTGCGTGTGCGTGTGCATGCGTGTGTGTGCATGTGTGTGCATTTGTTATTTGGGTAACATTCCTCAGCTCATCTCACCGGGGGATTTCAGCATCCCTCGTGTTCGAGCTGAAGGTGTGCCATTATAGACCGGCTTTACTAAATGAAGCACAGTGTTGGTTCAGGCAGATACTCACGCCACCCCAACCTCCTCCTTATGTGGTGATTTGGGTTGTTTCTTCTAGCTTAACCACGTAACTGCCTGGATGCAGTGAGTGCCTTTTCCGCCACATCTGACTGTGTGGAGCCATTTGCTATAAAAGGTCAATTCCTTGACATACGTGTCTACCACTTTGTGTGATTCATTCGTGCTTGCCCTGCAGGTTTTTGTGTATGAAAAGAATAAATATACGCACTTGTGCATTCATGGGTTTCTGTATGTTCCTTCAGGTCAGATCAGTACACCAGGGACTGGGGTTTGGCTTTATTTTATCAGATTATGCTTCATCATTGACCCGTGTTGTGCAGGTAAGAACATATTTAGTCATGTATGTCTTGCCATAAAGAGTGCCTCGTCTCCGGGTGATTTCAGATTCTCGTCATCCACTGAAAAGAGCTGGAAATGCGGTTTCAGAAATGTGTCACTCTGGCCATAAACAGTGGAGGCTTGAAAAGTCACAAATGTGTTACAGAAACTGAAAATGAGCAAAAAATGTCGGCTCTCAGCAGTTTCAGTAAAAACAGTTTGGTTTTCAGGCGCTGCTTGTCAAACCAGGGTGGGTTTCTAATGTCCTCACTACCTTCTATATTTCAGATAGGTTACTATTCAGTCCAGAGTCCAATAGTGTTAACTAAACACACACACACACACACACACACACACACACAAAAGACAACGGCATGTGAGACCAATAGAATATTTTGATGTAAAAATGATCCCTGTATAAAGAAGACAAAGAGTCTACACAAGCTGTAAAGCTCAGTAAAGCTGTATTTAGGCACAAGGAAAATGTAATGCTATCACCAGAAAACCTCTTAGTTTCTCTCGAGCAATTTCTAGGTAGATATTAAGTGATAGTCTTTAAATGACCCATAAAGAAATGTCTCATTTACCAGGATCCTAAACTAAAGCCATCTGATTCAAAAGCTCATAAAATGTATTTTCCTCAGACTCAGAACATATTTTAATTCAAAAAGCCCTAAAGCAATAAAAATATCACTGCCTTATTTATATCATGCAATCCTCCAAAAATTCAGGGAGGGTTCTCTGTGTGTGTGTGTGTGTGTGTGTGTGTGTGTGTGTGTGTGTGTGTGTGTGTGTGTGTGTGTGTGTGTGTGAGAATCTGTATTGTGAGAGGATGATGTGTGTTTTCTGTACAAGTTCACGCTCTGTGATTTCAGAACAGTCTTTGGGGCTTTGGTGTCCTCATCCTCAGATCCCACAGCTGAATCTCATACAGGGGAGCGGTGTACGGCGGGAAGAGGGCAGGGAACGGAGCGTGAAGGAGCAGAGCAGGGCGGCGCAGGGTGGAGGAGAGCTTGAGTCGAGCAGAACAGAATCAATAGAGGAAAACAAAAAAAGACTATGGAGAGTAATATAGATGTGTGTGTGTATATATGCAACGTCGAGAGCAGGGTAGATTGATGAAATACATGAAAATGTTAAATAGAGGAGATCTGGCCAGAACAGAGGAGAAGTCAATCTGTGTGACGCAGTATCTCAGTATGCAGCAGTCAGCTGCTGATTGGCTGAGACAGGCATCAGACAGGGTTCAGAGGTCACAAGGCCACCCTGGCTTTCATCATCCTGTATATTGGCTCGAGGCTGTACAGTGTCTGTGAAATGTCAAAGGGGGATGAAGTGGGCTGGAGGAAAAATCAATGCACTTTGGAAACACTGCCTGGCTCCCGCGCTTTGTTTTCAGCGCACACACAAGAGCATGACGCAGACCTGTTTTGACATTTTACCTGAACTAAATCGGGCTGAACTGTGCTTTCAGACGGTGCCGTGGGAGGCATCTGATTTAATTTGCTTCATTACTTTCCGGTAAATGAAACGCTCCGGGAGATTTAGCTGCGGGCGTGAATTTTCGTGAATAGCGCAGAAAATTTGGGCCACTCTCTCGATGTGTGTGCAGTGGACACGAGGAATTAAAAGAAATATATTGAATTCCCCACTGACTGATGCACAGACTTGAAGTCGAACAACATTGATTTCTTTAAGGCAAGTAAGTGGATTCGCTGTACTGTAGCAATAATGTGTGCACTTTACTTCTGCAGTTGTCGAAGTCAAGTTGAGTTACACGACCAAAGAATGTAAGTGACAGACAGCTGTATTTATTTGATATTGTGCTGTTGATAGCCTCCGCTGTTTGGCTATTCTGTATTCTTTCTAAGGAACGTTAATACAGAGCCTCATGTGGATAATTATGAGTGACGTACCGTTAGCTAGAGTGTAGCCATGCAGTTAGAAGCCACATAATCATAATCTTTTGTGCTTAGGGGTCAATGGGTAACTCCTAAAATGTGAATTATTCACAAAAACAACCTCACCAATAAATCAAGACCATTAAATCGGACGAAACCAAACTTTGATGCACGCATGTTGATTGGATTGCCATCATAAAACACAAGGAGGATTGCAAGTGGGCATGATAGCTCTTAAGGACCGGGGCTATTGATGTGTTGATTGACAGTGAGATAGACCAATCGGTTTAAGTGCACGCTTCACTTGAACAGTGAAGAGAACGGCGTTCTGCTGCACAAATTCGTAACTGGGATACAAAAAAAACAACAAAAAAAACATCATGACTGGGATGCCAGCATGCATGTAAACACACTCATTGTTGCAGAATTGTATGGATCCATGTTGAAGCCGATCCAGAAAGCACCGGCAGCCGCTGAAGCCTGTCAGGCAGCAGTTTAGTTTGTATTCCCCCAGAATTCTGCTCTCCTGTTGTATTTCTGGGGATGGAGGGATTGAGGATTTAGCGATGATCAGACTCACCGGACTGGACAGGAATAACACAACAGGACGGGCTCTCTGACTCCTCCATCTATTGTCGAGATGATTTGACCGTCTGGGGTGCTTGGGCCGTGGAATGAAATAATGACCTGGAGAATTGCCGACGGTGGATGGGGATGACAGACAGGGCGGCAAAGGTGCAATGGGAGGGTGGAGGTATGTACAGGATGGCCTTTTTTTATCATTTCTCAGGCATCTGATTCCCTTGTGTGATGTGGACGCAATTAGGAAGAGGCCGAGTGTCCCGAAGCAGCTTCATCCCATCCTCCAGGACTGAAGGGATGAAGGTGCCTTCTACCTTCCTCAGCCAGCACTGCTCCTTCTTCTAACCCTGGCCACCTTTCTAAAACGCAATCTACTTCTGTTCTCTCGCTCAAGCCTGTTATTTTACCCCGCTTCCTCCGCGAATCCTCTGAATTCATTTCTGCCATCTGCTTCGGCTCCGACGGCCATAAATATTCATCCATCCAGTATTTATTTTAATAATGTGATCCCTCTATGCACGTCCACGTTCACATGCTCGTCACATGCTCATCTTTCATGTCAATTTACATCTCCGGCAGCTGTTTCTCTTCACCATTTGTGGTTCGATCGTATCCTCCTCGATGTATTTGTGTCCTGGTTCTGAATTTAAAAATTTCAGCTGTGCGGAGGTCGCCGACCCACAAGTCGGTGTCGCGCTGGGTCCGGGTCTGCATTGCTGCGACACTTCAGACAAAGTGGGGAATTCTTTCAAACATATTCCCATCGGTGTGTGTGTGTGTGTCAATCCCGTAACTTGCTTCATCTTGTCAGCCACAACCCCAGATTCACAGTATGCACAGGTTGTGAAGGAGACATAAATGATACCTCCTCACTCCTTCACGTGGTTAATGTTCCTTAGATTCCAGCCCAGGTGAACCAAACATCACTTAATTTCTTTTGCCACTGCTGTGTCTCACCCTCCGTCCTCATTTCCACTGTATCACTCTCGCTCCCCCTGTCTGGCTGACCGCTGCATGTGCTGTGACACCACTGACAGAGTACCATTTGATGAGGCTCCTTTTCAGTGCTCAACACAACAGCGAGGGTCCATTTCTTTTTGTGCCTTCGTGGCACTCATGGTCTTCCCTCTTCACCTCTTTCTCTGCCCTTCCGCGATGGAGTGATAAGTGGCGGTGACACCACCCAACCTCTTGCAACTCAGCCTTTCCGACTACTCTTTCACTTTGCGTGTACAATCCACCGTCTATTCAGTCCATGTTTATGCAGCGTGAGCTCATGTTGATGTGACGCAGCGCCTAAACGCGGAGCAATATTCTTTCAGCAGTCTTCGGGAAGTCATTTTCGTGACCAGTTCACTGCACAAATGTGCGGCGCATATTGATTTGAATGCTACTGATTACACGGGAACATTGATGCAATGAAACAGCAGACGGCCTTTTAGCCTTGAAGAAAGTAATTCTTGTTTGCCTCTATTGTTTCCTGACAGGATTATTTAGCTGTAAGATAAAAAAGAGGCCGACAACAGAGCTTGGGTGAGCTGAGCTGTAATCTATAATTACCCGAGAGACGCAGAGGGAGAGAAGAGAGAGGTGGTCATTTAGAAGGGTTGTTAATTGTAATTACCGTTCTGGTGGGATGTCGCCATAGCAACCTAAGCCACCGTTGGCCTCGGCCTGACCATGGAGACTGTGTGTATGAGTGTGTGTATGTGTGTGTGTATGTGTGAGACAAAGTGTAAGACTCTTGTCCAGAACACAACGTGCCTCTTTTACCCCTCCTCCATCTCTCATGTCTTCTATCTGTGCCTCATCACTTGTGTTTTTTCCTCCTCTACAGCTTTTATCTTCTCTCTTAGACCTCCTTCTCTTTCACTCGTAGCTCCTAAACCTCCTCCTCCCATGCATTTCTTGTTTTTTCCTCCCGTCGTCACTCCCTCATCCACACTGACCCGGTGTTATGCTTTCTGCTCCGCCGCTTCCTCCTCTCATGTCAGTCGTTAATCATACACAAGTAGTTCATGGACAGAGTGCACTTCCTTGGTTTCTGTTCACAACATATCTAAAGGCTCTTCTATGTTCCACATTCAATCTGTAGCTGTGTGTTTACGTGTGTGTGTGTGTGTGTGTGTGTGTGTGTGTGTGTGTGTGTGTGTGTGTGTGTGTGTTTACATCCTAGGGAGTAGGGCTTTGGTTGAAAACTGTACTTGTGATTCATACCATGCAAAAATAGCTCATAAAGGAAACAAGGCATGCTGGGAGCCCAGCACAACACCAGGACTGTGGTCAATCCAATAAGAGTTAATCACTATTTGCATTTTTTCTTTGCACAAACATGTTTTTCTGAGGCTGATATTGGCGGTCGGTCGGTGGTGAACGTGTATGCATTTGTGTGCAGTTGTAATGCTGCGTTATCTTTGTCCACTTTACACCAGCAGATTAATGAGACCACCAATTACAACTCAGTCTATGACATCTGAGCTTGAGTCCACACACACACACACACACACACACACATTTATGTTCACATTAAAATTGACACCTAATGGTGCAAATGAATATGCTATTAGATCGTGACATCTACATTTCTCTCCCTCACACACACACAAACACAGCACACTGATCCAAACTTTAACATTATTTCAGCTGCAACGATCTGGACTGTTAAACAAAAAACAACCTTACATGGAACTTACAAACCCTGTCAAATAAACAGAGATCAAATGTTATCTTGTTGCCCGGCACAGTTTCTGTTTTATGTCTTCTTGCTGTGGCCACGTGCAGCTCTAGAGTACACCAGATAGTTTGGGCATCAAGGTTTCCAGTGAGACACATATTTTCTTTACGAGTGCTGCCACTTGTCTGTTGATAAATGTTATGTGCTCTGACTCCGTGTCAGCGTATTTGTGTTTCAGAGGGCTAATGGGAAAAAACGGTAAGCTAAACTCAACTGTTCAAACTGCTTTGTTGTCCCGTGACCCGGCAGGTGCTTTGTTACACAGGACCATTTGAAAAAGCCGTCGATGGAAACTGTTTGGAAACGGGCAGATGTTTTCAATAAATACGTGACAGGTGATGCCAAGTATCATTTTCTCTTCTTCCGTGAATATATACTTTCTATTTGTGATATAACTAATGCTATTGCAGCATCTGCAGGAGCTGCCATTGTTGTTTTGGACGAACAATTGCCTCTCTGTGTCGTCTCACAAACATAAGCCACGCCCACAGCTATCAGCAGCTCCCTCCAGGGTATTATTAGGTATTAGAGGAAGTAATACTAACCAGATACTAATATGGACATTTAATCCCTCACGCCACACATGACAAGTGAGTTAATTGTGCTTGTCAAGTTGGGAAGTAAACACAAAAGAGCTGTTAGATGAATGCCAATAAGCAGTTACTGGCATATGAAATATAACATCCATAATAATAGATATGTTTTTATCTAATAGTTAAAGGGGCTATATTACAAATTCAGAGCACATCTATTGCTTGACAGATTGTTCCCGCATGGCTCTCAACATGGCGCCAGCTGAGCCGTCGGCTATAGGTTCTGAAACAGTTCTGAAGAGCTAACAGTGTTCACTTGGGGAGGGAAATGGGGGGTGAGCGTTCAGCTTCTACGCCACGGGTTGTGACTGTGGTATAAATGGTAACCACCATACACAGTAAATTTGTCAAAGTAAATTTGACGCAAATTGATGAAAACACAACATTTGGTCGCAGTCTAAGTAGAATAGAGTCTACTCTTGCCTCAAAGTACTTTTACTCTATTCAGTGTTTATTTAACTCTACAGGATGATAATTTATTAGACTTGGATTTAATTCTATGTATAATAAATGAATGGAATCAACTCTAGAATTCTATATAGAGTTGAATCCAATTCTAAATAGAATTCTAAATAGAATTCTAAAAAGAATTCTAAAAAGAATTGGATTCAACTCCCTTCACCTCTCTTCCGTCTCATGAACCGTCAGCTCATTCCACCGGAATTACATCGATAATTACGCTCCAAAATGATGAAATATTACTTCTTCAGAGGAAAATAATGGTAACTCCGGAAAAATGACCCCCTGTTTTTCCTGTATATGAGAACATTTTAGAGCCGAGACCGTGAGCTAGCCAGTGGAGATTTATAATCAACACCATGACATATAATCCACTATTAACTTTTGAGGCACACATTATTGCAGAGGGACCAGCGGAAAGGGAGAAGCGGACCGTTTCTGGTTTCTTGAAGACAGATGGAAGAAACTCCTTGTGTGGCAGCAGTGGTAATCCTGAATGAATGTCATTAATACTCCTCAGAGGAGAGATTTTCAAGGGCCAGTTTGGAATGCAGGGGGAACCAAGATCTAGTTGGGTGAGAGTGGGATAAGACTGGAAAAAGAGCACAGGAAGGGGCCAACGTGAGGTTTGACCTTAAGATATTGAAGCTTGGACCCGGAGGGGAAAGAGCTAGATTGGATGCAAACAACAACAACAGAGCAAGCACAGAAAGACAAGAGAGGCTGGGTAGAGATCTAAACAAAACATGCTATCAATACATCTCCGGACAGATTCAAACAGCCAGAAAAATGTATTACATCTAAAATAGGTCAGTGACCTTTTAGTGGTTACAATACTTCATTTAAAATAAATAAATATATAACGTGATTTAAATTGGCTTAATCGTACGCTTTTCATTTTGTGGAGATAGAATATTAACGCATTACAGTGATACTGAGGATAAGAGCACCAAAAAGCCATACGACATCATTCACAGAGTTACACTGTGACAAAAGAAGTAAGAGTCCCACACAAAGCGAGTTTTCCTTTCACCAACGGTTCTTCCTCACATTGCTCCTTGGATGAAGTTATTGTTTTTTGCTGTTCAAAAGAAAATAATCAGCATTGGCTTCATTAGAGTCCTTGGTCTATATTCAGAGCGTCCCTTCTTTAACAAGGCCAGACCAATGTTTACCCACATATTTCTATTTTCATCTTTCCTTTTGTTTCCTGCTTTAGGTCTAGGTCTCACATGCCTCCTTTTTGTTTGCCAGTTTAAGATGACGGGGATTTTCCATGCCAGCCTGGCTGGACACGATGCTTTTCTCCCCGATCACAGTCTACCAACAACCTCTACCACAGGGTTAAGGTCGGGGTCATAGTGGGATTACAGTCTATTAATTGAAGAAAAAACAACATTTGTATTTGTATATGAGGAAATACATGAGGGACTGCATACATTTGAATCTATAAAACAACTTAAAACTACAGAGTACATGTGTAACTCACTTGATATAAAATATGTATTAATTCAACTTTACTTTCAATTTCTATATGGTTCTTTAACCTTGAAGCCATTATGCTCTTTTCAAATACAGCCAACGTCGTCCCAAGAAAACAACGATTTTATTCCATAATGCATGGCGAATTTCATGTAATCAGAATCTCACAAAGATCCCACACAGCATCTCCTGTGAATAACTGAAAATGCACAGAGTGCAACACCCACAAATAAACATGAATACCTAATTTAGGAGACAAAGACCACTGATATGGATAAATGGTAAAATGTATCCATACCAGTCAGCTTGTGTCTGACCTGCTACTTTGATCTGATGAACTGTTTTGTCTCATGGCGAGCGGGAGAATGAAGCTCTCTGCCTCTCAAGATGTCAGTTGGTCAACACAAAACAGGAGGGAAAAAACTCAAAGGAACAAATCCAATACATTTTGTTGACCTATGTTGAAGTATTTTCTCAAGCTCAAAGCAAACTTCAGATGACCTAACTCAATGAGTGACCCCGGCACGCCATGAAAGTAAGATCCAAACAACAAGACCAACTGGAAGTGGAACAGAAGCAGAAACGGACCCAAGCGAAGCCAGAAGAGAAGATGGTGGAGCAATGAGAGCGCACATGGCGCCAATGAGCAAATACTAACTGGCTGAAGAGGTTCAAACATGGCAGACCAAATGTAAGTTAGAGTGTGTGGGTTTATTGGGCAGGAGGGAAATCTGATGGTTAGAACTGGTAAGTAGTGTGAAATAGATTGTGGACCTCACTCAAACAATGATGACCAATTTCAGTTGGACAAAATACATGCAAGGATCTGAGCAGCATAGGATTGTGTTTAATTGACAAATAGAGATAAGGACACCACTTCAGCAAATTACTTTGATACTAAATGAGTTTTACTCAGGGAAAAGATACTGGAAAATGTAACTGTGGTGACTAAAATGAGGAGATATCCTGCATACAACACGAGACCCTTGGAGAATGGTTCTTTGACCAGCTGAGGAGGCTGAATTAAAGTATTTCAGCTTCGTGAGGGGCTGCTGAAGCTGAATGAAATCTTTGTATCGAGCTCTGAGCGAGAAAGTCGACCAGCTGGAGAGAAAAGACAACCGGTTCTGAAAACCTGATCATCCCCAGATTATTATTGGATTGATTATTTTATAAGCTCTTCTGCATTATTCACATTTCATCAGGGCTGTATACATATTTGATATTTGTGTTGACGTCAATATTAATGTGCATGTGTTTAGTGTTTTCATCAAAATCAAAACAATATGTAGAAAGCTGGCCTCATGTAATTTATGTCTTTTTTTTCTTCCCTGCTAGAATATAACATATGCATGCACATGCATGAGTGTGTGCACTTTATGTGTGTGCATGAGTGCACTCCGGTCCGTCAACGTTTGACTGACCACCAGTGGCCTCTTCTAGCCCGTATAGCTCTGCTGCCAGCGTCATGCCATATAGATTTTCATTTGGGACACTTGGCGCTGCAGAGGAGGAGGACACTGCTCCTGTCACGTTCAATCAGCTGGGATGTTCTTCTTCATCTAACCCCCTCTCTCTGTCTGCATCCACCCCCTGCCCAGCTGCACTCACGACCCTACATCTCGGCTGATACTGTGTACGAGTCTAATCCAACCTAATGAGTCAAATCCTACTTAATGTTACGGCATTGTTTCAGATCACAGCGGTGAAAGACATCGTGTCGAGGACACGATTGCGGCCTGGACAGACTCCTGAACTATACCCGGTATCCCGTCTTCGCCACCAATATGAAGATCTCATCTTTCATTTGATCCAACATGTATTGATTCACTCAGGCGCTGCGGTGTGCCAAAGTGGGGAGGAAGAGGACACAGTGAGGGGAGAGACAGCGCCGAGATGTGCGAATGTCTTCCAGCTTTCATTTTCTGTTCAAACCCTACATGAGACAAATAAGGAAAACCACACCTGCGTACCCTTTCTGTGTCTTCTTCATCCTTTTGCTCCCCAGCATCCCACTTATATTGATACACCCCTCCACCAGCCCAACATCTCCAGGCTGAGGAAGCAACATAGCAGGTTTCTGTCATTTCCTTGGCCTCTGGTCCCCGAGCCATCTAAAGAGGGATCAATACCAAACGTTAATGTCTGCTGCTCCCCAATCACAGCTCCACTGGTGGGAGATGAAGCAGAGAAACACACTGTGAAGCTTCCCCTCTTTTCCTGCCTCCTTTCCTCTGTCTTACTTGCACTCTCATTTTCACTACTTTCTCCACAGCCAGACTGACACCTAGTGTGTGTGTGTGTGTGTGTGTGTGTGTGTGTGTGTGTGTGTGTGTGTGCGCGTGTGTGTGTAACCCAGCTGAAAGCTGCTGTCCTCTGTGGCGCCAGAAAAATGTTCATGTGTTTAAGTGTCCTTTGAAAACCACTGGCAACGCGTTGCCTTTGATGTTGTGTTCACGTTTCATATTCATAATTTCCGTCTTATGTCAGTTTTGATGTTTCTGCAGAGACGCTGCACTTGATGTCTGACTCTCTCTTTCCATTTTCATTACATTGCACTAACCATGCTTGCATGAGCGCTGCGCGTTAATGAATAAATGAATTAATTAGATCGTGTTTGATCCACCATCATCATCAGGCGTCTCTCCCCCTCGGTAATGACCTCAATAATGGTGCTGACTTTAATGGGATTTTAATTGATTTAGTTGCTTTAGTTTTCTGGCGTGTGTGTATACTGTGCTCGTCAGACGGAGGTGAGCAGGGGAGCTGATCCTTAACCTCTCAAAACATGTTCTGTTGCGTCCTTTTTCCAACATGGCTTTCAACTGCAAAACATACAATTAAATCAAATCAACCTTTTTTTTTTTAAAGCACCAATCAGACAAAATTGCACCACAAAGGAACTTGATTGACATTAAACGGTAGGCTGAAAAGACTGTGTTCACACATGTGATGCCCTGCAGGTCCTCTCGCAGGCCAAACCGGCCTCTTCGGACGTCTTACAGGCCAGAGTAACAGCAACGGAGGAGGCATAATCAGATGTGTATTCAGGCAGCAAGCCGCTGAGTGAGTCGCAAACCAAGAGCAGGATCTCAAAGCCGATAACAAAAGTAAAACATGTGCGTTCATTATTTATTGCTCACTTAGGATTTCCTTCACCTCACTCTATAGAACTGTGACATGAAATATAGAAAGCACGAGACATGCAACATGAGCACAAAGAAACACAGCATAGCGTCTGAGCAGAGTAGCACAGAGTAACATTAGACTGGACTGAGCTACATCATCATAGTGTAGATATATTGTGTAGTTATCTTGGGAATTATGACAAACAGGACATGTCGTTACGTTATGACTTCTATTCACACACTGAACGCACAACATTTTACAATGAATTCAGGAATTTTACATTGTAATACACCTCTCTGGTGGACCCACATGAGTTTTCTCAACCAGTTAGAGGGAAAGCATTTTGGAAACACATCGGATTAACACATTTTTCAGCCATAAAACATGAGCAACATTCAAATGTAATGTTGTGAAACACTGTGGCAAGATGGGTCAAAGACATATCCAATGCTTCAAACATTGTACCATTCAAACATAAAATTGTTAAACCTTGTATTGTGAGTCTGTCGACGTGCTCTAACACTCAAATATGCCGTAAGCACGGATAAGCGCCCAGATTCACGTGAAATAGAAAACTCAGTTCCTCATTATACTCCCACTCTTCCCTTTATAATTGCCTGAGACAGCTTGGTGGTTGTTGTCCATGTGTCATTAGTCCAGGCACCTCCGCTGATAAGCTTCACAGTGCTGATAGCCCGCACTGTTCCAGCGCCTGTCATAAATAAAGTGCATTACCACTGCAGCTGCACTGTAATAACCTCCTCTCTGCTGTGCTCCCCTGCTCTCATCACCCTGCTGACCATGGAGGTGAAGTGGGTTACAGTGTGTGTGTGTGTGCGTGTGCGTGTGTGTGTGTGTGTGTGTGTGTGTGTGTGTGTGTGTGTGTGTGTGTGTGTGTGTGTGTGTGTGTGTGCTCGGGTGCCCTCTCCCTCGTCTTGGAATTCAATTTGTATAGTGGGAAGTTAAAAATGGAACATGTCTCTATCTCTTGGCTGTGTGATTGAATGGATTCTTATTTTCACATCAGTTTCTTGTTGTCCTTTGATTCATTTTCATTTAATGTGAGATTTATAGGATATTCATTTAAAGATGGTTTTACAGCCAACAGGGAAAAACCTAAATGTTTTATGTAATTCTATGAAGCAAGTGTGAGCTCTCCTTTAACCTTCTTGATATTTCGTCAAGCATATACTTTTGTTTTATGTGTTCTTTGAGACGACTGTCCTCAATACAATAAAGGTAAATGGAATTGTGTTTGCAATAAAAAAAAAATTACAAGATCGCATGAAATGTGCTCAAGAATTCAATAAATAACAAGTAATTAAAACAAAGCATAATTTCAATGTTATGTTTAATTATCACATATTAATTATCACATAATCACAACACATCATCATGTCGAGACCAACGTATTTAACCAAAAGCTAATATTCCCACACAAAATGTGATATTGGAAACAACATCACGCCAACATAAACTCGCCAATGTGTCGTGAGAAAATAAAAATTCAAACAAATATCCATTATTTGGATTCATAATTGCAACCATTATATATTTATTTTGGGTGATTACAGCTAGCAAATGGCACGACACATTTAAAACTTTCTTCTTCTTTTTGTTGTAAATACGGGGTTATTTTGGACACAGCCTCTGAAAGAAGGGTGAAACAGTTGCATTCATGTTATGTGCCAACTGTTCTCTGTAAAAAAAAGACTGTATTAGATTAAGAGATTGTAATTATCTGCTTCGTTGGATGAACTGAGCGTCCTGTACTGACGGATTTGAGCTGAATACATGTTCTGCGGCCCTCGTGCGTCTGAGTGATTGTGTGTCTCTGTATGTGTGCGTACCTCTGGGGATACGTTTGTAGCTTATGAAAGCTACTCTGTCCTCTCCTCCATGCTAATGCCCTGACCATGGCCCCGGCTCTGTGCGCTGTTCTCTGGAAGCCAGCCGACCGGAAGACAGGATCAAACACAGAAGGAGGAGATCTCAGTGACTGGAGTCAGACGCTCTTTCATCTCTCCTCTGCCATGCCAGCACAGCACACACTCTAATGCTTCATTTTCCCCCACGCACCGTGGAGGGAGTCTCCACAAAGAGAGCTTTCCAAGTGAACGCGCTCCGTGTCTGTCGAACTGATTCCTCGCTGATAGAAATACAGATCAAGATAAACTTAGTTATGCGCTTCAATTTGATATGCATCCTTTTTTTTCCCCCCCCTGATGCAGGAAAGAGTAAATATGTGTGTTGCTTTCTACTTTTCCTCCGAACAGACTCCAGAGCTCTTGCCGACTACGTTTGCACAGTGCAAGAACCCTGGATTAGTAAACCAGTTTTACAAAAAGTCTAAACATGCAAGTCAGCAGAAGGGGTGGCCCAGATTTGTGTAGAAGCCTGAATGTTATATTACTACATTGATTAGATTTACATTGGAATGAAGAGGTAAAGGCCCTGATATCAAATTGCCTGGAGTATATTTAGTCCGAGCTCAGTATTTCAGATCCGCGGAAGTGCAGGATTTAATTATGCTGAATTAGCAGCCGAGAAGAAGATGTGTAAAATTTAAATATTCCTATTAACAAAGAAATAGGAAAAGCCCCTTACAGCAGGAGAACGTTGGCAAGGGAAATTAAAGAATAAATGATATAGAAGACAGAGAGAGAGAGAGCACATTTCTGGTAATGAAACAGCTGCGTAGTCACCCAGGTAGATCTTACTGGTTCTGTTTGAATAATGTATTCATGCATTGTCGGGGAGAGACGGGGGACTCTCATTGATATTGCTTTAACCAAAATATGACAACTATTATTCTGTAATGAAATTCAATGAGCCTCTAGTGGATAAGGCAAGATGATAAGCACCTCTTAGCACCAGCCCTTGACCTCTGACCTGTATCTGTGCTCTGGGTTTCAAAAGATGCCAATTATGGTTTATTTAATTATTTCTTACCGACACTGACTTGCCTTTATGAAAATGCAGAGAAGAGTTTCTGGAACATCTAAAATAGATGTCGCCATGTTTTGTCGCGTGCTCGATATTATCGTGCTTTCACAACGAGCTTTCGGAGAACATCTGTGTATTAGAAAGTGTTGTAACCGTAGCCAGGCGGTACATAGGTTTACTAATAATCCCTCTAAAAGGGAATTTTCTTCTGTCATTCTATAATTCATGAATAAATATTTGATTTGTTGTCCCCGTGTTTGAATGAGATGAAAGCCAGCTGGCTGACTGGTGGGAGGCTGGCTGCTCACAAGACGACTGCTTTTCTGTGCTGACCAGCTGGTTAGTATGCTGGTATTGTCTGTTATGATATGATAGGCTGAGTGACCGTGCATTGTGACTGTAGGCTTGCAGTGCTGTATATGAAAGAGTGCGCAGGTTGGTATAGAGGGTATGTAGCACAGCGGAGAAGTCCCTGAGGGGCTTCAGGCAGAAATCTCTGAGAAGCCGAGACTCTCGTCATTATCTGGGCAGAAGGCTGAATAAGAGCAGTATAGTGAGCTTCACATTGTAGGCCTCACACACCGACACTCCATGACCCTGGAGCGAACAATAACCTTACCCTGATATAAGGAAAAGACAGGGGGAAAGGGTGCAGAGCAGGCATCGAAGGAGGGAGACTGGTGAGGAGACAGATGGAGGAACAATTATCTGTGGGATAAATTATCTGAGCCCTCTATTTTACAATCGACTGAAATCTTTCACGGAAGATGACATATTTGGGAATGCAAAAAAACCCACGGAATAATTGCAAATAGTCCATATGGCGAAACTCTCTCTCCGTCGCCTCATTTAATCCCAGCGAGTGGCCTCTCCTTTCTGCTGCCTGGCGTTCACAGATGCCTGTCACGTCGCTGTGAAGAGACAAGGGAGAGGCAGAGGCTGACACAGATGCATCCCCCCTGACGGCAAGACAGGCAGACTGAGAGGTGTAGCTGATCCCTGAGAAGCACTGCAGGCTTCATATCCCCTCTCTATCCTCCCTTCGTGCCGCCTGGTACCATGAGGCTCGTGGGCTGACGTCAGTGTTATTGCTGTCCCGACTTTTGGTCGGGAAGGGGTCATCATCTCTGATGCATTATTCACACAAGCTGCATCGAACCAGACAGATCTTATCTGGACAGGGCAACGCAACAATCACCCCTGGCTCAGTGTATGAATAAACTTGAAAAAGCAAACAATGACTGAAGCTTTTCCCGTTTTTTAACTAACACTGGTGATCTTAATTGCATGGTGACTTTGTTGTCCTGGTATGTAACTACTTTGAGATGTATTTGCTCTTTGCTTAAACCTCGTTAATGTGATTCATCCGAGTACTATATTTTCACTTTTTTTGTAGCCTGGTATATTTTAGATTGGGCAATTTCCAAACAAATGATGGACAACCGAGATGACAATGACTCAATGTCAAGAATGAAGCATATAGCTTGTGGGAAACACATATGCCCGAGTTAAAAGGTCTTATATATAATGTGGAGTTATTCAGCAACGGATTCCCGACTGACGGTTTGCATGTCAACAGCTGTCACAGGCATTGTTAGATAAGCCCTCTTTTCTACAGTGAACCCATGGGAAGTTGAACCACACACAAACACAGACACTTATTTAACACAGAATGAAACATTCTCTCTTTTTCCGTCTTTAAATACAATCTTCGGTTAGCGTTATAAAAAAAGAGATATCCCTCATCTCTCCTCTTGTGTTTTAACTGAATTGTGCTGAAGTTCTTGTATTATCCTGTCTCACTGCCCCCGATGACAACGATAGTGAGCTGCCATCTTCCACTTCAAGGCTATCGTTTTTTTCACCACAGCAATCTAACAGCTTGCTCAGACAAAGACCTGTTCCCATAAAGCCTTGGGGAGGATTCACTTGTGTTGTTGAGGCCTGCCTCATCGGTACAGGATTATACAGATAAGAATGAGCCCTTAATGAAATATTCCCTGATAGCCGACATAAAAAAAGTGAAAATTTCGAAAAGTATGCTTTTTGTGGGTTTCACAACAAAATAGATGCTTTTTCTATTTTACATGTAAATTAAAGATATCTTTGATTCATGTCGATACTGTAAGATGTTAACGTAGACCCACTTTGCATTCCAGTTAGCTCCTGAGATGTGAAGAGAACTAAAGCTAAGAGCGCTCTCTCCTCCGTTTCTCTCTCTGTCAGATCCAGCTATTAGGAGTAAATGTTGCTCTTCCTTCCCAAACACGGCAGAGATTACCCCGAGAGGTCCCCTGTGATCCTCTCAGAGAGGGAGAGCTCTGTGTAAGTTGAATGAAAGTGGCTCATCTCAGTTGTACATTTCATCTGAAGCTTTCAGCTGTCACATCAAGATTTACAAAAACGAAACCATGATAACACAAATTGTATAAATTTAGATTTTTTTTTTTTTAACCTTTTGTTGTTTTTTTGTTTTTTTCCCTTTATGAAGATAGTAGTTTTGACCCCTGCTTTTGTGTTATTATATATATTTAAATGAATGCAATGCCGGTTCGAAACGGGAGCCGCACAAACAAACAACTTCCCATTTAAACACTGAGCTTCCTGAGCAACACACATGCCTGACATAGTTGCGCACAAGCAGCGGCTACTGCCGGTCAGAATCAACATTAAAATAGGCCGACAGTCTGGTTCACAGGAAAAATACCAGGGGCACATTTTACCATTGAGCAAAGGTAAGCAGTGTGAGCCCAGCTATAAAAGCCATGAACTGCAACATATGCATTGTGATGCTTATTATTAAGTCAATGTACTGCAAAATAACTTACAAATAACCCAGAGAGCAATTACGAAAATGCTTTATACTTCAAGACTTCACCTCAGAGGAAGAAATTGTATTACTACATTTACCTGACGGAGAAATGTTACTAGTTACTTTGACATTTTTCCTAACTTAGATTCCAATTTGGCTCACAAACGATATAAAAAATGAAATAAAATATCTGGCATTATATTAGAATACATTATACATGAACAGGCACTAAATGTATACATTGTGCTGATAATGCCTCTCTATAATTAATTAGGGAATCATTTGACTTAATTAAGAAAGTTTAGAGTACTAGTTAGAGAAATGGTGAAAAGCCTGGGGCCCCAAATCACTAAATCACCCTCAAAACTAACCCAAGTGTTAAAAGTTAGCACAGTAAAAATGCACACCATTTGAATTACAATGTTCCAGCGTAGGCTATCTAACCGAGCTCGTTGACTCCAGTGAAAGGAAGAAAAATTGAGTTGGAAAGTTATCCAGCATCCAATTAGCATGAGCAGGTCATATCCAGCAGCCAGAGCGAACTGTCAATGAGTGGCTGTCTGTCCGCTATAGGGCCTTGAAGCTTCGCCCCCACCGCTACTACAGATTGCAGTTCGCTAGTTTATTTAAAGGTTATTAATTCTGAACAGGTTGTGTGCACATTCGACACTACCTTGGGTTCCCAGCCATGCGCCCACCAAATTTGAGGTTGATCAGATTTCCAGAAATGCAAAGAACACACGAGACAAACAGACATTTCTTTCCATTGCTGAACAAGTACATGTCCGTTGTAGTGTATGATGCGTACGATTCCAGACATAATGGAATTTAATGGTGAGAAGATCCTATGTATCTTCTTAAAACAAGCACACTTTGTTAATATTTCATGTCAGCGTCAAATATAGTTATAATGAGACAGCTTCTCAGTTGATCATGTGCTTCTAAAAATGTCTCCCAGACTCCAGTTGCATCTCTGTAGTGTCTCCCAAAACAGATCTATATGACAGGATCCAATTCATCTCACACAGACGGAGAAGCATCATCATGAGCAACAGATTTGTCCCTGTGGGGTGAGCAGTTGGAAGACAGAGACTCAAAACATGTTTGCAGACAAGAGTTTACAACCCGAGCAGTCGGGCAAAGAGTGTCTCGGCAGCCTCTCCCAGCGGCTGTTGTCGGTGCACTTCTTCTCAAGTCGGGCAGGAGTGAGCATGGACACTATCTTCCCACTGGAATGCCACCAGAAGTGACAGACGACAGAACGGACAGGAATTGGACGGCATGGGACAGCCGCAGCCTAAACTGTTACTATATCTTTTGTCCCATTACTGTTTGAATTGACTGATGATCAACCTCAGTCGACAGATGCGTTCATTGATTATTTGGCCGCTCGGCCGCAGCACAGCACAGAAGAACACTGACGTACAAGTTCCTGTGGAAAGCTGTTCGTAAACAAGCGTCTCGCCGTGAATCAAAAACAATAAAGCTGCAGGAAGGAACAAGAAGATAAATAGCTGAAGGTGATAACGGACGCTAAAGCAAATCATGGCGCTGAGGGGAGTTGCAGGGTTTGGATGATAATTCACCGTGGGTTCATCCTAACCAGCGACCCCTCACACGTAACATGTAGTCTGATCTATTATTAATAGTTGGAAACCTCGCAGCTGAGACCGTGTCGAGTCAATGCTCCAAACCGGTGACACAGATTAGTAGTGTCTATAATGTGATAATGCGCTTAAAGTTTGCTGAAGACTCATATATGATGTAGGTATACGTTTGAGTCGAATAATGGCAGACTGCTTTAGTTTCATAAGTGTAACAATACAATCACGCTTTTCAACATTTAGTTGTTCCGGATTACTGATCTAAAGTGTTATTGTCCTATTTCCCAACGCACAGTGGACGGGCAAAGGCTTGCATTACTTTGTTAAACAGACCAGACACATGTGGCATCCCCTGACTACTATTAGCGTACCTACAGCCTCAAAGGTTGAAAACATAATCAGGTAACTTTCCTGCTTCAGCTTGCTGACCGTGATCGAGACACACGGGGGGAGACTTAGTTTGTTTTACTTGACTCTTGAGTAGCTGCGGCATTTATTCAGAGACTAACTGAAGCCTCTGTGCATTTAGCTCTGCTCTCTCTCTCTCTCTCTCGACCACACACACACACGAAGCAGCTATTCTCTAAAGCCGCTACACTACTCTTATAACATATCCATCAAAGTGTGTCAACACCATACAGAAATAGGATTGTGCAGCAGCAACCACAATGAACCCGAGTGATCGGCGAGTCCAACGCGTTAGGAACAGAATCGCTGTCGTGCAAATTCATTTTGAAAGAGCAACAGCCATTGGGGAAACACCAAAGCGCCACTGACAAATGGTGTAACTTCATAACTCACTCACTCCGTGACATAATTGTGTGTTTACGGGGCTTGGCTGGCCCCCGCTTTGCTGTCGGCCCGAAACATATTTTATGGAAGCTTTAAAAAGTTCTGCTTTCGTCTCATCATTCTTTTTGTTTTTCCCCATCTCTCTCTCTCTGTATAATAGATCTTTGGTTCCACAGCCATGTCAGTATATTATTTTCCCATGTACATTATAAACTAAACTCTTGTTGAGATGTTTAATGACTGTTCAGCTACCTGCATGTGTACTGATTGTACTAAGACCCCCTGCTAGTCTGGCAGGGAAACCCCACGGCTTCAGGCCTCCTCTACTCTTTTCATGTTAGTCACAGCGGGAGTTTCTCATAGCTGTCAATAGATCAGGCTTTTTCTTTTATTCATGTTTTACAGCAACGATTCCACATATTGTACGTTTCTATTGTTACTTAAAAAGCAACCATTCCCAGATTCCCATGTGATTCTATCCGAACGCCATGCTATCAGAAACATACCATATGCCCATACTTACGCGACTATTGTCAGTTTTCGGAGTAAGTATATTTCTGATTTCTGCCCCTTTTTGTGCATCGCTTGGAGCGGAACAGAAAGGACTCTCTTTTGTTGCCTTCAGGTAATAGTTATTCATTATCCGTGTCATTTCTGCCCCCTTCCGTTCTCCTGCTCCTCGGCTTACGGTATATAGATGTGGGGTTGCGGAGAAAGGCAGCTGATGGATGTGTACCGCAGCCGTCAGCTGCCTCCGCTAACACGATAATTGAAATGGTAATTTTCTGATGCAGCATGATGACCTGCGTTCAGCCAGAAATCCCAGACCTTACTGGATAATGAACAGTGAGAGACTGGTCCCATTAAAACCCATCGGTGGAACCACAATCCGTTGTAGGAGAGTCAGTTTGGTGTTTATGCTCAGTGTGTGAAATGTGTGTATTCGTCAGTCAGTGACAATTTAGTCATGCATCTTCCTCCTTTCCTTTACTACAGTTCTCATTCATTTTATTCCATATCAGGGAAGACTTGGCTCTGATACATTAATAGATTGGGAAAAAATCTTCAAAAGCTCTTCACTATTTTGCCATTATGAGGACAGTGTGTGGGTGAGTGTGGGTGTACATGTGTCACAGTGAATATCCATGAATAAGAGTTGGTATAAATGAATTTCACAGGGAACCTTGATATCCATTTTTTTTCTTTCTTTTTTTGAACAAATTCATTTTCACATAACTTTCATCTTTCATTCCTTGTTTCCATCTGCTTTTAATTGTCATATGACCTGATAGTCAAATGTGGTATTATTTGTGCTGTGCCAGACCGGTAGCTTTGTGTTCTGTCATTCAAATCATTATTGTACTTGTTTTGCATTGCTTTGATGGCTTAAAGATGGCTCGCTACTGAACCTGAACAACCAACTTGCAGTGACCTACCTTTCTGGTCTCTTTCCAGACAAGGATGCAATCAACCCCCCAGCTCCTAACACAAAACATTTAGCAATTACTCAAACTAATTAACAATTTGGTCATTGGAATAATTACTTGTAGAAATCAGAGAGGCACACTCCAGTTGCTTTCTTAATTGTGACTGACTACCTTTTTTGTTTAGTATTTGATCATCAGATAAATGTAGATTTATCCTCTACCTCAGCTCTAATTCTTGATTAAACCTGCAATAACATAATATTATTTATGGCCACGTGGGGCAGCGGAAAACAAGCTGTACACAGCACTGAAATATTACCTATTGAGTTGATGCGGGGAACATGGGGGAAGCAAACGATTGCATATTTACACATACAGCAGACACAGGGCAACATGTTTCTAGGGATCTGGCTAATGCCTGTCAAAGGTCAAATTGTTCTTATAGCTCTGTTTTTGGTCTCAATCCTTAAGAAAATATCAATCTTGTTAGCTGCTAATAGTCCACTGACAAGCTGGCCACTACGTCGTCTGTTTGCCAAATGGTGCTGGGCAGGTGAAGTGGGCTTTTAGAGGCCTATACAATAAGCTTTAAAAAATGATAAAACGCTTCTCAGAGCTGAACTGCACACTTGTCTCAGCGTGTTTGTCCCTACAAGTGACAACTTCCCCATTACACATAGTAATTTGATCTAATGTTATTATAAAAATATGGATTGAAGCTGTTGTAAGCTTTTTGACATGACCTCCATTACTGGTCCTCTACAGATAATGTGTAATCTGCTTTGTCACCGTTGCATTGATCCTACATTTGCCTCCACATAAAGTGTTTCTTTCCACCCTGCATCCGTAGTGTATTTACATTTCAGCAAAGCTCTCCATTGTTTCAACATGTACACGCGCAATATAATGGCATACAAGTACTGGTTTCTATGGTGACTCTACATGAATGCGAGGGTAGGGAAGCTAAAGGGACCAGTGATCCCGTGTAATCTTGCGGTGCTTTGCACTGCGCTGTGTGTGTCCGGCGTCTATCTGCGTCTCCACTGGCCTCTCAGCAGGCTGCATTCAAATAGGGCGTAACATAATGTAAATAAGCCAGGATGAGACTGCAGCCAGCGGGAACCGCCGGGCCAGGAAGCCAGGCAGGCACCGACTGGAACGGGAGGAAAGACAAAAGGAGCACGGAGGCCCGAACACAAAGACAAATCAGGCATCAAAGGGAAGGCCACCGAGGCTGACATTATTTACACAGTAATTGCTTGGTTTTGTCTCCATCAAATGGGGCCTGTTAATAAAGGGATGGAAAATAAAACTGAAATAAAAGGACACCAAGACTTTTTAAGAGGCAGACAACAGATAAGCTTTTTCTTTGTTTTAAACGCCTTCATTACTTAACATCACTTCAGAGGAGATGCTAATACATGCATCCAGAGGCTGTTTAATGCCCTGGCCCGCAACGCTGGAATGTCCCTTGAAGTTTTTGGGATGCTCTTTTGAATACAGAAATATTCAAGGATTTTCCGTGAATATTTAATGCAACGTTGCATTTGAGCTGTTAGACATTATTCGACACGTCGTCTGGTGGTTAATATTTATTTTGAGGTAATTGCTTCTGAAGGCAGGGTGGTAGGGATTTCATTAGCTCCCTTGCCCCCGTCTGACAGCAAACATTTTACCTGGACTCATTAGGAATCAGACATGACACATCAGAGAGACTGTTCTGCCAGTGCTCAGGCTGTTACTATGCCAAGGTCTGCCCTCTCTGAACAACCTGCCAAAGCTGGGGGAGTCTTTTCTCTCATGCCCTTAAAAAATCCTCTACTTTTAGCGGTGCACATTTGTCTTAAACTGCGTATTTAGTCAGGGGAAAAAAGTGTCTTCACGTGCTTAGTTCAGTAAAGTCAAAAGGCAAAATGCATTGCACAGCTTGAATTCAGATCTTGGAGTTTATTTTGTGCCTCTTTCAAGGAATAATTCACCCGCAAAATAACCGTGTGTATAACGGTAACTCAACTTAGCTTGAATTCTTGAAAATAACGAGCTGACTTTATCTCAAAAGCCGTCACGAACAGAGAATCCAAATAATGAAAATGGAGTACGTCCTCGATTTGAGGCCAGGTTTAACAGCAAGTCTATATAAAATCACCTGTGAACAAACTCTCACAAAACTCAGGCATTATTGTCCAAATCACATTTATTCACTACTTCTTCACAAAACATATGCAATTTGGCCAAGATCTTACTTTTAAAAACACAATCTTAACCTTCCTATACTCTTCTGTTTTCTAACTGCATGGAAATTCTCCCTGAACATATAGGTCAGATGTATTGAGGTATTTGAATCAGTCAGTTTTTATGAACCTGAACATTCGAGCGAGTATGCTTGAAACACACAAATAGTTCTTTCTCATGAATTATTAATTTAAATGTATTGTGTTTTATATCAACTTGGGCATAAACATTGTATTTAAAAAAACTGCTGAAGTTAATAGGTTGCACAAATATTTTCTCTTATGTTTTGTACAAAAATAGGTTTTATATTGTCTGTCATGTTTAGAAACAGCATTGATACGTGTTGTCTCAATTGCAAATTATATTTGTCAGTAAAATAACAGCAAGCTGTGATTGAGCTGAAGCTCCCATGGAGGTGTTAAGCCTTTTTAAAGATTGTCCTTCCAACTGTGGCCTGAGTCTGCAAAGGTTTAAGAGGGTCTGAATGGCTCTGTAAAGGTCTACACTTGCACAGGTAATGGAAAGAAAGAGACACAAATCAAGACCTCCAGAAAAAGAAACGAGTGTATTGCATATAATTGACTTTGTGCCTATTGGCACCGCTACCTGGACATCATCTCTGCGATATTGCTTTCAGACTGCATTCAGCCACACGTCAAACTTTGACACCTTTTAAGCAGTCTGCGGGGTAGTAGACTGGCAGACGAAGGGGAGAAAACTCTTCGTGGTTCATTACAGGCTCCCAGTGCCCTCTGGCGGTCCTCAGAGCAGAGGATACCCAACACCCTGTTCCTTTCTCATCTAGTCCCTCTATTAATAGCTTAGTGCCGCTCCTGCTCCTATTGTTATTCCTGCCTGGCTGCATGCTGCTCAAAGGATGTCACATGTTAATCAGACCATAAATATTGTGCAGCTTTGCTTTAGGAGAATGAACTTTGAGAGAAAGTCTCCTCTGAATCCAGATGTCCTCCTCTTGGATTATTTCTTTCTGTGAGTTCCACTATCCATACGACTGGACCAATTAGTGTGCCAGAAAGAGAGTTAGTGTGTCCCATTACGCAGTGTGTCCGATGCAGAAGGGCAAAAATACAGGGAAGTCCGACTGCATCCCGTCGCATTTTGCAGTATGCAAGCCAGCGTGCTTCTCCGGCTATCCTGACCCACAATACTCTGAACAGTGAAGAGATGTGAGCAAGAAGGTCAAAGTTATGAAGAAGTAGCATGTCCCAATTGAACAGTATGCACTTGGTAAGGACAGCTCTAATATGTGGTAAAAGTAAAAAGAAAAGTCTGTTATTTGGAAGACTGCGTTAATCTTCGTGGATCTCTTCTCTGGCTGTTCATGATCTCTTCAATCATTAATGTCAAAAGGTACACGGCTCTCTTGCCCCCTCTTTGGCCGCTCCACAGCTTGCGTGGATTCAGTTACATGTGAAATGTGTAGCTGTTGGAGCCTTTGGAAATAGTTGGGAGTGTGTATTAATTTGTTAGCCAAACCGATGTGTGGGTGCACATATCAGCACATTCTGTACGCCGTCACATGCCTCTGTATCACGCCATGTGCACAGACACACACATGCAAGCGTAGAGTCAGCATTGTTTAACACCTCAGAGGATTGGGATAAGTAACCGTAATCGAGTCTGCATAACTACGACATGATGTCATCTGAAATCAAACAGCCCAGCTGACCTGGTGATCGATCCCTTTTCCCAGAAGTCAAACTCAAGTCTTGTGTTCATATATTAGTAGTATGTCACTGGAAGAGAGGCGTAACTTGCTGACTTTGTTTTGTCTTAAAAAACACATTTTACACATTTGTTTCTCTAATTGCCTTGTTTTATGCTGGGGAGAGTTATGGAGTGGTTTACCCTTTTCTCATTGGCAGTTTTGGCCGTTTATGCTGAGGTTCTCTACATTTTTCTCAAAAGTGGTTGAAAAAGGAGTCATAAAGTCCATATTGACTGCAAGTGACATTTATTCAAACAGATGTTTTATTAATTCTGCATACAGAAGACATTGAGCAATTTGTAATTCCTGCTAGGGGTTGAAATCTGTAAAAAAAAAAAAAAAATACTCATGTGTCATGTGTTAATAAGTTCAACTACAGTTTCATACTGTAAAGATTTGTCAGTATTGGCTAGTTACTGATATTTGTAATTAATGTGTACATGTGGACTTTTTGTTCCGACTGATCTCTGAATTAGAATAGATAGTTCTTTTGCGAAACATAATTTTGTTGATCATGTTTGCAGACTTGGAGATCAGTACATGGATAACGTGGTGTTTGGATGCACTCTACAGGCAATTTCTGGGAACTGCAACAAGCTGCCCTGTGGTTTTATTACGGTGAGACGAAAACCACTTGGATTTCTACAAGTCACATTTAGGCCTTTTTCCTATGCAGGCATAATGCATAACTTGATATGTATTCAATATTGCAGTTCCTTTGGACTGTCGTGTTGACTGTTTCCTATCCATCAGTGCAGTATCCAATAACCAACAAAACAAGTGAACAGAAGTGCTAAACCTACATTTCACAGTTTTGATCTTCCATCTTCAACATTTCTCTTGTCATTTACATCTCTGTGCTTAAAACTTGTAACGCTCCCAATGGAAACCACAATATTAATATGTAAAATAAAACGTGAGGCTGACACACCAGCTTAGACTGACTACGTGAGAACAGTGATGTTGTGTTAAATAATGGAGTCTATATGAAGGTGGATCCTTTCATGATTTAAGACCTTGTTAGTAGTGGAAAGAGTGACCTCTTAGAATAGTGGTTCTCAAATGGAGGTACGTGAAGGCACTCCAGGAAGTACGTGAGATTTAAAAAAAAAAATGTATTTAAAATTAGCATCCATCCAAAAAACCTTTAAAAAGAACTATTTAATAGATATTCGATACAACATAAGTGTAAGTTCATAATTTGATTTAATTATCCTAAAAACCCGGAGTCTCGCCCATATCAGGATGGTTTGACCCAAGCTGTCATTACCTGTCTGTTTCCCACTGCCGCCATTAAAACTACAAAAATGAAGTCGTGGTTGAAGCAGCAACGCTGCTGAAAACACGGAGGGACAAGCGACAAAGAAGAAACCACAGGCGGCAAATTCCTGTCAATTTTCAGACGACTTTATTTTAATGGGATTTACGTCCACGAGTTGAAACATCATATTTTGTAATGTTCAAACTTTTGTGACTTTCAAGATGTATACAACAAGGTTGCAAATCAACCATGAACATTAAATATCAGGGGAAATAAACGGCATTACATTATTTAAAAAAGAAAGATGTTGTTTACATTTTGTATTACTAATCTGAATCTGCAAAGTAACGAGTACCTTGTAGTGTTTCTGTTGGGTGGTTACACATCAGATGAACAACAACTTGATGCACATTCCCGGGCCTTTATTCTCCGACGCTTTCACACATGCAGACATTACCACCCGTCTTCCTGCTCACCCTTGTCATGTGTATCTACACTCGCCAGGTGGCGTAGTTCTCACTGTGGACATCACATAATGATGTTGTCAAATAAATCTAGTTAAGTAAAAAGTACAATGTTTCCTTCTGAAATGTAGATGAGTAGAATGAAGTAAACATACTGTATGTTACGTTACATCACTGAAAAGCCTGCAATCAATATTTTATTAAAGGCTGTTGTAATACATGCACAGCAGACAACACTCAACTAGGATAAGAAAAACTGACTTTAATAGTGTTGCCCCCTGGTTTGTTGAGTTGACTGTATTTCAATATATTTTGCCGTTTTTTTGTTGACAAGTGAAATTGTAAAAATAACTTTTATTATTTTCTCCTATTTATTATTACAGACATGAGTTAATATGCATTTATTAATACATTCATTTATTATTCCTATTAATATCTTATAATATATAATGTGTAATATAAAAATATTATATGTATATCTTTTCTTTTTTTTTACTATTTATTAAAACTTTTTTTGTTTTTGCAAGCAATTTTTAACGGGGGATATATGCCATATTCTATACAGTACAGCATATATGTGACATGTTTGAATGCTTTTCTTAACTGTTGCATTGTATTTGGCTTGTGGGAGGAAATTGCTGCGTAAACCCACAGCTGCACGGGGAGATCAATGCAAACTCACACATACAACCAAGGGGGTGGTTTGCTCCTTTGCTCTCAACAAGGAGACTGCGAGTTGCAGCGGGAATCGAACCCGCTCCCGCTCAGAGGCTCCTGCTTGAGAGCAAGGACCCGAGCCCCGGCTTGTACACCAGGCCTAGTGTCCAACCACTAAGCCACCGTGCAGCCCTCTTCAGTAGAACGTGAAACCATATTTATCTTTGTGGATTCAGAAATAAACAACGTCGATATTGAGCAGCCAGCACGTCGAAACGCAGAGCCACGTGACGCGTCATTCTCATGTCACGTGACTCCAGCGTTGTTAGCGTCTGTTTTCAGCGAATTTAATGATATTAAACTAACTTCTTACCTTTCGCTGCTGTCAGGCTGCACAATAAGCTGAGGCCTCAGTAGACCACGAACCACTCTGAACACTTGAACACTGTGATCACTTTAACCTCACCTTTTATACTTTTACACTTCACACTTTATACACATTTTTTATTATTTATTTTATTCCATCTGTATATTTCATATTTTTGTTTCTTACCGTTTAATTTTTAAATTGTGTTTTTATTACTGTTCTACTGTTTATTTATATTACTTGATCTGTGAATAAGGGCTGCTATAATTCTGTAATTTCCCCACTGAGGGACTAATAAAGGACTATCTTATCTTATCCTTCTAGAAAATCAGCTTTCCAGAGTTCAGGTTTGGCAGTATAGCGTTCAGCAATAAATGCGCGTTTTTGCTTAAACTCACACTTGCACACGTTTACTATCTGCTTACTGAGGTATGTTGCACTGGTAACAATGTGAGACAGAGGTGTACATTCACAATCTCTCTATACTGTGTAAAAAAGTGATGTGCTTTTCTGAAGGAACTGTCAAACTGTATTGTCATAACGATATACTGTAACGCAGTACAGCGTTCAGCAAATACATGCACGTTTTTGCTTAAACTCACACTTACACACTTTTACTCACGTCCCAAACTCAGTTGTATTTACATGTGTTCTGCCCATGTTATTACACACGTTTCTTTTGCACACTGAAGGCACCGGTTAACTCGTGGAGGCTGCTATGCGCTCCCATCCGCTAGGTGGCAGTATGCACCTCTGGCTTCTTTGAGGCTGCGACCTACACAGTGTCATGACAATATTGACAAGTGAAGAGCGTCTGAAGTTAAGCACAAACGCGACCTTTATTGCTCCGGTAACAACTCCAGATTTCAAAAGAGGCGCTGACATGGTACAGGCACGTTTTACGCGTATTTTAATGTCCATAAGGAGATAAACGAAGGACGTCAGACAACCTGCGGTGAGTTGTTGTAGCCTAGCATCACAACTGACCTACACCTGTCGTCGGGCTTTTAAACACATCAGGTCCACTTGAATAAAGACAGGAGACGCATGTTTGAGGCTGTGTGCTTCAGGTTTTGTTGACGTGACCGAGACATTGGTGGAGGTTCCGTTAAACTGCGACACCACAGAGTAGTCACTTTTCTAAAAGAAGGACACAACTCATTTTTGAAGAAGTATTTTGTTGCCTCCATCATCTCATTTCTTGCTACCTGGGGAAAAATCGCCTCCATCCTCAGTTGAACAGATCATGTGATTCTCCATCTGTAATATATGTCAAGAGTGTGAGTCAGGACGTTTTTATTTTGTTTTCTGAAAACCTTCGAGAAAAAAACAAAACATCATTTTAGAAAGGTGAGAAAAAGCAGGTGAAAGGCTCTTAAAAGGCTTCAGACGAAGCTCCTCAAACAAATCCTTTACAAGTTGTCTTTAAAACCAAACCAACTAACCAGCCTGAGAGCGCAGTCAACAAGGAGATGCAATATTTCCTCTGTGACTAACTCGAGTAAGGTGTGGCCTACATGTTGCGTCACGATTGTACAGTACAATAATTCAAAACTCACATATCAGGTTTTGGATAGCAGATCACCTTTTCCTGGAGACTCCTGCGTCATAAACATATTCAGCAGCTTCCACACGGACCTGATTTTCCTTTACAGAAGTGTTGGTCTAATGCTGGCAACGCAGAACTGAGAAGTGTTTACATGATGGAGGCTTTAGGAGACATCCTGCACGTATTCCACATCAAGGCCAGTGGATCGTCTGTGACACTCAGCCTCTTCCTCGTCTTTCTAGGTCTTCTCTACTGGTAAATAAATAATTATATCCGTTTGTACCTCAAGCTGCATGTACTGTGTTAAGTTATCTACGAATGCAAAGCGCACGTTCTGCGTGAATTCAGATATTCATAACAATCCTCAGTTGTCAGAACTGATGTTTACATTTTGGGCATTTTATGGGGAAAGCCCTTAAAGGAACATCTCAAAGTTTTCGAAGCCAATTGTGAAAAAACTAACAAGCTGGTTGATCGTGCGCAAATAAAACCCATCAACTCAACTCTGCTCTTCTCTCCTGTCTTCAAGGTACTCAATGTACCCCTTTTCAGTCCTTTCTCAATGTGGCATCAAACATCCAAAGCCATATCCTTTCTTGGGCAACCTGTTCATGTTTCGGCAGGTAAGATATTGCTGCAATTTTCAAACTAAAATACACATCTCATTCTCAAACCTTTTTTTTTTTTTTATCTTTAACTTCTGTCAAAAACTCTTTTGACCAAAGACATTGTACCCACTGAAGAGAGAAGATCTTGCTCCCAACATGGCTGTTCAGGAATGAACTGAACTTTATTTAAGTGCTGTGAAAGCAGAAGAAACAATCAGCAGGTTCCATTTGAAAGCTCTTATTCCCTTTTTTCGTCAGTCGGAGTTGGTTTCACTTCTACATATAAAAAATTGCATTTAATTATCTTGATCACAAAACAATGAATTATCATATCCGTGCATCAACACACTCCTACTTTAATAGATCACAATAATGTCACAATTAAGTAAAGAGATTAGATATACAATGTAAAAATGATTTGCAATATAAAATAACACAGACTGCTCACTCGATGCACGCAGGGACAAAGGGCACCTCTTCAGTCTGAGTGCAAACTGTGAATGAACTCAGGGTAATGCACCAGTCAGCTGCTCTGTGCTCGCCAAGCCAGCGGTCATGTGACCTCCACTTTCAACAACATGTTACTGGACTTGTGTATGTACCATGTTACCTCAACATGGATTAATGCTTTAATGATTGCATCATGTTTTAGTTTTGTTTCATATCAGCCCGCTGAAGTGACACGGTCACAAGGTTTGTTCAGCACTGTGTTTTGCAGAGGGAAAGTATCATTTTCACCACTTGATCAATAATATATGCCTGGACTTGGCTGAACAGTATTTTTATTTTTCGTTTATTACTTATCTTGAAAGATTTTTTTTGATAAACAAGAAAGCTTATCAGTACCTATCATATATGCAGCTCGCAGAGTCATAAAGCTGATTGACTGTCATACTGTTACCTTGTTTCATAAGTTACATTAAGATAGAACAAGCATGGAGTTATTAATTTCTTAAGAAGATATTCTCGGATTCCTTTCTGATGTTTTGGTATTTCATTTTTTAGGGTTTTTTCAAGCCTATCAATGATCTCATAAAGACACATGGCAGAGTTTGTGGGTAAGTAGAATCAATATTCTCTACATCTGTGTCTGATGAAATGATGGTCTGGACATTGCATTGGCTCTAATTCTTCCTCGTTATAAAATAAACATTTTGCTCGCTCCATTTATGTTTTAGGTATTATTTGGGCCGGAAACCGGTGGTGGTGATAGCGGACCCCGACATGCTAAGACAGGTGATGGTCAGGGACTTCAGCAGCTTCACAAACAGAATGGTAAGGACACTAACCCAAACAGCCCACTTTGTGCTCGCTCAGGATTTCAGTGTCAGCCCCAATGATGTAATAATAACACACGTTTGTGCATTTCCTCTTCTCTTTGTGCAGACTATTCGCTTCACTTCCAAGCCCATGACTGACTGTCTGCTCTTTCTGAGGAACGAACGCTGGAAGAGAGTGCGGAGCATCCTCACACCATCCTTCAGTGCTGCCAAGATGAAGGAGGTGAGACACGAGTGGGTTCCAATGATGAGCCCGTATTTATTACGGAGAATGTCATTTTGTGCTTTTTAAAATGTGTCAATTAGAAGAGCAGGTGCAGACCTAACAGGCATCTGAGGGAACATTTTCTGTCTAATAAGCTACTGTCTGTCACAGATGGATGGTTAGAAGTGTTGGATGATAATGTATTATAAACTATTTTAATTTGTAAAGTCAAATTTGAACTTGGACAATGTAATAAATGATTATAAAGCATTAACTCCAATTTGGTATGACTCTTGAGGGGGGTCATTTTTGTGGCCTGTCTCTGCTGATAAACATGTCTAATGAAGTTATAGTGGTGCTTTCAACTGTCGTAAATATCAGACATTTTGGAGACAGCTTCGCGGTCAAGTAGAGGAGCAGACGTGAAGGACTGAAGTCCATTTGTAAAGTTTAAAATCGCTTTCCTTTCAAAACACAGTTCTGACTTTTGGAGGGTCTCTCATGAAGTTCTGTCTCAATAACTCAACGTTTTTGAAACGTGTTTACTTTACAGTTCAATTAAACGAACCACATTGCATTTATTATCATGGTATTGCTGGACTATTTTTTTCAGCTGTTTGTGTCTGTCCTCTCAGCAGCTGTGACGAGTATCGCTGTCTTTTATATTTTCCTGTAGATGGTTCCTCTCATCAACACAGCCACCGATGCCCTGATGAGAAATCTGAATGGGTCTGCTGACTCAGGAGAGGCCTTTGACATCCACAAGTAATCAGACACGCGGTGAACGAAAGACTGTTAGTATCATGGAGTAGTTTTCTGTCCTCATACTTGTGTGTTTTGCAGGTGTTTTGGCTGCTTCACTATGGACGTCATTGCCAGCGTGGCATTTGCAACTCAGGTGGACTCCCAGAACAACCCAGATGACCCGTTTGTCCGCCATGCACAGACGTTCTTCTCCTTTTCTTTCTTCAGGCCCATTATGCTATTTTTCAGTCAGTCAAATCTATTAGTTACTTTATTTGTGTATGAATGGTCACATTTGAGACATTACGGTAATGCAATGAAGGCAAAAGAGTAAAATATTAAAACAAACTAGAAACGGGAGGGTTTACTATCTTCTCTTAAATAGATATGTATATTAATTGGATAATAAATGTGAAGAAAATCTAGCTTAAGTTTTGTAGATTTAGGATTTAAAAGACATGCATGTTTGAGTGTATAAAGTTGGCATTTCAGGTAGAGTTACGCCAACATCTTTGGTTTGTGCATCTAGTTGCCTTTCCATTCATCACGCCTCCTCTGGTGAGATTCATCCCCAACAAAAGACGAGACCAGATGAATCAGTTCTTCATCAACAGCATTCAGAAGATCATCCAGCAGAGAGAGGAGCAGCCTGCTGAGGAGGTACATCTCATGGACATCTCATCATTTTGAATACAGAACAACTTTCCCATTATATTTTTTAAATGTATGTTTTTTTTGTGTGTGCATTTAGCGGCGAAGAGACTTCCTTCAGCTGATGTTGGATGCACGAACCAGCAAGGAGGGTGTGTCTTTGGAACACTTCGACACGACGTATCCTGCTGGCGATCAGCTGACTCAACCGCCGGCCTCGGATCAGGACGAGCGCCTCCACCCACAGGAGCCCTCCTCTAAGCGTCCGAAGAAAAAGATGATCACTGAGGATGAGATCGTGGGTCAGGCGTTTGTCTTTCTTCTGGCGGGCTACGAAACCAGCAGCAACACATTGGGCTTCACCTGCTACTTGCTGGCCATCAACCCCGAATGTCAATGCAAAGTACAGCAAGAAGTGGACGAGTTCTTCACCAGACACGTGAGTTTGTCACGTTTCGGGTTGATCTGATTCCTTCAGCTACTTACGACATGCTTTTTTGTTGTTGTGACACTGTTTATTTTTCCTTTTGTTGCAGGAGTCACCAGATTACATAAATGTCCAGGAGCTGAAGTATTTAGATATGGTTATAAGTGAAGCATTGCGCCTCTACCCTCCTGGATTCAGGTACATGAACAACATCAAATGAACATTTTTATTAGATGTACTACAGTCCAGTAGCACATTAATTTATATCTCTACATACATACATACAGTAGATGTTTTGTTAGGTTTACACTATTCATACAGGAATCACGTGGAGTAAAGAAGGGAATGAGTTCTCAAACGTACATCCATGGCATTATTCCCTTCACAGGTTTGCGAGAGACATCGACCAGGACTACGTGTTGAACGGCCAACTCCTCCCTAAAGGAGCGACGCTGGAGATCCCAGCGGGCTTCCTCCACTACGACCCGGAGCACTGGCCGGAGCCCGAGAGGTTCATTCCTGAGCGGTAGGAGCCTGTTCTCAGATGAAATAACGTGCCTGTGCTTTGTGTTTTATCATCGTCTACATGTAGTGGATGGCTCAACTTTGTTGACAAAATTAATTCCTGATGCATTTTATAGTTGTCTGTCAACAGCTGCAGTTAACTGAAAAGTGGTTTGCAACAGCCATTCAACGTATTGATGTTTTTAATACTGTAATGCATAACTTAAAGCTGTATACAGTATTACTTTAAATGGCAAAAAAAAAAATGCTGATCTTGTCGTCTCAAAGAAACGGTATGATTTCAAATATTCTTTCTTCACAGAAGACGTTATAGCACTACAGTATGGAAAGCACATGTAAATAATACGAGTTATGGCTGAATTCCATTTAGCTGCTTAAATTTCACGGCGTTAACACCACTTGTGCTTTCTCGCTTCGTTGCAGTAGCGTGACTGTTTTTTAAATGTTTGCTATACCGTTAACATGCAGAGTGTACACCACCATGTAACAGTCTCACGTCACACATGTCGAACACGACTGTAGCGAATCTAGTGAAGTCCATGTGCTGCGCTAAAGGAAACCCACGATCTAACTGACTCTATTCTGTCCTGCTTTTAACCAGATTCACGCCAGAGGCCAAGGCCGCTCGGCATCCATTTGTTTACCTGCCGTTCGGGGCCGGTCCCCGTAACTGTGTGGGGATGAGGCTCGCTCAACTGGAAATCAAAATGGCTCTCGTGCGTCTGTTCCGCAGGTTCAGCATCGTGGCCTGCTCTGAGACCAAGGTGGGTCGGACACTTTAGAACACTGCAGACAATCTTCACAGACAAGCGTAATATACATGGAAGATGTTGCTTTAACATATAGTGTTCTTTCCTTCGTGCAGGTTCCTCTCGAGTTGAAGTCGTCAAGCACTCTGGGACCTAAAAACGGCATATTTGTGAAAATTCAACACCGGGACCGGAGAGAAGGTCAAGTGAATTCTCCGCCAGACAATTGACCGTTAATCATCACGGACGGGAGACAAAACCTCTAAACGGTTACAAAGCATTCTGCGGCTCCACGTTGTGACAGTGACACAAAGTTGTTCCTTATGAAACGTATTTCAGAGGTAACATGGTCAAGTAAATTACAAGTCACAATATATCTCAATGAAAGTGCTCTTCTGCTTTTTTTCTTGGTGAGCGAGCTTGAGACAGGACTAAAGAGGAGTGAATAAAGGAATAGAAGTGTGCTTGTAGCATTATGTTTTTGTTTTTTAAAGATACATATATAACACTTTCAGCAGGTGTCATGAAAAGGTTAAGGGAACGTATTTTTTTTATCAATCATTTAATCCATTTACTTCAACCAAATTATCACCTAAAGGTTTGCACATTCCCTCATTTAATGGCGGTGTGTTGTTAAACTGTGCTGCTATCTTCACTTTCCTGATGACCTGAGTCAGCGTTTATCAAATGTCCTAGAACAGGAAACTGAACTTTACTCGCCCAAATTTCTCTGTAAATTAAGATCAACTTAAGGCTGGGAGTGAAAGCATTTTATCCCGTTTCTCTCGATGACCTCATTATTTTCCTTCGGGGAGAACATCGACAGCGTACTGAAGGAGATAATGACATAGCTATTGATCATGCAGGTAGATCCGTCTTACTTTACTCTGTTATTAGTTATTCTGAGATGCTTGAGAAGATCAGCCTTGAATCAACTTTAATTGTTAATGTATACATTAAGAGTGATTTAGTGATGATTAATTAAAATTGATATAATGAAATAAAATGTATATTTTAGCAGCTGTGAGTAAAGGCCAGAGGCCTGAATGTGGCTGTTTGAATGATATACACTTACAAAGGGTCAAATGCTACTTGTGTGTAACTAAATATTAACGTGTGATGAAGAGATTTCTCTCTGTTCTATTGATATTCAATACCAGTAAAAAAGTCACCTGTTATATTGATGTTTTTCTTCTCTACTTCATTAATGGCTATTTTAACAGACAAATACAATAAAATGTGGACACCAAATGTAATATTTAGAGTTAAAATCGTTATACAATAATTCCAAAATACCTTTAATCCATGTACTGACTGTGTTACATGCTTGGGGTAAATACTTAGGTATCGTTACCAAATACCCTTCTGTTTTTAAATAATTTTCCAGTCCTGCTATTGAACCACAACAGCACTTGCATCTGGGCTTTACATATTGTTGGTAGCTGTTTTTATTTGGGTCATCTGCAGTTTCCTCAGTGGACAGAGAGAAGAGTTAAACTTCGATTTGTTAGTCCATAGAATGCTCGGTGGATATTCGACAAGTGCTGCAATATATTTATGACATAACCAGTTTATTCCATATCAAAACGTCAGATTATTTGTCCCCCTCATCTTCTTTCATGTGTTGCATTAATGATCTACAGCAAACATCATAAAGAATAGCATTATTGTCTTGATAAACATTCTGCAATAAGTATTATCTGAAACAAATTCACCAAGACGCATTAATAATCACACAAAGTTTCCTACTTTACACTTATAGTCTACAGCGGAAAATAGCGTAACATTATTAGTTAACACAATGACTACTTGTCCTTTGACTTAAATCAGCTGTTAAATGCTGAACTTCTCCCACCACTGTCAAAATCATGTACCTTTACTAAAACCCCTAATTCCAAACAAAATGAAGCGCATCCCATAATAAGTTTGACTGCCGACAAGTCAACACAGGAAAACAGCAACATTGTACCTCACGAGTAGTCGATAACATACTCTGGATAAATCTGTTGTTTCTCAAAGACAACATAGATGCTGGGGTTGCTCACGCTGTCAACACAACTGTCGTAGAGGGTTTTTCCATTTCCTTTTGCTGGGGGCCGGACATAGCTGCTCCTTCCTGAGGTGTACTCCCCCACCAGGACCAGAGCAACAAACATGATCTTGTTCAGGCTTCCTTTGGCTCTGGCATATCTGTCTGAGTAGGACGCGTCTCTGGCAAAGTAACTCCCTAAAAAAATAAACAGGACAGCGTTAATACTGATGCAGTCCAAGTGTGATCGGCTCTTTACTACTGCCATTAGAAAGCATGCTGTGTTTTCTCCCTCTGCTAAAAGTCTGATGAACCTGGAATAAGAGTAAAACGCTCTCATACTAAAATATAACGACAGTAAATTTACATTTTGACATCTGTTTATTTATCATAGGACTGGAATGGCAGCGGAGGCTGTTTTACTGTACCTTTGCCATATGCTGTGCCATGGACACCACACATCCTCCAGTCAAAGTTCTGCTCACAGATGGCCTCAATCAGGGACTTCTCTGTGCCGTGGAACAAGTACTGCTCATTCACAGATTTAGCTCTGTTCCTCTCCTTCATCTGCTCTTTCTGCCTGAACACACGAATGGGATGACATGCAACTCATTATTATTTTTTTACTTTGTTGATTTAATTGCATCTATTAGCTCTGTTTTTGGTCGAAGAACTCCTGAGAAAAAATATCTCGTAAGCTGCTGCACTTCTGTTTCCACATGCTGCTTCAGAGCTTTTAGAGCATGTTGCAGCTGAAAATGATCAAATATTGATAACAGCTTCAATCCTAAGAGGCTGATGAGGATTTACCACTGAAAGACTTTCCACAGAGAGGGGTTCTGGATCCTCTGGATGTTGTTAATTGTACTGTGGGGCATGGTGACCTTAAACAGCTTGTCAATCATGGTGTACTCCTTCGCAGATTCAGAGAGAAGTACAAGCTGAAAGAGAAGAGCACAGTGCAGATAAACGGCTCGTTAATGCAGGAATTTGTGTTTAATGTTCGAAACAAGAAAACAACTGAAATATACAGTGTAGTGCTAGAAAATGGCAGAGGAAGTTGTTTGGCACTGGAGGACTTTAAAAAGGCATGTGAGAGTGTGAAATAACAAGGTGGAAATTAACAACTAAAAATTGACTGATAAAAGGCAAAAATGGAACCTGGGAAATTCAAGAAAACTAAATTAGCAGGAGCAAAAAGAGTACCAAGCTCAGGACAGCTGCAGTCCACAGCAAGCTGCCCCCTCCACTGAATGGCATTTTAAATACTCAGCCTCACTGAACTGTAACCTTCCCCCTGCAGAGCAATAATCCAAATCAAACCGTTAATGGGAGATTTCTCAGTTACTGCTGACATCATAATTTAATTGTGGGCACCTACACATACCAAATATTGTGATGACCGATAATATAAATAAGCTTGTGTTTTTTTCTATAACCTCATTGATAATTCATTTGATAAATTGAAACATTGGAAGGAAATTAACATATAAAAACAGGCACACACTAAAAACAACATTTATTTTTGAGAAACAGGGAGAAAAGCAACACAGTAATACATGCTTTGTTTACCTTGCATCCAAAATCCGGTTGGGCAGTTGTGTCCCAGTGGGAAGGGAAACTTTCCGTTGTGGAGGAACTGGAGCCGTGTGATGATGCACTATGAGGAGACAAACATAAGAACTGTTTGACTTGTTGTGAAGTCCCTTGACTTGAGACACTGAGAAACCCAAAACAACAGTGTAAGAATCTCCAGGGAAAACTAAATAATAAAAATACCTTTTAAGCTTCACCTCCACATCATGAGAAGACACAAAGCGAGGCCTCCTTCTGACATCTCTCTTGGTTTTGTATTTTACATTCTGCTGGTACATCTGCTGTGTTCCCGCTTCACCTTTGAAGTGGAGGATATACTGATGTTTGCCAGCGCAAAAAGGAATCTCTGTATCTCTGTCTGCCAGGTACACATTCTCCAGAGTTTTAGAAGTGACAGAGGTTGGTTCGCCGTCATTCTACAGAAAGGCAAACGGAGTCGACAGTAATCCATTTAAGGTTTGATGTAAGATGTGCCAGCGATAATATGTAAGAAATCAATGAGTAAGATAAATAATAAATATGAGTGAAGAGAAGAGCGTAGCATGTCAGCATGTACTTGTTAACCCAAACCGATACTATAAAAGGAGAACAAAGACACATAGCTAATGTAATGGTACTTGTCTGACTGACCTGTCCAAACTCCATCCATATCCCACTGTCATCCTTCCAGTACCAAATCCACTCTGTTGTCAGAATGAAGTGAGGGGGCTTTGAGACAGAGGAGGCAGTAGATAGGCGACGAACTGGAGACCCTCCATATGTCATTGTCATAAAGTCAGCGAAGTGTGATCCAGAACTGAAAGCAAGCAGAAGTAGTAAATCAACAATTCTCTCATCACCTAAAGACCTGGACTACCATGTTGTGCTCTAGAATAATCCCATAAGCCAGAGGACTGTCTTTGTGTCTCTGTGGTCCGTTTCTTCAATCATGCACCTTTGAAGAGACAAGAATCTAAAAATCCCCAAGGTGGACGACAGTGGATCAGTGCAGCTTGTGTCATTTCCCGGTTCGCAGTAGGCTTTCTCGATGTCTTCCATATTGGGCAGGTCTTGCCAGGTCACACCATCACTGTTTAACACCTGCCATCTGAAAGGCAGGTGCCAATGGACACGGGCACACGCATCTGTGAACCAAAAAAAAAAAAAGATACAGAGGAAGTGATATGCATCATCTTCTCTTCTCTTCATGTAGATCTACACGTTTATTGAGAAGCTACTGCAGGTGCGACTAGTTCCAGTGTTACCCTTAAAGCTGCAGTGTCGGCGAATGAAGAAGAGGCAGATTTCATTCCTGTCAGTGTCGCTCATGGGTTTAGACGGAGAGGCGGAACTGGTTGAACATACGGGTTGTATTTGGCAAAGCTGCTGAGAAGGCGGTCTCACCTCTGGCAGCACTGCAGGACACCCACACCCACAAACATGTACATTATCTACTGTGCAGATTGTCATTAACTTGAAGTTTTAAATGTTTTCTTTAAAAAAAACACCTAGTTCTTTACCAGGAACAGCAGTATCTGGTCTCTCATGTTGACCGAGGATGATGAATTTATTTCTGTAGATCTCAAGAAGATGTTTAAGGTTCTCCTGACTGACTCCTCGGAGAACCTTCGTTTCTTGCACGTCAACATTGTGGGATCTCTTACACGACGGGCCAAACTTGCAGTCACCGTGGAGAAAGTGCTGGCAGACGTGAAGCTTATTGCACGAGGTGGTGAACTTGCAGGAGCCGTGCAAACCATTTCCCTTGTTGTAATGTGGGCAGATCTAGAGGGGTGTACATATCATTATGACAATACAGTTTGACAGTTCCTTTAGAAAAGCACATCACTTTTTTACACAGTATAGAGAGATTGTGAATGTCCACCTCTGTCTCACATTGTTACCAGTGCAACATACCTCAGGAAGCAGATAAGGATCATTCTGCAGTAACAGCTGGAACAGCTGTTTCTCTGTCAAGTCGTGAAGCCCATATCGTTTCAAAATCTCTGCGTTGTATGGATCAACCAGACTATGGGGATTTTTACACTTTCCTCTGAAAAATGCATAAAATATAATGTTAATGTTACTGAATTAACCACAGAACAAATGCATATTCATTTGGTTTCTGTAAATATGAAGTTTTGAAAGTTCAACATTTGGGTTCTTTGAGGTTACTTAATTAAACTTTGAAGTGAACTATGGGCCATAAACCGCTTCAGTCCATAATGGGTTATAAAGGCTGCACACTGCTTTGTAATAGTTTACTTACAGTACTCAGCGTGGGTTACTCAGGGACATAATATGTGCATTATATTGCCATCGTCTGGTCCAATAAAGAACTTACACTCAATGAAGACGAAGCATTGTTTTGTTGATCTTACATGGGATACATCCAGTCTGTCAAAGTTTGTTTTGTTCTCCGCAGAAGGCCCGGATGGACCTTCAAGCTCACCATTTCCTGTTTGTATTGACATCTTTCTTAAAACGTTTAGAGTTGTAGGGATCCAATAAAACTAACAAAGCCATAGATATACTTACAAAAAGAGCCAATGGCAACCAAACTCATTGAGCCAGTGAAAGGACAAACAGATAGAAAACTGTCAGGAGAGACAGTCTAGAGGAAAGAGCTCTCGCGTTAATCAGGAAACTAAATCGAAAACACCTGTGGCTGCGCGCGTGCGGCTTTAAAGTTTAAAAGGTTTTTGTCTCCTGCTCCCATCGCAGCAATTCATTCCAAACACTTTGTTTGGCGTATTTATTCATACGGGAGTGTGGACTTAACAAATAAATCCTTTCTACTTGAACAACTGTTCCCCATTGTGTCGTATAACTCACCCGAACGTGCAGTCCCCGCACACGTAATACCTGCACAGGTGTAGTCCGTCGCACTGTGCACACTCTCCGGGTTTCTTCTGACAGATCCGCAGGCTGGTTTTCGCCACCAGCAGACTGTCCTGGCTGAGTATTTGTCCTCCGACGGCTTTCTTCCGGCCTGCCTGGATAGCGACCTTATCATCGTCGAAGAGGACGGCCCGGAGGACCGTTTCCGCGACAGTGAAATTTTGTGCTACCTTCTCCTCCAGCCGCTTGAAGTCTAAACAGCCCTGGTGGTCACACAGGGTCTTGGTGACAAACTTGGAGATGACTGAAGTCATCCTGGAAGGAGTTGCGCTCAAAGACAACTCGGGCTGTCGAGGCAGCGCCGACTCTGCTCGCAAAAAGAGCGACGCCCGAGAACAGAGAAATGAAACTGAAACCGTTTTAAGTTTCTGTTGTCGATTGGGGGTGTCACACGCAGGGATATTTGATTTAATTAGTATTTAATGTTTACGCCAACGTTTCCGTAGGATTTTTATAAACAAAATGCGCATCTAATTGCGCACAGAGACAGTCCTCAAATTAACAAAAGGCAAAAGGATGTGGTGATTGAAATTATTGTTTACTGAGCACATGAAGGCAACACGGGTCGCCTTACAGAGGTACCACAGCACGTGAAGGCAACACGAGCCTTAGCAACCGCAGTTAGAGTTTCAGTGTACCGTAGCAACCATGGAGAATGAGCTTTCGTTGGCGGAAGAAAAAATGAAAGAAGTCCCACAAGATCAACAAGAACTCCTCCACGACCAAGTCAAAAAACTGAAGTAAAGAAAATAAATACTCACAACTGTCTGTCGCTCAGCCGTAAAGTGTGTTCACTTAAAGTGCTTCGTTAGCTAGTTACTGTGTGCAACCTGCTAACGCTAGCAGCAAACTTAACTAGCTGAACCTAGTTCTGTTGAGCGATATGGTAAACGAGCAAGAGAGAGATATGAGCAACTAGTTAAAGCACAACTAACTAGATCCTAGCGCACCATCATTTAAACTAAGCTAGGCCACATGTCCCCCAATAAGACAGGTTGAACAGTGCTCCAGCAAATTCGTGGAGGTCTTTTGATATTTAATATTAACTGCACCAACTAACTGTTACACAATAAGGTGAGCTCCTGTTTCCTTAGAAACTGTCACAGGTGAGTGAATAAGTTTCACATTTGACATTTGTGTGTTAGGTTCAAACACTTCCTTTATCTGATTCTGAAGCTGTTGATGTTCACTCCCACCCAAGATGCTCCAACGCAGCCCTCCTGGCAGAGATCGACATGTTCGAGCGGTTCATCGGTCGCATTGATCCTCGGGACCTGGTGTCCCATGCTGGGGGAGACGGTCCGGGGGCAGCAGGAGCCTCCAACCTAGAGGGTGGGGTAAGTGCACCCAGTGACAAGACCAGGTTGTTTGTGTTATTATACATGCACAACTCAGTGCCCACTGAAAACAAACAGGCAGCAACAGGAGGGCAGAAAATGCTCACACTGCAGAAACAGAAATACAGTATGTAGATAAAGAGCTACACTTTTTTTCCAGTTTCGATTAGGTAATCTGGCTCCAAGTCACGATACAGGATTAATAATTCAATAACCAACCAGCACAGTATGACCTTAAATACTTCTGGGGTTGAAAGAGTATCAACATGCTGCTTCATATTATTGATCATTTTTGTGGCCTGCCAAAATCTTCGAGGCAATCCCGATTCACCTCTTTGATATGCATGTGTGTCTTATCAGGTACGTGGGTGGAGGTCCCGGTCCAACATATCAGAACCTCTCCAGAAGCTGACCTTGGAACAAAAACTTTATGTGGCGCAGAGAGAAGTAACGGAGACGCGGCAAGACCAGGAGAAAGTCCGACGTAGATATGAGAGAATTCAGGACAACTACAAGGTTACAACGTACCCTTGCACAAAAAAACTGAAACAAATGAACACTTACCGCGCTTTTAACCTCTGTGACCCTGTTTGTCTCTCCAGGCTTCTCTGAAAGAAGCAGAATTGCGTCTTGCTGAAATCAGGATGGCTCAGAAGAAGTTTGAAAGCAAACTGCTCAAAATTACAAAGGAAAACAGGTTGGAAAGGAAGGAGCCTGAGAAGGTTCTTCAGTACATCGAAGACAAGTCAAAGGCAAGTCAAAGGTGAAAAGTACTCTCGCCACCTCCACCCGTATTCATCATCGCCCTCCCTTTGTCCTGCTCTGCTCACAAACAGGCCACCCAGTTGGAGAAGTTAATTCTGAAGAACCAGACCCTGAAGGCCCACGAGAAGAAGCTCCAGCAGCAGCTTCAACAGAAGAAAGAGATGGGAAAAGCAGAGTACGAGGTAGAGCATTATTTTTTTTAAATATATCTCACTAGATTGTCAGTTGATCGTGTAGTTTGTCAATGAGGCTGCTATGCAAGAAAACAGTGAATGTAACAATATTTGGTTCCGTGTTGTTTCTAGGACGTTTTCCAGGGATACAATGAGCAGATAATTGACCAAAACTTGGATGAACTTCAAGTCAACCATTCAAAAGTACTACGTGTCCTCAGTACACACAAGGTAACTCTAAGAAATGTGCGCGAGAGAGAGGGCGATACTTTTCTCTGTTTACTTTGGTGTAGTTGTATGAAACCACCTTTGTTTGTGAATGCATCAACAGGAGAAGCTGCAGAGTGTGACATTGGAGGCCGCAGAGCTGAGCAATGACATCACCAACCGGAAGCAGTTGCTGGAAAAAATTGAGGCGAAGATACAGCAAGCTGAGCAGGTTTGTTATTCGTCCAAAATTTATTCAAAAGCCCAATGTGGGAGACCAAACGCATGAATCAATTCAAACTTAACTTCTCCCTATTTTTCTTCTTTCAACTATACTCTTTAAAGTAATTCAGTTTGTGTATTTCATCCCTTCTACTTCATTTCCCACCACTTCAGGAGCGTTTGACGGCGGAGGCCTTCAACCAACACTTGCGCCGCCAGATGTCAGACTATCAGGCTCCTGATGTCACAGAGTACATGCTCGTGAAGGACAAACACAAGAAGCTGCAGCGGAGCATTCGCATTTGGGAGCGAAAGTTTGGGGTCGCCGAGGTAAACCATTTTTTTATTTCCCCAAATACAGCCAGCTTTCTCCCAAATTCTCTGTCACCTGTGTGAAAAATGGTTTTACATGTTGAAGCGCAGTATTGTTTTTTTTCCCCATTGTTATCGTTTCACGCCGAGCCTCGGTCCAGTGCAGTGTTCAAAACAACGAGCTCTCTCTTCTCCGTTATCAGCAGATGGCATTGAAGAGCCACAGTGCAGCCTGGAGCACACAGAGAGCCACTCTCACTCCTGCAGATGGAGCGGAGGCCACAGCTAGAACCGGGGGGAACCAAATCCCTGTCAAGCTCCCCCGCATAGCAGAAACCAGCACGTAGAGAATCAGAAAGCCGACTGGATTCATGAAGAAAAACAAAACAAGTGCATTGTGTGGCAGAAAGGAAGCGTTGCTACTGTTGCAAACACCCAGCACCTGATTGGACACTGCATACACTCCAGTAATGCTTGTTGGGAGACTGTTGCGTCATTATCATGACTTAGTGTTTTTTTTTTCCCCCACTCTAAATCATGTCGGGAGAATTATTATTTTTTATTATTACCGTGCCCCATAATAAGATGAAATGTAAAACCTTATCATCCTCATGTTCCCTTAATATTTGCATCATGAATTATGTTGACTGATGAACCTTTAGCCTCACACTACATGGGTTATTATGCGGTCATTACGGTGTACTCTGCTCATTATGTAATTTATGCTCTCTTGATGCTGGCTATTTCAACAGTCGCTAGATTTATCAGAAAATCTTGAGCTTTTTTACCTCTCATTTGGAATAAAAGACACGTCTCTTCTCTGTACTCTGGTCCTTTATAGTTTGACTCCACTTTATTTTTCAGACAGCTATTAGTTACTTTGCATTATTAAATTTAACATACAGAACCTTCGTATGATTTTAGTAGATTTAATTACCCAAAAATATACAAAATAGCTTAGATTGTATTTACTGACTTATCGCAATAAATCACCACTTCGACATGCCATTTTACTAGTTACATTATCTATATATAAAATAGTATTACTATGTGGAATGGCCCACTCTGCATGAGCAGTTAACCATTAAAGTAAATAATATTTTGAATTTAGGACTTTCATTTGTCAAGTATTTTTTTGTATGTATATTTTATATTCCCTCTTTTACCCAATTAAAATGATTTGAATACATCCACCACCAACTATAAATAAACAAAAGTTGAAGTTACTAAAAAAGTTAAAAAGTCCCGACCTCAAACTCGACAAACTATTTCTTTTATTAGAAAGCAATCCTTGGAGGTATAAGCCCTCAAAGAACTAAATGTTATGTCACATGCCATATATATATACAGTTATATACATAAAAGTGCAATGTCACAATGGGTAAGCGGTTTATTTATTATTCATTCCGTCATAACTGTTTGGAAAATGGCATCGTTACTTATTCATGTTCTTCCTGCACAGCATCTTCTCAAAAAAAAAAAAAAAAAACACAACACAGCATCTGTCATGAAAATGCAACAGTACAGAATGTCTGAAGTTCCTCTAAAACATTTCCAAAGGCACTTTCACAAGTACATACTACAGATGTACAGAACACCACAGAGTAGCTTAAAGCCTACAGACGGCGTAACGGAGTCCTACTGTTGATGATGACGTAACACAGCGACAAAAGCACTTTCTTGTTTCATTTTTTACAACTAGATTTATACTGCATCTCTGGATATTTATTCTACATCATCCTTTCTAAGTCACTTCTACCCAGAAACACAACCAAAAAAAAAAATATTACAAAAATAATGTAAGTTAGTAAGTCAGAAAGTAAATCATCTTTTGACTATTATACACACAATATCTGTCAAGTCAAAGATAGTGTAAACCTGCTGTTAGAGAGCATCGCTCATTCATTGCAAACCAAGTCTTTTGTGTGTGTTACTATGCGAGCCAAACACTCCCAGGACATGCACCCACTTCTGTTACTTCTACAGCACTGACGCTATTTTGAAAAAGAAAAAAAAAGACACAGCCGAGGGGTGCAGTCACACAGTTGGAACTCTGGCACATACATTTTTTGGGGCTATTGCATTTGAAAGTATTACTCGGCTTGCACGCACACACACACACACACACACACACACACACACACTCACACAAGCTGTTTATCAGAGACATTTCCTCCAGTTCTCTGCCACGTGTCGGGCATTCAGAGGCGTCATCATCTACGGAGAAAAGCCTCGATATCGGTCAGAGAGCAATACAAAAAAAGCCACATGACTGACATTCTCAAGTGCTCATGAAACAGACCGGAGGGACACGGAGCAAGCTGCTGCTCTCAGAGACGCACAGGGAGCAGGGTGGACATATTGAGGAGGCTTTCACACTAACAGTCATTAGGTCCATGGCTACCGGCGGCACTCCCACAGGGCGCCGCTATGAGTCAACACGAAATATGCCTACATCATATATGGAGGGGTCACATCCATGCTTTTCACTTGTACAGTCGTGTCTTTGGGTAGAGCGAGCCAAGCAAAGCGTAAAAAGAAGCTGTGGTGTGGTATATACGGTAGGTAGGAAATGATTGATCATAATTGTTTCACACTGCTCCACCATTTCTTATACAGACGCAAAGGCAGAAGTTATTGTGAGGCATTCGTTACGCCTGCATCGTGAGTTATTGATGCGGGAAGTCAAGAATGCAGCAAATGCAAACAAAGTTCATAATGAAGTAGTGGTTTTATCCAATAGTCATATCTCGTTCCAGGCAATGTGGAAGCATGTTAAAATTAATTTGAGTGGATCCAGCACAGAGGTGATCTTTGTACATTTGCCTTGCCAAAGAAAGTTGCAGAGTTTACACGATAGTGAAGAAAGCACGCTGCTAATAAGTTCTATTATCTATTAACAAAGTATCGTCAGATTTTGAGGCCTCTTCAGGCCCGTAATCAGTCAAACCATTTCTGTCCAGGTAGTCACAGCACCTTTGTAATATTTTAACATGTGAAATCAGTTACGTCTCAAAGTCGATAAGGCCTTACAACCAGTTCACAACACCTTCAATGGCCCTCCTACGTAAGAGCAAAAAAAGAAAAGAAGAAAAGTACATCATTTAGTTCTGTGAGAGCGTGAAAGCCACTCTGGTCACTACGGCCCTCATCCAGCTCCCGTTCAGGTTCAGTGGTTAAACAGTGGAGCGACATGCGGCGCGTGGTTTTCCTAAAGTTACACGGTACATGAATGTCCGTAAACTAAACTAACTAGTGAACGTTTTTCTAAAACCTTGAAGGAAGCCTTTGTGATTTGTTGTTTGAATTTCAAAAAAGAAGAAAAGAAGACATTTGTTAGATGATATTAAACTAAGCATCTTAGCACAGAACATGTGCACGCTAATGAGATTTGTCCGGCCGACAAATCTGTCGCCGCTGCAACGCTCCTACATGTTGTATATCTATGAAGACGAGACACCGGGAGCAATTTTTGCAGCCTCCTGGAAATGTATTGTTTTTGTTCTACATCTCTAGTTCCCTTCCCAGAGTCACATGGTGCAGGACTTGTCCAGAGGGTCCTGAGCCGATGTCGCTGGAGGCTGGGAGGCCTGGTTGGACTTGGGCAGGAGCATGGGCTTGGGCCTCAAGGCGGGGGGTTTGAGTTGCACGCCCATGCGGGGCGCGACCAGAGGCTTGAAGGTGCTCATGGTGTCGCTGGAGGAGCTGGTGCTGCGGCGGATGGGCGGCTCAGTGTTGGTGGTGGACCTCAGCATGATGCCATGGATGGGGCTGAGGGACTCGCTGGAGCTGGTGGGCGTGGGACCCCCGCCGCTGCCGCCGGAGGTCTGCCGCTGCTCGAGGGTGTCCAGCACCACGTCGGGGGCGTGCTTCGCCGAGCTCTGACGCTCCAGCTCGCGCAGCTCATTCAGGGCAGTGTTCATAGTTTCTTCTATGTCCTGCAGGAGACAGTGAGAGTGAGCATAAGAGCGAGGGATGATTATAACACTGGTGAGAGCGATGAGTGACAGACGAGAGGGTCGGGATTAAAGAAAGAGCCAAAAGGTAAGGCAAATAGGGAGACAGAAACAAGAGGTTATCTGAACAGCAAAGAGGTGAGATGGAGAAGGTAGAGTACGGCATGTCCGGCAAAACACAAAAAGCGATGTTAACAGAGGACCACAGTGACAGTTTTTTTTTAAGAAAACACCAAGCATGCATTATACATGCAGAGTAAGTAGAGAGTATTACTTCGCACAGGCACCTCTCCCTCTGCATGCTAATAACTTTGGATAGCGCAGGAGATGCAGAGATGACAAGTAATGTCCATCTGAGCGTGCTCCCAGTAGGCAGACAGACAGCCCAGCACAGTTTAAAGTGCTCTCTGGGACCTCTGCTTTCTAATCGGAGGCTTCACTTGTATGTATGACATATTCCTATCGGCAGCGATGCAAAAATGGATGTCTGCTTGAACAAAAATCATTACCAGATAGGCATTGATGTATTTTTTCGTAGTTCTTTTTTTTTGTGTTAATGTTTTGGTATGCTCTCAATCAAAACCACACATGTACTGCAATGAGTCCTGATGTCAAGATACGCCCCCTGCTGTCTGTCTGTGAAGCTAGTCTTTAGCGTGTTTTTAGCACACGGACACAGTTGCAGCCAGAGGAAGCAGAGGACAGGGACTGACTATGTTTTTACAGGGCGGGGCAGGGCTTTGATGGTGGAGGGAGCTGCGGTCGGGTCGCTGCTCGTCCCGCGCTGACCTGTGCGATGGTCTCCGGATCCAGGGACTTGCCGCCGTGGTGGTGATGGTGGTGGTGGGCCTCAGTGAAGCCCGTGTACTGGCCCGAGGAGGTCGAGCGGCGGATCGGGGGGCTCTCGATCTTCTTCAGCGACTCGTTGCGGCTGACGTTAGTCAGACTGCCGTGGCCGGTGCGGCGGCGGCGCTCCGGGCTGTCCATGGGCATGTGGTTGCGGCTCCGCAGCATGTCCCGCGGGCTGAAGTGGCCTATAACTGGGGAGCCCATCTCTGGGGGAACATGTCCTCCGTGACCATGCTGGGAGGGATGCACCATGCAGTGGACGTCATTGGGGCGGGCAGGAGGCCGACGGGATGGTGGCTCTGATCTTTTCTTGTGCCTGCTGGGATAAAAGAGAGGAAACAACAAGGCTAATCGTTTATTTATCCCATTACAACTTTCATCTTTTACCTTCTACCCAAACATGACACTTTGAGTTGAACAGTTAGTCTTTTTGAATTACAGCGGTTGTGCCACTTTGCATCCCCCAAACTTTGAAGCAACTTTAAGAAAGGGCCGTTCGACACAGTCATCCTTCAGACTTGAACAGACGCACGAGGCGTTCTATATGACACTATGTGGCCGTGCAACCTCATCAAACATTTTCCACTGCTGGATAAAAACATAACAATCATCAGTGGCATAATATGATGTCAATGGCTAGCAGCTCCGACCACCTTATTTTGGAGAGCAGGCAGAGGAGACCTGGCTCCCAGCCAGAGCAGGGAGGCCTGTGATTTGTCAGAGCACCACTACAGACTCCCTGGGAGACGCTACATCTGCCTCAGGAGTGCAGATGTCCTCCAGCTGAACCTGGACCAGCACAGCACCATGTATACTTGACACGACACACCAACGCTACAAGTTATGCACAATGTTTTGCCACAGTATCATTTGCTTCTTCAAAGAGGTTCTATAGCACCATAACAGACAAATACAGCGCCACATCCTCCCCAGTAAATGGCTCTAATAGGCTCTACTCTGCATATTTATGATGAAGCAGTTGTCATCACTTTCAGTCTGGCAGCGAGATGACTAAACATTTATCGGTAAGTAAGCATAACTGGTTCATTGAAATAATCTAATGATATAGTTACCTGATATGTCTTAGATAATATCTCATTTAGGGTCAAAAAGATAACTCTGTAATGAATGGCTTCATTACAGAGTTTGCGTCTGCCTAATAAACGCTGCCTCAGCCATTATCATTAAGATTTACAGGAAGCGTCATTGCGGCGCTAACCTAAAAAGCAATAATGAGTGAGGACATTAAGGACCGCAAGGGTCTCAAAGGATGTATGCAAAGCTCTTCAACACAAACCTGCTGAAATGCCGCAAAACAGAATGAACTAAATATATAAATGTACAACGTTTGAATAACAATATGCACACAAAAAGCTTCTCGTCAGCACTAACATGTACTGATGACAATAAACGACTCATTGGTGGAGCGGTGCGGGGCTGGTACGCCTGGTGAGAGAAAAATATATATATTTTTCTGACTGCAGTGAGAAATCTGGATTTGTAAACAACTGCAGGAACCACTGACAACCAGCGGGGGGAGCAGTCTACATTCATAACACCAGTGTGCCTCTGGGACAAAGTGTACAACAACAGGCACTGCAACAAAGTCTGTGAGCCGTCACAGCACTGACAGCTCACCTTTCGTTTCTATGGCCCCTGCTAATAACAATAACATTAATAATAATGCACATTATAAGGAATTCTAGGACTTCCTCTCCACAATAACAGAGAACGCATCAACTCCAATACTTGGTGTGATCCCACGGATGTGCATCCTCTCCATTAAAAGTGGCACCAATTCAACGGTCTTGTTTACCGCCGCTCGCTTTGAGGGTGATGCCAAACTCTACAAGAGTCTGGCGAGTGTGTTGTTGATTGAGAACACCGGGAGAGGGACATATCTAAATAAAGCTCGGGGTATAAATGATTCAACACATATGAGGGTTGTCTGAATAGCAGAGCGGAAAAGTGAGTGTGGGGGTAGAAAGGAGATGAAGAGAGAGGTGGCGTCACCGGGGAGCTGGTGACAGGTAGAGTGTGTCGTAGAGGAGCTTCATTAATGCTGATGTGGAAGAGATGAGTCATTCGCGTGGATTCTCCATCCGCATACAAATTCCTGAAGTGGTGTAAATATGGCCTTTAGTATGAATCATCACGTTTCGACAGTGAAGTCGAGGGAGCGAGTGTGACTCGGAATAAAACAGCATTTGCTCATGTGCTTGGCAAGAGCCGCCAACAGACGCTTTCAAGGTCGCCTACTCCACCACCAGAAATGCAGCAATGAAGAGGGGAGCGGGAGACAAAAATCCTGGCTCGCCACCAGCGGACAGACGCTGCCAAAAAGTCTGGAGGTGTGTCTGGATATGTGTGCGTCTCCTCTCCGCGTGCCGTCGCTCCCTGTGCACGTGTACGTTCGTGTGACCGGTTGACACCAGCCCGGTATTGAAAACTCATACTATATCATTATAAAATAGTAGTGGGAGGAGAGGTGGATTTCTCCAGAGGAAATGAGGTGGCGAGAGGGGAGCTGAGGACACAGACTGACAGGAGGTGATATATGTAACAATGAGGATTGGGTGCACACTGTGTACGAGTCTCTCACGGTTCCAACAGTCTTGTTCATATTACAGGGATATCAGATACACGCTGTTCAACCGCCCTCGCTGTGAGCTTGCAGTGAAGTGAAAGGTTGAGAACAAGGATATTTTTAGAAACATACAATAGTCCAAGTCCCAATTCTCTATATGCAATTTAAAGTTTGTTCATTTTCTGTCTGGAGTTTGAGTGCTGATATTCGCAACTGAAGCTATTTCAAGCATCGTAGATGATGCAACACCAAAAGTTGCCCCAGAGAGTTGTTATTGGACCGTCCATCTCGCATTAGATGGAGCCAATGTGAAGTACAAGATGTGTTGGGGTCCCACAGGTATGGCACTACTTAACACAGTGGGATGCAGGATAAGCTTGATGATGATGTATCTACTGCATTTTTTAAGTGCAGTAAGAAATCATAAACATTTACAATGCACATAGTTATTAAAACTCTCACAGAACCTTAATGCACATTTTAGCCTGTTTCTCATGATATAAAACTCATCATTTTCAATACACTAGAGGAGTTTTAATGGGAAATGCAGCAAAGAACATCAGGTGTTTAGAAACAGCAAAACTTCTGTGACTTGTTTTAGAGAAGGCAAATATTTTTGAAATGCCAGAATGTATATATTGCAGTCCCACAGAGTGCAGCTTTACAGCCGTGTAAAAACCAACCTGGTGATATAGGCCTCGGAGATCCTGGTGTCAGAGGGCGAGCCGATGTCTTTCCCCAGGCTTTTCTCCTCTCCAGCGTGGCCGCTGCTGGCCTCGCTGTCAGCCTTCTGACTTAGAGTGTCTGAGAAGTTGTCATCTCTGGGACAAAGAGACAGAGTGACATTCAGACATGGAAAGAGCAAGCGGAAGTGACAGAAAAACAGACAGACAAAAAATAAGGGGAAATCAGCAAATCGGTCGAGCTTTCATATTTGTACAGTTCTTCAATGACAGCATTTGATATCAGTTTCCTGTGAGTCAGCATCCCCACCCGCCTCTTCCCCATCTCCCTCCCCAAGGTCCAGAAAGTCAGATGAGTCATATTTCTCGGCCTCTCCCCCATTTCGATGATATACTGTGACACGCAAACGCCCACACACAAGCCAGCTGTATGGCTTTTAAGTGGGGTGTGTGACTGGAGACTGGGAACAGTAGGTGGCTGTCAGGTGGCAGTAATCAGAGCCACTGAGCTCCACGGCTGCCTCCCGACGATGAGCATTATTCTTTATAAAACACAGTCACTCATTTAGTGCATCCACATGAATGCACACAGACGGAGTAAGGTCGAGCACTTCTCTGCAGCGGAGGCGGCAGTAAACAAAATTTACAGACAGTCGCGATAAAGTTGGAGAGACTTCCGGTGCTGAAGTGGCCTCACTCAGACGTCTCTCTGCATGTTTTATTCTGGGCTCTTTTATGGGACAAGTGAAGATCACAACCCCGTGAGCTCTTGCACACCCCAGCCTGCTGGGTTGCAGCAGGGAGTAGGATGTTGCTACGCTCGGGGACAACCCGTACGGCTGTAAATTCCACCGCTCTTTCATTAACTAAGAGGACACACCATCAGCGGTGCCCCTCCTGGTGAATTATTGATAGAGGCACAGTGGCAGGACAGCAGCAGGTGAAAGAGCAGAACGGGCAAAGTAGGGACGGCATGCGAAATGGACCTTTTGCCGGCCAGCTACTAAGTGATTGGAGTGATTCTGCGCCCGTCCTAATGAGACGGCGAATCCATTAGGCAACAACAGTCGCCATGGCAGTGAATGCTCGTCAGTGCGGAGAACGGGAGACCGACAGAAAGGCTGGTGGAGCGCAGTGGAGATGCAGGACGGGGGGCGACAGCAGCGTCCGGGACGAACAAGGCTAGAGGTTGTCTGCACGAGCCTACAACTGATGGCCCGCAGCGCCTTATGGAGCAGCGCTGACATTGAAAGTGTCATGTTTAACCTACGGGGGACATCACGAAGGAGAGCCGGAGTGCAGCTGGTAGGAGTTCAGGAGTAGAAATGGACATTTTCTCAGTGCACAACCTGTAGCATTTCTTTTTGTTACGTTAATTAGCCTGATGCTGATGCATTGTGGCGTTACTCGGTCATGTCTAACCTTGAGCTCAATGAAAAATACTTACATGTCTTGGACCACGATGTACTGATGTGGCACCAGACCATCGATGCCGTTGTGCCGTCCCTCCCACCAGTCTTCTGAGGCCCGCTGATACAGCAGCAGCGAGGCGCCCTTCTTGAAGGACAACTCTCGGGATGAGCGTCCAACGTAGTCAAACTTGGCGATGGCTTCAATGGGCTCGCCTTCTGTTAACAGAGAGAAGATTAGACGGGTCAGGTATGGCTGACGGGGCAAAGACATCAAGTCCAGACAGGTATTATCGTATGAGCAGACATCTCTAATGAGTGGCGCAGTCTGATGCTATAAAAATCTTAATCCACGCGGACAACACATGCACTCAAATACAAGTTGGCTCTGATGCAGGAGAGTCTAGTCAGGTCTGATACCGGCATGTTTGTGCACAAGTATGCTCATGTGTGGCAGTTTGTGCACATGTAGTTCAAGCGCACTGAGCCAGTCCTTTATTTTAGTTGTAGTCAATAGTAACTCGGCTACACAACACCGTGCCAGGGTGACAACAGGCCCTGAGGAGCTTTAGCAGGATATTTTTAGACGCTGGTGAGAGGAGATCTATATGACTCAGGGGTACTCAGTCACTGTATGGATCATTAGGCTGGGTTAATACCTACTCAATAACTGTACTAAAAGTAGAGCCCTGGATCAGTGACGTGGGAAATTAACAGCAGAAAAGTTATGACAGACAGTACTAACCAGTGGAACATATAGCAGTTACGTTACGCTTCATTTAAATACATGTGTACATATTGCTCTCTCTGTCCATTTGTTTTTATTCCTGACAATCTGTCTTCCATTTCTTTCTATCCTAAAGAAAACCTATGTGTGTTTTCAACAGCAGCTACAGTAGATTATTGTATTTAAAAAGGTTCACATCTCCGAGCCACTATGCATGCACTACAGCAACACAGGTCTAAAAATAGCTTCTTTATTTCTCACTCCTACCGCTGCCCTCCTCCCAACTCACTACAAGTCAGACAGACCCCCTGGACAGACGTAGCCTCACCCAGGCTCTCTAGATACAATGCGAACAGAGTACATGGCTGAAGCTTGTATCCTCTGTGAAAAGCCATCATGGAATATCTTTCACAGGAGCATGAAGTGGTTCTCAGATGAGCAGCGAGGCCACGTGATGGATGAAATACATATGTGATTCTGAGCAAGGACGTTTTTTCATCTCTCTCAGTGTACAGTACAGATTTATATTTTCTGACCTTTAACTTGCCACCTCCCTTGCTTCACTTGTTTATCAGAATTGACAGGGTGCATGTGACGTGGCTCCATTAAAATGTGACAAGCAGAAATTTACTGTCAGAATTAATTGGGCCGCACTGCAGCAGACAAGACTGTTAATAAAGTTGACAGAATCCTTATCCGTCTCTCACTGTAACCTCTCCATCAATCTCTCCGTTCATCCTCCTCTAGTCTGCAAATGTTTATCCAAGGCACGTGTGTACACACAGCAGTGATGCAGCAGCTGATAACGGCAGGCCATAAACTAAAATATCTGTGTGGTAAGGGATGCCCTCTGTCTTGTTGTGCAATTATAACAGAATCTCTACAAACCCAACCAACCGAGGTAGCACAGGCACACACACACGTTTCCCTGAGTGCTGGAGCCCTGTGGCGTAAGAATGTCAGATGTCTTACATAAGACAGTGGAGCAGAGTCAGGGTGGATGTTGCTCTACATCCATGTTGATGAACAGAAAAAGGGGAGCAGAAGCCTTGTGCCAGATACGGTTCGGCTCAATACAACAGGAGAGGGTGTAAAACACCTTTTCTTCGCTATCCACCTTTTTCCCCTTTCGACAAATACGCATCTCCGGTGCTTGCTGGTACAAACAAAGCAGGAGAATTCATGCAGGACTTGAAAAGATGAAAAACGGGTTGGACGTGGCTCTTTATGGGGAAAAAGGATGACTCCCTGTACAGTAAAATACACCACCTGTACAGTCCAGGAGTACAGTAAAGTATCCTTGAGGCATTCCACAACCACGTCATCCTGCTACTGAAAAGTGATCGATTATCAACGTAGCAGTTTCTTCACCTTTGACCTTGAAGCAAATGTACCAGCAGATAGTATATCAATGTATTGACGGTGTACGAGAATCGCCACTCTAGAAACAGTTTATCTCCAGGCGTGACAGCCACAGTCCACGAGCGTGTCATGTGTGTCGGCCCGGAGGAGGCTTGGCAGGGCAGCGCCGACGAGACCGTTTCCAGACAGCTACTTAAACCAACAAATGGAACGACTTTTACTCCTCGCTGTCTGTCTTTGTCCCCTTTCCTCTCACAGTAAATGTACAAAACACATTGTGCGCCCTTGAGAGGAGCGTGAACGTGGAACTACTTCAGTCTGCAGAATCGAGTGCTGGTAAACAAACAGGAAGAGAGGGTCGCTTTTGTGTCTGAAATCCAAATGAGGTCACAGGGATTTAAAAATAACTGACGACAATAACTTGACCACAGTTCAAGACTGTAGGGAGGGGCTCGAGTCAGTGAGGACATCCTCCCCATCCGCTCAGAGGAGCTTTGGGGGGAAAAAAAAAAACATGGTAGAAAGGGATTTCTGGAAAACATAATCTTCCATTACTTAATCAAAGAGTTGATAGCTGCCATCTGTGTTTTACAGTGAGACTCCTCACAGAGAGCCGTTTCCTTGTCTAATCAGATGCCTTTTTTTATTTTATTTACAAAGAACAACCAGTCGATGACTTTAATTTGGAAGCGGAGAGATCAACAGCTGATGTAATGAGAAGGTATTTACCTGACTTTCTCACGCTCCTACTTTTATTTTCCGGGCTCTGACGACGCATGCCGACAGGGAGCCCATAAGAATCATCTCTGGGTGTGAAAAGGAGACGGGATTGGGGCAGTTGTCACCATGGAAACAGGTTTTGGGAAGTCTGTTACTAAGGTAAAATATGAAGCCTCAACTCTACTATAGGTTGCCTCTTTTGCCTCACGTGGTCAGCTCTATGTCTCGGATATTTGTCACTTTTAAGTGAGCTGGAAGTCTTGTTGTCTTTCTCTGCTTCTTCGCTGGATGTCTGACCCCGGCCGATGTTTTGGTTTCAACAAACTCATTCATTATTTGATTTGGACCAGACGAGCTGGCATTCATTTCACTCAAACAATGGACCACATGTATGATCACACAAATGCAAAATGTGTCTGGTGTTTTTTTCAATTTCCTCATATTTCTCTTGGACACATGGAAATGCAGTTAAACGTAGAGAAAACACAGATGTATAATATTTGGAAAGCTATTAAAACCTGACACTTTTGACACATACACTACGCATGCTATTCTATTACAACTTACTATTTTTTTTAAACTCAAGGGAATTGGACATTTTAACTAAGACTGTGACCCCAGGCTTTCTCTCCCGCAAGGGGTCCAGTCGGTGTAGACCACCCTGGAGTTTGTAAAAAAAAAAAAAAAAAGGATGTGGAAGTGTCCCATGGCCCCAAAAGAGAAGCAAAATCATTAGAATATGAATGGCCGTCCATCCTGGTGAGCCCAGTTCTCTGGCCCTTCAAGAATACTGCATTTAACAGACTGAAAGGCAGGATTAGCTGCAGTGAGATGCAGAGAGCTGGGTTGAGCCCTCGCAGCAGCATGGACACAAGGAGAAGCTTCACTACGGATGGGGCCTACGGACAGTCGAGCCAAGTCTTCTACTTTCCGGTTCAGTGTGTGTGTGTGTGTTGTGGCGTGATAGTTAGCATTTATTAACGGTATCATTCATTGAACTTTACACTTATAATGGAAGTGTGTGTTATTATGTACGACATGCATACACGTACGTTTTTATTGTTACTCACCGTCCTCGCTGGTGTGCGTCTCTGTTCCTCCCTCGTTTTCGACTTCCTCCAGGGCTCCGTGCTCACTGTAGGGACTCTCACTGTAGGGGACAACGTGCACCCGGTCAGGGTCACAGCTAAGGCAGTGTCAGGGGTCAAGGGACAGTTTCAAAACACACAAAAGACCCAGATCTCTTTCATCATTTCCTTTTCTTTCAGGGAATGAAAGTTGTTTGAAGACAATTTATCTCCTAATTCAGTTTAAAACATAAGACTTTTGCGCAAATCCCAACAGTCAAATCTCATTTCAGTGTTGATGCGAAGGAGTTTTGGGGGAAAAAATATTAATAAGACCTACAGGAAGTTCAAATAGCGGTCATTATTCTGTGAGAGGCTTAGATCCTCTATCTGTGGTTGGGCCTCTTTTTCTAAATGATCTTCTGGCATCGTCCTGAGTGAGCTGGCGGTAATGCCCCCCACAGCCCCACACAGCCTGCCAGGAACTGAGAGTCTCCTCCCATGCTAGCATGTCACCAGCCACCTCCTCTTCTGCAAGAAAGGGAGGCAGCCAAGACAATAAATCTCTCCGGGGCTACATGTGCGTTGCCGGGGACGGGTGATAAGCTCTCGCCAGGGATAAATCCCTGTCAGCCGGTGGTGATGTGGGGGCAGAAGAGAGGAGAAACGGAGACAGATCAAGAGGTAAGGAACAAGCGATAAGCACTGCTTACAGATGTGGAGCGGGCAAAGGGCCTCAGGTTTGTCTCAGGTCTGTTTGACTCCAGCAATTGCAATTCACCTAATCACCCTTTCCCTGCCTCGTGACCTTTCTTCTTCTTGCCGCCATGATTGCGGTAATCAAAGTGATTGTTTCAGCCTGTCTGCCTTAAAAAAAGGGTCCACCACCTGAAGTCAGCACCGAAACACGCTCTACCTTGTTCCTGAACCACAGACGCATAATTGGTGAGTGCAATTGCTACACTGACATACTTCTGACACAGCTGCAGCACAGAGCGCAGGCATACCTGCATGTTGAGTGAGTCCCTAATTAAGGAGGTTTGGCTGCGTGCCTCTGTTCCATCCAAGGTACGAAAGAAAAAAAAACAACTGGAATAAGCAAACCACCGGCGTCTGTCCAACTCTTAGACCTACATGTTGTTTAGGAAATGTGTGCAGCTGCAAGAAGTGACCTCATCAGAATGCCTTCCGTCTTCCCTTTTGATCATGGATGACCTAAAACTTGACCTTTAGACACCGGTGACACGATAGTAGCACGTCTAGTAGCTGCACAGGTCTTGTCAAAGAGTAAAAGTTGATTTGCAATAAAGCCATTCGAGTCTTTCAAACAAGAAACTGAATCATGACTTGAGGAATTATGTCACTTTGGATAGTGAAACAACAGCAATACCAGCTAAAGGCATCATTCCTCACCAATAGTCTCCTCCAGCCATACACTTCTCGTAGAGGGGCCCTTCCAGCTCTTTGGCATCAGGAAAGATGGTCTCGTGGTGGATGATGATGGTCTTGATGATCTCGTTGACGTGGGCCTGGCAGGAGACCTGGTCTAGGCTGTCTGGTGTGGGCATGAGCGTAGGGCCGAAGCATATGGCCAGGTTGTAAGAGTCCATCATGTTCTCGTCACTGTACTGGGATAGGCTGGAGGGTGGAAGGAGGTAGGAAAGTATAGACGGGCACAAGAAGACCAAGTTAAGGCCGAGTGAGAGGACGTTGCACTTGGGAGAGTATTTCAGATCAAACCATGACTGACAGAAGGGAATGCTCTTAACTCAGAGTGCCATAAAGTGGGGGGAGTGAAAGACAGGATGGATTTACTGGTCTGTAAACTTACTGGTTGAGGAAAGCGAAGAGGTAGCGCATGACGATGAGAACGGATCTCGGAATAGTCAGAAGGATCTTCCGGATGTACAACGCTCTCTCATACAGGCTTTCTATTCCTAGAGCAGCAAAAAAAGAAAATATGGGTCAGCGTAGAAATATAAGAGCATATTGAAAGCATACGCATGAGGAATACTGGATGTCTTCAAAAGACTAATGCAGTGATGTATGTGTGTTTTTTTTTTAGAGGCATGGGAAATGTATCAACTCTGTGGTGGTGACCTTCACCCGAGACCTTGTTCCTCTGCTGACACTGAAGAGGAAAAGGAAGACGAGAAGGAAGTAAGCACTTTTTGATCGCACCTGACGACGAGGAAGCAAAGTATTTTTCCCTCCGCTTCGACGAGCTTTCTTATTCTTTCACTCTTTTATTCTGCCTTTGCGGAAATGAGGAAATTACCAACTAATGAGTCACTCTCTAAACAACACTTTTCACCAAAGCATTTAAAATCAGTTTTCCTTTATCAACATGCTCGAGTGTCTTTCATTACTATCTCATTTGCTCAGCTGTGGCACTTGAAGCACCCTATTCTATTTGGCCGAGCTCGGGCTCTGCTAAAAATAGCCCCGTCACCCTCCAGCCACTTTGTGCCATCTGGGATTTGGGCTTCTGGGATACTTGTCATGTATTTCATTTTTCATGAATACCTAAGTTGGTTTCGGCAAGGCTCCTGAGCGCTTCAGAAGCTACTATTTTAAGATCTACTCCAATGCACGTTTATACATCGCCTATGAACACACACGTGTGGAAACACTCGTGGAAGACCATCCCTGGTGAACATTTCCAAATGAAAGACATCAGTTGCTGCAGTATGCAGCTGGGGTGAAATACACAGTCAACGGGAAGCCGTTTGAAAAGGAAAAGTGATCTTGTAGCTGGTTCTGAGCGGCTCAATAAGGAATAAGCAGAGGGTTTTTAATATGGAGCCTGCTGGGCATTCAGCCCACACTGCAATCACTGGCATGTTGAGCTGGGGAATGTAAACAGGGAATCCCCATCACCCATCCTGCACAAATGTGTACAAGTACAGCCAGGACACGGACTTGGAAACAGTCTGCAGACTCACGAGTACACAAAAGCCTGCATGCGCATATATATACACACACACAGACCTAAACGAGACATTGCAGGACGCGCTGAGTCCATGTGACTCTGCGCATGTTCAATTGTTCTTAAACAGAGCCTGAAGCCCGCCCATGTCATGTCTTAAAAGATCAGAACAAGCCACACAAAGAGTTGACTGATCTGTGAACTGAGTCACAGCAAAATGACAATGTGACTATTCTTCAGAGGACTTCAGTGCAGATTCAGCTTTGGATTCAAACGCCGCTCAGTGCTGCGGACATTTAACATTCCACTGCGATCCCGTAAGCGTGGCCAGCTTTGTGCCACTTAAGACAGATAATATCCTTCTCAGTGCTCAACCAAATACCACAGAGTAATCCTACTGTTTCATCTGAGGACCATAATTGACGAGGAATACACACTGTGTGAATGATGCTAATCATGCTAACTAATACGATCTCAAACTAAAGATACTCTCGTCCTGGTAGAAACTGGCAAATACTAATGAAAAGACTTGAGACAGTGCTTCAACACCATAATTTAAAAACATTAAAGGAGAAGCATTATCAAGCATCCCCATAAACAAGTATCAGACATGCAAACATATACACTACTGCATATTTTAACTTGGCAGACAATTCAAATGCTGTGTGGACCCAGCTGAGTGAGATTAATGTGCCATTTGATTTGTAAAACATGTTTTAAAATATTTTAACACGAGAAAGAGTCACTAGAAAAACCCTGTTTATTATAATTATTATGCCACGATCAACAACAAACATATGCATCTAGAATCAAACTACTGACAGTAAGCAATAATGTGTGTGTGTGTGTTCTTACTGATGCAGGACAGCAGATCATTGAACCTCTCTTTGGGGAAAAGAGGGTTTTCCAGACCACGGAAGTATAGTTTGAGAACGCCAGCCACAGAGTTGATGTCATGACTGTTCTCGTCGTCCGTCAGGGGGTCATTTCCTGAGACAAGGGAGTAGGTCAGCCGCATAGTCTTAATTTGTAAAAATGCACATGATTTAATGCGAAATACTCCAAAAAAACAACTCCAACAGCCCGCTGGCTGAATACAGTCATTATATTGGTAATAATTAGTCATCATGTACCTCTTTCAAAAGAGTTCTTGATGTCATTGACTTCCAGCTGGGATCCAGATACACGAAATATTCCTTGATGTTGGAGGCCTGCATGTGAAAGACAAAGACAGACGGTAAGGAAGAAGAGAAACAGGCAGTAGAGGACCGAAACTCAACACGCTCATAAATCCACTCACAGAAAGAAACTCCCTGACTCGGAAAATAAAACCTACTTTGTTGGACCTAAAAGGCACATCATGGTCGTTAAGCCCCTTCACTTTTCTAATTAAAGATAATTAATGAGTCAGGGAGGTCGCAATCAAGCTGTACCAAAGCGTCTTCTGGCTGGGATCAGGACTTAATAAGGCGAGAGGTCAGGGGTCAGGAGGAAGCATGATTAGTCCGCCGTTTGCCTCTTTTTCATTTCATTAGTTTTCTGCTGCATAAGATGTAGCTAACGAACCTGCAGACTAAATCTCCCGACTGTCACTTCTTAAACGCCTAACGTTTGTGTTTGTATGCATTCATTCAGCGTCTCATTCAATGTGGTTTCAAACAAATATTAGCGCTCATGTCTTGTGCCAGGCTGCGCTGTCTGTCTCACAGTATGTTTGAGACACTGGGCGTAAAAAAGCCCAGTAAAAAAAGGCCCTGTAAACAGGATGGAATCTGCATTTTCCCATGACTGAACACAGTTAAAGCCCAACATGAAAAACTATGTACACACCCAACACGAAAAACTATGTACACACCCAACACAAGTAAAGCCTGTAAAAAAAAAAAATAAGTGTCACTATTCACCAAAGTCACTTAACTTGGAAAGGAAGTAGGTTGCAGTCGGTTTATGAGAAGAATTCTTTAAAGAAAACATAAATAAAGTCACGATGACTTAACTGAAGTGACAACAACAACGACTCACCATACAAATTTATGCAGCGAATACAGCTTTCTACCACACGGGGGATAGCTTGTCCAGAGTCCTTTGAAGGCAAAGTAAACAAAAATACACCAAACGTCAGATCATGTTTAATTTGCATTTGTATCACAAGAACAAGAGCTAGAGCCCGACAGATACTGAACAGATATAACGTTGTGGATGTTACTAATGTCAACAATAAAGAATTAGATAAGCATCTATTGCAATAAGATGCTTTCTCAAAACATAAAACACATATAGTGATAGATATATCAAAGTAAAGATACAATGAAACAGTTATACACTAAACTGTTTCAACAAGTATAACAATTGTCAGTAATGTATCTAACAAACACACAGATGACATCGGACTGCCCAAGTATCGGTCGGGCTCTTACAGAAACATGATGTTAAAAGTATGTAAACATGCACACCCAGTGGAAGGGAAGTTGGTGAGTTTACATACAAAAGGGAGAGGTTACCTTTTTGAGATCTTACTGAGACAGATTGAGGTGACCGCTATTGAATTGTTCATGCCCAGCCTCCCAGAATAACTCACTGATCATGATATATCAGAAAATATACAAATATTACTGAATAGCTACAACAAGCATGTACAAATCTATTGTCCAACACATTTCAATTGGCCTCCAGTGTTGCTAAATATACTTTAAGTGTTGTTATGCTGGCAATCAAGTGCACCCTGTGTTTAAATTAAGAGCAGCTTATCTAAAAGAGCCACACATTCAACATGGCGCTGGGTGCAGGAGTGGCAAGATGAGAGGAGCGGCAGTGTCTCCTTTAGAGAGTACACATTCCTCTCACGCTCTAAGGAGGTGGGCTGCCACCTTGTTCTGCCTTGGCGACAGCTGCTCCTGCGGCTCAGTGCTGGACAGGGACTCCTACATGCTTTTAATGATACAGTGGATCTGTTTACAGCCCCCAGGTGTATACATGCACGGTCCAAACACAGCGACCATGCCAACATCAACACTATTGTTGGGTTGAGGGGCAGGTCTAGTGCAGCAGGATTATGTAATGCTATCTATTTGAATATGTGAGACTCGGGACGAAGTCTTTACATCATATAAATTCAATATTCATTTTGAAGTTGGTAGTAGTTCATGCTGGGAAACAGAATTGAAACTAAAAAAAAAAAAGATAAAGATTTGCTGCAACAGCTCTGTTTCAGGAGAAAAGCTTAAATTCAGTCGGTCTCAGTCCACTCAAAGAAGTCAGACGACGAACACAAGATTTAGACAAATACAACGATGTTAGGGCAGGACAGATAAAGGAAATGAGCACAGGCAAGCAGCAAGGGCCCCCGAGACGCTTCAAGGTGTCTACCTGATGTCGAGCATGTGAGTTCCGTCGTCCGCGGCTACAGAGAAGTGTCGCAGAGAAAGAGAAATAGAGAGAAAAGCAAGACCCAGATTAGGACCACAGCAGCTGCCCACCAAAGCTTTTACTAAGAGCGCACCCTCATTCCACTCTGAGCTGGCATCAAACCCAGAAGGAAACAATGGGAAGTGGACCGGACCAGGCAGGACCGGACACGGCCACCGGTGAGAGGCGGTGAAGAGGCCGGAGGAGGGGAGGCAGCGCACCTTATCGGTCTGGCATCCAGCAGGATAACTGCCATTTATCCTGCTGTATTCTCTGGCCTCGTGCTCCGGAGAGGGAGGCGAGAATATCTCTGCCAGAGCAGCTCAGTGATGCCAGGTCAGCAGTGAGTCATGGGAGCTGACTGAGACAAAACTGTATCCCTCCAACTGCCATTCCTCTCCTCCTGCCGCCCTCCAAATCTATTAGAGCCACCCTCATATCTCAGACCCACACTGCCAGAGCTCACTGACTCATGAGGAAGGTTTCCACAATCCAACAACTACGTTGTTGTTGTTTGTTGGTAAAAGATCAATCAAAGCTTTAAGTGCTTTGGGGGAACCCACCAAAAATGACCAGAAAGCCAGAGCAAGACAGAAAATAGATAGGAGGAGGAGCAATGTCAAGCGGGCAGACTGGTAATGAGTACCTTGATAAATGACTCCAAATTGCCATTAAATAACCTAACATTAAATACAGAGCGGGGTCTAGCCCGCCGGGTGCCGGTGAGGGTTTTGAATGGCCCATTGGGATGTCTAGAATACAAAAAATGCATTAGAAGATGTAAACAATACAGTTTTCCTTTAAGAGTGCTTTACCCATTCTTAAATAACCTTTATGTCCTTCAGAAACTCGAACTGAAGTTGAGACTGGCTAATCTTTAAAACCCTTCGACTCAAGATGATGGACGGGTGAATGAGGCTATTTTCAGAGACCGCTGAAACCCATGAATTAACTTTTTCTTCATAATCCAGTCTTTTCTTTCTCCACACAATATCGAAAGCCAGTGAAATATCCGACCCGCTGGGAGTGTCGTATGTGTCAGCATCTACTTCATGACAGGCCCCTGCGGGGGACCGCCTCGATTAGTCTGTGTGGACATGTGTGTGCACGCACGCATTAAGTCACAAGCGCTTGTGACTTAATGCCTTTTGGTTTCTTGTGACCTGTAGGACTGAGATTAAGAGAGTCCGGGACTTTGTCCTTTCTGCTGCTCAATCACAATGACTGAATATGTTTTAAATTTCTGATCATGCCAACTACAAAATATATATTTGCAATATTAATAAAAATGTCATTAGGCATTCCATCCCAACACTAATTGTACTACTTGGTTACACACAAAAGGTGTTAATCACTACTCGAGCTTTACCCTCATGAAGAACTGAAAACATTTCTTGTGTAATTAAGTTTTAGTGAAATATGCAGTGTAATATTATCTCTTTTCAAAAAAGGTACAAAAGCTAGACGGAGAACTGACTCGTTTGTTCCTATTCACTCTTGTGTGGCTTAAAAAACACGGAGGCCGGCACATCTGCTCAGGCTCTCTAGGTTTTTTGTTTGTTTGTTTCCCCCCTTGCAGAGTCCCACCAACTCTGCTTTCAAGGTCACAAAGGACGCGACATGAGGATTTCAAGAGGCGAACTGTGCTCAACCTTTCTGAGTTGCAACATGTCACAAATGTGTCTGTTGCTGTCGAAAGAAAAGTAGACTGGATGTGCGTGTCCTGGATATGCACAGGTTGTTGTGTGTGTGTGTGTGTGTGTGTGTGTGTGTGTGCTTCACCTTGTGGTCATGTAGTCAGCTCTGTGGCCTGCGGGCGAAAAGAGAGAGAAGAGATGTGAGGGGAAGTTAGATGTGTGGACATGCCAGGACCCGTCTCTAAAGGTCCCCGCGGCACATTCTGCATACGGCTAGTGAAGCATTTGGAATCTGCCATCTGTCCACAACCGCTGGCCTCCTGAGCAGCACAGGCAACAAAACACACACACACACACACACACACACACAGAGATACCTACGTACACAAACACGAACCGCTCATAGCTTGCACAGGGACTTAAACAGGCAACACTTTAGCAACACCACAATTACAATTATAATACAAACAAACATCCGCGAGGCGCACAGTTTACAACTGACGTCACAAAGGCACACCAATCATTATGGAAACACACACAGTTACAGTTTTGGAGAGGCAACGTAAGATTAGGCACATAATAGCTTCCAAATGTTTTTTGGAGAACACGTTTGTGTGACCAGCTGTTCCCATGAACAGGATCTGACCTGTCTGTGTGTCTGAGTGAGTCATGCTGTAGTCCAGCTAATTGACAACACTATGATTAAGGAGCGCGTGGGAGAAGCAGGAGGCTTTCCTCTTCCTCGTTAGCACACGGCTCCATTAGCTATTAAGTGGACAGTTTGACGGAGACCACCAGGAATGCTGGTTAGAACAATGACCGACTGACGCCCTGTGGGTTGGCGGCAGATTAGCTGAGGCCCCGAGGAGATCCCTTCACTGTAGTACAAGGAGGGACCGTTGTAATGACCACCGCCTTGCTACCGCACAGTGGTCCATGAGTTGGGACAAATCAATCACTAAGACGGATAACACAAGTTTACAATCTTCCTCAGCTCTGGCTTGGCTGGTTTAAAACACAGATTGCCATCTAGGAGCTTTGAGTATTGGGGAAAAGCAGGCAAACAATGGGAAATTTGTCGAGAAAATATAAGACTGCAGAAAATAAAACAAGACCAAATTAAATAACAAATCATTGGTTGTGTTTGCTGTTTGGACTCCGATTGGGGCTAAAATACTTTGGCTTCGAGAAAACGACTTACAAACTGGGGAAAAATTGGAACAGTGGGCGCTATGAGAGTCGAGTATGAAAGTAAAGGGGTCGTGACTGTACCTTCACCGAGTGTCCTCTTCAGCAAGTCGTGTTTGGCCTGCAGTTTGGAGATGAGATTACTGCCCTCCAGAAACTCCCGGAATTTCTGTTGGGAATTGAGAGTAATTACACGGCGGCCCCGAGTGCCAGCCAGAGCACCCGGCTCTCAGGACAGCAATCTACGATAAGAAAGCCACGGGCAAAGGACACGCTAAGAGTCTTTTTAAAGCTTTTATCAGAGCATGTCCATCTTCAGACTGGAACACGATAGCAGTTAGTTTACCCCTCTGCCAGCTGATCAAAGAGTTCAAAGGGGGCTTATTGCATGAGATTCAGACCTTTAAGTCCAACAGAATTTACATGCACAGATTTAGCTTTTTAATGTCCAGATACAAACTTTGAGTTCATTCATTTGACAGTAACCAGAGTACACAATCAGACAAGAGTACTATGACATTTTCTCTTCTTCTAATACGTCTAGAAGGCTAATTGAAGCTTCAATGAGACTATGGGGAGATTTGTTTCTATTTTCACACGGAAACAAAAATTCTATATATCCCTGAGATGTTTGCCTTTTGTTTTTGCTCACGTCTAACCACCAGTAATCTTCTGTAATCTCCACTCACCATAAAGTAGAACTGCTCCGTCTCCTGCTGGTTGGCCCTCCTCTTGGCGATGCTGGGCTTGCTCAGGTACGTCTCCGACACCGTGGACTTCACCGACTCCGTTGATCGGCTGTGGTGGAAACACTCTGACACGTCGTAGTCTTCAATGGTCACCATGTCCTGGATCGTGGTTAGGGTGGCCTCCGACGTCTTCTTGATCTGGAGACACAAAGTGAGAGCGGTTGAAGAAGGGTTGAAGAATTGCAAAAACTAGCCGGCGTCACACCTACATGTCATCTCTTCACTACCACAATGTTATCACCCCGGCTTACCGAGCAGCTTTATCATCACACTCCATAAAAACCTCTCTGGCTTTCCCACGACACTCTGAAAAATGCAGGTGTTTTCTGACAAGATGCTAGTTTCTAGAAATTCACCAGCACCTGAACATGACTCACAGGCAAAGCAATCTATGTGCAGGCACTCAAGAGGGGCTCGAAGTTAACAGTCTCTACTGAAGATGGTACATTCAGTTGCAAGCTTTTAGGATTTGTTTCCATAACCGCCTCTTTGCTGTCAACAGGAGTGCTTCTGTCGGAAACGTCAGGACTTTGCAGAGCGTGCTCCGGCACTTACTGGGAAAGGAGTCCAGCCAGTGAATGTGCAGCAGGCCGTGACTGCAATCAGTATGTGACGACTTCAGATGATTGAGGATGTAAAAAAAAAAATGCAAAGGCAAATGAGCTTGTCACCGTTCCATAAAAAGTTAAAGAGACCACAGCAGATACAAATTGATCATTGGTAAATGGACCTGTACCTGAAGCGCTTTTCTAGACTTCCGACCACTCAAAGCACTTTGACACTACCACACGCCAGGGATCAAACCGCCAATCCTCTGATTGAAGGACGACCCTGCAAACCACTGAGCCACATCACAAATTGTGTGAGATAGTGACGGTACAATGGAGCATTGGGCCCAATGTTGGGTACAGAAGAGACTTCAATAATAAAGAATATGACGACGTCATAAGTGGTAATTTGATCAAGAATAATAGTATTGGAGTGGATTTGTAACGTTTGCTAAATAATAACAAAAAGGTGAGAACTTTTTCTGCCTCTTGTTTAATTGACTGACCTAGTTAAGTCTATGAGTTTACTAAAATAACATCAATACGGGCCATATGAGTTTGAATTATTGCAGAACAAAGAGGTCGAGGAAGAGACAGAGAAAACGATGAAATCTAATTAAAGGAGACACACAGACAAGCAGGAAGAGTCCAGAGACTGTCAAGCATGTGAGCATGAATCAGTCATGTGGAAAAGCTGCAGAAGGAAAGAGGCCATGCTGACGTAGAAACACAACTACCACCTCAAAAGGGAGAATTCAGAAATTAAACAGAGACACTCTGGGGGTGGACGGAGGTGCGGCGACCACAGCAGCTCAACTGTGTGTTCACCACAGGTCAAGAACGCCCGGCGTGAGGCGCAGCTGGAAGCGCTGCTAATTATTATTAATGGTCAGGAGGACCCCCGCTCAGTGACCCCATCTCTTAACTGGTAAGAAAAGTCTGACCTCAGTACTAATGAAAGAACATGGTGGATTCCTTGTGGGGCCATATACACACCAAGACAACAGTGGATTAGCTTGTTTTTTTAAACAGTTTGACCTGTGACTCATTTGGGCTGCATAGGAAAAGAAAAAAAACACCTGAAAGGCAAGGTGGACTTCATCTCTTTGATGTGTTGCACTGATTGATTACAGTGCTGACACACACACACACACACACACTGGTGCACAATGTGGACGTATCAAGAGTGTCATCCATCCAAATGTGAAGCAAAAACACTCTGCAGGTTTAAACACGCCTAATGACAGCGTCGAAAAGGAAATGGGAGATTCTGCGATTGTAATACTTTTCAAAAACATCATCAGCTGGGGGTTATTATTTAGGGACCAAAGGAGCGGTTGTCTGCACACAAAAAAAAGAAAAACAACCCGCTGCATTCAAAAGACGGAGAGCCTACACTTATATCATCACTTCACATGTATGCACTGTGGCTTTATCCACGGCAGGCGCCAACAAAATGTAACATACTACGTCATTAGCTATACGCTCTAGGTGAGCTGGGTCTCTCTCTCCCCCGTGTCCCTGGCAGCCTCATCCCGCTTGGCCCCCGTGGAGGAGAGAGGCCCAGCTGTCATCGTGAAGACAGGAGCCGTGCATGCGAGAGAATCGCTCCCAGTGAAAAAGCTGTTGAGATTATCCATTATTCAGCAGACGAATAGTTACCAGTGTTCACTGCTGGGCTCAATTACAACGGAGCTCTTAGCGAGACTCTGCCTATTAGTCCCTGTGGCTGTACAACAGACCTGGAGAAAGTCCCTGGGATGGCATTAAGTTGGTTTATTCTCAATAAAGAACCATGACTCATGTATTTCCGATGTTGCTCCACAAACAGCGCACCAACACCAGGAGCTGAGTATCAGTCGGACTTATTTACAGTCCTCAATCGTTGGACTGAAAACAACTTCTGCACTGTCAAAGTCCAACATAATTGCATTCACCGCACTTTAAAGTTAACTCAATGTTATTCTGGGCAACATCACGAACAGTTATTGAACATCCATCATCCCAGCTCAAAGGGCAGACTGCAGTCCATAACTTTCAACATACTATGACTGAAGCGCACACGCACAGAGTTTAGCGTGAAACGCCTTAAGAATACAAACGAGAGAAAAAAAGAGCACGTGTGCGCTCCGGTTCAGACGGAGGCAAATGAGATCTAAATGGGCCGATTATTAAACGAGATGAACCATGTTGACTGATTGATGAGATGAAATCCACGGTCAGACTTTTTTTAAAGGAAAAAACTTAAAATTGCAGTTTCTACAGTGAGGCATCTAGCAAAGCTATATTAACCCCAACCCGTTAGTAAAAGTGCGTTAAGAGTTTTTTCCCCCACCCACCATTGACGCAGAGTAAATTATTCAGCAATGTTTTCTTTCACTGTTTCACAGGAGTCAAAGAGGTTTGAGGAAACAGCTGCACTTCTATTAAGCGCTGCCCTGCAGCCTTTCCTGGCCGGATAAAGACAGACTCGTTTTCCTCTCTTGTACATTTGACAGTCGTGCTTGTAGGTCGTCGCAGCGCTTTGAAAGTTCATTTTTCAAGGATGTATCTGGCACGCTGTGCTCGGCAAGAGAGGCCATCTGGTGATTCTAACACAAGGCAGCAGCGCCCTCCAATTCTGACCCACCAGGACATCCGCTTCAGTGAGGCAGGCGGACAAGGACATGAAGCAACCAGGGCTTGTCATCATACCCTCACACACAGACACACACACACATGAAGACACGCGCGCATAACAACGGGAGCTCTAGTAACAAGCAAAAGGCCCCCAAAAAAATACAGATATCCTCTCCACAAATAGGATACCTGTATTTCAAATTCAAGTTTAAAGTGTCGCCAATATGATCAAAAGAAAGCTGAAGTAACAGTTGATGTAGAGAAGGTTGAGGGACATGCTCCTGTGTCTCTGTTAGTCTTTGTAGTGGGATAAAAGACAGAGAGCACTGATGTGGAGAGAGATGGAGAGACAAAGAGGATAAAGACAGACGGCAGTCAACGTAAAAAAAGTCAACGTAATGAACGTGATTGCATTCTGTGAAATTGTGGCACAAAGGCCGGGCCATTATTCAAATTGTGATAATGAGGATGAAATCATAAATCTTGACACATAATTACATTGTCTAAATTAATAGTAACAAGTACACACACTCAACTTTCTCAAAAGATCTGATTATTTTTGCACTAGAGTTCTGAGTATTTTAACAAAAATAAAATACTCAGTACTTTTTATTTGTCAAGTATATAATTCACACAAAACCATTCGGTCGTTCCATATAGACTATTTATTTGTTGAATCAGAAAGCATGCTGTATTGTGATAAATATCGTTATCAAGATATGAAATCCACGTTTGAAGGTTTTTGGCCATATCACCCTTTCATAATGCAGTCATGGTAGTTTTGTCCTAACCGCTTTAATTCTATGTTTAAAATAATAAAACAATGTAGCATACAGAGAGAATAAAACAAAACAGCCAGAGATGTAGAGACGCATCTCTGAATCGGAGCAGCTCAGGACAGATTTGTGCAAATAAGAGCGAAAAGGGTTTTTATTTCTGTTCCCTTCAACCAATGGGAACAGAAATGGAGGCTTCACAAAGACGGTTTGATGGCTACCTGCAGGGCATGAGAAAGAGGAAAATACAGAGTGCGCATGTGAGCGTCTGTGTGTGTGTGCGTGTGTGTGTGTGTGGGGGGGGGGTGGGGGGGTATATGCAACAAAAACTTTGATTCTTCAGAGATCATCAGCAACTATTCCTCTGTCTCACCTTAGGTGACTTCTGGCTGAAGTTAACTTTCTTTTTAGTCGCTTTAAAAGCTGTCAGAATATTGCAACCATCAAATAGCAGCAAGACAAAACTCCTGCATCTCTGGCTGACTACAATGCCGGAGTGGCAGAGAATAGTTTCGACATGCACCCATCAATCGAAAACAGTCCGCTTGTCAGCTGATCGGTCATGACCGCGGACCAGCCGATCAGTCTCATGAATACTATTTCTTTCACAGTGCAAAATAAGCAATAGAAACAACCTCAGAATGAAAGAAACTTGGAATTGCTGCGTCAGACTTTAAAAGAACTGGCATTTGGACTTTGCCATGAAAATGTCTCTCTACTGTGTCACGAGTTGTTGTGTGAATTTATTTACCTCTTCGTTCTCTATCTTCAGAGTAGCCAGGCGAGACTGAAGCTGCTGGAACCTCAGGATGAGCTCGCCGTTCACCGGTGGCTGCACTGAGATCTGACACACCTGGAGTAAAAGAAATAAAAAGACAGAAAAACATCATCAATGATCAGGAACATTAGGCCACGTAACCTCTGGTTTAAACAAGTCACAGGAGCCCAAATTATTCTTCAATTGCAGCGCGAAACCACAGTGATGTTTGCCAACTGAATGCAGACAGCCAACACGACAGCTAACAGACGTGATATCAGCGTTGGTAGTGCTCGCCAAACAATAAAACTCTGAACACATGTTGAGCTACATGACTGCAGGCGGAGAATTAACAGATGATTTGTCAAATTCTGTCCCCCATAAAACCTGATCCGGCAGTACAGACGCAGTAAAATGCTGCACTTAAGCCACTGAAATCAGACCTCATTACGTCTGAGAGATTTTTAATCAACTCCAAATCCACAGTTTTCAGTATGTTTTGCAGTGCAGCACAGAGAGTAGATGACTTAGAAACACGAGTGGTTTATGTTGTTTTTTTTCTTTTCTCCAAATACAGTTCTTTAGTTCAGTTTCTCATCCCAGCTACATGTGGTCTGAACCACGTACCTCGTCACCCATATGGGACTGGAACTCAAATTTTGCTGGTGGGCAGAAGGCCGTAGGGAACATCTCCATGAACCTCTGTCGATCACTCCGTGGGTCCAGGCTGTCCACAGCGTTCTCTATGATGTCAAGACCCTCGTGGCGCGACGTCTCGAGGTTGTACTCAGCCGACAGGTAGGTCCGCAAGGCCCGGTTCAGACTGGCGTGATAACCCAAATCACAGCACTGGAAGAGAGGAAAGAAGATAGTCAACGTGAGCCGACAGGTCTCACGATACACCAACCAACACTAGACCGATTACTACATTATTATTTCCTTATTTTCGTTGACAATCTCTTGAATTCTTTTACCATGAATTCTAATAAGAAGAAAAAAGATTTCTCTAAAGTCCAAATGATCTTCAAACGGCTTGTTTGAAGATCATTTAAAAGATTATTTTTTTTACAAAAAGACACATAAAAACATTAACACTTCACACATGAGAATCTGGAACTTGTGTTTTCTGACTACTGTTTTGGGAATATTTAAAGAAACACAGCCACAAGCCAATAATTCCAACAAACAAGCCAATAATTCCATATGATCAGTACAAACAGACAGACATATTTCCATGAATTAAAGTCTTAAAATACACAAGCCACTCATTGTAAACAGTCCTGCACTTTCTTAGTCAGCAGTGTTGCCTCTATGTTGTGCAATGTTCATGAATTACCTCCAGGAACTGATGCTGAGTTTTAATAACTAGCTAAGCTTGGCAATAGTCTCTCCTGGGAAGACACACAGGCCCGATGCACCCCCTCCCCGACACCCCTCCACACAAACACATGTGACATAGCCTGAGTGATAGGCAAAACAATACCACTACCAGCCAGCTTGTACACTTTGTTTTCCACTATAAAAAGTCCCCTTCATCAATAAACTAATGTGTGTGAGCCTGCACAATACAGCTCACACAGAGCGCATCCCACACACGCACACCCTGGTGCGATGAAGGCTTGTGAGCAAAGCAGGGAGAGGGGTAATTTCATCGCACAGCATGCCTCTGGATAGAGGCTGCATTTCTCTTCTCCTTCAGTCCTGTCTGGAATATAAAAACCCTTAACGATAGCTAAAAAAAACCCGGGCTTCTCCCATTTAGACTTAGAAATGCTACAGCAGTTGACACAGCGAGTTTATTTCTCTAACAAGGGGATCCAGATTATAAATAAATCATGGTTGTTGGTCCGGTAGCAGAAAAAAGGTCAGGCAAAGCAAGCTGCTTGCCGTAGTGAATGGAGTGAGGAGCCACAGCTGTACATGACAACAACAAACACTGGTCTGTTCAAAGCAGTGACAAAGTGTCAGCAGAACACGGTCGAACTGAATACAATATGGGGGCTTTTAATAATGACAGGAAGAGAAGTAGAAAGGGGAAAGAAGGTTGTTTTTTTTTTTTTTAGTCTTCATCACAAAAGTTAATAAGCTGCTTTAATTTAGCCCTGCACTGTAATTTCCATCCCACATTCTGGTGTCCTGAGATCTCTTTTATATCAGACCCAGCTGCTAAAGTCATCAGTCTCTCTCCTCTGATGAGTTTAAATCCATTCTAAAAGTCTGTGAAAAAAATAATGGGTCTTTTGCAATCTCCCTCAGGTGAATGAAACGTACGTGTTCCCTTTATGGGAGCAAAAACTCTTTCCGGTCTCATTGGAGACGAACCAGCCTGTGCTGAAGCTGCCTCCAGGACGGGGCTGACGACAGCACGTGGTTTTTATACTCACGTCAATTAGGTCCGACAAGTCGTGGATGTAGTATTTGAAAACGGAGGAGTTCGACGCTTCCAGTGTCAGGAGGTACTCGTTCCGCGCTTTGATCGACTTCAGCTTGTTCTCGGAGTACTTGGCTTGACGCTGATGAGAGAATTAGAGGTGTGGAATGAGAAAAAGACAACAACACAGTGAGGATGAATTTAATGAGTAGAGAATTGCCCTCTTGAAAAGAGATTGTGCTTTTATATCTCGGCAGGCATCTCCAAGCTGAGAATGGATTGCCAGAAAAACAACAGATTTAATAAACAATAGGGAAGAAGATTAGTAACATTATGTTTAAAAATAGCACAAAAAAGGAAACAAGACGGAAAAAAGAAACGCCTAAACTAAAAACAGCCTGTGTCCTTCATTTCAACTTGGATACCTCAGTCTGAGCCATCTGTCTTTGTGCAAGACTTCCTCACTACCAGACAAACACAAGATCGTTAGCTAGTCAACATCCACTGACCAATGGGCTCAGACACTGACACACTTCCAAATCGTTCATATTTTAACGATTCTCAAATGCATTCCAGGAAGAGTCGTGTTCAACGAGCCATTGAATCATTTGTCAGAGGTTTAACAGAAAGCAGGCCTGTTCTGAGAATACAAAGCCTGGCCTTTTGCTGTGACAATGCTTTCAGTGTGTTTTCCTTCACTCGGGTCAGCAGGACATCTGTGAAAAGGCCGTGCTGTGACGTTCTCTAATCGGTGTTCAAGACTACTAAACGGAAAGTAAATGGTGTGTTTACTAATTAAGTTTTCCAAACTGGATTAAAACTGTTACGGTTTTGTGAACCGCTGGCATTGTACCTTCTCTTTCATCTTCTCGATCTTTTTCACAGAGCTGCGTCTCTGGTATTTGTCTTCCATCCGAATGCTGAAGACCTGCTCTCCCCTGCCGATCTGCTTCTCCTCTTGCTTCTCAGCCTCCTTCAGCTTGCCCTCGGCGCTGATGCTCTCAGAGTGGTACATGTGGTAGGTCTTCATCACCTAGAGGCAAACAAGCGTGTTAAAAAGCTGCAAAGAAAATATATTTACTTAAAAAGGCATCTTTGTAATCATTTCCTCTTCAAGATTTGGCAAAAGGCAACGTCCTGAAACCGGCTGTGTTAGTGTGAGTTTCAGGTCAGTTCCTGTGAGGTCAAAAGGTCAGAATAATCCATCTTTCAAAACCAATCTTGTCAAGACCAATCTTTTATAACCCACAACTAAGGCGCTCCATCCTTCGACCCGCTCATTCATCACCAATCGACTCAACTCATCTCGCAGCAGGCGGTTCGCCTTTCCCTGAACCACAAACCAAAGCCAGATTCTCTGCAGCTTCTTTCTATGATGCTCATACAACCACAACCCCGCAAATCACTGCAGCTAAATCTAACTCCATTGATCTGTGTTTGGAGGAGAATGAAGAAGAAAAAACAGACAGGAAGAGGATTTGGGTTCGTCCTCTAGTTTTCACAGGAGGTCATTGAGACTGTGGTTGACGGCTCCTTGAGGGACGATTCAGCTCTCGTCTTTGCAGTCGATACAAGTGAAATGTTTCTGTCCCATGTTGTATCGCTCTGACTCCAGCTATTGGTATTCATTTCTGGGTTCACATGGAGCGGAATATGCTTCTTATGCATCGAAAATGAAAACAAATATTTTCGTGAAGGCTGGAATAGCAAGTAAGTTAAACCTTCCCGCCCTTAATGTCATCACACATTTAGTACAATGTTATCCTTTACCTGAATGGTTAACGGCTGATTAGATCTATTTCATCACCTTCAGAGACAGCGTTACTCATACATATGCCATGGACCCATTACTATTGTTAAGTAGCAGGTAGCCCACAAAATACAAACAATGAGTTCTTCAAGAGTGACTCTAAATGTCTTATTATTAACGCTGGCTCACGTCGTCAGGAGAACGGACACATGTGGAGGCTCTGAGCAAAATGCAGATGAATCACTGGCTGTAGGAGTAATATTGTAGTTCATGATGCAAACATGGCATCAGCAAGAGAACCCTAAAACATGCACATTTGCACAAAATGAAGATTTATATCTGGACTCCAGTGGAAACCTAGACACTCCAGATTATTTTATAAAACAGAATTCTGGTGAAGGGCATGCAAGAATAACACTTGCACTATAAAGAGAAAACTGCATCAACCAAATGTTAAACATTCTGGAGCTGCCAGCTTGCAAAGAAGCAACTACAAAATGCAAGCTTCTAGCATTCTTCTGTAAAGATACTACGTCTTAGTATATAGCAGCTGGCAAAATGTGATGAACTGAAAACAAAAAAAAGGCAGAAAATACATTCAAACTCACAGGAAAAGGCGGCAATATAGAGCCCCCGTGGGTTTGACCTGGAATTAAGCTACTCCAACAAATTACAGCTCCAAAACCGATATATGCAGTCACTTGTCTGCACACGACCTCAACTTCAGTACAAACAGAGACTCACCCATCTCAAAATCTAAACATCTTTCGCCCAAACCAAGTTATTTCTGTACGAGTGGAACAACGAAGCAAAGCCCGATTTGTCTGGAGCCCTTTGCCTTTGGTGGGGTTTGGCCTAAATGGAACCAGTTTAGAGATGGGCGACTGACCTTGAGGCCTGAACTCCTCACTTACTGGTCTGAAGTCAGCCGCTGCAGTGTTTACGTTGGTGTTTCTTTTCAGAGGGACATATTTAGAGACGGAGAAACCTGTTATTTCATTTGCGGAGGTCGACATCGGGACTGTGGCTGTCTGATGCAATAGCTACTCTGTCTGTGTGTGTGTGTGTGTGTGTGTGTGTGTGTGTTTTCACGCATGCGTCTTCCCTCCGGGGCTAAACCAGGTCAAATGTGGAGTGTGGACTGTGGTGAGAGTGGCACACATTGAGCTTGAAGCAACACAGTTGTTGTGTTTGGAGCAGCACGGCCATTGACTGGAGACCGTATGATCAAACCAAGCTGCTTTTCCCTCGATCTCTTGGAAAGCGCCAACATTGGCCTCCGCTTCCCAGGTCACCATGATGCTCAATGAGGAGGCTCAACGCAGTGACATTGATCATTAAAGAGGAATGACACAAACACACACACGTGAACTACTGACAGAAAAATCATGGAACAGAGGGGATGAAACCAGACTACAGCCATGCAGCTAGTTTGATGGTCTGGTGGAGTGTTACTAAGCCCCTCCCAAAATAATGAATCCTTTGGGTTCAAAGGTCTGCAGCCACTGCTACATTTAACATTGTGCGATTCTTAGGATATATACAGTATATATATATATATATAGCGGGTGCCCCTGTAAGCCAGTGCTCCAAGGCACATACCATGTAATCACAACATGCCTGATTCCATTCTAACCGGGGACTTTTGTTGCATGTAATTGCTCCCTCTCCAGGCTTCCTATCGGTCTCTGTAAACTTTGAATGAAGGCAACATTGCAACTAAAGTAGTACGCTTTTTACTTTTCCTTTTACAGTAAATGTATCCACAGGTTGCGATTTAAATGGCTTCTATCAGCTTCAAAACTCATTCCAACAAAGAACATGAACTGTAACGAGTCAAGCGAACATAACGTTTATAGTTCACAGTTTGAATTTCCAGTTCATTTGGGGAAAAAGAGATTGTGTTTAATTTTTTTTAAAGAGATTAGACAGTCTTTCCCTACAGTTAGACAGCTACCAAAGTGATTGCTCCATTTGCTTCAAAAGTTTAAACCTTTAAACCCATCTCAACCACAACAAAGACCAGTGTAACTTGCATTAGTTACAAAAAAGGGCAGTCATTACTACTTACTGTGTATAGCTCATTAAGGACCTTCATTAAGTCTTCCTGGAGCTGAAAGGCTATTTCCTTGCTCTGAAAAAAAGAAAACAAACAATGAGACATTTAAACAAATCAGTAAAATGAAACAATTAAATACACAAAGAGTTTCTCCAAACCAAAATGATAGTTTATACCTCATTCAAGCCAACACAGTGGCACCATTTTGTCAGTACCGTCTGCAATGAATTGATAAATCCGGACCACTTTCATTGAACTGAAACTTGACGAGTCTGTTAAAAGCACACCGTTACTGAACATTAACTTGTATACGAGTGGTGGACAACGACCCGGGGTCTTAATGGTACAAATACGAAATTGTGGATTTATCATCTTGTGTCAAATACAAGGTTGCCGAGTGAAAGCGGTATCAGTGTCACGGCGACCTTTCCACTCAAACCATCGAACGCAGCTCGAGTTTCACCGTCCACATGCTCAACTCATCATCTGGTTTCTACGCCTCAACGTGAAAGATTTTTCCCAAATATGTTAACTCGATCAGCAATGCCACAAGGCTGACTCAGTGATACTATTACACACACACACACACGCCCACATTAATGCACCTCACAGTTGTGGGATACAGTTTAACAGTGATGCAGTGATGGATTTAGAGGGGCTTGCACTATTAATTTGACTGTGGAGCTCTCACATTTCCCTCACACTGACTCATGTGTTTATAAGATTATGAGTCATGACAATGAAGTTTTGATCTCTCTACTACAGTTGATACCGCGCTCTGCTACCTGGATGGTGTTACGGCCTCGTCCCCGCACTCCAGGTCTTTCTCTAACCCAATTATCTTCAGACAAATCTCATTCTGGGAGCCGCTCCCAGGCAAAGGCTGTAAGAGGGTTCTGAGAAGGTATTGAACCACCAAGTGGGGTGAGATAGAGTGGAGATGGACCTCTGATCAAGAATGTGGAAAAAATTGCAGTTTTAAAAGGACAATTATGGTCAAAAGTAAACTAAAGCTACATCTACAATTGTTATCAGACATTATTAAAAAGGTTGCCTGTGGAGTTTTTGACCAATACTGCTGGATTGATATTTCAATGAGTGGGTAAGAGATGACGCTGTACACAGAGTACACATGGTCATTTGTTTTTGTTTTTTTGTTTTTAAAGTACACTGGGTCGCTTGTTATGAAATATTTGATAAACATTCATGAAAATTAATTGAATGTATGAGCAGTCCAACTGTTGGTATAAGCTGCAGGGTCCATCACATAGACAGAGGTAGGCTGAAGCAAACAAGCTAATTTCAGGGCCATAAAAACCTAACCTCTCCAAATTAAAAACACACATAAGAGGCTCTTTAGAGGTCACACACCTTGTTGATCCAGGTGAGTTTGCAGGGATCGGTCATTGTGAAAAACCGTTACACCAAATGTTTAGCTCTAAAAGGACTCTGCTTCTGTCTGGATCTCATGAAAACTCTCACTCTTGTACTTCGCAGGTAAATCTGCCAGATGTCCGAGAATATGAATAGACAGCAAAGAGGATTAGACTCTCAGTTACTGGCTGCCAGGCTGGTGTCTGAAATTAGACATCGTGCTGGGTGACCTGACCGGTTGGCAACATCTTCCCGCCCGCCACCTGGTCCGTCAGTTTACCTGATTTGTAGCTCTTACCTATTCAGAGATGTAGCATGTAAGCCTGGATAACCAGAGCTTTAAGCACCGCACCTGCCAAGAGTCAAACTCCGGCATGTTTGAGAAAGTTAAGACAAGGGAGCGACGGAAAGCTTCTGGTCGTTAAGTTTATAGTTGATCTGTATAACTCTGCCTCTCAAAACTTGACTGCATCACGCTTGAAGTCAACTGCCCATTCATTTTGGATCTTTGCAAATCGTGAAGATTATAAAAGACACAGCCTCTCTCTTGTGGGAAAACCCATGAGCAACGGTCAGTTTGGAGCACAGAACCTCTGACCATCTGTCAGATCTAACACTCGTCAGCTTCTCCATTGAGAAGGCTGGGAAGAGATCCAGAGCTCAATGAAAAGCCTTCTCCAGGATCACATGAGAGCGAGCGAGCGAGCGAGCGAGCGAGCGAGCGAGCGTGCGTGCGTGTGAGAGAGATAGGAGTCAAGAAAAAGATGAAAGTAAAGGGGCATTGCATTCAAGGCATGTTGAGAGTGCACTGACCAGAAAAGCTACACCTAACCTAATGCTTTTAAGGGCTGCTCACTAACTAAATGCGGTGTTCTGCAGCTCAATTCTTCAATATAATTAGGGCGGGGGTTTCCAATTCGGTCTAATTCATTAAAAAGATCATACCATCTGTATTCCAACCACATAAGAAGGACGAAACGGCCCCAGAAAGGAGGAAATAAGTCAGCCTTTGGGGAGTGCCGGGTTTCATATTGCCACTGACATTAATCATTGTATGGAGATGGCAGTTGTATGCCCTGCGGGCTTGTACGTGTGTGGCGCTCAGCAGGGATCTGAGAGCCGTGTCACTGTAAAACAGTCCAACAGTTAATGTACACAGTTAGCGGATGAAAGAAAAAAAGCTTTGACCAAATGACAACGATCCTTTCATTTAAATGTCAACATTTTGGGGGAAAAGGCATATTTGTTTTATTTGTAAGTGAGATGAGAAGACGGCTGTCGAGTGCTGGAGTCCTTAGCTTAGAATATAGACAGGAAACAGTTTTATTTACACAGTGTATTGTGTTTGTTTAACACACACTCAAACAGGAATTTTAAATTAAAAAATGGGGTTAGTTACACGTCTACAATTCATCCATCCGTCAGCAGTTTTATGCAGTGTCTCTTATGATGGCCCGGGTTGCCAGATACCGTCATTGAGCGCAGGTTTTGGTTTCAACAACAACGCCAAACCTGGCAACCAACACTGCAAGAAAGCGACCAGGTTGATCGGCAAGAAGTAGCTCCATCACAAATTATCCTTTATGATGGAGATACATACTCTGCACAGAGACAAGACTAATATTAATTACTCATCTCACCTTTGGAATTTAGATAAGCACATTTTTCACAACATTTAATAATTCCTTTGACATGCATGTGTACCATAATCGTGGGTGAACACCTGGTGCAGGCTTTCTTCAATAGCAGACATTTTGGCTCTTCATAGTAATATAATAAGAGTAAGGATGCCTCTCTTCTATTCAAGTTCTATCTCAACCAAGACATGACTTTGGGAAAGTGAGTCTGCATGCACAATACCAGCAGTCTGAAACTGAAGCAGCACATGCTTTGCCTGAGAAAAAGTTCCAAACTGCCTCAAGCTTTGGGATCTCCACCTTGTAGCTGCAGCCACAGAACGTGACTCCCATAAATAAAACAGAGCAGAGGAGAAACAAAGAGCCGGCTGTATGAATAATGAAAACTGAATACATGTGATAAGATCTGTCCAAGCAGAAAAAAAGAAAGACTTGTTCTAAAAAGTGACCACAATGCAGCACTGAAGAAACAAATGCACACGCCGAACGGGTCAACCGGAGGATGTTGACAAAGACACCAGGGCTACTCCGGGATACTCGACTGCTGTTCCACCTCACAACATGAGACCTGAACGCACAAGGAAGTAAAAACACAGGTCTTTGATGTGCTGGAAGGATGACAAGAGTACAGCTGTCTCCTCGTAGCTGTAAGGGAGCCCACGTAACATGGGGGACGTCTCTGTTGTTTGTGCCTTGTTACCGACGCTCTGCTGAGATCAAAGACTCATGGAAGCTTTAATTAGAGGGCAAGCGGTGTCTCGGGTCTCTTAAGAACCGGGACCTCCCACCAGTCTGCCGTTTGCCTACAGAACGTCACCTGAGACGCTGCATTACAACAACTTTAACAAGGGACAACTATCACACAATGCGGCTCGATGAGACAAGATTTCAGAGCAGTGAGCGTCCGGGTGAAGCGTGGGTGTGTGTGAGTGTGTAAGTGTGAGTGTGAGTGTGAGTGTGCGTTACTCCAAAGTGTGTTGAATAAAGGGGAGGCAATGAAAGTAACACGTAAAAAAAAAAAAAAAAAGACTGAATGTCTGTTTCACATCTGGCTCCATTAGTAAAACCATAAGCCTTTAAACACTATCAAAAGGAAATGGCTGCAGCAGCTTCCTGTTTGCGTGTTGGGGGTTTGGGTGAGTATTTAAAGACCACGCCCCATACAATCAGATGAAACCACAACCATGAAGAGACTTAATTACTTTGAGAACGAATGAAGGAGCCACACTTTTACTTTTTGAATCTGGAGGTTACATGGTCAGCGTTTTGAAGTGGAGCAAGAAAAAAGGAAAAGAGAGGCGGCGCAGATAGAAAAAGTCGTACAAGCTTAACTGACACAAAGGCGCTCCTCTGAAGAAAAGCCACTTTGTAATTTAGGCCTGTGGTCAGTTCATGTGACTCCTGCAGCAGAGGAGCTCATAATCTTTTTGGGAGTTGTCGTCTTTGTGGTGGAAAAAGGCAGCAGAGGCCCGGTTTCAGCCATGAAGCCACAGTCTTCAGACAGGAGAGTGAAGGCATACTGATCTGGAACTGTGGCGACAGAGGTTCCTCTGCGTTTCTCTAACTCGCAGAACAAAACTACAGGAGACCGACAGAGTTTCATCTCATCAAATGCAAAGCTGGATAATATATACTGTACATATCCTGCGTATCATGCAACTAAATATACTTTGTTGGAAAAAGGAACGGGTTAATTGAAAGTGAAAGACCGTTTATAACACACGAGTGACTGGAGACACCGCCGGCCGATCAGACCGCCATTTCAAATCTGGATTTTGTTCGTGGCGAGTTCAAATTTACATCTTGTTGATCAAAGAAAAGTCACATTTGACCTCTTCTGGTCGAGGTCCAACATCAGTACAGTACTGAGGGGGGTCGAGGCGGTTAAAGAGAGACTTCATAGGGCATAACGTAACAACAGCAGTGTGTATGGAACTGGAAACTGTATTTACTAATAAAAGTGAACGCGTTGAACATAATTCACATTAGACCCGAGTGAAAGGATGAGTGTAAACACAGTTTAACGTTTAATTCACGTTAAAATTTAAATGTAACCTTCTTGTACCCTGGAGGTTACATCCCACATTTATCATGACTTAGTTTAAAATGTGTTGTCATCAGCTATTTTATTTCCTATTCACTCAGATTTCTTTCAGTCTGTTCATATTTTTACGATTCCCTGTCAGCCCAAACGCATAAAAGCCATGTTTTAACCTCTCCAACCACAAAGCACCTCTATTTTTGACCCAATTGGAAAATAACATTAAAACCTGAAAGATGACATCATAACTACTGTGAAATGAATCCTCATCCTACCAACTGGAGTTCCCAGTGGTTTACTTGTTGTATTATCTTGCAAATGCATTAGCCTACCATTTGTCAATCATTTTGTTCCCAATGACATCAAATCCTTGTTTTCCATTCCTGTGTCAATCAGTGCCTTTTATAAAAATGTAATAGATGAAATTTTTGTCATGGTTCCTGATTTAAAGTATCACACACCATCATGGTCAGTCATTTTAAAAGGAGGAAGACATTTCACCATGTGCTCTGTCTATTTTCCTTTTCCACAATAGGCAAATGATGCGTTCATGAAATAACAATAATCTGTTTTTTCACTGTTAAGACAACAATAAATAGATAACTAATAATATGACGGTAGTATAATTTTGGGGTTGTTGGGGACCCCAGTCGGGAGTCCTTTTATGTTGTTGTGTTGGTTGGATAAAAAGTTAAAGTCATCTATTGTAGTTCTGGTGGCCATAGGGGAATATAAATAATCTCTATTTAAACAAGGTAGTCCTGTCATTTATGGTTGTCACACTATGTTATGACCAAAACATGGGCAGGTGCGTGCGAATGCAGATCTCGTGTGATCAGCCTCACCTTCTTTAGTAGCCGTGTGGAGTCCTCACTGATCTGCATGAACCTCATGATGACGTTGTTGAGGTAGATGTCGCTCAGTGTTGCGTGGTCCTTACTCTCCCTCCTCACCTGGTTCAGCAGCAGGTACCAACAGTTGACTGGGGACAGCAAGTTCTGGTCTTTCCTAAATAAAAACAGGGAAACAGTTGAGCGTCAGATCGGCTGTCAAAAGACCCATGTGGAACATTAACGAGGACTAGAAAGAGGAAGCATTAGTGTTTAAAAGATACTTAGTTGTGTAGAACGTTTTAATGACTCTGCATTTCCTTTGGCTGATCCTGCAGGCAGCACGTACAAGTATACCCATGCATTTATGGTTTGTGTCGGTGCATTTCAACATATTTCAGTGTGTCTGTCTTAGCTAAAATTCAATAATTTGTCTTTTTTGTGGCGGTTCCTCCCGCTAGCAGGAAGACGGTCTACAAGCAGCACACGTGCACCAGGACCTGTTACAAAAGCAGAAGCTAGATGCGTCATAGGCCTCCCTTGATGTTAGATGTCCCACATACTGCCGGTTCTGGCCCTAAAAAGCTCTCCATATATTACATGAACTGCGCAGTCAAGTTGGAAATACTTTGTATCAGTGACATTTCTGGGCCAGTGCTTTTGCAATGCTCTTAACCAAGCTGACTTCCTTCAACCAGGGAAGAGTGTGCCACAGGCCTTAAATACACTTAGTGGAATAAAGTTGGATACTGTGGATGTATTTTAAGTTGAAAAGTAGAAGTATATGCAAAATGTGACAGCTGACGACAGACCAAGCAAGGGAAGAGACGTCACAGCAAAGGGGAAAGATAGCGATCTGGGTGCAAAAAAAAGAAAAGAGTGAAATAGTGGAGCATGAGAGCCGTTTCCTGTGCTGTGTGCCGGCTGCTTCCAAGCTAACTGAAGGACATTGTCCAGGCCAGAGCAAGCTGAGGCCCTGCATAAGCTCTGGCCTGCAGGCTGACTTCCTCTGGGGTAACCTATAACATTCCTCCTGCCTGTAAAGCGCAGCACAGATTACAAGTGTGTGCATATTAGGGAGAGGTGTTAAGGTGGGTCCAGGGTCAAGTCTTGCAGGAACCATATGTGAACTCGCCTCTGCTCTCCCCTCCCAAAGTTACTTAGCAGAGACAGGCAGCACTTGTCAACACAACAGGTGAAACTGTGCAAATGACCCAGCCCTGAACTAGCGTTCAACCCATTTGCTACAAGAGGGGAAAAAAAAGAAGCATTTCTTCAAATGAATAACTGACAAACATTCCACCCGGCTGAAATGTGCCCTGAGACTGCCAAAACAGGAAGCAAACTACATTTGATAAAGACAGAGACAACATTAAAAAACATCCGAGAGCACAGACGCTTTTTAAAGACACCGAAAGTTGGTGGACGAAAAGACGGATTTAGCTAAAAGATGAGTGGTGTAATGATGGCACATGCCCGGGCTACAGGACACGTGCAAAGGAAGAGAAGGCTAGAAAAGGAGAAAATAAGTGGAGCGGCACCAGAGCGACAGCAGCGGGACTGCTGGACACAGCATCACGCGTACACTCACCCAGTCAAAGAGCCATTACCATAAATCCTTTCAGCATTATGTGTCAGTTGAGCACAATACTTCCCATTCTATGGCACCAAAGACTGCACATGCGTTTATTGATTCACACTCCTTTTTGCATGTGCAGAGGCAGAAAGTCCAGGTGGACGCTGACATGAAGCATAACACATCATAAGCCTCTGCAGAAGAAGTGTAGAAAATAATCTCCTGGATTTCCAAAGCAATCCACCGTATTGTTCAAAGTGCCAGCAGGACAAGTTTACTCTTATACTCCGTCACAGACGGGTTTTATAAATGCTCATATTTGCAGACCTCTTCAGCCAAACGTTCTTCAACGGGATCCATTGTTTGTGTTTCTGCTGTGGCTTTTAAAAACAGCAGTATTATGCCATGAAACCGGAAATGCGAGACTCAGAAAGGATTTGTTTCGCAGACCAATCACAGTCCTGCGGGCTGCAAACGGCTTGAGTAGCTTTGTCGGACAGTCCGAAATTTTGGGTGACGCAAGCAAGCACGCAACATGGCTGATGGGACTACGCAAGGGCGATTAGCCAGCGGCGTTTCCAGCCCTACAGAGCAGACGTTTGACGTCACCGTTTGCGGCTTTGAGGAGGCCGATTAACACAAAATGGACTTTCCTTTTCTTATTATTGCTTATTTTGTTCCGCGTAGCTATTTTGAAGTCCACATAGAAAACTGAAAAGGAACAAAAACATAAATGCTCTCCAGTGCGACAGCGAGAACAGTCAACAAAACCAAGAGCAAATGAGTGAGAGAAATGTGTTGACCAAATTGACCCACAATCTAGTAAATGTGATTTTTTTAAGTGTCCTTTTTTAAATTCAATTTGATGGGTTTCTGAGAGAAAGAGAGATAGAGCAAGACCTGCAGCTTTGAAACAGATTCTGAAAAATACATTTAAAAAAAAAACGAAGAGAAGATTATAGATGAAGATCTTAAGTATCAAGTGTGCCCTTTTATTATTAACTATAATATTCTACTAAGAAACCAATCTACAGGCGCGCTAGTATGGACGTAAATAGTTATGTAAGCGATGGTGAAATGCTAATGTGGACTGAAATCGTTTTTGTTTTAAAAACACGGTTTTAAGATATTCGTGTGGCTGTAGCCTAAATCAAACCGGAGGCCTGCGATGAAAAGAAGACAGATCATGAAAATGAGTGGGAGGGGGTGGACATAGGCTGTGACGACAAAATAACCTCTGGGAGTTGCTTACCCCTCATAATGGCAGGAAAATCTCTCAATGTCATCATTTCCCCCTCAGCCAGGGCAGGAACTGGGTCAGACAGACTCACAGACAGACAGGCGAGACCCCAAGGGGCTAAAAACACAGGTATGAAAGGGGAAACTAATGTCCAGGATATTCAGGGGGAGACGAGTGAGGAAAAAAAATAACTTGCTCGCAACTTACTGGCTCCTATAAACATGTCTTTGTGTTCTGTCCATTCGTGCAGTTCAAAAATTAGGAGTCACTGAGTAAACGCAACATGTTAGGTAAGGACGCCGACAATGAAGGATAATCACCACTTCAGTATGCAGAGTATTCATACAGGAGCCCTTATCCGCGACAAAGGCAAAACGGCAAAGTCCTCTCGTGGCCAACCGATAACATCTCTCATTAATGAACCTCCGCTTTTATTGCTGCAGCACAGTGAGTGGCGTTCACCTGCAAAGTAGTCATACATACAGCCGCTACCGCCCCAAAGCTAAGTGATCACTGCCAGTCGGATTTGGGCGAAGGATATCAAGTAAAGAAAAGGTTCAAGTTTGACATTTAAGAACATGCCGCAGGGAGCCAAAGCCTAATTAATCATTCTAATCAAGTAGTTCTGTGAGTAACAAATGGTGTTTAACTTCATTTCATTTTATTCTTTCCCACTCACGCTCAATGTGGTGCAGATTGTAATGTCTGGCGAAAATACAGTATGCAGCCACAGCATGTTTTACAGCTTCATTTTATCCTCACAGACAAAGACGGGAAGTCCTTTAAGCGGACACTTAATTCTGGATAAAAGGCGCCTATTTAAGATTATCGCAGCATTGGCAGCATACATAATCTGCTCATCATTTCCATGTCCCTCCTTAAACAAACTTTGCATAATACAGTATTTAGTTGTGTGCGTGAGTGTGTGTGTTTAAGAAAGAGCGAGAGAGACGGAGGAGAATGTTTGCCCACATTTGTTCCTTTGTGTGCGTGCGTTGTGCAAACAACCACTGAAACACAAATGGCCATGGCAGACCTGAATGAATGGCTCTCCCACGGCATGGACACCAAGATCTGTTGTTTTGTTTTCCCAGGAAGGAAATAGGAAGACACTAGTAGAATTGAACCTTTTGCTTACGGATATTAACAGCCATTCATCTCCAAACCCACAGACGTATCTGCAGCGTTGCCTGACATCCTGGATGCTATAAGCTCCGACTACAGTATTTTCAAAAGGTCTTTATTAACGGCTTACAAAGACACATGGCGTTTTGAACATAATGTTGAACAGCTTGTACGCAGTGGAATTTCCTGACTCAACTTTTTGACACCTAATTATCATAATTTTAACTGAGACTCTTTTGTAGTTAATAAAAAAGGTGACTTATTTCTCAGTCAGCAGCCTTGGTTTTTACTCCCTATCATCGCTAATCAGTTTGTTAATCGGCTCTCAATGTCTCCCTTTAAAACGTGAGTAATACAATTTAAATAGGAATGCGTCTTTAAAAACATTCATCTGTATTGAAGTACAGCTCGACACAGGGCACTTCCCAAGAGGAATTACTCTCCAGCAGGGAGCTAATGCAACGCTCCAACAGGTGGCTCAAAGTCTGTGCTTTCTGACTAACACCAACCATCTCCAGAGGATTCTGGGCTGAACTCCTACTGAGTAAACAACTTTACCTGGCTGGAAGGAGCAGAGCAGAGAAAAACAGACATAAGATATAATGCATTTGTGGTGCAATAGAAAACATATTTCCTCTCCACCAGCAGAGGCCCAGCACACATTGTGTATATTGATGCACCCTAAGAAAGTTGTGATTACGTTGCGTCAACTTGTGTCAACATCAGTTATGTAAAAAGCAGCTCCACTGACAGCTCTGGCAGTGCCCCCCTTTTGAATGCAGTTAATATGGACTAATAACCCACAAATGTAGCCGCTCGTTTAGCACATCGCAGCTCCGCCTAACTGATCCGTTATATGAATAGTGGCTTTAGGCTACAGAATGAAACGCCACAAACAAGCCTGTCCAATGAAAACAACGTAGAGAATATGGAGCGCACAGGAGCCTCACTGTACATGTGGCGTTTATGAGAGTATAAAAATATAGGCCAAATTATTTGAAACCCACAGGAAGGTTTTTAATGTTATTCAGACATCTTGTATTGACTTTAAAAAAATATGCTCCTAGTCACTCGCCAAATGTTTACCCTGTGAATGAAGTGACCAGACTGTACATCACGCGATAAAAACCACAGAGCGCCATACCAGAGTCCCCTCACCAGTCACACACACAAGCACACACAGCTGCTAGAGCCATTGGAGCTGCAGACAGAGCGCAGGGGCTATTTGCAGACAGCGAGGACAAACATACATTATATTTTCATTCCCACCACAAGCTCAAACAATATGCTAATGCCAGCGTTTCCCATGAGCAGACTCCTACAGTGCAATACGGCCAAAAACTACAGCACGCTTAATTGTGTCAAAAAGGCTCAGAGTCAAGCTGTGATGCACCGTGAAGACAGAAGGAGAGCGTGGTGAGGGAGAGGGAGACAACTCTCATCAGTTTGATAAGGAATCTCTTCACATTAGATCTTTTTTTTATCCTCTTATGTACCTCAGCCAGGTTATGAGAGCGGAGGTCTATGAGACAAAGACCAAATTAAATTCAAGGCTGAGTTTCTTTCTCCACTTCTTATACTTTTTTTTTCGAAAATACACAGCAACATTGTTCAAGTCTCACTGCACAAGTAGGGCAAGCGTATTGAAACTAAACGCTTCTTTAACAGAGACCGAAAAATGCCCAAAGTATAGAATCAAAATGTATATACACATTGCACTGCATAGTTTAAATTGAAAAGGCGTTGTTTTGGTTTTGGTATTCAAACTTTGTGATTTTCAATAGAGATCGGCGTGGTGTCAAAAAGAAAGTCGAGATTCTGCACAGAAACATTCTACTGCACTGTGGCACACGTGAAACAAAATAAAACACCACGATGGACCACATTTAAAGCTCTCCAGCTCAGTCAACGTGACATACCGCGATGAAAGCCAAGATGACATCATAAACAAACTGAGCACAGACGGCATCTCCTCACTTGTACTGCTGGTGATCCTTGGTGCTGCGCGTCTTGGCCATGAAGCGTTCGGCCAGTTTCTCCAGGTTTCTGGAGTATTCCATCTCAATCTCAGCCTTCTTCCTGAAGAAATCCTGGAGGTCCTGCAGCAGCTGGACCCTCATCTCTGTCTGCTGGTCCAGACATTTCTGCTGTTCCACCAACTGGGCCCGGATCTCTGAGGAGACCAAGGAAGACAACAAATGGGTTAGAATGCAGCCAGAAGCTGGAGGATGAGAAATAGCAGAGCGTTGTTTCACAAGGAAACCATCAGCACAAGGAGTGGAGGGAAGAGTGCAGAAAGCCAGACATCGGGACAAGTTTTATGTTTTAGTTTGGCCACCTCATGGACATCAACTAGCTACAGATGATTAAATGTAGCAGCTGTCATTGGTTACGTATCGGTCAAATGTTTCAAAACTACTTAAGTACCCTGCTCAGATTTGCAAATCAGCATGCAACCATTATTTATTTTATATATATATATATATATATATATATATATATATATATGAAAAAGTCAAACAAATCAGCAAGACGAATAGTTACAGTACATGTACACATCAGTACTACAGAACGTCCCACTGCAGCGTATTAACCTTCAGTTATCGGTCTGAATGTCTTAAAGATCTGGAGGTTGGCATGACTTGAGGTTGGCATGACTTGATTCCTAACGCACCCAGAGTTATAGCATGCACACATGCACACACACCCTCATCAGTGCCTGTGACTGAAAACCTACGTCACTTATGAAAGCAGAGGTGCGACAGCAGGCATCAGTTAAACAAATTGCAGGTAAATTACCCTCGGCGGTCCTTTCTGAGGAATCACGCACGTCAGAGCCCCTCATTGAAATTTAAATCCCCAGCAAAAAAAATAAATGGGACCTAACTCCACAGAGCCATACACAAATTGTTTCCTCTGTGTCGTCTCTAGCCAGGGCCATGGATAATAGATTTTTCCTAATGGAAGGCAGCCTGGGCTAGACATCTTCAGCAGAGGAAACAGATTAATGATGTGATTTAGAGCCCCACAGACAACGATAGAGAGGGTCACAGAGAGATCTCTCATATAAAAGACAAAACACACTCAGGCTGCAACATGCCTTCACAAAATATTTGAACAACTCCCTGCACCAGGTGCCATTATATAAAGTTAAACTTGCCATGTCTTAATGGTTTCTCTGCCATAATAAAATCAGCTAAACTGGACGAGGATCATTTTTCAGGGCATAGTTTAATGTGCATCTTATTGTCCTCGCTTGAAGTTTATGTGGTATTGATAAAGCATTTGATTTCTTAGGGATTGATCACTTTTCTTAAGAGGAAAATCAAGTGCAGTGCAGGAGTATTAGCAGTGCTTTAAATGTTAACCGTTATATTCAACACAATGAGTGGTCTTCCCGGTCTTCTTATATTACGCAGTGCTTTAAATGTTAACCGTTATATTCAACACAATGAGTGGGAGGGCTTCAGAGAAATTATTATTATCGTAAGTGTTCAATGGAGGGATAACCCGGTCTTCTTATATTACACAGTGTTCCAGCTCCTGAATAGCATCTCTGCCAAAATGTCCAGACACAACGCAGGGGTCTGATTTTGTTTGTCATCGTTTGTCCATTTGAGTGTACGTCAGTCCCTGAGAGCAGACTTCAAATGGCCACATAAGACAATTTGGTTGTTTTTGTGGCGAATTTGGGCAAAGACTATTTTCCCTCATTTGATGACTGTAAGATCTGGGTCACTGCTGACACATGCTGTTTGCAACATACGGTTTCCAACTTACTGTGTGTGGTCTGCTTGTGTAGCAGTCTCTGTAAGTGTAACATTAAAAATCTTATGCGGTTGCTCTCGTAATTGTGCATCTTTCCATTTATGGCAATTTAGATTTTGATCACCTCATGACCTGATAAAGAACAATGAGTTGATTTCCACCTCGGATTGTGTAGTCAATAACACTTGAACTAGTGACTTAATCAAACAAGACTTATGGAAACCACTACAGTGAAGCATCAAGAATTGAGCCAACCTGCTGCTTGATGGAGACTCTAATTAATATGGAAGTAGAGTGGACTGAAACAAAAGATAAGTATTTGACGAGACAATTAGACAGCAAGAAATGAATTCGTAAGGAAGCCAAAAGATCCAGAGAACCTTTATGCGATGCTATCAATAGTTCAGTACGTTGAGCTACTTCGTGGACAATCTACTGCTGACTCAATTAGAAAGCTTCCAGTCAACAGCGGCGAGAGCTGCATTTGTGTGTATGTGCATGGGCACGCGTCCCTAATGCCGTAATCAAATTACCAAAGGGCTCCGCTCCATTCATCAGTATTAAGTCTTTTCACAATCTTGATAAATTAACGATTTACGTCGAGTAAGTAGCAGCTCCTTCCTTCTGGCACTCACACGGAAATAAACCACTTAGACAGAGACAGACGGGACAAAAGGGAAGGCGATACTAGATCTAAGTATAAAATGCTTATTACAGCAGTCAAACTCAGTGCACCACGAACATCATTAATGTGGACGGTGGGAACAGCAAAGTAGAGGCCTGACTGCAGGCAAGAACTCAAAACTTCAAACTTCAAGAACACCAGGCCATTAACAAAACTGTGAGGCCAACAATGAGCACTCAGAACAAGGTTTGTTTTAAATGAGGGAGCGCATTAAATCCACCCAGTCTTTTTGATGAATGGGTAAACCTTGCAATTGCTTCCATCTCTAGAGGATGTGGGGATTAACACAAAGCTACCGTGGGTCTGACACAAAGGAGCGTACTGGATCATTTAACACAATTACATTCTTGACTGCACACGGAAACTCATTAAATCTTTCGTTTTCCCAAAACAGTGGCCGTTGAAGCTGTCGTACCAATTTGAAGTATAGAGGGATTCATGGTAAAAGGCAACCACCTGTCAGAGGAAATTACAGGTTTGTCACTTCCTGAAATTACAATGCGTTATGAAAATTCACTTTTTAGTTGAAGAAAACTCCGCTCCAACCAGGGTCATGAACAAAGTATTTGTCTCCATTTTAGGCATCCTTTCTTTAAGCTTTTTCAACCCCAAATCAATGAGTTTTAAAACTGCTTTCCATACGCCTGCACCAACGTGTTAAGAAGGCAACTTTCAGTCGCCTACAACTAACTCTGGGAAATCTGTAACAAACAAAAGAGGCTGAAATGGTCAAATATTGGTCTCAGTACCAAGACGTTCTCACGAAATGTAGTGATAGTAGTGGTGTTTGAACTTCACAAACAGTGCAATTTATCGGAAATATGCTCAGATTGCATTTTTATTTTATTCACTGTGGGCAGTTTCAAAATGTGCAGCAAGTCTTGCAGCAAGCTTGTCCATCCCAGCCTTCAATTATGGTCTGACAATTAAATAATAGAGGTTATTTAATCCCTTAGGCAAATATTTTAATGAATAAATAAGTTACTTCAGTGTTTGAGGACGGCCAAACAGCTCCCTTTGATCATACTGAGGCTTTATATGAATCCCCTGCTGCGGGCCACATCAGCTGTCTGATTGGTTTCTTACAGAACTAACAACCAGACCGGCACACAGGACGTCTTCTTTCGAAATCTAACCACAGGAAACCAAAGTTAGAGCCCTCTTGCTGTCATAGCGAGTGTCGCTCTAGTAATACATGATGCATTCCTGCCGTTCTGAGGTCATCTGTATGGTAAACACGTGTGGAGGCCTCTGTGCCGAGGGATGTGTGTGTGTGTGTGTGTGTGTGTGTGTGTGTGTGTGTGTGTGTGTGTGTGTGTGTGTGTGTGTGTCGGGTAGGCATCAAAGCCCCCTGTGATCCCTTTCAAACTGGGGAGCTGAGGGGAGATGAGAGCACCTGTGCAATGTGTTGAGAAATGCCTTCACGAGATACAAAATGAAGTGTAATGTTGGTGAAAAAGAATGGCCGATTGTCAATATTTTGAGCAAACAATCTGCATAAAACTCCAGACCTATCAAACCATAATCCGGTACATGTTGACATGAGTGGATAGCGACTTGCAGAATTGAAACCGGTTCTATAAAGTAGTCAGCAACTATTCCAGCTGACTGAAGGACATCCAGTCAATGTGGCTCAGAGTACACATGAAGTGAATATGGACAATGGGAGAGCGCCGTTCGGATCTTTGTGGTGATCAGTTTGCACCAAAGACCCTTTTGTTTCTGATCTGGATGTTATCCAATTGCTCCTTTGGAGGCCACATGGCATACTTCCCATAACCCCATTCATGGTGGCAAATATGTCCAAGGTTGCAGTTCAGAATGGTTTCTGATTTGCCAGATAGGCCTGTTCTATTGTCAGATAAACTGCTGTGTCAGCAGGATGGGAACTGACCCATGTTGTTGACCTACAAAGAGAGAAACTGTGCTTCGGTAAAAACAACTCACCGACTGTCGGAGGGCGACAGAGATTTCTCTTGAACCCAACAATATGCTCTCTCCTAATGCTCACAATTAACCTTGATATGAATCAATCTTCTAAAAAGCATCTGTTATTCATGCCAAGTGCTGCTCCCTGTTCCTCAAAGGGCCCCATAAAAACAGACAGACCGACTCTCAGCATTTCTACAAGTTGATTACAGTCTCCACCAACAGCTATCTGGGACATGCAGGACCACATCAGTCCCAGTGGCTCATCAGCAGCACCTGAAATAGCAGCTGAGGCCTGGGTAGGGACGATGCAATGGGGTGCCCGGCCCCACCAGCTGCTTCAGATCTCGGGTTTGGGACTGGGGGAGTTGTCCGCGCCTCTTCTGGAGGCTGGATATGAGACGGGATAAATACCATCAAAAGGTAATTGCAAATTGGCCAATGTTTTTTTAGTAGAGCACAAGCTTTCAATTACAGCTGGAGTGGGATCACAAGCCAGAAAAGGAGCGCAGCATCTACAGCACAGCTTCCTCTGACATTTTTTGAGTATTCTGATAATCCAACAAGGCTCCAGCCAAACTTAATCATAGCAGGCCAATCATTCATCATCTTGCATCTTTGATAAATGGATGCCATATGACAAAATTAAACAAAAAGTAATCACTCAGTGACTGGTAAAAGATGGGCCTACCGCATTGCTAATTTCCACAGAGTGTGACTCGATACACAGCAAGTTGTTTTTTATGTTGAGTCTTGTGTGACAAGTGATCCGTTGTTTGATGTGTTTTAACTTTAAGTGTACATGTGTTGTAACAAGCTTTTCAAACAGACTATACATTGATTTAAATTCCTGCCTGTGAATGCCCTTTTGATGTTATATAACATTAATGTGACGGCACAAAAGAAGACATGTTTAGATCAGATCATAAAGAGGAGGAACATGCAGGAGGAATCAAAGATAGGAATGTGGGAGTTATTAAGTTGGACTCATGCCGATGGCAGCACGTGGCAAACACCTGTGCCAATGAGGCTACCAGCACAATCCATGCATTCAGTGTTCAAGAAACTCCCAATAATGAGACCCATCCCTGAGCAATGCCAGATGTACACTACTGGAATCACTCCGAACCGCCGTCCACCCCTTGTCTTCTTTCGCCACCTGAAAGTTTCTATTCCTTCTCTCTCTCTACTCTGTCAACGAGAGGCAGATGGATGTGAACTAAAGGCCAGCAGGGTGACTGACTCTTTACCAGCACTAAACACGAAGCTGCCATGGAGCGTTGTATCCCCAACGTATTGCATGCCAGGCCCTGGGCCAGGTGGGGAGACACTTAAGTGACTGCCACAACCAACAATGATGAGTGTCTTTTCACCGATCCAGGTGGACTACTATCATACCACTAATAAAAAACATTAGAGGGCAACGCCACTGTTTACAAATGAGTAATGCAAAACAAAATATAAATTTGGACCATGAGTTTTTCTCATGTTGTACTCATGGGTTCAGCCACTAACAGCAGCTCACCAGCGTGTCTAGGCAACGCTCACTAGTCACTTGACCAACATCCTGCCAGCTGATACTGAAGTTTCCCTGAGGCGACGTCGCTGCATTTGACATCCTGACTCATTGGGACCAATATGCGAGTTACTCACAACACACTTCTCAACCACATTGCGCAGTGACTAAAGCTAAAGAAATCACATGGCATCCTTGTGAAGGAGGACTTGTGATGACTTCATTACGTTGGTGGTACCGGTATGAGACTCGTCATGTGCTTGGTATGTCGGACACTGTTGGACCCCACTGACCTCTCTGCCTTACATTTGGGCCGTGACTGCTAGAATGTGTCACTGACTCCTGCGTGGTCTGCATGAGATTACAGCACTACTACTGAGATTTAATTACTCAAACCCACTTCTCTTTCTGCTCCGTCTGTGATGAAACATAAAGCACTGAAATATGACAAACACAATTTTTGGTTAAAATAAGGCTTTCAGCTCGAACTGAGGTAACGCAGGCTTGCCAACAAGACTGTACAGATTCTCTCTGATCGCATAAAGCACAGCCAAACTACACACAGCACACTGCCAGCTTTGCTAAAGCATTTTATCTCAAATGTTACAGGACTGCCAATGTGGTCCCCATTACAACATCTGACTGACATGTTAGCAGCTTCCAAAACCGCAGAGTGCTCCAATGGACTGTAGGCTACTGTGATCCAGGGAACGACTGTTAAATCAGAGTGGAAAAGAGCCTGCCCCACAATCCTTTGCTCCTTTCAAAACACTGAGCTGAACCAACATCCTTTGGGATATGTTATGGAGTGTGGCGCTACTCATGTGAAGTGACTTACAAGAGGTGCGCTTTACAGCAGCTTATCTGCGCTAGCAGCTTTGTTTGTTGGTCACTGCTGTCACATCTATACAAACAGCCAACGATAGGGAGACTATGAGCTCCTATTAGTGGACTTAAATCATGATTTCCTTTGACATGGACGGAGACATGCACGCACACAAACACACGCGCGTGCGTGCGTGCTACTTATCTCAACAATTTCAACACATACACACAGGAAATGCAGCAGTGACACTTGGCCCTGGAAGTATTGGAACAGCAGACCCAAAGAGCTCTCTGGTTTTTAAGGTTTGATTGAGACAAGGCTCCGCCATGATGGCCTACTGTTCAAACACAATACACTGCAGCAGTCTAACAAAAAAAGTGAGAGACTAGATGATTCTGACTGGGCAAAAATAACACAACACTACAGAGGTCATATTTAAATGTGCCATTTCAATAAGTGAAATGTAATAATCTCTGCAAATTAGATTTAGCTCTGCCAAAAAAAGAGCCATGCTCGTTAAGGCAACACCCCCAAAGACGGGGAGGCCTGCAGCGAGCAAGAGAGAGATCCATCAGCGCTGACATTACGGTGGCCTGTGAGGACCGTCTTTTTGATCCAAACTAAATAAAGTGAGGCTCTGAATGCTGGGAGAAGCAAGCACACTTTACAGGCACAGCTGTTTGTTCAGCTGCTGGTTAACATCGAGACATTCTGTTTCATCTGGACACCAGTCAACGCGCTCGGTCCGTCGGACGGACCGGCCGAGGTTTGTGTGGCCTGGACGTGTGCGAGTCTGTTCAGATTTGTGTAGGTATGTGTGTATGCGTATACGTTCTAAAAAAAAAAAGAGTGCGTCACCTTTAGGCTTGTAAGGTGGGTCAAAAAATTATGTGGCTTGCTGCTTCCCAAAGAGCAGAAATATAAGTCTGTTTGGGTTCACAGGACTAACAATGGACTGCTATGGAGATCCAGAGTCATGCCGGCAATAAATGAGTCTCAAAATGTAGACAGAGACTTGTCACGTCTCTCCTGCAGTATAGTCTACTTCTCTGCTTTTAATACTGTTGTTAAGTATGTTCCCTTCATACTTTGGCCCTTGCATTTTTGGACCATACTGAGCATATGGAACAAAGGCGGCGCTTGGTAACAGAGGGACTAAATCGCACAGCAAGGTGCTGAGCTACCATAGTTAGCTGGCAAACTAAATGCTAACTTCTCAGTGATGGGCCAATTACTGCTGCTTGGGATCTTTTGTTTTTGGGACTCCACAGCAGCAGGTGGAGAAAGTTATCCAAGCGAGCAAGCTGGTCAGCACAGTCACTGATAGGACAATAGGTTCACACAGATCATTAAAAAGTATACTCATACCATTGACTACACATTCATAACATTTCGCTGGCTTGCTTTTGGTCCCTGGCATAAATGTGTGTCAAAAGGTCACCAAAGCCAAATTTAACATCAAAAGGTTGTGCAAATGTGCTTTGCCTACACACAAAAACGTTTACTGATTTGAAGCGATTCGTGAAATTTTGTCTTTTTAAATACTGCTGTGGCAAGGCTTTTACATAACAGAAGCTCTTTGAAAAGTTTTCTATGGACAATTTGCTTATTCTCTCTTTTTTTTGCTGTAACTCTGGGTCACCAGTGGAATCCTTTTGTAACTGCTGTGAATCAGAGCAGACCACAGCTGCTGTCCTCTGCAAAGAAGCAAGCGAAAACTTTTCAGAGCCAGAGAGAGAGAAAGAGGAAAATAGATTTTCGGCAGAATACCACAAATAAAGACAAGGGACAAAATGATTGATGCTGCTTCACTTTCACACTGAGGATGGTAAAAATGTGGATGTGTAATGCAAAAGGATGGGAAGTGGTAACATCTGTGTGGCTCAACATCAGAGGAAAGAGAATCTATGAGAAATACATTGATCTCTTTCAGTCTCTTGGTCAGACCTCACCCACTTTTCTCATTCATCTCTAGACCTTACCCAGCTGCTGTCTGCTGGCCTAAAGGGATCAGTGTGGGTGCTTGTGTGGCAAAGAAAGAAAAAGACTCATAATCTGTATACTGAACACCAGACCAGGCAAAGGCCCTCTTGTTTTAAATTGAAGGCCAGTCCACATACCACAAGTTAGAAAAACGACTCAGAACATACACCTCTGATATACAGACTGTTTTTTTTTTAATGAAAAGTGACACCTTGCCTTGTATCTGGCCCACCTTTGTCCTTTTGTTTGGGGATATTAGAGATGGAAGAGATAAAAGGGGCAGAAGCTCATATATCAAGACAGACAGTCGGCCTCTCATTTTCAGCAAAGCTAATCTCATGCAAAAGACTTGGCTGGGCAGGCCCGCAGCTCTTACAGTTGGGAGGTTTGTTTGGGGTAACAATACTATGAAAATTCTGTGGTTGGACAGCTGAAGCGATGAATGCCTTTAAAGAGGGTGTCACACGAGAAACATCTGGAACAGAGGAGCCCACGCTTTCATCTGTAGGTATATTGACTTCCCCTCACAGTAAACAAATGGAATATGAAGCGTGCTGGCAGAGACTTGAATGATACAAACTCTGAAAGACGAACCTGAAGAATGGACGAGCAGTTACGTGGCCTGCGGTGAAAAGCTTTTGAAGGCGGGGTTGTCTCCAAGAGACTGTGTACGTATTCCCTCCTTATGGGCCCCAAGGAGGCGGGAAGGAGAGCGGGTAGAAATGAATAGTCTCACACCTGCATACACTCTCAACCCACAACAGGTAGAGGGAATGGTGTGTGTGTGTGTACCTTTGTGGGGGGCCGAGCACATTACATTTCAGGTATGCACACCAGACTACTGAGACGTTTCCAGTGGGGGAGAAGAATCTGTTTGACAGCTCTGGTATCAACAAGCTCCCTGCCGTCAGTTGGCAACTCTTGTGTGTCTCTCCTGACCTACGCTCTCCACACGTCTCCCTCCACTTCACACTGGACAGTTTGGTCTCAGGTCAGGCTCGTCAACAGCCTCCGATGGCATTCGGCGCTGCCATGGTGTGCCCTCAAACTACTCTGCTTATTTCGGTGTGTAAGTCAGTTTGTCTGCTGCCGTCTCCGTTGCTGTTGATTTATCTCGGTGTATTTCAGAATTCCAAATTGATGGGGGAAAAAGAAGAAGAAAAAAAAACCCAGCACCATCACACTGCTCATTTGTAAAAATGAGAAAGGTTGATACATGGCCACAGTGTTGTCAGCATCTAGCCCAAAATCAAAGCACCGGCTACCGGCCAGAGCGAGTTTGCCCTACCTGCCTCTCTTGTCCATCCATCTGTCTGTCTGTCTGTCTCCAGACGATCGGCATAGCTGCCTTCCTACACCATCTGTCTTGTCTCTCAGTCTGTCTGTCTCTATGTCCATTACATGTATGCTTTTGTTACATCTGCCTTTTTTTTACACAGTATGTACACCTCTATTTTAAAAAGGGAGCTTCTTTTGTCCGTCTTCCCCCACGGCAGCGTCGGGACACCAGAGCTGGGCAGGGACACCAGGATCCGTGGCCCGCAGCCAGCTGGAGCCGCCGCCTGCTCGGGTTGACAACGTGTTCCCACAGTCGGGACACTGTGGCACCGTAGGGCCAGAGGAAAGTATGGGGAGAGAGAGGGAGAGAGAGAGAGATGACTGTACACAGCTACAGCTGAGGTGTCCCAGACAAAGCTGGACCACCCAGCCAACATGCAAGCAAAAAAGATAAATGCACTTTGTAACCTCTTCATTTCATGGGGCAAATCTGCCTGCCTTTTTGTTGTCATACGTTGGACAACAAATACTGGACACAGTTGTGTCTCCGAGTGTGGTATATGTGCAACAAACTTTCTATGAACTTTGACCCAATGAAAACTGCATGCTGCAGGTCGAAGCCAAGGCGTTTCCTTCAGTAACTATGACAAGTTCAATGTTTTCTAATATTGCCAACAAGTAAAGCACAAAAAAGCAAATGATGATGGAGGCCATGCAGGAGACTAGGAAGCAACAGTTATATTGTTGAATGTTTACAGACATCCAAGTTAGAACAGCCCACTGGCTCAGAAGCTGAGAGACAATAGTCCCAGTCTCACATAGATCATTTTTAAAGCCTCCCAGACCCCCTTAGTACACACTCCATCTCCATAAATACCTTCCTTGATGTGCCCCTTCAGACTTTTCCGAACATTTGAGTTAGTGGGCGGCTTTCTGAAACAAATTCTACTTATTACCTCAGTGGAGGAAGGGGAATCATACCTGAGGGCTATTTTTCATTCTCCTTCTCATGCTCAAATATTGCATCTGTCGACTTAATGAAAACAAATACCAGCAAAAAAGAAAGGCCTGCGATTAACTTAATCCATCTTTTAATGACTCCAAGAAAAGATCAGTAGATGAAGGGAGGCTGTGAACTTCAAAAATATGTTAATGCAAGAGCAAGTTCAAACCTGAGCTTTAGGAAAACAAACACAAACAACACCAGACAGCAATAAAGCAGCGAGGAAGGTACTTTGTGTTTGAGCCTTAATCACGGTTGGTCATGCAGTAACAGCCTGCATCATCACTATGCAACACAGGGGTCATCTGAATGAAAACAGTATTCATGAATAGTTCAAGGCTTGTGCTGAACATCCACAATCTCCCTTTAAGGCCAGTCATACAGGTATAGAATAAAGCGGACCGTTGAGTGGCATTAGTAATAGATGTTAATATCAGCAGAATCGCCTTTTCCATAGGAATACATTGGTTTTGCACAACAAATGTCTATTAACTTCTGTGCCGACCCAACACATACAAATTGAGATGTTTCATTGGATAAATGAAACCTTTGACCTGCTGGTGGTGGCACCAAATTACAAGTCAGAGGCTCACCAAAGTCTCCACCCTTTGGACACCATGAATATTTGTAGTGTACCACAATGCATAGCAATCTATCCAACATATGTTCAGTTATTTCAATCTGGACCAAAGTGGAGGATCGACAGGTTGACCAATGCTGTAACCCTCGAGCCATGTGGCCAGACTGGTTGATATTAGAAGACACATCTAAAATTAGTCCTGCTGCAACTTTACCTCTACATTCTTAAAAAATGACAGATGCGAGACACATGTTGACATATGGAGCATATTTCTTCCAAAATGTCATGAGCTTACAATGGCCTTTATGTATAGTAAATGAAGTAAATAATATTGTGTATGTGGTGATTGTACAACAGTAAGGAGGGGAAAGATGCACGCATTTGCCAGCGAGAGAGAGAGCGGCGACCAATCTCAGACTTCCACTGAGGAGTACATTAGAGGGATCACAAATACCCAAAGTTCAGAACAAAACCCCACATGAGAAACCTCAGCCGGTCCTTCATGATTTGTCCTGTATAGCAAAGAAAAACATCGTCCTCCAGTCGCTTGTTTTCCTTCCCTCGCACTACCACAAAAAAAAAAAAAAAAAACATCTGGGGAGAGAAAGGGAGCAAGAAAAATGGGAAGACGAGACAAAAATGGCACAAGGCCGGTTATTAGCTGAAAAACGTTTGAGGACCGAGGGCTCTGTCAAATTCTCAGACAAAAAGGAGTTGCGCCGTCTGTTGAGGCTGCTGGGGGAACTGTATAATTAGTTTTGACAAGAGAAATGTCACAGGAAGATTATTAAAAAAAAAAAAGGTAAATACTTCCATATATATTTTAAATGAACGGACTAAAATGAACTACAGTTAGTACAGGATGGAGCAATACAAAGGCACAATGGAAGGCCCTGTATTGATGGTTTGCAGACTATTACACATGATGCCCTAACAATACAGACAATGCAGATTGACTCCAACTTTGCTGCATGATGTCTGAAACGTGTCATTGGTAGGAGAAGAGTTCAATAGAAAGTTGGCAAGACTGCACATTTCGATGATCACTCAAAGAACAATGGAGTGTTTTCTTGATTGTGTACAAAAGCCACCATCTGTTGCTCTTTTTATAGCTAATTGGTAAATCCAAGATTTACTACCATAAACATGCTTCACCCTTGTCTCCTCATCTTGCTTATCACCCACCTAAACCAAATGTTGTTAAAAGAATTCCAAATTCAATCCGAGCGATACGATTTCTAACAAACTGCCTTCCGGGAAAAAAGAAAAAAGATAGATACATGAAAATGACTTTTGAAAATTGTAATCAACACCAGTCTCATTTTCAGTTATTCGTGGGACACGTTTAAAATACACAAGCCTACTTTCAAGGTCAAAAAAGATTAAAACGACTTATCTGCAAAGGAGCAGCTGGCTGAGACAAAACACAGCTGAAAGTTTGTCCTCTTATGCATACTCTGTGTACACACAAGACCATTCAGCCTTTTTCTAAAAATACTTTTACAAACCCCACTGTGTCTACACACAGGCAGTATTGATTACTAGGGGTGATGCCTTTAAATTTGACTTCAAGTAGAACACAGCAGCATCTTTGTGTAGCAGCCCTGCAAGTGTTAATGTTCTGTATTTATGTTTGTTCAGTGGTGTGTGTGTGTGTGTGTGTGTGTGTGTGTGTGTGTGTGTGTGTGTGTGTGTGTGTGTGTGTCAAATGTCTTCACCTTTACCATTGTCTTCTGTGTGAATAAAAGATGGGACTTTTTTCCAAAAAAAGATCCACAGGCCAAGAAAGAGGTTCTTCAGCAGTAGAGTTATGTGAAGGACACACGTAAGTCACATAATGGAGTAAAAGAAATACTGTACAGTGATATCGACTCAGCCGAAAGTAAGTCATCGTTGAACTTGCGGAGGTATCATATAGGTGGTTGGGCAAAACAGAAAAACTAAATTTGGAGTAGCAATAAAACCATAACCAGCTAGCAGCTACGGTTTAGCTATGAGTGGCTACAGGATAAAAATCACAACAACCAAGAGGCTTTTGTCTTTGATTCTAAACATGACTGTTGTGTGGATGGACTGACATCATTGTACAAGATGCAGAAACTTCTCCCAAACTCCTTGGAGGAACAATAGTTCATCTTTTCCCACCTGGTGCTCAGAGTTGTGACAGCTGAAATAATGTGCTCTTGGAGAGACTTTGGCCTCGTGTAAACATATTCACTTTGGGGAATGTGGAGCCTGATCTTTGGCAGGAAGGAAAGAGTATTATAAGAGTCGTCTTTCAAACGCTCTAGAATATACAATCTTTATTAAACTGTGATCGAGAACAAATGTTGTCATTGCCATAATAATTAAACAAAGTGCAATATCAGTATTAGTACACTGAGAAGATTGAAAGAGTCAAAATGGACATAATTAAATCTTAATGGTGCCTTAAGCTGAGAGTCTGTCTGCCTGTTTACAGAGCTGAATGAAACGCCTCAGTAGGCTTCAAGGAATCAAGCCTGTTTACCTAGATGTTGGTAAATGTCATGGCTCACACCTGCCCAATAAGATTAGAAACCTAAGCCACAAATACTATTTCTACTGTGGTTCCCAGTGAGGTTACCCAAGTCACAAGGTATGTGGTCATCTCTATGAACAGGGGATGACTTCACCTCAGTGGGACACAGTTATCAGGACGGACGGACGGACACACACGCATGCATGCTGTCCCACGAGAAGAGTTAGAGGTGGCGCCAACTGAGTCAGATGAAGTCTGCCTACGAGTTCCTTCGTTTCGCTCAGCGGCCTCCCTCGCTTCTGTTTCGCTATATGACACTGTACCAGTCTCACGTCTGGAGAGAGTGTCAAGACCTGACCTGCTGCTGCTCCATCCAAACTAAACCAGGCCTGATCAAAGACTAACTAGACTCGTATATGACCTCCACCCAGCATGACCAGGTCCATTGGAAGAGCATCAGTGGAACTCTGGGCTTCAATGTGGCTGGTCCCGGGCAGGGGATTGAGGGCACAGGGGTTGAGGCTAAGAGGGTCGGGTTGAGGGTTAGAGTAATGAGGTGCATGGATGGGTGAGCTAAAGCTGGGATTGAAGATTGTGGTAGAGAATTAAGGGCAGGTGGAGGATATTGGTGGGGGGCTTTGCTTGAGAGCTGAGGGTTTAAGAATAATTTCACATACACAGGAGGAAAGGACTCCCCAGGCAGTGAATACACTCGTGCACAAAGCCAAATCTGATTAACTGATATAATGATACTGTGGACAGATGGATACATATCAGTTGTTCACAATGCACCGGACAGACATGTTGTTACATTTAAACAAAATATAATTAGCTGAGTCGATCTTCACCTTAGAAGAAAACAAGAAAAAAAAAGAAATATATTTAAACTGATTCCCACCAACACAGACATTTGCGGAGGGTTTTTTCCAACTACCACAGGAAAACGCCGCAGAAATTTTGCCAAGAGCCAAACTTCAAAGCAAAAGCATAATCTTAAATCAAAGAGTTACACTTCTGCTGATATGATACACTATTGAGTTCCATCAAATATGCACACGTGCATTTTTAATGGCTGTTCAAGGGCTGTGACTGAATCGTCTTAGCCCAAGAAAGAGGGACTAAAACGCCCGCCATCATTATCATTTCATTATCATGCAAGTTTCAAACATTTCCTAGAATCGAACAAAATATGAAGTAGAACCCCACGTTTCTTGAGCTTCAAGTACCCAAACTGACAGCTCAAAGCACACTTGAAAAGAAAGAGGGAAGTTAATGCTGTCCTGCTCTTAGTCTGATGCAACTACATCTGTAAGGCCAAAGCCGCACCGCGAAGGCATAATAATGAGGCTGCCTTGATCGAGACAGCTCACCGCAGTGCAGTTAAGTTTGGCGGTTTAAAGTGAGGCACGGAGAAATATTTGCTCCACATTCCTCTTTTCAGACCTTAAGATCAACCTTAGGGAGCCTCACCTGACAAAAGGAGGGGAAGCAGAAACCAGCAGGATAATTACATGCTTATGTCACAGGGTTGAACCCTCAAATACCCAAGCAACAGATTGAATTTCTCAAGAGAAACTCTCCAGTTGTTGAGCATTTTTGTCCCCGAAACTCAAATGTGTGCTTGCAAATTTCCAGTGCACTAGGAGTGGTGGTAATTAATGCCCAACTACATTTTGGCCATGCTCGTGGCACGGTCCCGGGGACGGCAGAGTTGGCCGGTTGATCGATCTGTGCCGAAATATCCCAGCACCTACTAAATTAATGACCGTGGAATTTTGTGAAAACATTCATGTTGTCTCAACTGCTACAGGTCATCAGGTCAATGCTTTACTTTTTACGACCAAATACCTGCAAAACAAACGGCATTCCCATCATTCACAGCTGTACTTTGTGTTTAGTGCTTATTAGCAAATGTTGGCGTTCTTTACCACTAAACTAACACTAAACCTGTGAAACAGCACCATATTTTCATTGCATAGCATTTGGTTTAAAGCAGCAGAATCCCCAAGAGAAGCCTCACAATCTTAATAGCATGGTTGTAGACTCGAGTCTTATTTAACTTATAGCTGCGATATCTATTATTAATTAACAACGCTGACCCATGGTTGTGTCTGCTATATGCTGAGGTCTGCTTTTCTTTTGGTTCTGTGCAAAGTTCCTAAAACGGCTTTTTGTAATCAAAAATATATTTTAAAAAAATATGTTTGCGCCCAGTATTGCTGAAAAAGACGTAGCTCAAATGACATCGTGGTCTTTCCCTTCGCTCAGGTCTCAGACGCCTCACCATGTCCCGCTGTGTAGCCTGAGGCCTCATCAGCCCCCTTGTCATAACCCCGGTCACAGCCAGCAGGGATTGATTTCTCACAATGCATCCAAAAGGCATGGAGAATGAGGAAGTCCACAAGTGACAGTCACACACACCCCCTTCCTCCCAGGGAACCAGCGGCCAAGATTGGCTAACATGACCAGCTCCAACATACAGCACAAACACAAAGAATGAGGGGGCTTCACAAAGACCTAATTTTCAGATAATTATAGTGGAAGCCAATATGGAGGAAGTAACAGAGTGTTAGGTGCTGTTATCTCCACGACCTACCCTCAGGGAGGCTTTAACTGCCAATCCTCTCCCACTTTTCTAAGTACCAGTGGCTGACTGTGAGCAGGCTCTCAGTCTGGCTCACAGGCACTGAGATGACATGTCTTCCCCCTGGAAAAAATGTCTGTCAGAAATATCTCATTAAAGGCTTTTGTCATCCTCGCCCTGCGTGAATACAAACTTGACAAGACTGGACAGGTGAAACCCAACGCCGGTTTTGCCTGAAGGGGGTAACGGCACACAGATCCACCCAATGCATTCGGATTACCTCGAGATCTGAGCAGAGCGGGGCCAAAAAATGTGATGGACCTAAGGGCAGCTGCTCAGAGTGCAAGAGTGAGGGACAAAGAGGGAGGGAGAAGAAAAGAACAGACAGATCAGCTTTCACTGCTCTTTGTTTCTCTACACTATAGTCAGCAAGACTGGGGCTTTCTCTTTTCGGTCCCCTACTGAGCCGGGAGATGGAGGCCATACTTTCCTAAGTCTGTGTGTGTCAGTGTGTATGTGTGTGTGTGTGTCCACAGTCCAGTCATGCATGTGCCTCACACCCAGCCAGGTTGCCATGCATCACACCCCTGTGACACGCCATTAACCGGGACAAATCACAGGACCCCAGGGGAGACGGTAGCTTCCTCCACACTGCCTGATTAAAAAGTAAGACGTATGAGGCATGCCCATAGTGTCTGTGTCCATGCTGGGCAGCTGACTGAGTCAGTGTAACCTGCACACACGCACGCAAACACGAGCATGCACACACACGCACGCACACACACACACAAACACACACACACACACACAATTGTTCTAAACAATCTTATTCCCCATAGTACAATGGTGCATAAGCAACTGCCATCCTGAGTCAATCTATAATTAAGAAGACGATTTATTTTTTCAAAAGTGTCCTCTCTACAATTTTATTCATGACCACTTGTGCCAGATAGGATTTACTTTACGTCGGGTTATGCGAAAAGGGGCAGACCAGGACAGTGTCACGCTCGTTCTATTTCCAGACCAGTCTCATCCTAAAAACTAACTTCTCTTTGCAACTCATGCCTATTAAGCTATGACAAAATAGGCAGTCAAGAATCTGCAGGGACTTCTTGCAGACAGCAACATGCTTCACTTCATCTTTACCGGAAAAGAAATCCACCAGAAAAAGTTTTCTACGTTTTCTAAGATTTGCAGCTACTTGCAGCGCCTCCGCGCTCTGCCCGGCCAGTTTCTTCACAGGATGTCTTTATGTATAGACATCGCTACAAGAAGTATTACATTAGATGTAACGTTTGACATCCATCCAATTGAACGGAATTGGCAGAGCTGTGGTGCAAGGATTCAGGTCATGGAGCAAAGGTCAGTGGTTTGGTTACCGGAGGGTCACGTTGTCCAGGACAGAATGCCGCCAGCAGGGGTCAGTGAGAGGGCAGAGACAAAGGGCTGGACAGAAGCAGCCACATGGCAGTAGCCTTTTACTTATTAATTCATTAATGTGCAAGTGTGCCAGCGGATTGGAATCCTTTGTCTCTTCTGACAGTAAACCATGTGCAAGATGAAGTTACAAAGAAATGTATTTCATCCATTGCATAGAAACCAACACATGACATGAGATCTCATGGCACCAGAATTATAGTGATATTTATAGAAAAGGGCTGACCAACATCGCAGAGCAGCTTGGAGAATTATCATGGATGGTGAAAGTTTTGCAAATACATACATAACAGCTTCACCATTCACCTTTAGTTTATCTTACAGTTAAACTTGAGCAGTTATCCAAGGAGAAATTCAGATACTGAGCGAGTGAGAAAGAACATAAAGCAGCCAAAGGAGAACTGAGGCTTTCTCCATGTGTGATCACTGGCAGTGGGACACAGCGAGTAGGGGAGCAGCATGGCTGACATCTTTATCCGTAAATGGCTATTTTTTCCCCCACTTTTTTCCTAGAAACCCACATATCCGTGGATGGAACCGCAGCCATGGCTCCTGTTTCCGTCCCGGGGGCAGGGTGGAGGAAAGTTCAGGCCAGAACTCACAAGACCTGCCTGGGACTGCTCAGATCCCGCCGTGGCCGCTCTCTCTCTCTGCTTGGGCCTCCTCCTACTGCATCCCACGATGAGCCTCCATTGTGAGGCTGATAAGCTGAGAGCGGAGACCAAGGAAAACTCTTTCCAACTCCTCTTTGCGCTACTAAAAACAGACTGAGTGCATTGAGGGAACCAGAGACAGAGGGAGAAGATACCACATGAAACGGTGTAGACATTTTGGGACGTCCGCAGCCACGAGACTGCATTATATTTTCAAATAAAAGACAGGGTTGGAGTCTTGGCCTAAAGCTATAATCAATCAGGCTGGCGGACACAAAGGGGATGAAGCCTGTAGTTGACATTTCATTGACCGCTTCTTTTTATAATATTTCCCCCCCTCAAACTTTTCCTCAGGGCAGCATCCCAACAAGGCAGCCGTGCCTCAAGGGGTGGTCTCTGGCTATTGATTAGGAGGGCAGCCGACTCAAAGACGGCTTCTCTGGGGTCAGGAGGTCATGGCAGAAGAAAAGGAAACCGGAGGAGGGGACCAGGAGGAGTCGCACGGTCAGTAAATTAAACTTCTGTTCATCAGCGTTAAGGGTGGATGGGTAAGAGAGTTTACGACAGAAGGCAACGGGAGGAATCGTTTTGGATAAACTGTGTGAAACTTTACACTAAATTGCATGTAATGCCGGTAGTTTATTAGACCCCAAAAACATATTTGAGGTTTATTTTTATTTGTGTGACTATTGAGCACCAAAATGAATGACTTTACAGTGGCATTTTAAATATTTATGCAATTTGCAAGAAATTGTGGTAGTGTAAAAATGTTGTTTAAAGAAGCTAGTTAGATGCCTGCATGTAATGTCTGCCGCAGAAGACACACTTTAGGGAGCGAACGTCCCTGAGGATATAACGTATCGGTGAAGAAGTTGGATTGTTTACATGAACAATTGATTTAGAAAATATGGTAGTGGAAATTTAAATGTGTGAATATTTGTTTCACAAACACTGGGATCTGGACGAAAGTGCAAAATGAGAAACTGTCTGCATAATATTGCCATACATTTACTAAATACTAACTTAAGCATACAGTGGGAACGATAGTAGCATTTTTGCCAGAAGACGGAAAGACGCTAATGTAATTTGGCTCGTCTTTATCAGGGGCAGGAAATATGAATAGCTATTTGATGAACGCGGACAAGGCTTGACTTGTCAGCACAATAAAAGCTGCTTAGTTGTCATTCCTGCCAAACAGTTGATTGTTTTGAATTGCATTGTGTCAGGAAAGCTGGGAAACCCGCCAGCTGAAGGCGGTCGATTGTCGAGAGACCTACAGCCACAAGTGAAAACGGGGGATCAGATAAGGTGAATACGGCACATAGGTTGTTACTGACTGTACATCTTTTAGTTGTTACATGTTGCTTTTCCTATTATTTTGGTTTCGGATCGTTTACGTCTCACTGGTGGAATGAAGTCAAACATATTTGAGACTTCTCGCTCGTAAACATGTGTAAGCAATGCTGGATATAAAACACTAAAAAAGCATCTTTGTAGATGTTTTATGTTGAGGGAATCGCATTAAAAACATCTGTTAGAACTCACAAATACGACCAAGCAGTTATGGTGAGAAACAGAGCATCTAAACTCAACTGGACACCTTTACTATCCGGAGGGTTATGCAGTAATCTACAGGCTAACAGGAGAAAGGAAAATAATATACATGGGCTTTAGGTGTTTAGCCTTCTCCAAAAAATATTGGCTACATTTTCAAATGTAATGTGAGTAGAATAACCTGATTATAGTCTGAACATGCCAGTTGCAATAATGAGAGAGGTGCCTTACTTGGCTCATAATCAAATTTTGAGTGGGTGTACTGTATATGCAGCGATATCCACTTATAGAATTCCTCTCTGAGCCTATCAGTAGTTGATTTGATGACTCAATGCCTCGTATTATCACATAGAAATGAACAACTTATTCCAACCTATCCATAAATCCAAAAGCAAATGCAACCAGGAGTGGTCCCATATAGACTTGAGGAAAACATCTTGAGCATATTGAGGACTTGATAGAGGAAGTGGATGTAGAGCGTAGGACCCTATAAAGCTCAGCTTCCGTTCCCAGATGGTGGATTGGACTGGGATACCTGAGTCGAGCACCGAGCAACAGCCTGTGAACAGATTGCCGTGGCTTTTAGACAGGAAAAAAATAAGCCAGATCGGCAGAAGTCACATTGTTTAGGAGATTGCAGGAAAAAAGAAACTGTGACAGACTTCGCTTAAAGCATGTTTGCAGTCATCTTAAAAAGCTTTCGCCACCACTAGACACATAAACGGCTTAGATCCTGCAGATGAATAGGCTGAACACACTCCAAAAGAAGATTAGAACAAGTCAACCAGATCAGAGCTTATAACCTCCGTCTTCACTTACTCCTGCACTGACCTCATACAGTCGTTCCCATCCCCCAATCTCCTTCCCCTTAATCCAGCCCCACTGGGTGGAAGACAGCAGCATGGCCTGATGGTCGAACTGTGTCTGTCTGCCTTCCTGTCTGTCCATCTGCTGGGCCCCAGCCGAGGTTCAAAGGAATTAAAAGTTGTCCAGAAAGTTGCCAAAATCTGTCCAAATCCCCCACTCCCTTTTATTTCACTTTTACCCCCCAGTTTAATTCATCGCTTTTACTTTCTCTGATCACAGTCCAATTCCATTAACACCCTGTACCTCCTACTAAAGCAGTACAGCTACACACTGGATCTCATCCAGCTCATTACCAGGCGCTGCGGTCCCTCACAGGGATTCTTCTCTGTGACTCATTCACAGGTAGAACAGCCTGCGTCTGCCACATGTTAAAGCGGGTTTGATTTGATCAATTCAACTCAAGAAATTAAATACCGATGTGGGTTACAACTGGAGAAAATGTACTCTTTGCCAAGTCCCACCCCTCGAACGCAGGCCGGCCAATCAATTAAATAGCTCCGACCAGGGTCTGACAAATAACCAGCTCTGCTCCATAAACTCTCACGCACCCTCAAGCATGGTTTCATATCTTATTCATTTTCTGGCTGGCTTTGTGGATTTCAATCTAGTCATTGTTTAACGTTGTATAATAGTGATACTGTTTACCCAGCAAATATATAATCCAGCCTTGCTAACAGTAGCAGAGTACTTTATTAAATTATTAACTAGCACTTCTATGCAACGCTAGCAACTGAAGGTTTACTAAATGTACACACATGCTTTTATTTTTGAATGACTGTAACAGTGAATAAACCCTTATCCAGCACCGTGGGAACACTGTTAATTGTCTTTCGCTACATTCACCAGGTGATGTGGCGGTTTACTTTTACAATGTAGCTTCCATTCTTCTCTTTTTAGCCGTTTTCACTGATGAATCAGTTTTACATCCTGGTTGCATCCTTCTAACGATATTGTAGACACTTCTGTCTGCTTCCCTCGGATATTGCTTTTTATTTTTTCTCAAAAATGTTACAAGAGTGCAGTTAGTGACAGTGTGGGCTCAATGGTAATGTAGCTCTGTAAGTTTGACAGAGTAGTATCAAAGAGTCAACTACACAAGGCTTCTTGTTCTGTTTTCATCTGAAACGGTGACACCAAAATGCCTTTTTGTTTGGTTTAGGAATGCAAGGGTATAGATAGGTGTTGGTTTAGATTTTTGTTTTCAGGATAGGGTGAGGGGTCGGGGGTCATGCAGTAAGGTCTTGGTAGCCTTTATGGCTACAATGAAAAGCACAGCAGGGAAGGTGAAGCCTTGCTTGTGCGCAGCAGAGTTTATTAAAACTGCAAAAAAGGGTGAACGGCGACAGATGGTGGCGTCAATAACCATTCACCCACCATGCAAATGCACGCTCATGCACAAACTCACCAGTGCCACAACCCATGCAATACCACCAACACACGACTGACACAGTTTTGGAAGGAGGGGCAGTGAAAACAGATGGTAAGTGTGTGGATGGACGCCTGATGTTGTGGAGACCCGGGAGGTGTTAGGATTCCATTAGTCTTGCAACCTCTCACCTCAACACCGATGAGAAGCTGTTAAAAGGCAGCGTCATTGAGTTTCAAAAACGCATATCGAGGCCATTTAGATTAACTGAAGGTCAGAAAGAGAAGGCAGTAAAAAATGTAGATGGCCCACAATAGCAGTCGTTCTCAAGTTGCACTTCACCTTAAAAAAGGTATTTAATCCTCCACAACAGATTTCTGTATGACTTTACATGCATAGAGGCACTTCATCAGGTGGCTCCAGCATGGTGTTAATGAGACAAAATGTGATCATCACCAAAGGTCAGGTTATAGTGACAGCTGCTTTTACAATTAAGAGAGCCGAGGTGGCATAAGACACAGGACTGTGATGGACCTTTACTAAAAACTTCTGATGTGAAATAACTATTGGCTGTCTTTTCTGTGAAAGCAACCCACGTGAATTTATTGCACTGAGGAGACTGTTTGTTTATGTATTCTAAAGTGTTCCTAGTTTAAATTCCAGTACAGCTATTTTCAGCACGATGAGCCTGAAGAACCTTCAAAAGAGAACGCAGCTTCAGCGCGCCACACTCTCCTCATCATCACATGCTGAAGTCTGGTGACATGCTGGATTTAATTCAATAAAAAAAAACATGAAAGACTGTTTTAAAGCAAAATTATAGTTTGACTCTGCATGATCACAATCCAGATGTCCCATGTGTGTGACATCTGGATTGTTTAATGGACAGTAATCAACACATACATGCTCATCCTCTGCCACGCTATTGAACAACGTTGACTCCCACTGCTACGGATGTCAATGGTATGACTTTTAACCGCAAGACAAATCATATTATGGGCAGACACCCCAGGCAGACATTGGTTTTTGTGCACCGGTTAATTTAGAGACTTTCGGTCATTTTGCATCCACAACATATTTACATTCTGACTAGTGGAAAGAAAAACATTCAAAACACATCTGATGAAAACGTTGCGTTCCGTTATATTGTTTAGAAGTTTATTTTTGTAGGTGTTTATTTTACTACTTTGTCTGTAGATTTGTCATACGTTGACCTAAAGCTAGCATAACATAATGCTATTTAAACATAACCTTTTGTAAAACCTGTTCTACAAAACATGCAATGCAAGTTATCAACTAGCGAGGATTCATGGTGATATCAAAAGGGTGTTTTTTTTATTATAGCCTTTTCACCTGCAGTGTCTCCCCTTCTTTTTTGAAAGAGAAGTAAACCATCACATCTCAGTTTCCTGCCTGTAATCCCCTTGCATACAAGCATGTGCAGACCACTGTCTTTAAGTATGCAGCGGGGCAGGGCTCTGATTTCAAACAGCACTGAAGGCAGGTCACAGGGGGCATCCTTTATGATGATCTGGGAGAGGACCCCTGACAGAGGTTCAAGGGGTCCTGCCGTCAGAGTCACGACCCCCGGGGCCACATACAGCAAGCCACAGCCTGACATCAAACCAACACTTTGCCCAAGAGAAAACACAGCAGGGTTGCTATGCCTTGATCCACCAGTCAACAGAAATTGGGGCCCACAGAGAATACCAATGTACCCACAACCTTCCCTTCGTCTGATTAAATTGACTGCAACCGATGTGCGCCATAAAGCACTAACAAATTCCACTGTCTTAACGGTACCCAATCTTCTTAATGTTTTTGTTTTTCTAAAAACAGGCTGAGTCTTGATGTAGATGCCGATTTGGGCAATTAGCAAAAATTAAACCCCCTTGCTGCAGAGCTTTTTCAATAGAATAGTTTACTTGAATTGCCAAAATGACATCTATTTTCCTTTAATCTGTGGGAGGTTGGGAGAAAGAAAAAAAGGCTGTAGGATGTACTTAAGAACTGAATGTCAGCTGAATGACAAGTTGGGCTTGAAAACAGTATTGTCAGCCATCGTAGGGAGACTTTCAGACAGACCGTTTTGAATAGCAATGCCACTCTAGTCTGCACACTGTCATCATAAAAAAGCTGATTCACAAAAAACAGGCAATGTTGTGTGTAAATCTGCATAAAGCAGGATGATGGCAGATGTTATGCAACATGAGCCCAAAACGGTCAAAAATTGTTGCGAATTTAAACAAATTTTCGAAAACTGCGAGACAGCGAGGAAGCAGGCCAAAATGATCAAACATCAGCTTTGGCTGTTTTCTGCTTGTTGTTCTACTTCTTGAGTAATCAATGTTGGTTCACCAGAATCTGCCTCCGGCTATCACAGCTACACTGCAGATGTGATCCCACTCATTATCACTGCAAACTCTTCACTCATTAAACACTTCACAGCTGCAAAATCAGGAGCTGCTCTAAAAACAGAATACTTAATGTTGACTAAATGCCTTTACTTCCACCGCTAACTCTGGCAGCTATTTTTCCAGAACAAACAGGGTCTGCAGTTGCAGGAGTCATCTGACCTCCTCGAGATGGGCGTTGTGAATGGTGAGAGTGTTTGAATATGCTTTGTGTTGAAATGCCGAACATTATGCCCCTCCATGGTTAATTGCGGTGATTTTAGTGTGACATGTTGTCGACGCTAAACGCAACACAAAAGATGTTACTCTTTGCACACTCAAAAATGTCAGTCTAAAAAAATGCATGTGATGGAGAAGAAATAAAATGAATTCAAATTGAATAACTGCAAGCTGTTTGCAAAGCAGAAAGAACAAGTACAGTGCATTATGCAAATAGTGAAACGCAACCAGTGAGGATGGGGGAAAAAATATCCTCACCGGAATATTTACAATGCATGACAAGCCTCGGTGCATAACTCTCACAATTGAATTATGCATCCTAAACAAAACACCTCAACATTGATTTACCGAGCTGCTCCGGTGGTCCTTTCTAGCAACAGCTCTTCTGAGTAGCATCAGGTTGCTGTTATTACCCTGCTGGGTTCTGCACGACAAATGGGGAGGCTTCGTCATCTCTCGTTCAGAATCCCCCTGTGACTGTGCATCATCCTCTATTACAGGCCGAAACCCCTTAGTCATCCTCACGGGGAAGAAGAAAGGGTGCTGAACATTCTTTGCAAATGAGAGCTTGTGCTCAACTACATGTAATTTTGTAATTCCTCATGCAGTCAGGACCCCTTTCTTCTCGCCCCCTGACCCCGGGTAACCCCCCTCTCTGGACTTAAGGTTGAATACTGGGGACATGAATAGGTGGTTTTTCAGCATGCCATGAACAGAGCTGGTTGGTTGGGGGCCAAATCCCCATGGTTACCCTGAAGCCTTTCTTGTGCTCATCTGCCTGGGGAATAAACTAACTGTTCTGCATGCATGGGGGGCGGGGAGATAAGTTAGGGAAGCATCCTCACGACGTGCACCTCTAAATCAGGGCATAACGCATTGTTGTGCTTCAGAGGGACGCCTGTGGCATTTAGAGGTAAACAGGGCATTGACAGGTGAATAAAACCACCCTGGCGCAATCGAACGGCTCTTCTGAAGTGCCCCTGAGCAACACACTGAACTCTCATACAGGTGTGCCGTCTGAACATGTGCTCGTGCATCGCCACGCAGTAATGCTGTGTGGGAACCGCGCAGTACCTGGTTCTCCGCCAACTCTGGCGGTAACAGGTTGTTAAAACACGTCAACGTAATAAAATGCACCAGACCAAGAAGAGGCAGTAAAGAGGTCCGAGCGGGGCTGGGGGGAGATTGGGACATCCAACTTGAACCCAGCAGGTTACTCGAGAGGCTACGTGTGTGTGAAACACAGTGATCTCTTCTGCGAGCCAACGGGGACCGCTTTCATGTGCAAAAACTGCCAAACAAAAACAAGACAAGACTACAGGCCACCTTTGAACTCAGCTAGCAATGTTTTTTTATTTTGCTAATTAAGTTCATACCCTTGCAATGGTGACATAAATAACGTGACCACTAAATGGTTATTGGGCCGTGAAGTACTTGTAATGTATATTAAGTAATCTGTGTGCGTGTTAAACATGTGGCTGTTCGCCTGGCGGTAGACACCAACACTAGGTCACGTATTGCTAACTTTTATTGAACGCACCACTTCACCAGCTATGACTCATTCAGGTAATCTAACGTTCGCCTTTCGAAATTAACTAATCTTCCATCGAGCACTTCCGAGAGAAACATTCACTCGACACGTACCTTTGACTTGACTCTCGTAATCCGCGATGATTTCTTTATCCTTTTTGAACCTCGACGTGGACATTTTCTGTCTTCTTCTGTCCGAAAGCTTGTTGTAAACTTCTTGAGGAAAAACTGTCCACCCGCGGGGTCCTACAGCAGCGGTCGCATCCCACACAGGACGAGGAGGGGGAAATGAACGCGAAGGAAAAGAAAGGGGACGAGATAAAAATGACACTTTGAAAAGGGCTTAACTCTGCAACAAGCTCGACTTGAAGCGAGAAGAAGACGCTCCGCTTCCCTCGGGATGAACGGTGGATATAACGCGGGGCCAATGCGCAATGCTGCTCCGACCAATGAATCCTCTCAAGTAACAGAGCAGTCGTTGCGGCGCAACAGCGCTGCCGCTACCACAGAAGAAGAAGGTGGAAAAAAAAAAAAAAAAAGCACGCAAGTTTCAGGGTCTCAGTGGCGGGTTTTCACAGCTCTCTAGAAAGTAGCGGCAACAAGACATCCAGGGGGTCTTTCGGCTCGGTCTCAATTGTGCGGGTGTGCGCTTGTTGGTAGCGGTTTTCCAGTTTGGGACCCGCATACACACACTTCCCCCCCCCCCTTGCTCGCTCTCCCTCGACGGTTTCTCCCACCCCCCCAACTCCCAGCAGGCTCAGAGGCAGACAGGGCAGGCCGACTGCAGCTCACAGGCAGCAGCTGGAGTCAAGCGGAGGAAGGAGAGGGAGGGATCTGCACGCACATGAAGCTAGTGGACACCAGTGGACTGACACCCCTGCCCACAAGTTTAGCTTTTTTTTTAATTTGTATTTTTTTTTACTTACATTTGGAACCGATTAAAACAATGTATACGTTATGATTCTCCTTCGTATTACTTGTAATGAACGCCAACACGTTTTTCCATGTATTCCTCAACAAATACCCCAATTTAAATGTGGCATTCCAACTTCATTATCGTGACAGTGAGGAATTGCTTTTGCCCTTAATCTATCCAAGGAAGAATAACAGATTTTTTTTTTTTTTTAATAAACGGATATCCATAAATATATAGGGGTCCAACGGAGCAGAGCCTGTGCATCCAGTTAATCAGTTAATACATAATATATATCTCGTTTTCCCTAAATACACCATGCACTTATACACAAGTAAGCCAATATAGGTAATATATTAGACATGTATTTTATTGTTAAGAAGATATTGATCACATATTCCAAAAAGACAATTAATTCGTCAAATGCAGAGCAAATACATTGTCTTAGTATAAGTTTGACAAACTCTATAGAGGACAGAACCATGCTTTTTCTCATTAATTTCTGCCAAACTTCAAAAAGCTTTCACCATCATCTGAGATTATTGTAGCCATAAAACATGACCAGGACCACAGCGCCATCTGCAGTGTAAGAAAAATAAATGCACAGGAACAGGAAAATCCACTCATTTAGCTTCAGGACAACACTTCGATGTATTGTCTTGCACTGTTTAAAAAAAAATATCCATGCAGCACACCACTAAAATAAAAAAAAGAACAAAAGTATTTTTTAAATGTTTTGATCAGAAAATTGTCACATGCCACAGAAACAACATCCATTTTAAAGTGGCTTACAAAATAAAAGCTCCAAGCACCATTTTCAAATGATGCCTGAAAACACATAACATCTCATTTTACTCTGAATGTTTGGTGTTTCCTAAAAAGTACAATATTAAATGCGTACAAACAGATATAAAACATGGTTGAAATTATAAGATCTTCAAAATGTAAAGGCAGTATAAATTAGTATTTCTAAACGCCTGGACCTTCCACCATTGTAAACAGTAAGATGATAAATGTGACCCATGACCCTAATGTCACGCAGCTCTTTAAAGACTAGTAATGGCAGCTTTACAACACACACAAATAGTTTCATAATAACCCGCATAGGAATATTACACTGAACATCATCAGACTCACAACACCAGTAGTATGTCACATTTTTCCACGAACCACAAAATAAATTAAACCAATATTTTACGTCTACCCCTGTATACCTTTGAAATGTTTGTTTATTAAACACCAGTGTCAGCCGCCTTTGAAGAAAGTCTCCTCGATGACCTCAGTGAACCTCTCCTTCATCTGCTGACGGAAGTTGGCGTACCACTCCAGCAGCCTCCTCCTCCTGTCTACCCTCTGCTCCTGGCTCATCGCTTTCTCCCTCTCCAAGATGGCCGGTAGTTCTTTCCAGTCACTGATAAAGATGAAGGGGGCTCCTGCAGCCTTGAGCAGACGTAGTGGGGAGCTGGACCCGGCCGCACAGGTCCCAGGTGTGAGTACATCCTCCACCACGGGCACCGAGCCATAAGAGCAGGCCTCGTAGATGCGGTAACACTCTGTGTTGATGCCGACTGGACAAAGGGTGAGCTCACTCTGAGCCAGAGCTGTCTGATAGCGTCTCAAACTTTCTGCTGTCTCCTGAGGGAGCCACCTGAGGCAAGGAATACATGTAATTATTATTCTAAATACATCACAGTCCTGTTCCAATCCATGATTCACATTGTAGATAGAAAACCTCAACCAGGTAAGATGAAATATGGAATTTAGATTTTAGTGTGAACATGCCTTCAATGTTATGTCATGTCAGTCGCCGAAATGTTATCTACTTGAATTTCCCCAGAAAAGTCCTAGAAAATAATTTCAACGCCCTTTGAAATAAATATTAGAACCCCGATAACTGTGAGCATAAATAGTTTTATCAAAAATAATCAAAATCGTTTTTTATGTTAAAAAGATACAAAAGAAAGGTCTCAGTGAGAAATGTTTGATATTTTCAATATCACATTTTTTTAAGGAAGTTTACAGACAAGGAATATAGTAATTTCTAGAAAATAGAAAAACACTTAGCTCTTCCACATCAGTCCTAAACAATTACTTACTTCTCCCTGGCAGTGGTGATGCATTCATTATCCAAACCAGATTGTTTCAGCACCTCCATAAGTGTTTCTCTGGAGGAATTTTTGTAAACCGTTCCGAGGAAATTGCAGAGGTTTGGCCTGTTGGAGGTAATCAGTTGGGCATTGGGCCTGATCATAGGAAACTGCCTGTATCTAGATACAAGCAAAACAGAGCAATGTGTGAGACAAAGCTATTCATTTGAAATACAACCTGCAGTTTGATGTACTGATATTGAGCTATCATGCTGTACAGAAATATATATATATATTATATTTATATATATAATAATATAATAATATATATATATATATATATATATATATATATATATATATATATATATATATATATATATATATATATATATATATATACATACACACACAAATAAGAAATGACATACGTGGCGACACCAAGAGGCCACTGGAAGACATCCTTGTCATTGACCCAGGGGCTGTCGTACACTAGAAACAGCAAGTCCACAAATCCACCATTTCTTTTTAAGTATGGGGCAATAAAGTCGTTGTTGCAGTGCTCATTTCCCAGCAGGACCACAGCCACATGTGACACTGTGCGGGACTGTACCAGAGCTTGGACATGCTCCAGCCACCGTGTCGAGTAAGAGACCTTCTGCTGCTCACGGCCATTCAGAACCAGAACCAGGCTGTTCATATCCAGAGGAACATGACCCTGCACCACAGCAGGACCTGTGTAGAAACTAAATATGGAGACGCGAGAGAGGAGGGTGAAGAAGTCAATTTGATAGTTGTATCTTAAGTGTCTTCTATATGATGTGGTGTGTTTCACAGAGACCCAAAACCAGACTACATACATGAGTTTAGCAGTTTTTAAGCATCTCATGTTTAGCTTGTTACCTGAAATCAATCTTTCCTGACTGCAGTTCTCCCTCTCGCCATTGTGCGATCTTGTCAGTAGGGTTGAGGGGTCCCTCTAAAATATGTTCCCAAAGGTAAATCCCTGAGGAGAAGAGAAGCGTTCAATGCCATTTAGTACCAGAGATAAAATGTCAGCATGGTCAGTGCCATTATGGCTTCTGCAGCAAAGCATAAATACATTTTACGTAGTTTCTATCTGTGTCTATGTCTGTACACTTCTGGTATTATCAGGTGAGTATACTGTAGTTACTAGCACATCAAACATTTATAGTTCTATCCCACTCTTTAATGCAAGGATTGTGTTAAAGTAATGAAGGAATATAAATTAGAGGGATTTTTTAAAACCCTTCAAAATGTGTTTGAGACATAGTTTAATTTGCTGTTTGTTGCTTCCTTAATCTGATTGATTTTAACAACACCAATATTATTAATCTACTTTGATATAAACTTTTGATTCTGGACATTAAAAAAGTCAAAATATCATATATATTTTGCTTATTAACATTGATTAATTTATTTTAAATAGTTTTTGACATGTGATTCATCAATTGCACATTAGATTGATATATCACATGTCAAATACAATTTCCCCTTTCTAAACACTGAATCTGTATCACCAAGTATCTTCCTGCCCTTTGCAATTACACTGCAACTGTAGTATAATAATAACGTCCAGATTCTGAGTGATTTCATTGATTAATGAATTAAATAAATGTATTTAGAAATGAAATACTTTTAAATAATATATATTATTCCACTAGTCCACATTACATACAAAATAATACTATTTTGGTTGCGCTCATAATATAAGATCTGTGCTGATCTGTGAAATGCTGGCTGCAGGGACGCCAGAGGGTTTTGCCTCAGGTTGTTACACATAATGCAATCAAACTACTCTAGGTTTGTATTTGTAGTTATAGTCTGTATTCCTTTATACATAACACTCAGACTGTACATGTATTGCCTAGTTCCTGTATTTATTGCACCATATCTTCAGTGAGGCATACCATTCTGTTGCACAGAATATTGAAAATAACCAATTAAAAGATTTTCAGATTGAATCAAATTCAATATAAAGAAAAATGTGTTTAAATCACCTGTAGTTGGAATGACAAAAATGGCACTGTGATGTCACACGATTGTCATTTCACGCCCAAATCCCACCACAGACCTTCTCTGCAGGCTGTGGCAGATAACGCAACATGATATAATACCACGACTCACCTATGGCAGCTTTACCCCAGATTTGTACCCTGTATCGTTTTGGTTTGTTCTTGTCAATTCGACCCAGATGTTGTTTGAAGGCCTCCCTCTTTTTGGTCAAAGCAGAGTTGTAGTCCACCTGTTCATCCTCCCACGGATTCCAATCGCGAGCTAGAAATGGAGCAGCACCGCCATCTCTGACACCCCCTGCAAACACAAGACACAATTTACATTCAGCTACTACACACACATGTCCTTTATCTTAGTTACCATAAAAACCAAACGAAGTACTAACTGTCGATTTTACTGGGAAAATCTAGGCTAATTAATAGCAACCGGGATCAGATAACGTTTATGCTAAATTAAATTACCCGAGAGTGCCCCCGTCTCTTTCTTCACCACCCGGTGAACACGGGAGATGACTTTGGTGCTGAAGAAGACATTGTATGCAGCATAGAGTGAAAATGCCACATATGCAAAAATAATTAGGAGAAAGAGCTTCCTTTTTGGTATTTTCATTTTTATTATATTATATTCGCTCAGGTTACCATTGTGTAGCTGCTCTCCATATTTTGTGAGAGGACCCTTGTTTACATCACGAGGACCCCTGAGTACAGCTGGCTTAAAATAATGCCTGTACGGAAATAACCGTTATTTTTAAATGATTGTATAATTTCAACCATGTTGGTTCAAACTGTTGCGATATGTCAACAATTAATACATAACGCGTAGTTATATCTTTAATTAATAGATATAAATATATACATTTATTCAAAATTTGAGAAAGAAACGAAAGGGATTCTTTGGTGACACCCTTACTTAATAATGAACGTTGAGAGGGCGGAGGGAGTTTCTGGTGAAGCAGATCACAGAGATGCACGTTACGTTTCCCCGCAAGGTTGTGTCCTGTCCTCACCGCCGGTGTGGAGGTCCCTTAATCTGGACAAAGACGATGTCCGTGGCTGCTTGTGCCGGGGCTCTCTCTCCGTACTTGCAGGCGACAAAACAGACAATTAAAAGCCTCCGGCCCCTCGCTGCCAAGGGCTTGGTGCCTTCTGCCGGTAAGGACGAACGATGTTGAAGTTTGAAGTTATACTTACGTGATGGACAGAAACAATATAAACAATATCCAATGGTTCCAGCTCATCAAATGTGAATATTTGCTGGTTTTCAGTCATGGCAACCTGACTTTTTCCAGGTTTGGACTGTTTTTCGGACAAAACAAGCAATTGTTCGTATCGGCTACACTGACACAGATTTTTAGATGTAGATCTGATGTGTTAAATTGTAAGTGGAGACAATAACATCTGGACAATCTATAATCAAAATATAATCAAAATAATACTGGTTCCAGTAATCTATCACAATTAATGCTTTGGAATACAATAAGAATTACTATTGATTATTATTTTTATTTAATTCTAATCATGAGCAAACAATTTAGTCTATTTCTGATTATTAGTATATATACTATTAATGTATCCTGAGATAGGACACAGTCTGACAGAGAAGCACTGCTTTGAATGTTGTTTTTTTTGTAAGATACTAACACAATTCCAATACGTTTCTTTTCCAGCTCCCGGGGGGATCCGCCTTGCCCGCACAGATCTCAAGATTCCTGACTTCACAGACTACCGCCGCCCTGTGGTTACAGACCCCAACAAGTCCTCCCAGCAGAGCAGTGAGGCAAGAAGGTCGTTCTCTTACCTCGTCACAGTGGTCACCCAGTGTGTCTCCTCAACGAGCGCCTTAGCAGATGTCTTGGCCTTATCCCAGATCGAGATCAAGCTCAGTGACATCCCCGAAGGCAAAAACATGACCTTAAGTGGAGAGACAAGCCCCTGTTTATCCATCACCGCACAGATAAGGAAATCGCAATAGAGGACGATGTGAATATCGCAGAGCTGCGTGACCCTCAACATGACAAGGATAGAGTGATTAACCCCAGCTGGGTCATCTTCCTCGGTGTGTGCACCCATCTGGGTTGTGTGCCCATCTCCAATGCCGGAGACTACGGAGGCTACTACTGTTCGTGCCATGGGTCTCACTATGACGCTTCAGGAAGAATAAGAAAGGGACCTGCGCCTCTGAACCTGGAGGTTCCCTTCTATGAGTTCGTTAACGAGGACACAGTCGTAGTGGGATGAATACTGGACATCTGTCTCAGTTCCTCTATGTAATATGTACTTTTGACTGGCTCCATGTGAGAGTTGAGAGACATAAAATATGTGTATTTACTATTAAAGATATTTCCAACTCTATGATTGAGTGTCTTTTCCCTGGTAAAAAAAACATGTTTTGTTGTTTTTGTTCATTTGTCCTGCATCGTCTTAGCATGCATTTCGTGCTGCACTACATTTAGGATTTTTGTATTTTGCAAATAGCATTATACAGCATGAAAAGTTAAGAGATTGAGATTTAAGTTTAAAGAAGGGGTGGGTCCAACCTCTTTGCTGCTGCACCAAACCTGATATATTCACCCAATCCAGGCTGAGGGCTTGAACTGGTTTAAATATGAATGGGACAGCACTTTGCTGCAACATATCACGTGACTATATAAAACAATATTGTGTATGATTGTGTTTGGTTTTTTTTAAATTTTGATCTGATTTAAACGTCTTCCTCACAAGATGAGAAGTAATTTCAAATGATCTTGTCAAAACTGAATGACAAGATCTATATCTATATATATATATATATATATATATATATATATATATATATATATATATATATATATATATATATAGTATAAAGGTATTTTATTGGGCTGAACACCCACGTCTCCATTCTTCTATTGGGAACTGCATGTTTAACGTCACATTGCTATGAACTGCGGGTAATTCCCGTGGGCAAAGTCGGCATCTAATGCTGACTTACTGAAAGGGTTCATAAAGGACTCAAAATGTCTGCCAGGGAGCCCTCAACGACGTGACAGTGGGACAAAACTAAACCCCTGCGGTCTTCGCAGGTGCGCGCCTTAAAGCCTTTGAGGTGCTTGGCCCCCAATTCATATTTACACATGGGATTGTACCTGGGATTGGGCCTCAATCTCACAAACTCCCAGACTTTAATATTTTTATAATCAGATTATAATCGGCATATAAACCATAACAGCATAAAGGGATATGAGACACACATTGTTAGTGGGACGAAGTATTGAAGATGTGGTTTTTTGGAGTCCATCTTCAAGACATTGTAGTTTCACCGCTGCAGACTGGCGTCACTAACATCCGCCTGCTGTTGCGTCATGGCTACGTCGCTTAGTGAAAGTGGAGTCGGATTTACTGAACACTGCAGTTGTCTTTTTCACACTCCGTATGAATTATCCTTCCCATCTTTCCTTGAACCCGTGACGTTTTCCACAGAGGTCAAGGAAAAGTGGTTTGGGTTAGACGTTAGGAGGTCATTTTTTGACTATTGGATTGCAGCCAATATAAAAGTTTACACTAGTACTCGCACACTGGAACCCAAAAGCACGACACAGAGACAGCGTTGCAAGGATAGTTCAATTTACTTTGGGCTCAGCCAGAGTCAAAACCGTGAGATCAGTCGCTCAAAGAAATCCCAAAAGGGGCAGGCAGAGAATCCAAGGACACAAAGAGGCCGGCAGGGTCGGCGATCTCACAGGGATCAAATGCAAGTGAACGGATTTAAATAGTGTTGGAGCTGTGTGATGAAGTCAAAACCAGATCCTGATGAAGAAACTTAAAAGATTGGATGCATTTATATTAATAGCTATCAAACACATGAACAACAAGCCGGAGGAGCAGGCTGGTTAGGATAAGATGAAAGTATGATCAAGAAAGGCCACTGGCAATGTCGAAAAGTGTCAACAAGTTGTGTACAGATTATGCTAAAAAAGTTTCTATTGATAAAATAATTTAAATACAATATACTGTACACATATGCTGTCACTTAAATGACCATCAAATCAAACTATGTTAAGCTGTACAGTTGTCGCTTATTCAGTGCATAATCTTTTGTATTTGAATATAATATAATATATTCCTAGTACCCAGTATAACCTATATCCCGGACTGGTGTCTGTGCAAATTTACAATATGTGATTTCACATTTGATAAAGTCTCCAGCATCATACCAACAGTTCCCATTGTTTTCAAAGACTCCTTTTGGGCACTTGTGCCCCTGAGTCGAGGTATCCCAGTTTTTCCACAGACACTAATCCACGTAGTGCACATCTGCCTGAAGCTCCTTGGTGATGTACCCGAGAAGGGTTGCTGTAAGCTGCTGCTTCAGGGCGGCGTTTCCCATCACCAGAGCAGTTAGCTGAGCCAAATCTGTCCACTGAATGTCTCCCAGGACTGCCATAAGGCCACCATAGAGCTTCTGCTGCTGCTGAGGACTGAGCTCCATGATGATCTGAGGCAGCGGTCTGAATTGTCCACTGGTCAGCCAGCAGCCCAGGAGGCCTCCGACAGCACCGCCTACAGGGGAAGACGGTTTCAAACGTGTGAAATTATGAATGTACACACATATGAGTGGGAGAACCTGTTGCTTTGTTTCCCACTTACCGACTGCGATACCAAGAGGTCCCCCGACTAACCCTCCAGCGAAGGCCAGACCGCCAGCTGCCGCGGCTCCCTTCCCTGATTCTTTCACTGTGGTCTGGATTTGCTGATTGGCAGATAACTCACAACACAGCTTCATAACATCGTCGATTCGACCCATACTGTGGATTAGATTTGTAATTTTAGGAGAGGTGACAGAAAATATAACTGTAATTCACAATGTACATTATCACATCAGACACTGACATTCATTGTCCTGCATTCATTGAATACTGTGGCACAAACTCATGTTCAAATGCAATTTGCAATAATTAACAGACACCAGTGTGATAGCTCTGATTGCATCAGAAAGCATCACCAGCCAAAGGTTGACGTTTCAAAGTGTAGCATCTGTATCCCCAGTCAACTGAATAACAATCATCTGGCAAAGCGTGCTGTAATAACAACAGGAAACAGTAATAACGAACCTTGCTGTGTCACGAAATCCTCATCGATATTTGTAACGCTTATTTTATAACTCTGTTATTAATATATCAACGATGATCACTGGCCAGTCGGCTCCTCCTGATTTCTGAGCTTGCGTGCAGCGTGACTAAGACCGCAATGCCTGATGGGAAACAACACAAATGATGCGTTCAGGGACCTTCCGTTAATGCCGGATTCCCTGGGTTTTTGGTCAGAAAATTACCAGTAGGTGCTGTCAGTGAACCAAGAGAATAGTTTGAACCTTTTTTAGATCACGTGACAGTAAATCACTGAAAATGCCTATTATATTCTAGCAGAATTGTAAAAGCTTGATCATTTAGGAGGCTTTGGTGTATTATCTATCTCGTTTGGATTAGCAAAACCTTCAATTGATAATGAGTACTTAAAATATATTGTATTAATGTGTACTTTTGTGGGAAAATCACCTTAAAGTCGTCTTGATTTGTTGAGCAGTGCATTTTCAAATTCACACATTGATGAATATCTGGTTCATATACAAAACATAAGAGGCAAGACGTGACATTTTTTATGAACATTATTTTGTAAGGGACTCATAATAGTAGTGATTTGTTTGCTTTAGCTACTGTAACTGGTACACTTGATATTTCCGACAGCAATTAAAGGCAACAAAAGCAACCAATGAGAGTCCAACAAGAAGGGGGCTGGACCCAAAGGTGGATTATATTAATTGTCTGATACTTGTTTACTTGTTTACTGACCTGTCTGAGCTAACGCATCTCTACAGATAGCTATATGGGCTAACATCGGGATGTGTGTGTCTAAATATCATCTGTAACCACGATGTCCGTGCAGCTCCAGACAGATTCACCTCTGGCGAGGAAACCCACTGCCACTTTTCTAAAAAGATAACTCGCTGATATTGTTTTCAACGTGTCCTGTTACTGTGTGTTGGTCAGTGATCAGTGCTGCAGGATTTCAGCTCCCTACAGTATATCGACTGTTTACATTTCTGCAAAATCCACATTTACCCAGAGTACACCGGGAGACCCAGAGGAGCAGCTGCGTCAAGATAGCTTCATACGGCTGAGAAACGGAAATGTCAATTTTTTGTCTTCAAAATAAAAGTATATAACGGGACTGAAGGAGAAGAGCAAAAGTTGTTCTTTACCGCGTCTGTTTTATTTAAATGTGTCCACTTCAGGCGACTATGCTGTTATAGTTATACCGCACTAGATTTCAGATGGAAATGCTGTACAACTGGTTTGCAGCGCTGCATAATAACAATTAGCCCACAAAAATGGGATAATTTCATAAAACGCTGCGTATTGTTATACATTAAACTACCCAAGAGTGTTTTATTACATTTAGATCAGATCCACCATGACACACTATACAATATAACATTTAAACATGTGGTTTGCAATGTAAATAAAACATACATTAAGGATACAATGCAACAATATGCTGGACATCAGACACCAATAAACCATTCTGTATAATGAGTATTTAAAATCAGTTAATTATTTTTTAATTTTTTGGTGTATTTTGCTGACAAACATAGCATACTTTACTCAAGTCTTGGGGCTCAGCCACCCATTTAGGTCCTGGGGTCCCCATGCTGTTACTCGACTAAAAACGTTGAATTCAGAATATTGTGATACATGTGATGTTGTGTTGTGTTTTACAAATGAAATGACAGGTTTATATATGTGTGTCCGGGATGTTTCCGTACATGTGCTTTTTTTTTTTTTTAATTTATCACACAAACAACGAAGGGCTCTTTTATTTTGAATATCGTCACCGGAGGTGTCGTCGCTGTTACTTGTGTCTTGACAGCCGACCGAGGTACATGTCGCAGCGAGAGTGACGAGGAATATTTGCTCAATCTTTGGATATTAAACCCGTGGATATTTTTGGAAATCATGCAAACATCTTGAAATGAGAGTGTGAAATGGTACCACTTCCGAGAGTGAGGATAACTACCACTGCCCCGTTGATGAATACGAGCAGAACGGGTCCCAGGAAGAGCTGCGGCTGCATTCATAAACACTTCTTTAGGACTCACAGCAACCCCTGAGCTTTGTTTTGGGGTCACAAAAACAACACACATCCCTGTTGTGCACGTGTGTTGAACATGGCTGAAAAAGGTAACATGAATATAGAGCATCTCGGCGGAGTTGACAGGCTCCGAGAGGAACACCAGAAGGTAATTGCACCAGTTTTGCTGCCTATCTGACGCCGTTAGCCAAAGCACAGATCTCTGCTGGCCACGCGGTGGACCGACACGGCTCTTTGGACCACTAAAGTGCTTTTTCACGTTAGACATAGACGCTCGTGCACTAACTGCACTAACCCATGTGTCACAGTAGTAAGTTGTGAGCGTGTTGTTTTGACTGTCCGTTTTCTAGAAGCTTCCCCCCTCTTGCAGCCGCTCACATGTTCAAGTTCTTGTTACGCAAATGTCGCGGGAGGTGTGTGTTCACTGTCGACTCCGTGCGCATCTGAGCTCGCGCTACTAGTTTTACTTTAGGCTTTTTATGAACTGTCGACCACCTAACTGCTCTAGATATTACCTGATCAGACAAGTCTATTAAGCCAGAAAGTTCCACAGTCACAACACGAGCAGCATGACACTGAGAAAGTTTAGCGAGCAACAAACTTCGGAAACTTTCGGTTTCCATAAACTTCCATGTCCCCGTATGCCACACAGTGAAGGCGCTGTTTATGCAGACTGGCCTGACCATTTTAACGTCGTACTTTATGGACTGACAGCTGTTTTTGTCTCCTGCTTCCGTTGTCTGGTTGTGTATTGTTGGTCTGTCTCCCTTGATGATTCTCCCACTTGTATGTTCATAAGTTGTGTGTGTTTGCACTTTTAGTAGTTGCATTACCAGTGAAAATACTGATCAGAAATGTTTAGGAATTTGGAATCTGCTTGTGGCAATGATCACTGTTGTTGTTTTTGTTGTTGTTGTTGTTGTTTACCATATCTCCTTCAGGCTATTACAACCTTGACACAAGACTTGGTTGCACAGATGTGATTAGTATTGACGTTATCTGTCCTAAAAACAGGTGGTGAAAGACTGTGAAAGTCGGATTCTACACTGGTAAGCATTAAGAAAGCACCATGTACTATTTCAACAGTTGCATAGCGAGCATTATTTAGGTGTGTTTGCTCCCTTTTAATAAGCTCACAACCTCAAGGTCACATGGGGTGACAAAAAGCAGCTGGTTCAAAGTACATGTCTCTATGATATATTTTCCTCTTTGTGATATAGAATATAAAGCTTAAGTCCTATTCTGCACTCCTAAACTGTTGTTTTCAAAAGTCAGACAAACTTTCTATGGCTCTGCATTTGATTGTCTCAATTAAAACAATGAATGGATATTTCACCTAAAAAAATATAGCTTTTGTGATCCACTAATTGCTCTGTAAAGTTAATGTTTAGTGGAGACAGTAGGTATTGAGCTCCATGTTAGAACTGCATAATTAATTGTCTAATAATGACTATTATTAATTAAGCAGGATTCCGTGCAATATTGATGCTTTGTGTTTAGAGTGAAGTCTCCTGTCAAAGTCAACAAATTAGACTAATCAGGCATTTGTTTCAAGTGAACAGTAATTAGCCAGTTTATTACTCATTCCTAAACACACATTTGCAATAGCCAAGAGAAGTGTTTTCAGGACACCCCCACAGTAGTTTTTGAGTTATTCTGTCTGATCGACTGCCGGATGGACCAAAGACAGTTTTCCACCTTCGTAGACAATTGGAAATACACGTTATATTCTGGTAATACACTTAATTCAGACTTTTTGCCCCCACTCCATGTCACAATAGGAAAATCACAGGATTTAGTGAAAACATTACCAATGACTCTGTTATATGGTGTTCTGGTTCATCATGACAGCGAGCCAACATACACTATACCAGGATCCTGTCATTAATTCATATATATTTTCACCTGCGCTTTTGCAAGTGTGATGCGTTTAAAAAAAAAGTCTTCATTAAAATAGGGTCATTTGAATAATAAAGTTGGCCAGTTTTCCCACCCAAACAGATGCAACCAAGGAGGGTGAAGGAGATGTCAAACAAAGCACAGTGTGTATACACACGCAGCCACAGGAAGAGATCTAATCAGGTCGAATAAGTGGAAACACCTGCGCAAGTGGACCACGACTGTATATAGGGGCTTCACTATTGTGTAACTTCATCACAGTAAATTCATTTTTATTGAGTGCAAGGAGTGTGTGCAGTCATCATTATTCTTACAGATAGTTAATGGCAGTAAAGCAGCAGTTAGGATTAGCTCTTATTTTATGTGAAAAATGAAAGGTTTGCAGGAACGACTGCAGCAGCCCGTCCCAATGAAACCGCCTCCAAAACATCTCCATGTTGAGTGACAGGCGAGCGTTGCAATCCCAATTAAGCGTCCCTGCTGCCAGTCCCCTCAGCCGTGGGACACCCACACAGGTGATTTCACTTATTTGGCTGATTGGAGCTCCCCTCAGGACTGTGTGCTTGACTGTCGTGTTTTGTTGGGCCGTCTCTAAACTCTGCACTTGACCTGCAACCTGTAAAATCGCAGGTAGAGCACTCTCGAACCCAGTGGGTGAAATGAGTCGAAAACGTTTGTTGTGAAAATGTTGGAAGTTGTCATTCTTTGTTGTACGTTTATGTCAAATATACAAGAATTTGAATAAAAAACAACTTTGAGTCGAAATTTCTATTAAAACACTGTATCAAGTACAACACTGTTACACCTTATTCTTACCGCTGTAGCTCTGTGATAATTAGGTCACAGGTGAGTTTACAGGTAATGCTGAACTAATTTAACCAATAGAGCCAACTGAGGAAAATCTACGAGATACAGACAACATGTGCTTTTAGAGTCTCATTGCTTTCATCTGGTTACGACACACTTTTGTTTATCATGCAAAGACAATGGCATAACTTCCAGGTCGGTGGTGACATAAAATTACCAAACTGGTGTTGTGGCAATCTAAAAACCCCAATTTAAACATTGAGAGTAAGTATTATTTCTGTCTATCTGCATGGAAGAAGGCATGATAGCTTTTTGTCAATCTGCTGTGGTGATTTTCTCTCAAGCTTTACATTGTCCAGTGGCAAATAGATACAAATAAATAGCAGCGACATATTGAGGCCTCTTGGGTTGAAGTCTCCCATCTCCCCTGGAGGGGGAAACAGGCACTTCCTCATTACACCACAGCTGTCGTTTGTTTCCCATTGTTCTGTTTTAACATCCTGAAATAAACCAGGCAAACCTATTTGGATAAGAATGGCTTCATAGGAGATCTGCGGCTTCAAAGAAATGAAAGAAAAAAAACATTAATTTGAATAGTTGTTGGCCTATCATCATTATAAATACATGCTTTTGCAGGAAGAAGGTGTCTGGTGACTATGAGGCCCTGAATGACCGTCTTAAAACTCTTCCAGATCAGCTGTCTTATGACATTATGGTGAGAGCGGACCTTGTTAAAAACGCACAGGGTAACACACCATCACTCAACTTGTGCTTTGGGGGGTAGTTTTAAGATGAATGCCTTTTGCAAATGGCAAGTTTGTTATTTCGAGAGTCACTGGGTGTTTTCTCCTACTTTCATGTCCACATTCTACAACCTGCTTTATTAACCGTGGTCCTCCCTCCCCCGCCCCATCCCCTGTCCTATAAACAGGTGCCCTTTGGCCCTTTGGCCTTCATGCCCGGGAAGCTAGTGCACACAAACGAGGTCACGGCGTTGCTCGGCGACAACTGGTTCGCCAAGTGCTCGACCAAGCAGGCTCAGAAGATTGTTGATCACCGGATGAAATGTAAGTCTCCTTTTGAAAAGATTGCTTTCTGTCTCTCCCTCAAGCAGACGGCATTGTCGAAAGTTAACATACGCGCCCAACACTGCTCCTCTTCATCCAGCAGAGGGTGTCGCTGCATCGTTTGTCTAAATAATCGCTTGAGTGACACAACTTACTTTCAGCTGAGCCGTTATTTACCATGGGATTTTTGGACAACATTTTGAGATACTTGTAGAATTGTGTCTCTTTTAACGATATGTTTATTGAACTGTAATGCAGCTTCTTAACTGCTCTAAAATCTGGGTGCATGTGTTATTATTTTATGTCCGCGGGGTACTTTATTTCACATTTAGTCTAAGGGTTGCAAGCTGCGAGGCACGTTTGAAGCTTTCCTTCACCGTGCTGCGCTTGTGCTAATATGCTGCATTGTCAGTGCCTCTGTTGTAAATCTTGTAATCTCAGTGCATATGTTTTCCTCTCCCGTGGTTGAATCTAGTCTTCTACATGCAGTATTATTGTTTGATTGAGTGCGAGACCACAACGTATTTATTCTTACATGAGTTATGCACGGCCATGTTTCCCCCGCTGCTCGTTCTAGGTCTGAAAATCTCATATCAAGTCAAATGGGCCCAAGTAACGATGTCTGATGTGAACATTATTAGAGTGTTTAGTGAAGCAGAAACATGCTGCCACAGCCCATCCGCAGCCGTCTGCCCCCCACCCCCCCTCTCTCCTATCTCCTGACCCGGCCCACCCCGCTATTACAGAGCTAAGTGCTGTAATACAAACATAGCTGGCTGAAATGTGTCAGACAGCGGCTGAGTTGTCAGGCCTTCTGTGTTTGACCTTTCCTCACTTCCAGTTGATGCACTGACTGGAGGGGCTCCCAATCGCCATGGAAACAAGGGCCCTCTGCTGCTATTAGTAAAAGGGCTTAATTGTTGTCAAGATTTAATGATCCGGAGTAGTATTTAGGGCAGAAGATATTATGAACTGTTTGTGTCATCATTTTTCAATTTTTTTCTCCCCCCCCCGCCCCCCATCCACCACCCAACTCGTTTTTAATTTTAACTCTTTAACAGCTGGTTGCCATTGTTGTATTAAGTGTTTAATTTGAATCCATTAGCCTGCAGCTAGTTTGTGCACATTTGGTTTTGTCAGTCTGCTTCCAACACTCTGACTGCACATTTTAATGATAATGTACCTGTTTTCCTGCAGATGTGAAGAGTGAACTCAATGATCTTTCAAAGACGATGAAAAACTTTGAAGCCAGAGTTGAGCTTGTGAAGGATTTGGAAACCATCTCATCCGTATGTTGCACTACTACAAGTCGTCTCACAGATGAAATATTGCATAAGACATAAATGGGAGCAAATGTACTGACTGTGCTTCTTCTTTAGAGTAAAGGAGACTATGTTGACATAAGAGAAGACACTGGAAACACTGACTTTGTTGTCACTAAAGGTATCTTTCTCCGCCTTTCTCCCGCCCTCATTCCTTTTACGTGTCTTGCATTATGAAAAAGCAAAGAAAGCTTCGACACAAACTCAGATTGACATTTAGACTAAAAAAAAAAAAAATCTGTCCCCCTCCTCTTGCCTGATTTAACAGGAAAGCAAAGAAAAGCTCACAAACCAAATTCTAAGCCCAAATTGGATGCCGTGTTGGATCTAAAAGAAGAGGCTGAGGAGAAAGAAGAACAGAGCGGGGATGGATGGAGTGGAAAAGGAACAACATCTGAAGAGGAGTTGTGGGCTCGATTGGATGAACTCGAAAAACTGGAGGAGCTACAGGATGACCAGGACAGGTAGAAGAACACACTGACGCTGTTTTACTTGTAACTTTAATAATTGCACATTTTATAACCTCGGGCAAAATTAAAATGTCTCTTGGAAAATGTTTTTCTACAGATTATCTTATAATGCGGACATGAATGGTGAGGATACGTCGTCCTTTTCCTCAGAAGAGGAGAAGGAGGAAGATGATGAATCTCCTGAGAATGGCCTCGGTCTGAGGCCGTGCTGGACCTCCGTGCCTCACAGCAAAGCGCCACCGAGCTCAGACAGAAAAGCAGAAGATGACGATGACGAGGAAGAGGAAGACGGCTGTTTGCCTACCATCTTTTTCTCGCACACAATTGAACCCAAGAAGGTCCGAACTGTAACATGTTCAAGATCATTATTTTCTTTTCCTTCGGCAGTTTAATTCTGTTTTGGTGACCTTTCATTTGACCTTTTGTCTCGATCTTCTGCTTCAGGTGAGGATAAACACGGGAAAAAACACCATGTTGAAGTTCAGTGAAAGGAAAGAGCAGAAGGGGAAAAAGAAAAACGGACACAATAACGGACACTCCCATCACGAACTCCACAAAATCACAACACCTGCGGACATTTACAGGTGAAAACAACACTAAATTCTAACCTATCACTCCATTAAACAGGTTACGCGGCCTGTTTTAATGAGGTTGCTCTCCTCCGATTGGTGAAAGCGCTCTGCCGTCTTTGCCAGGTTGTTTGTTGACGTGAAGAACGGGGAACCCATCCCCAGGAAGTCCATCCTAAAGTCCCGCAGCCGAGAGAACAGTGTGTGCAGCGACACGAGCGAGAGCAGCGCGGCGGACTTCGAAGAGCGCCGGATGATTGGACGCAGCTTCAGCCACGACGACAACACGCACAGCGACACCAGTGACGGCATAACGGAGGAGGAGAGTCCCACGGCGGTCCCACTGCACCCCGCCAGCCGATTCGAGGTAAGCGACACCTGGTCGTCTCTCTAGTTTGTAGCTCTCGCTTTCTATTTTTGAACCCTCAGTCAAGTTTCTTTGTATGGTCTTTAATCTCCATTACAGTGTGAAGGCAATATGCCTATATTATGAAGCGGTTTATGAAAATTGCACCTTGGAGCGTCGGATCCCTTAATGAGAACATAACAAAACTCCCACAGAAGCCTCTTTAAGTTAAAATGGGAGCTGCATGCGGTTGAACAACCGTTAAATGTTTGTCACAAGAGGCAATATGAACAAGGAATCCCAGCATGAAAACAGTATAAACCCTTTAGTGACCCTCAACCTTCAACCATCAGTCATGTAATTCCACATAACCGCTCGTTTTCTGACTATGCCGTCTCTCTCCCAGGCCTTTTCAGGCACGGTAGTAGAAAAGGACCCGATGCCGTCCGCTGTCCCCCATCTGACCATCGCTCCACCCGCTCTGCCGACCATACTGGAGAGGAAGCAGGAGGAGGTGACGCCTGACGTCGCCCCGCCCCAGCAAGCCCCGAAACGGGTGTCGAAGTTTAAAGCTGCCAGAATGCAGCAGAAGTGACTGGTAACGAGCAAATATCTTCATTTCACATTGAGTTCTCGTTGTTGTTTTTTTAAAAAAGCCTTTTGTTTGTTTTCTACAGTCGGTGAAATGCACAAACCCTTCTCTCCTTTCCTTTCTTTCACGCTTCTCTCGCTTCTATCCATACAGGGTTTCATCCACGTCATTGACTTTTAGGTAAATGTACATTACTCTTGTAGCCAGTGGTAACCTTTTGTGTAACACTGCTTCTTAACAAGCTTCAAACACTAGTAAATGCAGTATCTTTTGCGTATTCACTCCTGCAGTATAAATGGCATTTAACAATTTGTCCATCTTTCTGTGGGGCTTGTTTAAACAGATTGCCGTCTGTCATACGTTTTAACCTTTCTTCTGCTTTTCTGTTGATCAAATCTATTGCCAGTTTAGGTAAGACTCTGGGCCACGTTGAGGACCTGTTGTCTTGTTTTATTCCTTTTTCCAAGTATTGATCATTAAACAGAATCAGGTGCCCGCTAGCTATCGTTTTACCTTCTCTAACACTTCCTAATGAATGTATGTATTCCTTTGTGACAAGCTTTACGTAAAGACAAAAAAAGAATATTGCTGTAAACTAAAATAAAACATTTTGGCTACCTGTTCTGTCTTTCTTCCTTGAAAGAAAATATCTCAATCTGTGTCTCTCTTCCATTTGTACTCTGCTGACGGGGCATTAGTCGCTATGTGAATATGACTTTTTAAAGACGATCTTTAACACTGCATAGTGATGGTGTGTAAAAGTAACACATTGTTGCTCCTGATACCTAGTGAAAATTGTTTTGATCTTTTAAACAGCTATTGCAGACACTGACTGAGCTAATATGGTCTCTTATGAATTCCTGTTACTTCTTATGAATTTCCTGCTGTGCATTAAAATTTGAATCGCTAAGTAAAGAACCATCCCTGCGCCATATTGCAGCCAAACTTTGTAAGAGAGCAATAATATTTCATCAAAGCTGGATAGCAAACTGATGCCTGTTCCAGTTATCAAAAGTCTAATCAAAGTGCAGCCTTAATGAGAGAGAGTTTCAAAGCCAACCACACGAACAACAAATCAGGTTTAGCATGGCTGAAACCCAAATGCTGCTGCTGAGGACCAGAAGAAAGTCTGATTGAGAAGCAGCAGTTCATGGTTTCACTGTTACACCCTGGATGTAAAACTAATGCATGATGGGAAAAGTATTCAGAGAACAGAGTAAGAACATTCCACCTGGATTCAAACATCTACTTCACTATAATTACATTAGTATTAATAGTTGGGTGTGTGTGTCTCATGTAAAATATAAATCCAAAAAGTTAGACAGTACAGTGTAAATACACTTGTTTTTGTTAATTACTTTGTGTTCATATTACTGGTATGATGATTGTTCTGAAATCTAAATGCATGTATAACACTTATTCATTATTATAAGTTGACTTGGATGTTGTTGAAAGATATATTTATATAGTTAAAGTGAGTATTCCTTTCTGGCAGCTAAAAGTTTGTTTTGTGTTTGGACTTTATGAGATTCACATATTTCAAAGCAAGGGGAATATTTTTCTGAAACAGTGAACTTAAAGATCACTCCGGACTGAGCCGTGTTGTTTGATGTGATTTAGATTTTCAGCGGGGCAACTCATACACACCACTGTACTTCATCTCCCCACAAGCCGCTTTAATTAAAGCTGCGGCTTGTGAGTTGAAAGGCTATCACTCCCCTTTTAGTTAAATGGTGGGAGTGCAGGTCTCCGATAAGAAGCTTTTAAATCGGTCCTGAGGTGACTCTGCCCCCCTCCTTCCCTCCTCGCCTTCATCAGGATTATTTCTCCAATATGAAAATCCAGGTAGCATGAGACAGATTAGCCAATGCTTAACATACTAGAGGTGTATTGGTGAGACACGGATCAATGGACTTATGTAGGTTAAGCTGTGAAGGTATATGTTGGAACATAGCAGAACTACATTACAAAGAAATCTAGCATACTCACTATGTAATGGGCTGGAAACACAAGATCTACATTTCAGGGATTACGAGGGATTTTAAGAGTTCTGTGATGAAGGATCCAAGCATATTGTTGTCCAGACAGGTGCTCGGGCCTGAGAGGAGGAGAGGAAGAGTTGCACTTAGCTGCACGTCAGAGGAATGGATTAAACAACATATCAGCTGCACTGCTATTTGAAGGTGCGATACTAAAGAGTGTCTCGTACCACCATCATCACTCTATAGGAGCGAGTGGTGCAAATCACAGGGGAGGAAGAGGTGCTCAGGTGATCTGCGGTGATGTGACAGCTTTGCAGCTCACGGCACTTTGGTTCTCACACTGCTGTTTCCAGCCAAAGATTCGTTCAAAATGAGTTCATTTCAAACTGATTTAAAATATCACTTATTTTGTTTTTCCTTTCCTCTTTAGTATGGGGGAAAAAAAGGAAATTCAATTAAAAAAAACAACCACTTAGATAGTCAAGTGAAACACGTATTAATTAGACTAATTGGCAACTTTTTAAATAATTAACTGATCGTTTAATTTTCCAGCCAAACATGGCTTCATCTTCTCAAATGTCAGGACTTGCTGCCGTCGCTGCTGCCAATCATCTTTGGGTCTGGGAACTTGTGGTGGGCCTTTGTCACCACGTTCTGATGTTTTATGGAGCAAAGAATCAGTTAATTAATTGAGAATAGTGTGAAATAACTATTCATTGAAGCTTCAAACATGATATAACCTTTGAAATATACTGTAGGTGGACGGCTCAACAACCTGTGCTTTACATTCCAATACAAGGAAAACCAGAAGAAGCTCCTGCTGCCCCAATAAACCACGACTCCAAACCAAGGAACTGTTGCCTTCTAATGTTTTTTATTTATTCTCTTTATTTCTGATTACATCTGAGAATGTTTTTCTGAGATAAATATGTATTCACTTATTCCCAGTAAGGAAACTCTTCACTCTGTTGAAGGGGAATCTCCATGAAGGTCAGCAGCAATGTAAAAATGTGATAGATGTTACACACATCCAATTAAGCTTCCTTAATAGAGCCATTTACCAAAGAAAATGCTGAATCACCGATATTAAGCCATCCTTTCTTCGCGGACACAACATGCCAAACACACCGCTTGGTTACATAAACAACAAGCCCGTGCAATACACAACACACGGGATCAGCTTGTGTAAAAAAAATCTGCATAATATGTCTGCCTATAAAGAGCACAAGCCTCGCTCATAACACCGTTACAGGCGAACCCATCACGCCTCGAAGTTTCCAAAGAGTATAAAAGTACTAAATCACCTTACCAAATGTGACATGCATAACACCGCGTAATACTTTTAAGTGCACGCATCTCGTCTCAGTCAGGAGAAGGAGTGATGGGGTCTGCGTCCGGGAGACGGCGGAGCACATTTTACGCACGGTGCCAGTCAGTCTGTTACACTTACACACCAGCGGCCAGATGAGGGAGACATACGGCTTCGGGACATGTCGAAGTATCCCGAGTAATTTTGATAAGATTTCATTACCTCTTTCTTCAACTGGAAATACTACAGAGCAAAGCTGCACCGCTGCGTTCGTCTGGCGAGAGCGTTCAGACGGGTTTGACGGGTCGAGAGAGGAGGCTGCGGTTCAAAAGAGGGGAATCCGGGTCCCGACTGTCTGTGTGTGTGCGTGTGTGTGTGTGTGTGTATGTGTGTGTGAGTGTGTGCTGGGCGTCTGTGATAAAGCGTGTGAAGCGACCAGTCCGTCAGTCAGCACTCAGTCATCCAGCTCCACATCACTCTCCGCTGAACTCCAGCTGTCACCCCGAGTCCTCCGCGCCTCCACGCGCTGCCCAGGTAAGAGAAACCAGCGATGCTGATGGACCCACGCGGCCTAATGTGCGAAAAGTGAGTCAGTTTAAGTTTCTGACGTGTCGGATTCTGATACAGATGCGTTTCCCTCAGCTGCCACTGTTAGCTCTTTTTTTTTTTTTTTTTTTTTTTTTTTTTGTAGGGGTGAAAAAGTAAGTAAACGGCGAGGGCGGAGAGGCGACAATTCGATATGTTACCGGAAACATTAGAAGAAGAAAAGAGCAAACGTGTGTGTTTACTGCTTCATATGTTGTGTGTACACGGGACCGTGAACACGTTCTGTTTATTGTGTTTTATTACGACCTTCTATTCATGTCATATTTAGCCACAACGTTTGTTTTTAATTCCATTTTTATATTTAATGATAGGCTTATTGAGAGCCATCAATTCCAACAATTAAGAAATTATAAATGTTTAGCTACACCGGACCTCATACAAAATATGGGCTGATGAAGTTGTGTGTGACTGAGAATAATGATGCATGGTGTCTGCATGTTGCAATGTGGCTGTTTGGCTCAATTCATTTAAATTGAAAGTTACACCGTTTACATCTGTAACCATATTTTTGAGTGGTCATGTTTTAGATAATGTCACCTTTTTTCCTTTTAATTTTTTTTAAATTTTTTTTACTGTCACCTGTACAGAGTGGCACGGCTACTTCCAAAGCCCCCCCCCCCCCCCCTTTACCCTCTGCCCCCCTCCTTCCTCCTGTTTCCAAATGCTCTCCTTTGAAGCGATGATGCCCCATCTGTCATATGTGAGCAAAGCGAGAGCATGCTCTGCTCTTCTCAATTACTGAATTCTCCTCATGCCAGCTCCGGTGGGACAGGAGGAGGAGCAGGTGGGTGGCAGTCAGTTCGATCAATCAACATGAAATATTCAGCTTTGAATATACACATCATTTACTGCGGCTGCGGCTGTCCTTGTTAGAAACACCCCAAAAAGAGTTGGGGCGTCTGTCTGAAGCGTTTTGTAACTGGGACCATGTGTGCGCTGTGACACAATTCCTGATGAAAAATGGTGTACCTGTGTGTGTTCAGGTGACACTAAAAAAAACAACCTGTATAGCCTGTTTGGAGACTGAAATTATTACCATCGTAACTGAGAGGAAATTAGAGAGAGGGAGGGTGAGTGGATGAAACTGTATTTAATGTAGCGCCACAGCCGTTTTCTCATTATGCTGCAGTAAATTCATACAGCTTACATGACAAAGCTCTGCTTGGCAACTTTCTCCCCTGATAGAGGCACTTGTTTGAACATGAGGCTCATGATTTGAATATCTGTAATCCACGCTGAAATCAACAGGCCAGATGAACTTTTTGGCACCCTCTCACCACCACATTGAGTAGGATTTTCTCCCCCCGAAAAATGCCTAAGCTAACCTAGATTTAGGCTTAAAATCCCTTGAAAGGAAAGAGAGGAAAAAAGAGGCAAAAGTTATTTGATTTGTCTCTCCCATGCGGGCCGCAGAAATCCTGGAACTTTGAAATCTTATCAGAGAAAAATCTGAACCTTTCCAATCACTGAGAACTCTTCAGGAAACTTTTAATCTCCTAAGTGTCTGCCTTGTGATAATAATATCTCTGATGTTGCCTCATGAAATTTGCCCGAGTACCATGGCCTTAAGTATTTGAGCTATGAGGCAATACGGTGAAAAGCATAGCCCCCTCATATGAGAACACAACAGTGAATAATTAATATCCTTGCTCCCAATTCCAGGAAAACAATAGCATATTGTAGGAACACTGCACTAATTTAACTAGAGGAGAAGAAAAAAAAAAAAAAAACAGTCGACAACTTCGACAAAATGTGGAATGCGTCGCCATTGTTTTAAAGAATGTCTGCACGAGTTTTTGGTCTATTTATTGTAGCCGCTGTAGCGCCGCTCACTTTTCATACTGCCGTGCCGCATGTGTATGTACTGTAGTGTTGCATCCTGTATGATATTGTAGTGTATAATGTTGTTTGCCTTTGAGATTAATCAGAACCCATTAAATCCCCCTCTCTCACCTGCTGGCAGTATGTGAGGTGGAAGTGCACATGCAGGAAGCTATTTTCCACAGGCCTCCTCTCTTGGCTGTCAGCTCCCATTAAGGGGGAAGGTGTCATATCTGTAACACAGCTGAGTGCAGATGGCAGAGTGGAGGGGATGGCTCACCGATTTAAACAATGATTAATGAACAGAGATGGAAAACAAATTACATTGGACTATTGGAGGCAGGGAATTGTTTTTATGAAAATGTTAATTGTGTCTGCCAGGCTGATACCAGGAGTGGGGGAAGGGTGGAGTGAGGGCAAGACAGGGAGGCAACCAAGGGGCTACTGATAGGACGTCTACTACTCCCCTGGCTCAGATTATCGGCATGTCTCAGCATGCAATGTTTAATACCGTACCTTGGCTTTAAGACCTCTAATGTGCCATAACTTTCAAGGTTTGGCTTTTTACGATGAACCCCATGAAGAATTGTCGCCCACCACTGCACCAATTAGCGTTATCTTTAATAATAAGTGGTTGTAAGTGACGAGAGAAGGCGCCCTGTTCTAGTTGTAATTATTGCAGGCGGGTGCAGCTGCACTACTTAGGGAGATGATGATAATTATTTTTCTTTTTTTTTTTTTCATTGCGGGTTGATTATTTAAGAGCATCATACACTCATCAGAGTAATCAGGAGAGAGTGATTAGTGAAAATCCACGAGGCTAACAGCTGCCACATTAAACACTTGCCTCTGTTGCCAACACACAGAGTCAGAGCCCTTCCACAGGACAGAGACGAAACGAAAGCACTTCACCTTCAACTCCGCGACCACATGTGTTTGTTAGAAAGTCAAGGCTGAGGGCACGCCGAGAATTAGAGTAAAGAAGAGTGCCCCGTGAAAAGGCGTGTTGTTGTGCACCAAGGTCAATCTTCAACGCTTCAATTCACAAGTAGGAGCGCGCTGAAGAGGGAGTGCGAGTTTGATACGGCATTTTTGAAAGTGTGGGAAATAGAGACAGTTACTGCGCAGTGACCTTGCCCTCCTCCGGAATTGTGTCCTATTGTATTGAAAGGAGTGACCGATGAACGCTCTGGTGAGCGAGGGCTGTTGGATAAGGCCTGTGATCTAACACCCAATCCGACGCACCGTCCAAAAAACTGTCTCAATTAGAGGCGTGTGCCACGGCCATGTCCGGTGTTCATGCTGCGTTGCTTGCCACTGTGTAAGGCCTGCTAAACTAAGGGCTAATTCTCTTAGCCCAGATGTTGCCTGAGCACAGTCCTGGGATCCCACTGGGTTGATGAGCTCAATCAGTGAAATGATGAAAAGATGATTTTGTCCCTGTAATTACAGTGTGTAAACTACTTAGCTAGGATTGCAAAGGAAGTCATTTTCTAATTACGCTGGAACCCCGTTGTCTAATGGTGGATGTTTTGTTGTTTTAGAGAGCGCGGGAGAGAGACACAGAGAGAGAGAGGGAGAGAGAGGGAGAGAGCGAGAAAGAGAGAGAGAGAGAGAGGGATCGAGAGGAGAAATATCTATATGTGTGTGTGTGTGTGTGTGTGTGTTTGTGTGTGTGCGTGCGCGTGCGTGTGTGAGAAAGAGAGGCAGGAACTTCACGAGGGGTCTGTGCTCTGCTGCTGCGGCTGAAAAAAAGACCATCATAAGGCCAAGATGGCTGCCAAATGAGAGTTCATTGAATTATCAGCCCAGTTAATGTGCCTTGGATTATGCTCTTTGTTTGTCAGTTTTTTTTTCTCCTGTAGATGCCATAGCTTAATGAGATACTGTAAGTGGCATTACCAGACTCCTGCTGGGATTTTGTGATGACTCGTTTAATGACTTTTGTTTTAGTGCCTCCAAGTGCTTTAGCAACTGAAAGTAGACACATCTAGTTTTTCCTCCATTTTTGCCATCTCTTTGCAAATACTGAGCAACGCATAAGACAATGTACAAACAACAATATGCTTCCTCTTTAAATGATGTGGTGGCATTGGATGCTTTCCTTGCACCAGGGATGTGTGTGTGTGTGTGTGTGTGTGTGTGTGTGTAAGTGTATGTATTGGTGGGGGGGGGGTGTACTCTTCAAGAAAGCAAAACATGTCAGTACGTTGCGGACTGAAGAAGCTCCATTCTTTGAGATCTGCGTGAGTTCTGTTAGAGCTGGCTGCCGTCCTGCGGGCTCAACCATCTGATGCAGCTACACCATGTGGATAGGCTTCTCTTGTGCAAGGCATCCCTTACGCACCCCACACTGTTAACACACCCCGTCGTACGCCAAAGCTTTGTTTGTGTCCAGAAAGAACAGGTGGTCTGTGCAAACAAGAGCAACTGTTTACACATTAGTGATTTAAAATACATTCTATATGCACATGCCTGCGTATGCGTGCGTGTGTGTGCGTGTGTGTGTGTCTGTGCGTGTGTGTGCGTGTGTGTGTATGAGAAAAAGAGACAGCATGCGGTGCATTTGCATGGGCATGAGGGGGACGAGTTGAGGAGACATTGTTGATATTTCTTCGCTGCGCGCTGTCTGTGAACTCCATTGAAAGCATCGGGGGAAGCTTGTGCATACACATGTTATATATGACACACACACACACACACACACACACAGTAATAAGCTTAGGACACAGGACTTTACATGAGGACATTCTCACATCTTTTTTGTTTGCATGAATGTGATTTATAAACAGTTTCCCATCTGAGAGACTGTCGGGAAAGTTGATCAATGTTGTCCACCAACTCATACAGGTGCAAACACAGCTGGTCACCACTAAGCAGACATGCAGTTTTTATGCTCTGCAGCTTTAAGAATGTTGCCAGAGCAACTTGTTTTCCATGAGTTGCCTTCAATGCCTCCAATCTGCATTAGTGAATGAATACACAGAATGAATCGAAAGCCCCCTTTCACTAAACATGTGAAATAGCTGACTCCCAAATAACATCACATCACCGCTGCACCACATGCACGCCAGATTTATTTTTACAGGGCACGAGCCAGATTTTTGATAGTTGTAAAAGGAGTGGCATAGATTTACTGCATCCACAACAAATGTGTATGTATTCCTTTATGAGTTCTTTAGCTATTACTCACAAGGAGCTAGTTTGTCAGTGCTGTGTGTGCTCTTTCTGTGCTCTGTACTCCCGCAGTAATGAATGGTGCTGGTTAGACTATTCTGTCTCCGTCAGGCTTTTGGGGGGCCTACAGAGAAGCTCCTATAGGGTTTCATTAATCTGGCTGTCAGAAAGTATATGGGTGCTATCTTTTGTACAGGTCATGGTGGGCAGCTGTGTTACCACTGCCCTCTCCCTTGTTCTGGCTCTTCATCCCCTGACAGGGCAGTCCACAGGATGGTTGGCTGGCTGATTTGGTGGGTGGGCGCGTGGGTTGAAGCGAGACACAGAGGGCATAATGCATGGCATGGGACTTTAACTGCGTGCACATGCGCCTGCTCCGTATGAATGAATGAAAATGTTGTCAGATGGGAACTGGGATAGTCAGAGAATTCCAGGAATGCGCAGGAAGGCTCTTGTTATGTGATTTAGAAGTAGGCAGAAACACCACAAATAATCGGTGACCTCAACACACCACGCACACTGTATGAAGTGTGAGGGTAATGTGTGTCAATAGTTTGTCATGCATACAGCCACGCATGACGAGAGAAATCAGGAGAAATACTAGTTGAATTTCTCATCTTGTCTTCTTAGTTAGCCAACAAGCTCAACTTTAATTCATCAAAAATAAACAGCCTTTCTGTTTTCTGATCATCTGAACACCAGAATATTTCAGGATTTTGCTCTCCCATGTCACGGGAGATTGCCACTCTAGTATAATCCTGTTATGTGCAATAAAAAAGAAAAGCAATACATGTATAGCACCTGACTTTCATGTGATGTATGATGTGGGATGTATGTCCAGAATGCCCACTTGTGTTTCCTCCTCCCTTATAGATAATCTTTATTTCAGGTTATATTAGATGGATCACTAAAACTGTTGGTTGCAGGCTCATGCAGCAATCTGTGGTGCATTCAGCTTTCAGCTTAACCATCCACATAAATTATTAATGCTTTTTAACTGCTGTTAAAAAGAAATATGAAATATGCACTTCTGATCTATAAATTTCATTCCACTGTCACCGCTCCATGGATTTACAATATTGCCCATCCATCCTAGCTGACAATATGCTGCAACTACAAAGTGAAAAGATTACACTTCCACCCTCCTGTAGATTAAATACTGAAATACAGAGTCCTTAGTCTGACTGCAGTAAAAATAACTGGAACCATGTTTGATATTGTCGTATCCGAAATCATCCAGAATGCACAGCTCCCATTCCTGGTTTAATTGTGTATGTGTCACTTTTTTTTTCCTTCTTTTATTGGCTGTGCTAAATCACACCTGCTCCTTTTTCGTGTACGCGTGGCCACACCTAAGAGGTGCTACTGTGACACGATGCTTAATAACAATCAAGCCTCTCTCAATCTGCACTCTGACGGAGAAACACCTGATGGTCCTGCATCCCACTCCAACAATTCCTCCATAACCTAGTACACACACACACACACACACACACACGCACACGCGCGCTCGCGTGCCCACACACACGCATGCGATGAAGGTTTTATGCCTCTGTCTTATGCTTAGTTAATCAGAAGAATACCACTTTAACAAATATGAAGTGGATCTGGTGTATGCTAATATCCTCTGCTCACTTTCTCCCTGTCAGATATGATTAGGTCAGGCCCGTTTCCTTACATTGATCTCAGTGCAGAGCAGACAGGCTGCTCACACCAGCCATGGCTGCAGGCACGCGAGCTCTTTATCTGTTTGGTTTGGTATATTTTCATGACTGATTCAGGTTGCTATGGACCATAGGCAGCAGCAGCAGCAGCAGGTGGCTCAGACTCGCTGTCAGATATTTTATCTTGAAAGCCTTTATTTACATTAAATCTAGTAGTCGTCTTTGATTCAGGTTGTGTTTAGTTTTGGGTTGCTCTTTTGTTAAGTGCCTCTTTCATGTTCTCATTGAACCGGCCTTTGCCACAGTTAAGGAAGAGCACACATGCATTCCTTAATAGTTAAGTTTATTACTTTATTTGACTGGAATAAAGCATATTAATAACATTTCTGAAGGTATGCCAGGGTAATTTTCATCTGTTTTCCCCAGGCAGGCAGTTTTTAAAAGCACAGATGTCGGGAATAAAAGCGTTGGAAATTTAATCGATAAAAGCGGTGAAAAAACTTTGCACTACATAAAGAGAAGAGAGAAACTAAAACACACAGAATCAACAGATAGCATGATAAAATAATGTCAGGCCTGGTGAAGTCTGTGTACTATGTACAGTGACTACAAGCAGGAGCGTCTCTTACACAATAAACCGATACTGAGCCGATATCAGACTTGAACAGTCTAATATCTCAATCTGCACTCTGACGGAGAAACAAAGCTAATCAGTTCAATTCAATTTGATATACTTTATACTATATATTTATATCCTGGAATGTGTTGCTCTTTCAAAAAAATAGCTACTTGGATTGTAATTTATGTTCATTTTAAATATGTTTTGCAAAGTAGCTGGTTAATTATTGTGCTAATAAACAATTCAGTAAATGTATATCTTTGCATTTATTTGTTAAATGTTTTACAAAGTTGATAAAGCAAAGCTTTTGAGCTTTGTGTTGCCAAACACGCACAATAATGATCCCAGTCACTTCTGCTCAGTGAGGCTTACAGCATTATTAATTAATTAAATGCTGGTATTGGATCAGTTCTCTGTATCTCCGATACGCGACGTCCAGGTATCACTGTCGGGGCTGAAAAAGCCAGATTGGCGCATCGCTGCTTTACACAATAACGACAAATAAGACAAAACAAAACACCTCACTGTTCTCGTGTTCACACTTTTCAGTTCTAATAAACCAGGCTCTTAATGTTGTGGAGAAGGAATGGTTGCTGGTTCTTACGTTACTTTAATAAAAGAAGTGCACACACAACTATTCAATAGTCCAAGTTATTTGATGCTGCAGATGCATAGCCATTTGAAGTTTAGCTTGATCAATCATTATCGATCGCATGCAGCCGTCAAATTGGATACACTGTACAATATTACACATCCAAGGCTCCGGTACAGTAATGACATTAATAGATTCAAATGCGATAATAGCTGAAATGACCGTAATCCTTGGGAGTGGGAGGCCGGGGAGGGAAGGGGGGGGCATCCTTTGCTCCTCCCTTTGTTTTGGTGCTCAGGAATAGTTAAGGAATATGAAGTGGATCTACTGTATTATAATTCAATTTACTTACTTTTTCCCCCTGTCAGATATGATTAAGCCAATAGCAGGTTACATTGATTCTCTGCAGCTCAGAGCAGACACGCTGCTCACACCAACTACTGCTGCCAGCCTGCCAGCTTTTTATCTGTGTGGTTTTGTGTACATCATTTTCATGACTGACTGAGGTTGCAGTCCAGGATGATGTAAGCCTGTGTTAATTCAGTGTGGACAGTGCAGGCTTTGTTCTGTGCCCTTTGGTGCTGCACTAGAGCTGTGCAGGGCTCGCTTATGTGACCTCTACCATTGTAGCGCGATGTGAATTTGAAGCTTTGTTTTGCTGCTGCAGTTGAATCAAAAAAAGAAAAGGAAAAAAGAGGGAAGCTTGGCGGGGGAGAAGTGAAGCATATTTTAGCTTTCCATTTGAATGTTCTTCCTTTAACTTTAGTTAGCATTTTTGCATCATCAAGTTGTTTATTTCCCTTAGTACTCCTGTGACATAATTATCCGGGTAAAGGTTTTATTCAAATATGCAATAGACCTGCTGAAAAAGCTTAACTTTAATCTTTTTTTTTTTAAGCGCAGATTTGTGAAATGCAAAGGAAGGGCAAGTAGAAGCAGTCTTTGATGTTTGTGCTGCCTTAGTATTGTGTGTCAGTACAAAATGAGATCAAGACAAAGATTCTCACCTTACCCTTTTAGTAAAGATGAGATATTTGTTGAGAAAGCCTTTGTGGTTAGACTTAATCAGCATTTTCACAGTCTCTAACAATAATCTAAAACCACAAGTATACATTAAGACAGGATGACGAGAGTCAGAACTTACTTTGCTCCATTTCCTGACCTATTTGTGGTGCATCACTGGCATTATACAGCAGCTGCAAAAGTACATATTTACATCGTTAATTGACAGCTCAGAGCCCCTCTTACATTATACTCACGTGTTCTTGATCTTTTTGAGCTGGAAGTTTTTGTGTTTTTGAATAATGTATTTGTTTTGGCAGAATTAGAATAACCTTATGTTCCCTTTGCTTTCTTTTTAGATCTGGGCTACAACAAACAGACATTTCATCTGAACAGCATGAGTTCACATCCTGTTTCAACTGAATAAGTGCAAACAGTCAGCAGTTCGCTGGTAACCTTCCGATCGTCCCACATACACACCCCTGACCACCATACTGTAACATCAGCCAGTGCCTGAAAGGACAGCTTCATTACCCCGTCCACCCACCCAATTAGGAGCCAGATGGCGCTTCTGGCCAATCAAATCATGGATGCAAGAATTCTCAGCAGCATGAACGGGAGAGCGGAGCTTTCCCAGTTCTTGAGAGTCACCAATCAAAGCATCGTCTCCCAGGTCAATTCCACCCAGGATGACAGTCGGAAGAACAGGAAGTATCCCTGCCCGTTGTGTGGGAAGCGCTTCCGCTTCAACAGCATTCTGTCGCTTCACATGCGCACACACACCGGCGAGAAGCCCTTCAAGTGCCCGTATTGCGACCACAGGGCTGCCCAGAAGGGCAACCTGAAGATACACCTCCGTACTCACAAGCAAGGCATTCTGGGTAAAGGCCGTGGGCGAATTAGGGAGGAAAATAGATTGCTTCACGAGCTTGAGGAAAGGGCAATAATAAGGGACAGGCAGACGCGGGCTGGTCATATCGGCCAACAGCAAACATCCAATATAAACCAACTTCAAAAGCCACAACTGTTACAGACTCTCCCACTACAGCCCCCGTTCGTAACCATCTCGAGTGCTGCAGAGAGCCAGCCACACACATCCACTTCTCCGACAGTGACTCCCACCCATGATGATCCCATCCAGGCCCAGCCCGTCGGCTTCCGCTGCTCATTCTGCAAGGGAAAGTTCAGGAAGCAGCAGGAGCTTGAGCGCCACATCAGGATTCTACATAAACCCTATAAATGCACCTTGTGCGAGTTTGCGGCCTCACAGGAGGAGGAGCTCATCGGCCACGTTGAGACAACGCATATAACTGCTGATTCGGGGTCAGGGCAGAGGCCCGCCACGGGGACCGGCGACAAGAAGAGGCCCGCTGGCGAATTCCCCTGCGAGGTGTGCGGCCAGACATTCAGCCAGGCCTGGTTCCTGAAGGGTCACATGAGGAAACACAAGGACTCTTTTGAGCACTGCTGTCAGATCTGCGGCCGTCGGTTCAAAGAACCCTGGTTTCTCAAGAACCACATGAAGGTCCACCTAAACAAGCTGGCCGCCAAGCGCAACCTCCCTGCTGAACACGAGTCCTCCGTTAACATGGAGAACCTGGCACAAGACCACCAGAGCAACCTCTACTCACAGTACATCACCCGCATTCACAACAGGTTCCTCACGGCTGAGCGAGCCGACCATCAAGAGTATAACCAGCTGCTTGCCACAGCTGGCGTTGACATGAAGGTGAGGGAGATGTTGGGGAGGATGATTTCCTCAGGTCCAGGCCCTCTGACAGATGCAGAGAGCTCCTCCTTACTGGGTTTAAATCATCTCCACCCTCCACTGAGCTCCACTGGCATGGACTATCTGCAGAAGGTCATGTCTAACAGAGATGCACTCAACAGCAGCAGCAGCAGCAGCAGCAGCTACTCAGGGTGGCAGATCATGACACCAGGGCTGCCCGTTGAACAGCAAATGTTCGGTCTTAAAGACCAGCAGCAGAGCTCCTCCTACCTGCCCGAGAGATGTCTTCCTGTAGACGACGGAAAAGTGTGTCTCGGCGACCCGGACGCTAAGGTCATCAGCAGACCCGGGAGCCCAGGCGGCGCGAGCCGGCAGGGGCAGAAAGACATCGTCACAGAGACGGGGAGCTCCCACTCTGGCAGCGGCCTCGAGCATCGACCGCAATCTTCTTCTCCGGCTACAGGTAATTCAGTCATGGAAAGCTCCGTTTTCTGACGTTTCCGATACATGTGAGGATAGCAGGATAATGTATATGAAATATATATATTTTTAGGGTTGATTGAATGACACTGTATCAATTGCATTATGGGAACCCTGAGATCCGGTGTTTATGGAGCTTGACATCATATGAATATTTCTTCTTCTGTTGCTTCGGTTTCAACTCTTATTTATTTAATTTTTCTAAACTTTATTTCAATTTGTAACTTTATTCTTTGGACATTTTCAACTTTAATTGACTGTAGAGACGCGGAGAGGACATGCAGGGAGAAAGCCTTCGTCACCCGGATTCGAACCAGAACAGTTTGTCTTGCCTTATTAACATATTGAACCACAGTTTCTCAGGTCTTTAAATCATCTTCGAATATCACAACAAAGGATACAATCTGTGCATTTCATAATCTTGTCTGTATGTTTTCATTTTAAAATGGAAAGATAGTAGCAAAGTGACAGCTGTGGCCTCGTCTTTCTTCCCACTTGGTGTAGGTGGACATGAAGCGCAGGGTCAGCGACACCACCACAGATATTACTGTCATCCGCAAGGACTTTGTCTTCCTTTAAAAGATAATGGCATCATGTTGAATTGTAGGGATAATTAGTACCCTCTATTTTATATCCGTCACATCCCCACCCCTTGCCTACGGGGGCACAAGATGTTAATGCATGCCATCTGGTGTTTTTAATGATTTGATATATACCACCCAGTGATTTTTATGATTTGATCTACCACCTGGTATTTTTATTGATAGTCTTCTGTTCCACCTGGTGATTTGGATGATTCGGCTCTCTGGGTAAATGTCTTTCTTGTCATGGCATCCTGCTAACATGTTATCATGAGCCTAAATTACTGCTATAACAGCGTTGTTAAGAGAAGAAAAATAAATCCAAACTTTTGTTCTGTTTCTTCATCAGCTTACGGCCGTGGTTAATTTCCACTGGAGTGCTGCTGTTATGTACGTCCAAGTCTGCCGCGCTCTTGTGGGATTTGATCCAGCATCCTCTTAAATGATGGCCGTATAGCAGAGATAAATGGATCAGGTCTAATCTCATTAGATGTTTTGTTTTCCATATTGTAGACACATACTGGTATCTGCATATTTACATGTAAATGCTCGCCGTTTATGGCCAAATCCCTCTCTGGTTGCTCTTTAAGAAACATATTCAAGCTCTGTTGTTTTTACTTTCCCTCTTCTCCCCTATCTCCAAGACCATACGGTGTCACTTCCAGAAACATTTATGATAGCGGGCTAGCTGAGGATTTGAGTGCACACAGTTCTGGGATGGCACATTCAGTATCAGACTCTAATTTCAGTCAATATTAAGCATGGAAACTAATTCATTGTAAAGGTCAGGCGTCATTGCTTTAGTCAATGATGGATCCGGCAGGCTCTCGCTCCCCCTCTCCTCCTCTCCTCTCTGTTCTTAGTCTTGTGTAATGGTAGACTCACTCTGGGGGCTTAGCACCGCATTGTTTAGCTCTGACAATATATCCCAGAGACCTCTGCAGCTGCTCCCTGCGCTCACAATGACAGATTAATTAACACAATCACACGCTGCTGGCCCTGGCTCAACACACAGGTCTGCTGCGGGACAGATAGGTAAATCCTACACATATGGAGAACACGCACCACTTGATGAGGGTTTAATAACAGGGATAAGTTTTTTCGGAGGTGGGGGGTTGTAACTGATCAAGTCTGTCTGCCTCGATGGTTGGACGTGGAGGAAGAGAGAGGGAGAGAGTGAGTGTTTTCTAATTCAGGAGAGCAGAGATGCTGAGGAAGAATTACCACTGCCAGATGTTCAGCTTGAGGAACATTGATTAGTCCAGAATTACTGGCTGCATTATTCATAGTCAGCCTATGGTGGTCATGAAGTTATTGATGTTCTCAATATGGATAGCAAATATAGTACAGTCATGGCTGTCAGTGTGAGAGACGGCGTCTTTGCTCGATACATTCCAGATACTGTGCTGGATTTAGATTTTTAACTACAGAAGCCCAGCATTTGAAATTAGAAATTGCATTTTGATTTCAATGGAAGGCGTGTGTCAGGAATTACTCCTCTCGATATCTCACCAGGACTGATTTGAAAATGCACTTTGACTTTAATTATAATCTGAGTATAAGACTAACGACTCTTCTTAAAATGATAAACTAATGAAGGGTGCACGCTTCAGGCCTCTGACCTACATTGGACCAGTTAGATTCCTGCTCAGAATAAAAACATGCTTAACAAACATAAAATGCTCTGACAGTTATTAATTAGTCCCATTCAATACTCTTAACCTTAAGGTCAATGAGCAGACACCATGTAATGATGTTGTCCCCACATGTGTTTTGTCACTTTTTCCTTGCTTTTAAACTTATTTCACTGCAAGCGCTACAGCTAAGAAATGATAAGCGTCTGTAAAGCTGTGACTGGTAATGTGAGCAGTGGTTTACCCAGAAACACAGATAAAGCAAGCTGCTACAGAGTGTCACTTTCCACTTGACTGTTCCAGTTACATCCGTCTATTCTTTGTGATTGCTGACAGTAAAAGCATCTTTTAACCAAACGGGTCCTTATCTAACTCGGCCCTGCGTCTTGCTCAACAAATTCAGCTCTTACTCAGAGATCACAGCCTGTCTGACTGGTTTGTTGAAACTGATTACCTGTTGGCTTTTCTGTCTCCCTCTCACTTCTGTCTTTTAATCCTCTTTTTAATTATTATTGCAGATATGAGGCTCAAATTAAGCTCAAAATGCTTGTTTTCCTAGCATGCAGATAAAAAGATTTACCCAGGGAGTTCTGAACACCTGCCTTGAAATATTGTTCCACCATCTCCTGAATGCCATTTGGCTTAATTGACTTGGAAACGTCCCAAATGCGTCATTGACTATGTGGTCTAATTAATATTAATAATATATGCTATTATAAACATCAAAGAACATCTGGTGCCCCTGTTTTTCTCACCAGTCTTGTGTGTTACTCCCTCTCCCTCTCTCCCTCACTCTGTTTCATCTTAAACCAAACCAGCCACCATGTATCTCTGCTTTGCATTTCAGGTGCTTGATTGCATATATAGAAAGAGCCAAAACCTGACTCTATATAGAGTTTGAAATCTACAATACAACTGCCAAATGCCTATGTAAGCATATATGTGAGCCTGTGATTGCATTGACGGTGATGTATGGTTGTAAATCTTAAAGCTTATTTCCATATGAAATGAATCACTTGTCCAAGCCCAGCTGCAGGTTTTTTTTTTTTTCCATAGACAGGGCTCACTTGAGGAATTTATTAATTAATTTATTTACCTTTCTCCTCTGCCTTTCACATCCAGTAAGGGCGGATAACTCATACGCATCACTTCATTAGTTGCTCTGTGTTAGGTGAGAGAGGCTGGGGTTTGTAATGATGCAGTAATTGGAGTTTTGGTTGATAAATCTAAGCTCTAAAATTACTCCCCTCACATAATGTGAGCCTCGGCAGTGTAAGTAAATCTTAAACTGATTAAGTTAGCATGAACCAAGCAATCACAAAGATGGCACCCGTCCAAATGAAGAGAAGAAATAGACAGAGTCTTCCCTCTTTGTATTGTTTTACAGCTCTCATGTCGGCTGGTAAATGGGTTTAGGAAGGTCCACACTGAAAGATGAGGTCAGATATATGTTTTCTAGATCCAAAGCTGGCCGGTAATGTCATCGTAATTCAAGCCACAGAATAATTGAGATGTATGGCGTGTCTGACATGAGTTCCATTAAGCTGTTTGGATTTTTTTTTTAAATTTCTTACTGGAGACAAGGGTGTGGCACCGTTGAAGTCTCTTTCCCGCTCTCACACAGGCACGCACGTCGGCACGCGCATTCAACACACACACACACACACACACACACACACACACACACACACACACATCAAATCAAACACACTGTACTCACTGTAGACACACAAACAGTGCAAGCAGAGGTGACTGCCTTCAGTTCAGGGGCATGGATTTGCCATTTCAGCAGTGATCTTTCAATTTCATTAGGTTCAGCTATTATTTAGGTAATATGTGGGCTTTATTTTATGGTTTTTGTACGTTTGAAAAGTCAAAAAGTCAAAACCAGCCCTCCTTTTACTGCCAGTCACCTCACAAAGGTGTTTTTTTTCTATTACTGTTGGAAACAAAGTGAAGTAACAACTACAGATCATTAGATCTGGATTTACCTCAGAGAATTACCTCAGGGTCAAATCTTGAGGTTTATGAAATTGATATTTCTCTGGTGGGGATGGATCACTGTTGTAACTCAGATATTAGAAGAACAATAAGGCATCACTATGCATAGAATTAAATTAATGGTGGTGGGTTTATCTCCCAATCCCAGACGCATCCCTAAAAGACACAGTATAATGTATGACCTGACCTTCAAATGCCAGGAGAGTGTTGGGCAATAAACTGCCAATATTTGTGGCTTAATGGCGTCGGATGACTTTTACTGTAATTGGAATGGCAGCGAAACAGCTGGGCTGTTTAAAGACAGTGCAAGGCTGAGGTCTCAGACAATCACTAACTCAAAATGGTCACAGGGAGTGTGTTTAACCCTGGAGGGAGTTTCTTTGATAGCTATAATGATTAAACTGTAGGTAAACAGAGGGAAGAAGACATTTAAATTACCTTTAATTAAAAGTTATGGTGAGCAGGATCAAATCGTGTTTCCAGATGGATATTTTTCATCGGCTAAAAGGAGAAAAATTACCCCTTGTCATTCTCCACAATAATACACTTTGTACTTTTTGAATTATGGCTCCAACACACAATTCTTCACAAGTATGAAGCAAAAATAAACTCAGCCACAGTACATGGTGCGGTTAATCAGAACTGCTCACATGTTGGACTTCGTTATTTTTGACTGGGGAACCCACTTACTGGTTTTGATGGAATGAGGTTCTTGTCTGCGACATCTGCCTTGTTCTACTTGCTTTGAATTTGACTGTTTATTATTTCTGGAAGAATCTTGTTTGGTGTTAACATCTTTGGGTGTATTTATTGCACATGGTGGTGGCGTCCATACTGTAAAATGATGGATCACTGGAGCTGAAAGCTGATTACAAGCTTGATTTACTGCAGGGCAGCGCTTAAATCATTCAACTCAGCCTGGTGTGGGATTGCAACATTTTTCATGTTTAGACAACGGTTGTTGGTACATACTTTTCTCAGAACAGAGTGCTCAGTATGACTCATAAACACACAGTTTCCTAATTTGATTTGGATTGTGTTGTGTCTTTGCTGCTTTTTTCTGTGTTAGGTGAGAAAGTCTACAGGTGTCCACTCTCCAGCGACTACGCCGCTGCACAGACAGCCTCCCTTGGCTTCCATCTGGATCGCTACCACTTCCCCCACTGGCAAAACAGCAGGGATCTTTCTTCTCCACTGCAGCCCACCAGCAGCAGCAGCAGCTCCAGCCCCAACCCCAACCCCAAACTCAGACCCAGATCCAGGGAAGACTGGAGCCCAGCCCACTATCTTGGTCTGGAGAGCCATGGTGAAAACGCCCTGCTCATCAACAAGCAGCCTGACCTCACTGACAAAGAAGCAAGTGTCGAGGGCTCTTTATCTGCTCAGACCAGGAAGTCCCAGTATGAGCCTTTAGATTTGTCTGTCCGGCCAGATTCTGTCATGTCTCATTCAGGCATGTCTCCGGCTGTATTGGTCCAGATGTCTGGGGTTTTCAGTAATGGACTCTCCTCCTCCATTACCCGCCGGCTACAAAGTTACTCTAACGCTGCAGCTGAACTTGGCGTAAAACCTGCATATCAGTGTGACCTTTTGGTGCAGGGAACAAGAGAAGAGATGAACGCACAGAACGCCGGCTCCACAGGTCACGACGGTGAAGGTGAATTCGAGAAATCAGAGCTCGGGAGGGGGGACGAAAATGATGCCAAGTGGAAGATGCTGAAAAGTACTATCCTCGAGCCTGAGGAGCAGGGGCAGGCTGATTTCCAGAGTCCTGGAGAGAAGAAGCACGACAAGCCCGGACGTTGGGGCAGAGCTGTGTCTGAATCTCCCATCTCCTCTCTGGAGAACTTGACTCCAGGACAGGCGGATCAAGTCCAGCACCAGGGCGGCCTGCTCTCCTTCTTCAGATCCCAGGGGAGCCTGAGCGCACACAAAGGCGGTCTGAACGACGTTGGGAACATGGAGAAGGATGTTGCATCAGGTGAGCATGTATGTTAAATTCACCTGTCACTGTTATCAAGATTAAGCCCGAGCGGCCTTAGGTCTTCGAAGGCATCTACTGCCATCTAGTGGACACAAGCTGGTCTTTGCGCTTTAAAAAGAAATCTGGTTATCTCCTTGTAAACGCATTGTACCACCCCATCCGAATGTGATAGACCACTGCAGATGGCCATATGACAACATTACAGTTGGCTTACTTGTTTCTAAATATAAATGGCTGACTACCACGCGTGACATTGTCAACCCAAGGATGATTTAACAAAAAAAAAGTTTTTGTCAGTATCTCCACCATCATCACCTGACAGGAAGTGTAAAGAGTGAGTGTGAGTGTGTGAAAAAATCAAGCCAATTACAAACAACACACCTCCTTTATACATATAGCACTTCACCTTTTTTTTCTTTTTTTTTCTACATTTTGTATCTCTGATCTCAAATGAGGACCAAAGAAGACACAGGTGTGTGGCACTGATTACCCTACACTTTAAAGGATGATATAATCTCCTTGTGTGATAGGTTACAAATCACCCAAACCAATGGAAGCTCACTGATGGAGAGGCTTAAAGTCTTGTGCTGGTGTGATATGCTCGCTGAGTGCAGATTTAATAATGCTGTCTCTCAAGAGAGGGAATCCAACAGCTGGGGTCTTTGATATGCATGTATTATGAGTGCAACATGATACACCTTCCCTCTGATCCCCCTCTTATTCAGAAACTCAATATGTTCATGTGAAAGACAGGAAAGTGCCTGTCAACTCCATTAGGGATTAACATCTGTTCCCTTTCTTTATGATTCGAACAGCAAGATGTAGTTTTCCTTTTGATTGTACAGATGGTTATAATAATATGTCGAAAAGCGCCCCTCTCCTTCAACTCCTGTCATGGCCATCGCACTGTTCTTGTTTCTTTCTTGCTTTTATCGCATATGGAATTGCTTGAATTACACAAAAACAGATCGGCATTGAGAAACTTCACAGTTCAAATTCCTTTAAAAATCTAGCGACAAGTTACATTTTGAAAGCATTTTCTTTGACCTCGTACCACAAATTATTCTGTGACCATTGCTTGTGTTTCGAAGCAATCTGACCAATGTATTATTTTTCTTGCTTTGAGTTATTTCAAGCATCCCTTTGGTTTGCTGCAGATTGATCCTCCATATTTGTCTCTCTCCCTGAGGAGGAAGATGTCATTGACACATTAAACACCTGTCAGTCAAACTGGACACTGAGATGAGTAACTGACATTGAGAGTCCATTGAGTGTCCTCTAAAAACTGAACTAAGCAGGTGGCCCGGCAGGCTGTCCTGTCTGCAGCGCTGACCAGGTGGCTTTGTCACGGGGCTGTCTCCTGTTGCCCCCATCCTCTCCATACTGTATGGCACGTCGAGTGGCATGGTGACATATTGCCGGGCAGTTTGGACATGGAGTGATGTGTTTGTGATGACAGTTCAGGTCGGCTCCAATGTGCCAGCAGTGGTAATTGGCCAGATGGTGACCTCTGGTTGAACCTGTCTGCATGCTCATTAGTCTCACTGAGCCCTCCCTTGTGTGTTAAACAAAAACGCTCATCTCCTGCACTGCTTTGACTAAACCACTAGATGGCAACATTTACCACTCTAACGGTTAAGCTGCGGTAAAACCTCTAAATGTTTCTGAACCAGGTATTATGGCATGCTTTCATTATTCACAGGCACAAATAGGGCAACTATTTTTGAGAACACAGTCATCTGGCGCCACGGGTGCCTCAAGGTGTATTTAACTTTAAACCAGTTAACCAGGAAAATAAACCAGCTGTGTCTCCTGCAACATCAGATCAGGCCTCTCAGACGCATGAGAACAAGAGAATATGAGAAGATCGATAAAGAAAGGATTAAGAATGAAAGAACAACGGAGGACAGAGAGGAAGAAAAGGCCCTGATTTGAAAGGTTGAAAGGGGTGAGTCATTACCTCATTGTCTGACCTCTGCATACCCTCCGTGGAGAGGTTGACAGAGAAAGAGAGAAAAAGGAAAGAGAAAAGGAGTGAGAAAGATCACCATAGATGGAGATAGATGGAGCGACAGCGAGGTGAAAGAGGAGCGGTAGTGCGGCTGTCTCCATGAGCAGATGTCGTTTGAGGGCAGCGAGAGGGCAGCGCGGCCAGCCTTTGTGCCGTGCTTCTCCCCATAGAGATAATGAAGGGTGGAGCATTGGGAAGGATGTGCAGTCATCACTCACTGTCTGTGTGCCATCAGAGCTCAGCCCTCTGTCATCCGTCACCATTCAGCTCCTCTGGCCCCCGTCGGCCCCGCCACTGTCATCATGGTCATTATCTCAGCCTATGACACACAACCACAACACACTCTCACCGCAGACACACACGCACGCACACACACACACACACACACACACACACACACACACACACACACACACACACACACACACACACACACACACACATGCGGGAATTCATGCGTACAGGTGCAAACATATACATGTGTAAAAGCTAACGCATATATGCACTAAAGTAAGTAGGTTATGGTATTACATTTATATAGTGACTATACAATATTTGAGTTTGAATGCCAATACCAAACTAAAATTGGAAATTTTGAAATGAACATCCAACATGTGCAATCAGTAAATATATGTTTAAAGCAAGGGGTTTCAAAGTCTTAGACTGTGGGCTAGTCTCAACCCCTGGATGCCTATGGGGTCATGATTATGGTATTTGATCCCATAAACACTCAACAATTAAGCAAAGATAGCCCAATATTACTGTTTGACATGACTTCTGATTACGCAAAATATATGAAAAGAGGTCGGTCCCAAGGCTTTTTTTCTACTGGGAAAAACAGGTAAAATCCTCAAAACCTCAGTATCTCTGAACTATCTCTTTAACCAAATCACACACATTCTATGTGATCTTCTTTTGACAACTAATGTAATAGCGAATGTATGATTTTCTTCTTTTTCACTGAAAGTGTTCGGAACGTACTTTGAAAACCTCAAATTTGTAGAATATAGTCTAACCAGATGTTTACAGCCTGCTACTGTGCTCCTGATACATTTTGTTTAGTAACACAATATTGGGAGGACAGTCACAGCTCTACTTATGGCAAGAGACAGCTACTAACTTGTACCGAAAGGAATAGTTTGACATTTTGGAATATATGCTTTTTTAATTTTCTTGTTTACAGTGAAATAAGAAGACGCCACCCTGATATTGTATACATTAAACATGAAACTACAGCCAGAGGAAGGTTAGCATAGCTAGCATAAAGCTGGAAACAGGAAGCCTAGCTCTGTCTGAAGTTAAAGAAATCTGCCTGTTAGCACCTCTTACGCTCACTAAAAAATGCATTATATCTCCTTTGTTAAATCGGTACATGAACCTGAGAAGTAAATTGGTACTCCATGGTTTTTACAGAAAGCTACATACTGGACATTTTATTTGCTAAAAAGACGTTTAAGGAGGCAAGAAACACAAGTGGTCAAATGGTTATACGGTTTTCAAACAAACTCAGAGGTTAGCTTAACTTCTTGAAGAGACTAAGGTGAAGGATGGAAATACAACCCAAACTGTCAGTTGTTAAACATCCATCACAGTTTATGACTTCCTGGTTCATCTTTGACCGAGCATACATGCTGCAGTTGTGCAAGTTTCCTGTGATTTTCCAAAGATAATCTGGCTGTACTGTTAGCTTGTTTACAATCTGTCTGACTGCCCGTGTTTCTTGTCTGACTTCGTTATAGTGATGTTGCCGTGTTCCCAGATCTCAGCAATAACTCTGGTGAGTATAATGTTATCATAACAGATGCAAATGATGGCCAAAATTACACAAGACCCAATTTGTAATAAACCAGAAATGTCCCTTAATACAATCCAATGTCAGTATTACACAGAGTCAAAGTCAGTAATCACTCATTCTGTTCTTCCTTCACTCTTTCTCTCAACACCACACAATTCCACCCCTCTCATTTCCTGTCCAGTCTATTTTGTGCATCCGCTTGTGTGTATGTGTATGTGTATGTGTGTGTAGGTGTGTGTGTGTGTGTGGTGTGTGCGTGTATTTGTATTTGTGTGTGTGTGGCTGGTCTGAAACTGTGGCTCGAGCCTATGAATGGAGGATCATGTGGTGAAGAGATGGATGGCTCTGAGCCCACTGCTGTCTTCTCTAATTGTAAAATATTAGTTACATTAGACTGTGGCCTGTGATTAATGGAACTTATTTGGAGGTTGCCCTCTCTTGGACCTCCCCTCTCCTCTGGTGGGAGGGAAGAAAGAACAGCAGACCCAGAGAGACGATGGGGGAGAGAAAGAAAGGCGAGGGGGGTGACAAGCAGGGCAACAAGCGACTGATGCAAACGTGAGACCTTTTGGCTTATTATTAACTGACTTTATGAAAGTGTAATGGGCTCCGGGATTGGTCACATCGTCTGAGTGCATTTACAAGATTTTAACAAGATTGAGGTAAATCACTTTAGTCTCTCACGTTACAATGGATGTGTAAAATTTGGGAACGTGGGATTTTTCTGCTCCCTATATATATATATTTTTCATGACGGCAAATTTAATACATGAGAATAAAAGATGCACAGAATCAGAAATGTACTTTTTTTTCTGTCCAGAAAATGTCCTGTTTTCCCCACTTCCATTATTTGAGGCTTGAAAAAGAGACAGTTGAGTTTAACACCACAAACTGCGCTTACCTGGATTTTAACAAAGCTTTTATTTTACAATTGATCCTCCCAGGCAGCTCCCCCTTCCTCCCTCAATAAGACTACTCCTAAACACACACACACACACACACACACACACACACACACACACACACACACACACACACACACACACACACACACACACACACACACACACACACACACACACAGCCCTCTGTGCCATCCTGATGATATTCAGATGTGTCAGGCCTTATCCTCTCTGACTGGTGTGTGAATGCCTGTGTGTGTCCTTTACGGCCATCAGGTTATTATACACCAACAGATGGAGCATTACCTTTTATTGCTCACACCGTCTGTGAGTTTTCCCACTTTCCCCCCCAAAAACACCTTTTTTATGTAGATGTGAAAGTGAGTGTTCAGCTGCGTACAGCTGTCTCTGCTCTGATGAGGAGCATGATAGAGAGGAAGAGGCGAGGGCGGGGTGAAAAGGCTGAGACAGCCCTCAGTTTTTGGGAAGTGATGTCGAATGACATCAGCACATAATGGTTTACTGTAACCATGAATCACAGAGAAACACATTAAAGTGTTAGACAGAGGGGAAAAGAGAAAGTCATTATATGAAGTAACATCTCAGAAATAGCACAGCAGTGAACAAGGACACATGACTGTCGAGGTAGACAGGTAAATGAGTCATCCAGCACAGTTTTTGTTTTGATCCCAGCTCCACCTTCGGGCTTTGGTGTCGTGCTGATTTTTATTGAGGTCACGTAAACTTCTGGAAGCTATTAACGGTATGCTTTGTTGTTTGTGTCTTAAAGGTATACTCCGTACTTTGTCGTGTAGATTTACATCATTTGTAGCGGAGTTGTGTAGCGGGCGCTAAAGAGGGGGACAGACAGGAAGTTTTGGCATGCCTTGCCTCCCAGCTGCAGACGTCTGTCATTCCTCAACTCAACACTTGTGTGTGTTTATTTGTGTGTGTGTGTGTGTGTGTGTGTGTGTGTGTGTGTGTGTGTGTGTGTGTGTGTTTGTTGTGAGCAGGAAATATGTTACAATGACTTAGAACTTGCTTTCATAAGAAAAAACCTGTCAGCCCATGATGTGTCACAGTGTTATGAGAACACATTTTTAGACTGTTACTTTATTTGAACATTTTTCTACAAACCCACAGTGACTCTAGGCCACTGTAACTAATAGGGAACTTGTTTGAGCCCCATTGAAACACCAATGTGTCTGTGTAGCGTTATTTTCTTCTCCATTTTAGAGGCTCAGTTCAAGTTGAACTTCTCACTAACATCTGGTCCAGACAACTGGAAAACATGACCTGTCAGAAATGATATTTAATATCCAGAAGACTCAATCTCACCGCGCTCATTTTCACAAAGCGTCTCCTTGATCAGCACCCTGCAGTACTACAAAACTTCACTGACTGTTTTGTTTTGGGCCAGAGCTGTTGGTCTGTTTTTTCATCTGACAGGCGCTCAGTGGTCAGCTGGGAGAAGGTTTGAGCTCTGCAACTGTAATAAATCTGCCTTCTCTGTCTTTCCCAGCTCGGAAGCCATTCCAGTGCAGGTACTGCCCCTACAGCGCCTCCCAGAAGGGCAACCTGAAGACCCACGTCCTCTGTGTCCACCGCAAGCCCTTTGACAACAGCCTCTACCCCGACCGCCGCCTCCGGCGCTCGCACACGCCCCAGAGGCCCTCCAGATTGCCTCAGAGCATCACGGGAGATAATCTCGCGCCAGGAAGAGACCAGATCGGCATGACATCACTTTGTGGGACTTGACGTTGTCACGGCAACAGCAGAAACAGACATTTATGATTATTGTTTTAGCTTCACCTCAAAGGGGTTCGAATGATTGAAATTGTAAAAAAAAAAAAAAAAAAAAAAAAAGAAGAAGAAAAAAAAGAAAAAAGAGTTAACAACCAACCTTGATGTACATTCCAGTGTTTACTTGAAGAGCAACAGTACGTATTTATCTGTAGCAAAGAAGCTGCCTATAATAATAATAAAGTCCGTTGTGATGTGAAAGTGTAGCGAGGGTATTTAGTGCCGTTCATTTTGTCAGAATTGTCCAAACGATTTACTTGTGTTTACACGCATCTATCAGTTCAACACTTGTCCGATAGGGAGAATGTACCGTGCCTGCCCAAAGCACTTGTTCTTTCATCCAGTAAATACCCTGTGTTACATTTTTGTAAATATCGCTCGATTTCCCTTCCAGTCCAGAAGTCTTGTCTATCTGTCAGGATACGGTGCCAGATGTTCGGGCTTTAATCGCAGCAGATGTAATGAAGTAGAATGTTGCACATCGGAGCTTCCATTTGTTCTGGATTCCACTCCAGGGAGAAAGCCTCTCTCACATATAATTATTGCCCATTAACTCCTATGCTTCATGCCCTCGTGCTGGAACAATGCTCAATTAAGGGGAACCAAGGAAATGGAAAAACTGCAGAGATGCATCGATAGTACATTCAAATCCTTTTTTTCTTACGTTTTTTTGTAAATTGAGTGGAACCAGCCATGTGTGTATGTACCAGATCTGCCCACTAGTAAAAAAAAAAAAAATAGGCCCAATCAACACGGCTATTGTGTGCTGCCACTGCCGTGTATGGTAATTTTAGCATGATCTGAGCTGCCTCAGCCTCCTGTGCCAAAAGCCTGCCTGTACACCCAGAGATCACCTTGGGCAGCTGTGTGCCTGTTCAGCCGGGGCCTTGTAGCCACAGCGTTGTGACTTTGACTGACAGTCGGCCTGACAACTCCATTCAAGCGCCACCTGCTAGCTGTCAATCAGGGTGGCCATCCTGGGGCTATTGACGGAGCTGTCAGCCTGTGTGAGATGTGTCTGTCAAAGCCCACCCACTCTGCCACTCTGTCTCCCTGCCTGGGCAGTCTGACATTCGTTTACTGTCCCCTTTCCATCCCGTCCATCTCGCTCTCTTTCTACCACTCTGTGTCCGCTCGTCTCGTCCCTGTTTCCCTTCAGAGACACGCCAGCCCCTTAATCCCCGATCCAATCACAGATTCTTTGGGTACACGTTTGTCATCCTCAAACCCTCTGGTTTTTGTAATGGACTGCTCGACAAACACTTCGGCAGGTGACTCAGGCCTGATATACATGCGGTTTTATCGCTGCTTCATGTGTTTTTGTGTACGCCGTCAGCTACCACGCCACTGCCACCGTTTCTTTCTCTCCTCTCGTTTCACCCTCACTTTCTCTCCCTGCCCTCTTCATCCTCCTCCTCTTCATCTGCTCGCTCGACTCTTCATCTCTCTGGCTGACAGGTGACAAGGTCTGGGCCTCCAGCTGACTGGCTAATCGGAGACCTGTCATACCTGTCAATAGTTTTTTCAGCGCCACGCCGGGCCAGATCAGGCCAGACCAGACCAGCCTGCGAGTTGACCAAGGGCACCGAGTTTCGTGACGATTTGAAGAAATGTTCCAAAAAACTCACAGCGTTGTGGAAATTCTGTCACTTGTGCCCCTCCAACAGCCCTCTGGATATGGATCATCCCTAAGGCCTCATCCCGTCAAACCTCCTAATTAAGCGCACTTTCCCTTAATGCAGGGCCTTTAATTAATGCAGGGGAAGTTTGTTAATTACTCCTAACGGTGATGAATGTTTTAGTTAACGTCTCACAACCGTAGTCAATGTCATACTCAGGCTCTGTAGCTGCTTCGCAAGGGCTCATCTTTCTAGCGTACAGCCCTGTTTTTCTCAGCACTCCCGGTGTTGTTTTACGTTTGAACTCAAGGACTCATCGTGTCATCGCTTTATCTCAAAAGGCAGTTTGCATGTGATCGGGTCCTGTCATGCCTCCACAGTCTGATTGGCTTGACAGACACGTGAAATACACAAACGCAGAATTCCCGTATTTTATCCACCGGAGCTTTGGCTCACCTTGACCTTTTTGCTGGGAATGACATCCTGTTTACCTGCAGTAAATCAATCCTCATTCTCTGACACCTATAAATAACCCTTCTCTGGAGAAAAGGCGGATATGCCATCTCATAGTCTCTCTGATGGCCTGGGTGTTATCTATCAACCCCGGATCAGAATCGTCTCATTTTTTGATTGATATTAAGTGAAAGGCTGAAAGTTAAGTTTAAAAAAAAAATGCAAATTGGCTCAATAGACATAGTCTTTCTCACTTTTGTTCTGTCTTTCTTTTCTTTCCATTGTGAAAACGATCACCATAATATTTTGTTCTCTTCTTGTTTCCGTGTTCTCCATTCCCCTGATTGTTATCCCTCTCATTATTATTACTATTTACAGTTGCTTATCTGCAGACCATTTTTGAGGTCTCTTTCCCAACCTCATCAAGAGAGGCGGGCCATGTACAGCTAATCAGCCTGAATAAGTAAAGGAAACAGTTTGACAGGCCAGGTAATGAGAAGTAATGAATCACTAATCACAGTCTCTTACAACCCTTGGAGCACAGATGAAAAATTAAAGGTAATTAGCTTGCACAGTTGTGAAAACAATATTTAAGACTGTTGGCATCACATAGCACAGACTTAACAGATTCTCTCCGCCGACAACATAC